>NW_017728886.1:1854684-1859318 GCF_001723895.1 Crocodylus porosus | reverse complement strand
TATCTCATTGCAGGTTAAAGTCACAGCATCACATCAATCTCTAGACAGTGACTCGGTTGTCAATCCAGTCCAACCAGGAAATTGCATCCTGATTAAGGTCCACCAAAAGAAGGATTGCCTACAGCCTCGGTGGAAGGGGCCTTTCCAGGTCCTGCTGACCACCCCCGCTGCTGAAAACATTGCCAAGGTTCCTGTTTGTATCCATACCTCCCACTGCAAAAAGGTATCTGCCCCAACGGGGTGGAATGTTTCTCTCACCAGCAATACCTCCTTGAAGATCCAGAGGGTTCCTGTGAGTGGGTCCTAGAAGTAGGGTCAGAAGGGACCTTGTAACTCAGACTTGAAGATCTACAAGGTCCCTTCCAACCCTACTTCTGTGATTCTATGAGTGAAGATTAGATAACGAAGTCTCGAAAATAGCCTACCCAGCTAGCCAAGCTTCATTTGAAGCTATGAACTTTAGTTTTGTGTACCAATATACTTTAATATTATTAGTGTGAACAGCACTAACCCATGGGAAAATTGCAGACAATCACGTAGATTTAGAAACTCCCCCCCAGGGAGTGACGCTGTTTTGTATTATTGTGATCAGTGTTTTGTTGTTAGTAGTGTTCTGGAGGCCAAAGTTTTAATCGAAGAAAGTTCCTCAGAGTTCCAAGAGATAGCTGCATTGGGATAGCGCTCGGGCAGGCCCTAAGATGTTGTCCCTTCTTTTGCTTTGCCTCTTGCCAGGGGTTCCAGTTGGAGCATGGGAAGAAAACAGTGTTGTATCCCTGGGACAGAGCATCGCTCATGCAGGAAATCTTACAAATTGCTGGGTACGCACACATGGGCCCACGCATGCGACCAAGGGAATCCCAATGCTTGGGGAGCTGATTCCCCTTGAGGTTTGGGGAACTGACTCCAATACCAGCTTTGTCAGGTTTTCCCCTTCATCTAGCAGAAACCAACTGTCAATACCTACGTGGTGGAAAATGGCTCAAGACAGTTGGAAATTGTCGTCAGGGCTGGAAGCAGCCCTCTGTTATAAGTTTAATAGGACAGGAAGGACGGGGAAGGCTGGCTACTTTGTAGGGCATTACCCCAGATACAAGGTGACCTTCATCTGGCCATGGGCTGAGTAAAAAGGAAAAGTGTCAGGAGAGGTTCAGTCCCATTTTTGTGACAAGGCGCCTATTGCCATCTTTACACCTTTAGATGGGAAATACAGTGTGGTGTCTAGTTTAGTGCTCGATGGCTTTGATTTTTATGTAATGTTAGGTTCTGTTTCCTGTAACCAATCAATTATCCCATCACAGAATGGTGGAGAGCCAACATCCTCCTTCTTATACCCTACAGATCAATTGAAATTGTAGGGAGGGGAACACACCCTGTAGGGATCTTAGTACTGCAGCAGCTCCCAGTTTGTACTGGCTATGTGGGGATGACGCCCATAAGACTCTACCATGCAATTGGGTCAGCACCTGTACCTTGGGCAGAGTCATCCCAAAATTTGATTTGCACTCTAGCCCCTCTTGGCATGAAGTGTCTAACTTCCCGCCTGGCTTGCCCAGACATCGGCATGCGGTTGAGAACCCACTGGTTCTCTGACACACGTGGTTTCACCAATTCACCAGGGTGTTTCTTCCTTGGCTAGGTGTAGCTGATTTAGAAAAGGCTATTATAAATATTTTGTGAGTCATGGAAAACTTTATCAATGCTAGTGCCGACGCTTTAGGAGCTCTCAATGATGAGATTACCCGGGTGAGGCAAGTAGCTGTTGAGAAGCGTATGGCTCTGGACTATCTCCTAGCCGCCCAAGGTGGGGGTATGTGCAGTTGTGAACCACACATGCTGCACTTGGATAGATCAGCACCAACAAGGGGATCTCCACACCATAAGAAAGCAAGGGGATCTCCACACCATAAGAAAGCAGTTGCAAGTAATACATGCTGTAGCTGAAGAGAAATTCTTTGATTGGTGGGGTTGGTTACCAAATATAGGGGGATGAATGAAATCCCTATTGAAGTGGTGCATTATAAGTGTATTATGCCTTTTTGCTCTTTCTATTATTATCCAAATGATTTTGTGTTGCTCATGCCTTTGCTTATCAAAAACTGCCCAGAATGTTTCTAGGTTGTCTGCAGCTGAGTTGCAGATGACGGTACTCAGAGAAGTGGCCTACGAGTGTGAGCGTCAAGAGGAGGTCAAAGGTCTTATCAATACAGAGATGTAAGCATAAGTGCTTAGAAGCGGGGAATGATGAGGAAAAATACTGAAGCAAGCAAAATAAAGTTAGGCCATAATAAGGAGCATAAGTAAAGGCCAAATAACAAAGAGACCTTGAGGGTAAGCTTATCGGGAGATAGCTGGAGAAAACGCATTTAGTCTAGCAAGACTCCAGGCTGAATTATTGTCAGACTGTCAAGAGTGTATTAAGGGGGAGACTTCTGTGTGTCTTTTTCTCACAAGTATATAACAGAGCCTGTGCCTTGCTTCTGTTGAGAATTAGGCTCCCTTGTTTCTTCTCCTGTGGCCATGAAAAATAAAGCGCTTCTGCTAGCCCAGCAGCGATCCTGTCGTGATTTCCACATTGTCCCGGGAAGAGGGGTAATGCAGGGTACTTACCTGAAGCCCCGAGCAACGCACATGGAGAACAGCTGAAGGAACCAGCGTGGCTCATAAGCCGCCTCTATGTACAGCTGTGGTGACGTCAGCTGCGGTGACGTCAGCACCAGACGCCAGCCGGCAAGGTTAAAAATGGTGGCTGCCGTGACAGAAGGGGTGCATAGCCAGGGAATAGAGCCTCTACGGGCAATGCCGGGGAGGCAAGATCTGCCGCAGCGGATGCCGCTGGAGAAGCAAACGGCATTATTACACCTGATGCTGGAAGAGTGATGAGAGCTGCTACGGACGCCGCTGGGGAGATGGGCAGAGCTGCTGCAGACACTCACTGCTGGTGGAACAAGCTGCACTGCTGCTGACACCACCAGAGGGGCCAGCCCCGGAGCAGGATTCAGAGAAGGCTGGTGAGCTGGAGCCGGGGCTGTGGGAGAGAGAGGATCCCCATCAAGATCCTTCTCCTGGCACTGCTGGAGTGAATACTGACCCAAAGGGGGAAGAGCAGAGGCATCTACACCAAAACCCTTAGGCGAGGGAGGAGTCACGGGCCTGTGGGGCAAAGGATGGCGGATCAGGTGACAAACACCAGTAATGACCCAGGTGAGGGGCTAGGGTGAGACAGCTATCTATGAGGCCAAAAGAACTAGCAGAACTGGCCATTATTCAGAGGCCAAGAGTAAAGAGATTCACGGGGGTGGTGAAGGGCACTGAATCTGGGAGGTTGCGGTTGAAATTCCCAGAGGGGAACCTAGGGTGAAGGTCCTTAGGGTACGGCCATAGGAAAGCTAGGAGGGAATTCCTGGAAGTAAGCAGCGCATGAGGCAGGGATTAGGAGAGAGACCAGGCTGGGGCTTGGTCCAACCCAACGACACGTTGCTGTGCAAGTTGGGAGGGCGTGATCAACCAGAGGACGTCATCGAGGTGACCCAGCTAGGTGGCGTGAGGCCGGGGTGCAGGGGTGGTGGAGCCCCGTGAACAACTGCCGAGCCGGACCCGGGCCCCGAGGGACCCGCTGGACGCCCCGCCCATTGCAGAACATCAAGACATGGCAGGAAAGCGCGGGGTCTACGGTGCGGGAGGGTAGACCTACCTCGAGGTCATCAAGGGTCCAGAAGAGGCATAAGATCCGATGAGAGGCCCAAGCCACCGCCTGGTGGCCAGAGACAGCCCGGCGGGCACACACATCAATATGTATTATGACAAGATGTCTGTTCTGAGTAGTTTGCAGTGCAAAGAGGCAGACCACCTAAATGAATCAGCCCTCCGTTCCTAACATTACAGACCTCCGTCCAGGTAGGGAAAATGATGTGGCACAAATGGAAGGGAATGTGCAGTTCTTTCCACCACATAATGCTGGGCTTCAGGGAAGAAATTTGTTTGAAAGAGAAATTTGAAAGACAGAGCAGGTCAAATCCAGAATATTGAGGTAAAAGGCTATGATGCAGCAATCAAACATTAACCAAAGAAATTCAGCCACACCTGGGGTTTCATTGTCAATCCATGGGAAAGGAAACATACAATTGCAGATGCTAAAAGCATCTTAATTAAATGTGTTTAACTAGCGTTTATGATCTTAAATAGCTTTGCCTGTTGATTTCTACATTGTGTAGAAAGCCTACTGAAAATCTGTTTTAAACAACCAATCATGCCTGTATTGTTAATTTTGGCAACATGAGAGCAGTTTGGGGGTCAGATAATGGATACTTGGAGTTGTTGTAAAAATGTAGCAAATCTAATTCTATAGAATGTTGATTAATACAGCATTTGAACATGACATGAGCACAGTAGATGAATGGCCAACATTTTGAATATGACCATTTTCTGGTTTGATTGAGGTACAGCCAAATTGGTTCCCACTGAAATTAATTATAAAGTTTCAGAACTGAAATCAGCCCAGATGGATTAATAGTGACAGAACTGAGGAAGGAGTGTTTTGTGACTAAGATGCTGGACTCAAATTCAGAAAACCTTGTATTCAGGATCTATCTTTTACCATGTGTATGGGCAGTGTCTTCTATAATGAAACTTCAATC
>NW_017728886.1:1846012-1854414 GCF_001723895.1 Crocodylus porosus | reverse complement strand
AGACAAGTTCACATTTATCAGCAACCAGAAAACGCATTGTCCTTGATACAGTTATCCCAGTAGGGCAAGAATAGAAATAAGCTAGTGTGAAAAACAAAAGAAAAGATTTTTTTTTAAATGGGCCTACATGCCATTAAGGAAGCATACTAGACAAGTTAATTATTAACATACAAGGGCCAGCTGGCAGCTGGTATCAAGTGGAGTGCCCCAGAGGTTGGTCCAGGGGGCAGTTTGGTTCAACATCTTCATCAGTGATGTGAAACATGACAGAGTGCACCCTCAGCAAGTTTGCTGATGAAACTTAAGTTGCGGGGAGTGGTAGATACACAGGAGGAGGATAAGGCTAGGATTCGGAGAGATCTGGACAAATTGGAGGATTGGGTGAAAAAAAAAATCTCACGAGGTTCAACAAGGACAAGTGCAAAGTCCTGCACTTAGGACAGAGCAATCCCATGCACCGGTACACACTGGGGGCTGACAGGCTGGGCAGCAGCTCTGCAGAAAAGGGCCTGGGGGTGACAGTGGACAATACAATGAATATGAGCCAGCAGTGTGCCCTTGTTGCAAAGAAGGATAAAGGCATACTGGGCTAAATTAGTAGGTGTGTTTCCAGCAGGTCAAGAGAAGTGATTGTTCCCCTCTATTCAGCACTGGTGAGGCCACATCCAGAGTCCTGTGTCCAGTTTTGGGCCCCCACTACAGAAAGGATGTAGAGAAACTGGACAGAGTCCAGTGGCGGGGAATGCAAATGGCGATGGGGGCTGGGGCACATGACTTATGAGGAGAGGCTGAGGAAACTGGGCTTAAGTAGTGTAGAGAAGAAAAGACTGAGAGGGGATTTAATAGCAGCCTTCAACTCCCTGCAGGGGGGTTCGAAAGAGGATGGAGCGGGGCTGTTCTCAGTGGTGGCAGGTGCAGAACAAGGAGCAATGGGCTCAAGTTGCAGCAAGGGAAGCTTAAGTTAGATATTAGGAAGAACTTTCTCACTACGAGGGTAGAAAAAGACTGGAACAGCTTACCCAGATAAGTGGTGCGATCTCCATCCTTGGAGGTTTTTAAGACCCAGGTAGACAAAGGTTTCACTGGGATGATTTAGTTGGGGCTGGTCCTTATTTTAGCAGGGGGTTGGACTGGATATGAGCTCCTGAGGTCTCTTATAACCCTCATTTTCTATGGTTGTATGCCTGCTTGAACTGCTCTAGTAATCAGTGTTCTAATGCATCACTCTGACACTTCATATAAGGAGGGGGACCATAAGATTTCCATTTCCTCAAGATAAATCTCTTGGCCACTAGAATAGCTGTGGCAGCCTGTTTCTTAGTGCTGATCAGTAATAGCATCTGTTCCTGCACTCCTAGAAACTGATTGTACCAGTGAGGAGATGGGAGAATATTAGTGCCTTGGGCTTCTCAGAAGACAGGAAATACGTATTCCAGAGGAGATGCCATTCATGACACGGTTAGAGGATATGCGAGACATTGGCCGATCATCACCTGCACGTCAGGCACATGCTGTACCTGAACAATCCAGCCCTCAACAAGCTCTGAGAAGTCGAGTATCATTCATCCCTATATTTTAATGCTGAGCTGTCTGCTTTTTGAGTGGCCAGAAGCCACAACCACAGGGGCTGCAAACCCCTGAACTGCACAGTATGCCCTCCCCAACCACGCCACCACCAATCCCTACCAAGCTGTACCATTCCAGGTGGACATCCTCATCCCTACTGCACCATGGCACACTATATTGCATTGGGCCCCTCAGGCCTCTCCGAGTTGTGGCCTCCTTGGGTCCTCCTCTGGTCCTGCTTAGAGTAGGGGGTTGGAATAGATGACCTCCTGAGGTCCCTCTTAGCCCTCATTTTCTATGATATAAGCTGCCCTGCTTCACCAATGGGGATGGGAGTAGGAAGCTGAAGCCAGAGGAAGAACCAAGTGACTCCAGTGTTCTTTCTCTTGCTGTCCAGGTGGGAGCCCATGGACTGCAATTTAACCCCTCGTGGCCAGATGCTGCCCATGGGCCGTGAGCTGGACAACCCTGTTTTAATGCATGCTTTCAGTAGTGACACAGCTCTGAGTGTGCTAGCAGATTGAAGGAGGCATTATTCTGCAAAACAGGCTAGTTGCACAAGAATATAAGCTCAGCCATGCATCCAGATCCCACTTCCGCAATGTGCCTATGCAAATGCATTGCTTTAAGCATCACCACTCACTGAAGAGGTGATACTTCATCACTCACCCTTCATCCAGGATAAGAGACAGCAGAGATTGTAAAAGTTCTCCTAGGTAGAAATGTAAATTCATCTTGCACAGGGAAGCTAAAGGTGTGGCAAAATCTCCTATTTGAAATAGTTCATTTTGTCTAGGTTAGGCACAGAGAAAGGTTAAAAAAGTCTTTTTACCTTGAAGTTGTCTGGTAGCAAGCAGGCTGTAGAGGCATATTTCCTTCAGGTTATGATGTTTCATATTTTACAGAAGGAAAGCTCTTCTGGGCAGGAGTTTCTTTTGTGGTGAGCTACCTGTGTGTGTCTGCTCTGTGAGATGCAGACTCATTCCAACAATGGCAGGAGCCTGGCGTTAGCATATCAGGTGGTAAAATGCTTCCTTCTTGAGAACATCAGCATTTCTGGTGGTAAAATGCTTCCTTTTTTCTAAAATTTTGAATTTTAACTAATACCACTGACATCTGCTGGGTTCCTGTGCTATGAATACGTGAATAGTTCACAGCAGCAGACGCAGCCTCTCTGCAATCCTAGAAACACCAGTGCATCTTCGCATCATCTCCAGTGCAGGGCTCTGTATATAGTCCCCATTTTATGCTTCATTTTAAACATACAAGTGTGCCTTGAGCCCAATGGCTGGGATGTGCAAAGGAAAATGTGTACGAAACACCCATTGGAAGTCACCAGGAATTGGAAAGTCTTATTGACTACCTCAGCCAATGAAACCTGCTTATAGTTGGGGGCAGACTTCATTTCATTCCCTTAAAGGTGTCTTAGGGTGGTTGTACACGCCGTGGGGGTTTAAATCAGTATAGTTCTCCCTAAATTGAAATGGCGGGTTTTTAAAAACATTGCTTCAAGTTAAGGAGAATTAAACTGAACTAACCCCCTGTGGCATGTACGCAAGGCTGGAGGCCCGATCCTTACCTGCTTCTCTGGCGTTTGGGGTGGAGAGGGAGTGGGGAGAGGGGGAAACGAGCTGCCTGTGGGCTGAGCAGTCCCTGAGCTGCAGGGGGTGGTGCTTCCCTCTGTGGTGGCACCCCCCCAGGCAACACTCACCCACTAGCACCCAGCCTGGGTGGTCCTGGAGGTGTGGAGGGAAGTACTGCCCCCCTCCCTCTGTAGAGGGAAGCACCGAGCCCCTGAGCAGCTCAGGCAAGCAGACAGGCACTGTCGAGGGAAAAAGAAAAAAAGAAGAACAGGCTCACCAATTTTTTTTCTCCCTTCAGTGGAGCCTGCCTGCGTGGGCTGCCGCCAGGTCGCACAGCCCCCGAGCTGCACGGGGCCCAGGACTTCCCTCCACGGCTGTTGCACTTTGTTAGGTAGCAAACTAAAACACCTCGGAGGTGTTTTATCTTGCTACATACCAAAGTCATTTAAAATGCAATATGCCTCCGAGAGTGCAAACAACAAGACCATTAAAGTGGTGCAAAAGGGCATTTAAGCCACGTCAAAGGCCAATTTTGTTGTGTGTACAAAGACCCTCAGTGTAACAGCCAAGCATCAAACTTACTAGCCGCTTCCAAAAGTCTTGGCCTCTGGTAATTCTGAATAATTACCCTGAGTTATTGGGAATTGCACTCAAAAGAAGATGCCTGAAATTCAGCTGTGAGTCAGGAGTCTAAGATCCCGAGTGTGTCTGATGAGAGTTCAGACACTCCTGTGCATTGGCAGGGCCCAGTGGGGACCTTTAAGCATCTCCAGGCTTCTGAATTTCCCTTTCAAGGCACTTAACACTTCTCATTCCCAGCATGGAGCTACAGGGCATCTAGACCTTAATTACTGTAATCTCCAAAATCTGTCCATTGATTATCTATGGAAATTCTTAGGGCCCGATTCTATTCTTGCCACTGGCTGTCAACACTAACTTAGGCACTTAAGTGTGATCCTGATCTTCCCTGTTCAAGTCCTGGAAGATATGTGAATGCATCTACTTTTGTAGCACTGTCATCTGGCTCCTGAAATTAAGTCACAAAAAAGCAGCCAGGAGGAGGTCCTACCCACCTTTGTATTAACACGTTATTTTGTAGGGACTTGAACAGGATAGAACAAGATCTCAGTTAGATGCCTAAATCCACTTAATAAGTAGAACAGACTCTGGCCCTGCATGTTTAACCAGGTCAGTTTGAATCAGCCTCTATTTTGGGACAACACTCAAAACGTAGCTGGAACAACAACTAAGCCAAGACCCCTACCAAAACAAGACAGATTGGCTCATTTTCCTCTCTGGTTTCTGTATCTTCTCTTAAATTGCCTCGAACTTTCATAGCCACTTATACCTACATGACTATCATAATGCAGGTATTTTGAGAAAGTTTAGGATGATTCGGTAATCTCATCACCATGCCTAGGATTCTGATAGCATTTTGAGTATAAGACTGGCCACGCTCGATCTGATCACTGGTTCATCTCGTCCCTTAGTATCCAGTACCTGATGTTTTAGAAGACTTTGTTCGATATTTCAGTTACATCAGCACCTTCCAACTCATGGGGAACTGGTGCCTCCTGAGTCTGGGGGCCACCCGCAGAAGCCGGCGGCAGGGATGGGGCTGGTGAGCACCCGCAGAAGCCGCCAGCAACATTGGCAGCGGGAATGGGCCTGGTGAGCACTTGCAGAAACCAGTGGCGGCAGCGGTGTTGGGGACAGGGCTGGCAAGCACCTGCAGAAGCCAGTGGCAGCGTCAGCAGTGGGGACAGGGCTGGTGAGCACCTGCAGAAGTTGCTGGTGGTGTCAGCAGTGGGGGGTGGCCCTGTCATGGGGGGCACATGCCCCACCTCCGTATCCCTCATACCTGTCGCCTATGCGTCGACTGCTGCTGTAACTGGGTAGGTCCCATTCATCCCTAAGCTTCATTTCTAGTTTGTCACTGCACACTACTACATCCATGTAAAGGGGTATCTCTGCTAACCTTAACCCCACCCCCTAAACACATGCCTCCTCAGGAGAAAGCTTTCACTTTTTGAAATCCTCTTTGATACACTCAGGTTACATCTGGTGTAAGAGGGAACTTAGAAAACACTTAGATGGAAAAAAGCAAACCCCTGGCTAAGTATTTGAAGTGGACACGCACTTACTAAAATCAGCTTTGACAAATGCTTTTAAAGTGTTCCTTTTTATTCAGGTTTGGCCTTTTCAATGAAAAGCTGACGACAGCCCCAAACACACAGCAGTTGAAATCTCCCAACAGATCTTCAATTCAGCGCTGTGCCAAAGGGTACATATTTTCTATTATACGCGGCACAGGGACTCCATTCTAAGAGGAGCTATTGATGATTCGGTTGAGCCAAGTAATTACTTTTGCATTCACAGGGGTTCTGACTTCTTAGGTTGTCTCTGTTGTTTTTGGTTTGCTTTAACATCTGGGAGCAGCTGGTCTATCTCAGCAGATTTCTGTGGTGAGGATACGTGTATTTTCTGCTTGTTAGAGTGTTGCCACTTTACTCTGCAATCATTTTTTTCTGTTCATTACTGCTTTGAATCCCCTTACAACTGTTCCAGAAATTAAATTCATGTTTCTTCCAAAATAAAATCAGTGTTGTCCTGTATATTGGTTTGTCTGTTGCTGTATTCAAAATACAGGACTAAGTGTTGCTTGCTTTGAAGATTTTTTTTTTTTTAAGTGTTTGTGTGTGCAGAAGGCACTTCATGATTTTGATTTTTCTCTGGCAGCTTTACTCTTCTTTTATACAAGTGTCCTAAATATTATTGTATTCAGTAAACTAGTCATTGTTCAAAATCTAAAGGATACTAAGATATTGAGAGTTGGATTTTTATCTAAGGTAAATGAATATAACACAAACATAATTGGAGCTATGATTGGCACCAACTAAAGATCGAGGGCACAATGTTTGGGCCTAGAGAGAGAACTGAAATTCAACTTTCTACAAAACTCAATGTTAACAGAATGTTATAGAAAAATCAAGAATGTATCAGAATTATTTATTGACCTCTGTTTTCCATTTGAAAAGTCAGATTTTTTCCCTCAAAGTAATTCTTTTAAAACTTTACACAATTTAAAAAATCCTAAGGTAACTCAGAATTGCTTTTTTGATATTTGTTTTCATTTTGAGCAAAAAATGAGGATGGTAAAAATGGATTTAACAAATCACAGCAAAAGACATAATAAAAATAAATCCCGCCCCCCCTTTTTTTTTTACATTGACTGTTCTTGGACCCACTATTTCTTTTATGTCTCACTCCACTCTACTATTGGAAAATATTATCTTGACACTTTTGTGTCATTCACAAGTCAAAATTTTGCAGCCGGGCTTTTCCTAATAAGATTCCCAAAATATTTAATTCTGAGCTTCAGAAGCTTTGATTAGTGTCCAAAGAGATCTTATTTAATATTTGTATTATTCATTATTAGTCATGCCCAGAAAAACCAACTGTTTTCTGAGCCCCACAACCCCAACCACAATAGACAAAAGGGGCAGATTTTTCAAAAGTATCTAAGTGATTTAGAAGGAAGAGAGATGATCCCAATGACTGTGAAAAATAGGACATCCACTCCCAAGTTATTTTGCAGCCTTTAAAAACCTTCCCCTACCCCAGGGACTTTAAATATAAAGAAGAGACACTCAATGGATGGGCAATGTGAGTTTACCAGAATAAAGCTTTTAATTGTATTTTCACCCTTTGGGTTATTCTGCCTTTTAAATCACCTCCCCTCTGCCTGACTGATTCCATTCACAAGCTGAACTCACATTCAGAAGTTTGGGGAGTTTTGTTATGGATTTCAAAAAGACGGATTTGACCCTCTACCTGCAAACCTGATCATTTTTTCCTTTCACTAGTAGTCAACCTGCAGTTTGATCAAACCTTTACCAATCTAATTGCAGGAAAGCTTGTTATGTAACAAATTATATAACACTTCTTTATCATTCCCCCCCACCCCACCAAAAGTGTCTGCAGCATCCATCTGGGAAATCAATGGCTCAAATCCTCAGTCTTTTACGGGTATAGTTTCTCACACAACCAACTCTATATAAAATGCTCGCAAAGCTCAGCCAAAATGCAGCACCAGCTGAAATATGCTTTTCCCCTCCCCACCCCACCAAAGCTGTCATTTGTTAACAGAGTGAATGAGAGTGATACTCTCTTATGAATGATGCATGTGATCCATTATAGATGAGTAGAGTGCATTCTCTTCCGAACAATGCCCAATCATTCAACACACAAAGCTTTAATAGCTCATCTCCTGGGTTTTGTCTCTATTTGGCCTAGTGATAGTATTATAGGGTTGTGTAGTATTTGGGAAATAATTACTGTAGGAGCGTGCGAACAGGTCTATGACCGTTATTCAGAATTATGCGACAGGGCTATGCTGCTTCATTTCAAGAGGTCCCAGGATGCAGCAGATTGTGAGCATGGCAATTCAAGGGCACAGACCAACTGTGAGGTTGACTTCCATCATTGCAACTGGACTTCCTGTGATTAGACAATTCACTCTACATGCAACCCTGTGATGTGCTCATCTTTGCTTCCTGTTGTATCGACAGTAATTGAGTTCTGCACCAGGGCAGTTTGAATCAATAACAGATAGACTGCAGAGTCCATACTCACACTGACCAGTGCCTACTAGGCACGTGCAAAGCGGCTACTATTCGCTTCAGATTCGGGGGACAGCAATTTGATTCGGTGATTCGAATCACTGTCCAGATTCAATTCAGTCGAATCTGATTCAGAGGTTCGGATGGTGCCAAATCTCTGAATCAGCCAGGCCCATCCCCCATCCCTCTCCCAGCCCAGCAATGGCTGCCCCAGCTTCCAGCGCTTTTTTTTTTTAACAAGCCCAGGTGCTCACCACGTGCTGCCAGGTGGGGGGCGATCCCTGATGCCCCCCACTGCCCCACACAGCCTGATGTATTCTGCACAAGCTACCTGAACCCCCCTGACTCTCCCAGCTGGCTGGGCCAGCTCCAGCCCTTTAAGAAAAAAAAGAAACCCGAAACACCCCGCCCCCCAGACTCACCTGCTGGCAGGCACAATCCCCGCTGCCCCACACTGCCCTGCACCATGTGGGGGGCTCTACATAAGCCCCCAAAACCCCAATGCTGCTGCAGGAGTGGTGAGTCTTAGAACTTTTCTTGGGTTATTTTTTTTTTTAAAGGACCAGAGCTGGCCCAGGCAGGGCACCCATGGGGGGGATGCAGGAGCAGGGGGGGTCAGGGTCCTCATGGA
>NW_017728886.1:1837640-1845752 GCF_001723895.1 Crocodylus porosus | reverse complement strand
CAGGGGGGCTTGCAGGGGTCCCCCATGGTCCCCCTCCCCTAGTACTTACCAGCTCCAAATTGGCTGCAGCTCCCTGCTGCAGCCACTGGGGACTGCGAATCAACAAAGCTTTCCAAATCTTTTCTGAAGATTCAGAGAGTTTTGAATCGATTCAGACCTTTAAATTGGTCCCCTGATTCGATTCAGAGTTGGCGAGTTGGCCACCGAATCTGGCCAAATCTCTTCTGAATCAAATCACCACCCAAAGCTTTGCAAAGCCCTAGTGCCTACCCTGGACTGATCCTACTGGGATTTCTTCTGGCATCAAGTGTTACTTAGAATAAGGAAGAATACCACAACCTCACATTAAATAAAGTACCTATACAATATTACTACCTCTGAAACCAAGGGCAGTCATTAAATCAGTAAAGAGCAGCCTTGTAAATAGCAGGAGGAAGGAACACTTTGGCTGAGGACCTGTGAGTAAGCTCTTTCTCTGACAACAGCTACCCATGGCACTGTAAATACCAGTGGGAAGCAAATAGGACCTCAGGTTATAGAACTTGATCCAACTCCCACTGATGTCAATAGAAAGACTTCAATGGATGTCAGTGTGAGTTGGATCAAATCACTTGCCTGAAAGACCCAGACCCAGGAAACTGCACAGACTCATTTTTCCCCCCTTCAGAAGGACAAGGGGCTGAGATACACAGCCAGACTTGGAAGCAATCGGTGCCAGTTGACAGTCCCGCCCCCATATGGACACTTGTCCATTAAAACTCGAGCCAGGCTGCTCAAATTCCACCAAACAACCATCAATTGTTAAAATTTTTCAGCTGCTACCAATCTGAGCAGGATGTGAACCAGGGGCTTCATTTTTTCACACGCCTGCAGCATGGCAGCTATAAGGTAAACCAATATGCCACTCTGTTTTAAAAACATTTCAACAATAAGAGCAGTTGGGCCATGGGTTACGATCCCAGGAAGCAAACACTTGATTTGTCTTCCAGCAATGGCAACAAATGACTAGGTAGCTTCTGGGGATATATGAAGGTGCATTATTCTATTTTTCAATCTATAACTTTATGCAAAAATTGAAAGATTAAATCAATGGCCACTTGTACAATCACAGTAAAATTACTTGCCATTGCCTATAAGCACACAGAATTTACAAGTATTTTTATTGTTACAGTTTTCTGAAAAATATTGTGCATGTCAACTTATATTTTGTAAGCCCTTACAGCCTGGAGAAAATGCTTCCTCTCAAAAAGTCTTATGCAAACGCTGCTATCTATTTCATTTTTTGGCACAATTCCCAGCAAGAAATAAAGGAACGGAGGTACCTGAGCATAATATCCAAAAACAGCTGCCTGGAGGTCTACCAAGTTTGCTCTCATCAACATTCAGCTCAATTGCTTTAACCAGCAAGGAAAAATAAAACATGGCACTAGGAAGGTTTTATATACAGCCAAGCACCTTAAAAAACCTCATTTGTTGGGTTGCTAATGCAGGCTTGACAAGCTAAGCAGCGATCCTTTCGACTTTGAAAAGACACAGGAAGGAGTTGAATGAAGGACCAATCGGATTAATAACTTTATTTTTAGTATTGGTATTCTGTTTCACAAATGGGATTTCTCACCATTTCACATCTCTTCATACTATTTTGAACCTTGAAAAAGTTTGAAAACTGTTTTATAGACAGAGAAATAATTGAAACCAGTGGAATAGACTGCCTAGGGAAATTGGGGACACTCCACCACTGAAGTTGTCCAAGAAGAGGTTGGATAGCCACTGGTGAGGGATGACATAGGAAGAATAGCTATGCCTATGATCAATTAAGGGTATTATGGGTATTTTCCATGCTTCCCTGCTTTGCCAGTTGCCCCTCAAGTCTGGGGATTTTGACTGGGGTGTGCCAGTACTCCTGGCTAGAAGGTCTTGCCCATTCACTCAGGGTCAGACCAATCACTATATTAGGGTCAGGAAGGAATTTTAGCCCATGGTCAAATAGGTATGGACTGTGAGGGCTTTTGCCTTCCTCTCTAGTGGATGGGGAAGAGGAGGGAGGCATGGCCCCCTACCTAGGACCTCTTGAGCATATATTAATAGACTTCTATAGAAGTTGGACATTGGCTGCTGTAGTTCCCCTGCTTTACCTGTGGCAAGTTAGACAATTATGTCTTGTATTGTGTCAGGATTGATAGTAGTTTTTCAAAGACTTTAGGTTATGGATTTGTATAGGGTGGTTTGGATAGGGACAATCCTGCCTTAGGCATGGGGTTGAACTAGATGACATCTGGAGGTCCCTTCTGGCCCTATTTCTCTATGATTCTGGGCTAATATTGTGTGCTTACTCAAATCTATGTGCTGTCCTCTTGTATTCAAGAACTTTGGAGTTGTCCTTATTGAACCTCATGAGATATCTTTTGGTCCAATCCTCCAATTTGTCCATGTCTCTCTGGCTGCATCTACACAAGTGGCAGGCTGCACAGTTGTTTCACAGTTTCATAGTGCTTAGGTCCAACCCCTTGCTCCGGGCAGGAATGGGTGCTGTGGTCATATCACCCCAGCCAAATATCTGTCCAGCCTCCTCTTGAAGACTCCCAAGGTAGGAGACAGCACCACCTCCCTTGGAAGCCCATTCCAGTGCCTGGCAGCTCTGACTGTAAAGTAATATCTCCTGATGTCCATCCTGGACCAGTCTCCTGATGTCCAGCCTATTACTACACAGTCGTTTAGTACCTGCATAACAAAGTAGTAAATGACAGCACAGTAGCGTCACTGTGTGGGTTTCTTCTGATGCTACTGTGCAGTAGTGTTGCATCACAGTTAGTGCATCCCAATGCTACTGCAAGTAGCAGCTTGTGTCGACATGGCCTCTGAATCCTAGCCCTACCCTCCAGCATAGGGTACTACTCCCCCCAGCTTGGTGCCAGCTGGAAACTTGCTGACGGTGCGATCCATCCCGTCTTCCAGATCACCAATGAAATATTAAGCAAAAGCATCCCCAGGACTGACCCCATGGGACACTCCGCTTGATTCCAGTTGCCAACTAGGCATCAAGCCATCGATTACTACTCTTTGAGCCTGATGATACAGCCAGTTTTCTGCCCAGCTTATAGTCCATTCATCCAACCCATACTTTCTTAGCTTGCTTCCAATAATGCCATGGGAGACTATCAAAAGCCTTGCTAAACGCAACGTATATCATGCCCACTGCTTTCCCCCCATCCACAGAGCCAGTCATCTCATCATAGGAGGCAATCAGGTTGATCAGGCATGACTTGCCCTTGGTGAATCCATGCTGAGTGGTCCTAATCATCTTTTTCTGCTCTTCCAAGGGCTTTGATCTGGATTCCTTGAGGATCTGCACCATGACTTTGCCAGGGAATGAGGTGAGGCTGATCTGTCTGTAGCTCCCTGGATCCTCCTTCATAAAGGGTCATTTTTAAAACAAAACAGCTTTTTGACTGCTGCATAAATATTAGTTATCAGAATCCACCAGTCTTAATCATCCTGAGTAGAACCTCACTCCACAAGCAGCCCCACTGGTTTCTTCCAGGATGATAATGGTCTCACCCATTACAAATCCATGCAAATCTTTTCTAGTTCTGTAGCTCAAATGGTAGAAGTCTGTGCTACTGCACTGAAGTCTCATGGTTTAAATTCTGCAGCTGATATGAGGGACTGGCGGGTGTTACATAATACAATTCTTCATTGAGGAGAATTTACAGGCTACGCTAAACCCACCTTCAGACCAGATGATAACAACAGTCTCTACTAGTCGAAAAACCATGAATCTTGCCTTCTTGCATGCGTGGACAATATGGATCCCTGAAGCATTTGTTCCCATCCACAATCTACCTTATAGACTGAGCTGCTTCTCTCTACTGCAGGCAGAAGTAAAATATATATCAGCATAACCCAAGTAACTCAGATATTGATGCTCTTTCATTGGAAACACCATTCCATTTCATTCCCCTGTAAAATTACAGAAGGAAAAGGAGATGGCTCTTACTCACATATAAGTGATTTACCTTCTTTGCACCCTACTTCATTAGAGCTTTTACATTATTTAGTATTTGCAGGATACATCAAAACACAAAACCCCAGACACATTTTAACCACTTGTCATTTTAAAGGAGAAGTGTTTGGGAGGAACTGTTTGAAGTGGTCTGAATATGCAGCGTGATTCATGTCACTGAATTCCAATTTGGATAGGTAGAAACACAAAATGAACCCAGCTGTTCTTCTTCCTGGTGCAGATACAGAGGAAAGAAGTGGGGGAAGGGGGGGAGATTAGCAGATTTTTTCCCCCCTAAAATAATTGCAGTAGTAACTTTTTCATTTTCAGCTTCAGCAATTTCACTCCAAGAAACGCTAAAGGCTGAAACATAATCATCAACATGTATGACATGTGATAAAGATTGACTCACTTTTAACCAGGAATCCAATTTACCCTATAGCATTCTGCCAATTATGTCTAACTCCTGCTAAAGGATTTCCTCTTCCTACCACCACAGAGACTTGAGATTTCTTTTAACTCTTCGTTAACAGCACAGGCTTTTCCTAACATTGTTTTATATCCATAGACCAAATAACACAGATTACAACATCTAAGGTTCATTCACCTGCTCTTCCATCACACATGCCATCACTTGCCTTCAGTGCCACTCTGCTGCCTACATTGGACAGGCAGGACAATCCCTATGTGAAAGAATTAGCGGTCGCAGATCTGACATTAAGGTCAAAAACACACAAAAGCCCGTGGCAAAACACTTTAACCTCCCCAAACATTGCACAGCTGACCTCAGAGTAGTAGTTCTTAAATGACAGAAGTTGAAACGCCAGTTTGAACATGAAACTGTGGAACAATAAATCATCCAGAGGCTGGGTTGTGTTTACATATAATGGACTGTGGATTCATGTCTTTTTTTTTTTTTTTTTTTACCTTCCTTTCCTTTTTGCATCACTTTTTAATTACTTGTTTGCCTCGCTCACCACTGTGCCCCTCTCCTCTTTGTATTCAAATTACTGTCTCCGTTTGATAGCCTTTCTGCATGTCCTTTCATTGCAGCTGGTGAAGTGAGTTCTTGCTCACCAAAACGTATTCCTCTCCAGTTCAATTAGTCTACAAGGTGCATTTCTACCCTGCCATATACATGGTTTTACATGGTCTCAGGGAAGAGGTCCTAGTATGATAATGTGTACAAGCACCCATAGATGCAATCCAAATCTAGCAAAAAGAGAGTTCTCAACAGATCAGTTTAAGTTGCCGTGGCTGAGAGACAATAGATGGATAGAGAAAATAGGCAAGGAGGAATAATAGGATGGGAACAAGATAAAACAGTGGGACGACTGCAATCACCATAGGAAGCAACAACCACAACACCCTAGCCGCCTGGCCTTTGGGGAATGTTTTGCAGAAATCATGAGCTCTATGGCAATTTGGAAGACGACAGGCGATATAAAATGAAATACTATTTTTATAGCGGTCGCTTTCTATCAGCTCAGTTCAACTGGCATCATGTCCTATTGGTTTCAACCCAGCCTGTATAAACAACAGGTACACACTAGATCAGTATGGAGATTTGGGAATGTCCGCTCAAGGGTTTGTGTTAGCCTAATCAAACTGGGTTTCCACCTGATTTAAATCCATGCAGATAACCCCCACGGGGCACAGGGCCTGATTGTCCACTCTTCTGCACGAGCATTACATCAGTGTAACACCACGCAAGTCAAAGAACAGGGCGTCGGATACAGCCTAGAGGGCTTCAAGGTTTAATTGCATCATTCAGCTCCAGAGCCAGGGTGCACTGCAGCAACACCTCAAATATGTAAGGAGTTTTAATGGTGTTGTATAAAGCCGGAAGGAAACTGCAGAAATGCAAGAATGTAAGAGCCAGGGTATTCCTTAAGGAGCCCCCCTTCCCCCCCACCCCTTGAAGCTGACCATCTTTAATGGATGATATAGAGGGAGGGAGGAAGGCTCTCGCGTGTATAAATCACACAGCCAGATTCATGGGATGTATTGGTAGACTTTAACAAGTAGTTGCTTCAACAAACAGACCTGATGGTCACAGGATAAATATTGGAAACAAATACTGGCTAATTACATTAATCACTCCCAATCATCATTTTTTTTTTTTTTTTAAACCAATGGTGGAGACAAAAATTGAAACCCAAGCCTCACACCGTTGCCGTGACAACTGGCCACTTTTCTCTGATCAGAGCTTATTGTTGTTGTATCGTTATGGCATCAGGCATGAACTTTGATTGCTATGGCAACGTCACAGACAGAAAGTTACCTTATTCAGCTCCCACTTCGTGTTGGAGGAGGCTATTTGCCTGTAATTGGGGAGGAAGCTGAGGACCCTGTCATCAGCACGATAGATAAGCTGTTAGAAGCAACACGAAACAGCCACCTGCAACACGAAGAATCTCTCACCGCCAGAAACGATCCATCCAGCACTCGTATTTAATAGGCCTGAGGCATGGTTGGTGTAAACTGAGGTCGCTCCGTTAAAGTCAATGGAGCGATCTCAATTAAAAACAGAGGCTCTCATGAAATAACACAGAGATACCCAGAGAAGCAAAATGAAGGCTGGGCTATGAAGTGAGGAAGATGGGGTGGGGGGGGAGAAGGGGGTTTCGGGTCAGCACAAATATCATGCGTTAATGAGGCTTGGTTCTTGTTTGGTGTTTAATTATCCCAGCTGACATAAATCTATGTTTATTTTGAAGGTTCCATCACAGGTATCAGTATTATTACTGGTTCAGGGAAGCATGAGCTTTAGAAGTAACAACCTACTATGTTTGATGCTGGGCCTAGCATCTGACAAGATAGGTGGCTGCTTATGAAAGCGTATGTCTCTCTGAAATGGTGAAATGTAAATGCCGACCGCTAAACCAAGCAGCACCCACAAGTAGAGCCCAGCATAGACCGACGAGCAGAACGTATACGCAGGTAAGCAACAGGGGCCAGGGCAATGCTGTGATTAGGGGGCCAGCGCACACATCCACAGGAGGCCTCAAATGCCTCTACATAAATGCTTGTAGTATGGGTAACAAGCAGGAGGAACTTGCTCTCCTGCTAGCTGACACCAACCCGGACATAGTGGGGCTCACTGAAACATGGTGGGACCCAACACACGACTGGGCGGTGAATATCAAGGACTATAGGCTGTACAGGAGGGACAGGACAGGGAGGAAAGGTGGGGGTGTGGTGCTCTACATTAAAGAGGAATACGCATCCTCATCAAGTAGCACAGAGTTAGAGGAGGGGCACACTGAAGTGCTCTGGGTTAGAATACAAGGCAGTCGTGTGGAAAGAGACTTACCGGTGGGGTCTACTACAGACCACCCAACCAAGGGGAAGAGCTAAATGAGGAATTCTTAAAGTCAGCTCACAGAGGTAGTTAGGTCAAAGGACGTGGCCATCATGGGTGACCTGAACTTTCCAGACATCTGCTGGGAAAAGCAGTCAGCCAGGTCTGACCGCTCATGTAGGTTCCTAGCCAGAATGCAGGACCTCCATCTAACCTAGGAGGTGTACGGCCCCACCAGGGGAGATGCCTTGTTGGACCTGGAGCTGGCCACCGGCAACAACCTGGTGAGAGGGCTGCAGGTGCTCAACCACATGGGCGACAGTGATCATCGCCTGCTGGGATTCACCATCCAGCACAAGGTGGCAAAGGCCTTCAGCAAGGCAGCAGCCCTAGATTTCAGGAGGGCAGACTTCAACGAGCTAAGGAGAATAATCGGGGAAGTGCTGAGGTCCCAGAGGGGAACAGAGCCAGGGGTCCAAGAAGAGTGGTTGCTCCTTAAGGAAACGATCCTCCAAGCCTAAAGGGAGGTAATCCCAAAACGGATCAAAGGGAGCAGGAGGGCGCAAAAGCCCCCATGGCTCACCAAAAGCATCCGAGAATGTCTCCTAGCTAAAAGGGAGGCATACACCCAATGGCAGGGAGGGAACATCACCAGGGAGGACTATACTGCAGTTGCTCGGGGCTGCAGGGGGCAGTCAGGAAGGCCAAGGTGGAGATGGGACTGGGACTAGCTACCCAGATCAAGGACAACAAGAAGTTCTTTTTTAAATACATAGGGGGCAAAAAGAAGGTACCGGGTAACGTG
>NW_017728886.1:1827429-1837540 GCF_001723895.1 Crocodylus porosus | reverse complement strand
CGGACTAGATGATCTGCTCAGGTGCCTTCCGACCCTACTAACGATGAAACTATGAAATGGGAAACGTAATGTCATTTGTCATGGTACATTGCACAAGTGAAATAAATCTAGGGAATATCTTTCGCTAGAGTAAACCGATAAGGTGTACAAGTGCCCTAAGGTGCCCAGGCTTCTGCCTGATGTCAGTCCAACACACCTAACCACTTCTATCGATATTCATCAGAGATTAACAGAATTCCTCCTAAAGCCAAGTAGTTTCTGCCAAAGAGAAGGTGATATATGAGAGCTGTTCAAAAAGTATCGAGACTGATGCTGTAGGAAACAAAATCTTTTATTTACAGGGGTTTTGGCTTAACCTCCTTTGAAGTTTGCTCCTTCTGCAGTCACACACGTCTCCCAATGTTTCTGCCATCATTAGAAGTACCTCTGATAAGCACTTTGTGGACTCACTAAAAGCTGCTCAGTCGCATTTTGTTTTATGGTTTCCACATCACAAAATCTTTTTCCTTCCGAGGTTTTCTTTAGTTGAGGGTCACATGGGGCCATATCAGGTGAATATGGAGGCTATGGCACTTGTGCAATATGATGCAACTTTTTTCTCTTCCCTCAACTAAAGAAAAACTGGAAAGGAAGAAGATTTTGTGACGTGGAAAACATAAAATGCTACTGAGCATCTTTTAGTGATTGTGCTTTATACAACACAGTCAAAACTAAAGGGACAAACCAACCAGCACTCCATTGTCACCACAAAGTAAAGGCCATGAAAAATATTCCTGTAATTGAATGATATACAGAAGGACTTATAGGATGGGTGGCGTTACTCGCCTGTACCCCTTTATAGGATGTATAGAGCTGATCCAACCCCTCCTACATCGAAGCATACAGAAAAATTTCATTGGAAAAAAAACAAAACACCTGGCAACGTGCAGCATATAATTCTTTGGCAATCCCTCAAAAGTTGAGGATGATTTTCTTTCATGATTGTCTTATCTGTTGTCATGAAGAAGACTGATAAAGCCCAGTCGGGATCGACAGGCTGTGCTGCGACTTGGGCAGGTGCGTCTGCATGGGGTGGGTTTTTTATTCTTAAATCGGTCTGCGACACTTTCTGCTGCTCTCACTTCTCTTTCTCCTGTTGTCATCATAAGGCTTCAAAGTACAGAGATCCTTGCAGCAGATTTTTCCTCTATTTGGGGCAGTCCTGGGCAATAGTCTCCCATGCGTTGATGTCGTTTTTCCATTTTTCCAAGTTGCCCTTAAGAACGTCCTTGAAACACTTTCTCCACCCTCCTCTTGAGCATACGCCTTGGCTGAACTGGAAGAATAAAATTTGCTTCAGGGGATGACATGGCCAGCTCAGTGACGTTGATGTTGAATGATCACTTTGATACTTGTGGCGTTTGCTTGTAAGAGGATGCTAATGTTATTGTGTCTATCTTCCCACTGGATTTGGGGGATCTTCCACAGCTAGTGTTTATGGTACTTCTCCAATGACCTGAAGGGATATATATCCCTGATGAGACAGGGATATAATTAAAAATTATTCATCTATCATGCAAGAGCTCCCAGAGGTGTTAGTGTATTTGTTCAATGTGCATCATAACATCCTCAATATTAACTCTAACAGGTTTAGTACCAATCCCTGCAGCGATGTGACAAACAGTGTAACAGCTACCAGGGAGGACATCAGACTAGCCATAAATTTTCTGGTTGGCTAATATACGTGTCTAGATACTACACTCCCATGTCTAGTTGCTATTCACATGTTAGCCAGCACAAAGCCACCCCAAATCTAAGACTGAGACCCTACTGGGCAAGATACTGTTGTTTTTCTTAAGGCACTGTCCATGTTAGAAAGTTTTATCATCTTACCTGTGATCTGAGGCTCCTAGTCTGCTCGTATATTATGTATAATTTTTATGTACGTTTATATTCATATTATATTATATTTCATTATAACGTGGCAAGGACTAGTCTCCACCAGCACAGGTTAGTGCCCTGTTAACTAGGCTAGAGAGTTAGGCTACAAACAAACATTGTCTTTGTCCTATAGGACAAAGTGCAATCATACACATCCATGTCTGTTGTCCTGAGATAAACCCGAAAAAGGTTACAAGATAAAAATGACTAGCAATTTATACCAGGACATGGCAAAGCGTGCCTCTAACGATTATTCCAGGATTGAATCAGTGAATCAATGGCAGAAAAAAAGCAAGATATTCAGCCTCTCACTAAACCCTGATTGGAAGGGTGATGTGTGTGCATGCCAATCCCAGGATATTTCTATTCTGGGATGAAATACAGGTACAACTTGTCCAGGTGCAAATGCAAGGTCTATTCCTCACCTCTGACAACTGGCTGGAGCTCAGGTCCAACAATTTCGACTTCTGATAATGTTTAAGGAGCAACCTGAAGGAGAAGTAATGATGGCTTTTTGGATTTAATTACCAATCTGAAAAGCTAACATGCGTTTATAGGTAATCTAGCACGGTTTGTATAGCCTGCTAGAAATGAGCAAACAACAACACAATCATCAGTGAACAAAAACCCTGTGTACAAATTCAACAATGCCTCCAATCTTCCCTTGCAGTTGCTTCAAATTAAACAGGCTTCCATCAGTCTGAATTATAATTTGGATTCAGGTGTCAACAAAATGCTAAAGAGGGTGGGTGCAAGAAAGAATGCTTATTTTAACACTCTTGGTTTGCTAGGGTTATCTTCACAACACCGTGAATTGCTTCACCGCGGTAATAAATTGGTTGGGATATCCATGTGTCGAGAAAGGCTTCCATACACCTTCTCTTCTCATAGGATCACATGCCTTGTGGCGGTCAGCCAAAACACAAGGCAGGTCCCTTCACGTCTCTTGAAACGGATGTGCCTCAGCTATCACTTCTCTTATTCCTTTTCCTTGCCTAAAGCCTCACGGACAAATCAGGGAAGATTTTTTTGTTTCCAGCCATATGGATTGTAAATCAGTTTAGCATAATTCTAGCAAACAATCCTGCCAACAACCACGTGCCCAATGTTTGTAAAACACAATCCAATTACCCTTCTTCTTGTAAATGTGTAAATCTTTGAATTCCTGTAGAATCATTTCCCTGATCTGTATTAAGAGAGCTGCGTCAGTTGTTGCGTGACCAGGCCACTACAAGCCTTATAGTTTTTGGCAGGGATCCCATCAGTTCCTGATGCTTCGCCATTAGGGAGCATTTGGCTTCTGTTTTCAGATTCCTCTACTCAGGTCTCCGTGGCACGGACGTGCTTTTTGCAGCCTGTTGAGGCAACGGTTCGGCAGCCGTTACTTTTCAAGGATTCTGGGTTGAGCGCATTTCTAAAGTGTTCGGTCCATCTTTCTGGGGTGTTTCCTATCAGTCAAGAGAGCATTTCTTTAAGATTTCAGGACTTGAGCCCTTGTGCCATTTTAAACCGAGCCATCAGTAGTGTGGCCAGCAGAACAGAATTGCTTCATATCACGTTGAACAGCATGCAGACGTATCCACTTTCTTATCCCACCACTTTTCATATAATCCCCAAGTTTAGCTTACAATGCACTCTGCCAGCTTTTAAGGGTAAATACATTATGTAACAGGCTGATATACAAGCTAGAGGGCTGATGTTAACTCCTTTTGTTGGCTGCCATTGCTTTTTGTAAAGGACTCTGATTCATTTAGTTTACTGTCCTTTTAGAAAGGTTACTGGATGAATCCCTACAGTGGACACCATGTTTCTGACAGGTCATCCTAGGGCCCGGTCCTGTCGCAGCTCCCGGGAATCCAGCATTTTAACGAAAAAGGACCTGAATCAAGTGTTCTTCCAATGGATGCTGTACTCAAGTCATTTGTCCTTTAGTCTACTGCAAAAGAAGGTGGATTTCTCCCGCCGCTGGGTATTTGGTTGAGTACAACCACAAGAAAGCTAGAGGAGACTGTATTCTAAACCTTAATTTTTAAAGTAGTTTAAAGTCCTAGCCCCCTGTATATAATCTTCAGACATATACAGTAATGACATTACACAATCAAATGCAGCAGTTCAGCAGCTACCGGTCCTTTTATAGGGGCATGAATTAGCTCTTAAATCAACCTCCATTGTACCCACAGACTGGAAAAGTAATCTCCTTCTACTGATTTCCTAGATCTGAATGGCAGGTTGGAGATAAAGTTGTTGGAACAAATAACAGTAACTCATCCAAACTACTTGACAAACCTTGCTGTGCTCAAAATACTAATTGGTTTTTGCTTTTCTTCCTTCTCTTTTATAAGATTGGGAGCCCAATAAAGCATTTGTTCCTAAATTCACTGTTTATCACAGCTTTCTGCCTTTGATTTAGGTTTTATTGGTCCATACTCCTGCCAGAAATACAACTGATCATTCTATCTGGAGCATTGTGTTTAAAACTGTGCAGTGAACTCTGATTTTAATGGTGACCCTCCAGGATTTGTATGGAAAATACTAGGTCTAGCAAGCTAAATTGTTGTCAAGGGGTGAAGCTCCACTGACTTCTTCTAACCCATGGAAGTCAAAAGTGAGGCTGATTTTCAACTTACCTCCATTGAGACCAAGTGCATGATACCATGAAAGCTCCTAGTAAAATTTTATCAGATTGTAAGAACTAACCTTTTGGATCAGGCCTATGATCCATCTTGTCCTATCTCTGACAGCAGCCACTGCCAGGTGCTTCAAAAGAAGGTGCAAGTCCCCTATAGCAAGTAGATAAGCTTACATCTCATACAAAGACATTACAATACCCTCTCTATTATCCACTTACACATTTCTTATCCAGTCTAATATCTTGCTGCATTTTTGATGGTTGGCGCACACTGCAGAGAGGTCTTCATGAAGCTGTCTTTAATGATGCCTTACTCCCTTTTTAAAGCCTGTTTAGCCATTTTAATTTACAAAGGGATTGGCAACATGGAAAAGGTGGAGGACTCCAAGGCTGGATGAACTTTTTCCCCCCGGTCTCTAAAGTCTCCCAATCGCTACCCTAAGGAACATGAAGCAAAGTGGCAACATATCAAACCTGGAGACAGTTTCCAAAAAAAGATGGGGTTTGTTCGCATTTCTAAATTCTCTATAAATGGATGTATAATGATGGTGCCAAACCCTATGAATAGATGTCTTGAGAAAGAAAATCAAGCCATTCTCTTCTGTGGAGTAGTGTCACTTGTGTGGCCTAGTACAAGGGGACACAGGTCTATTCATAGGACTATCAGAAGCCACCTGTTTGACCGAAAACTTCATTTCATTGTCTGGTGCCAGGATTTTCCCTATGGGTAAGATGGAAATAATAATATTTGCTTCTTTTGTAAGGTACTTTGGAAGCTATTGATGAAAAGTGCTGTAGAAACCCAATATATATTATTTGTGTTTTTCTTATAGCAGTAGTTATCTTGGCGAGTTGTATTTCTCTCCTCTTTTTTTTTTTTTCCTCTCTCTCTCTCCAGGATCTAGTGTTTCAGTGTAACAGATGGCACTGCTTTCATCTTTTGTCAAAGCTCTTCTATCATCCAATGAAGCAAAACAAATTTATAATGGATTTTATCAGGTGTCCCTACCTCAAGCCAGTAGAGCTACTGTACTGCAAGCATTTTTTGGCAGAGCAAGACAGGACTGTCCTTAGATCACAATAGCAATGCACCCTATACACAAGAGAGCTTGGTCTCTGTTTAAATCCAGCATTAAAACTGTTATTAAAGACAGAGGGACTTTCATTTGTCTGACTGAGTCCAAAGAATGGTGGGTGTGATGTATGCTCTATAGTCTTAAAAAAACCCTAGTGAAACAATTGATACTGAATCTATATATATTGTAAAAGGAGGCCACACAAAGAGTAAATCAATCCTTGTTGCACACCTGCCGTAGTTATGTGGCTGGGTCTCGATGATGAGAGGGTGCCCATGCAGTATGGGGAAGAGATGCTCAGATATTAGCTGCATGTGGTTCCTCTTAAATGACTGCTTCCTAACTCCTGGCTCTTGTATGAATTCCTTCTCATGTACCGACATAATTTTTTTAATGTTTTTATACTGCAGTTAAAAAAATACTTATGCTCTCACGCTAGCTATTGTTACAAATATAATTTCCAATATATTGGTGTCAGGACATGTTGTAAGGTCTACAGGCAGAAATGAATGAAAATTTCCAGTCCAGCATGGAAACGATGCTTCCTGCCTTTGAAATCTAGTAGCATCATTACAGCAAGGGTTGCCAGGTAGCACTTGCACATAGCTGTACAAGGTCTTTTTTCTTAGCATTCAAGAAGCGCACTGTCTTTGAAGAGATGCCGTGTTGCTGTTTCTCTGTGAGAAGCTGTTGCCAGTAGCAAAGGAGTTTATTCTCTGCTTTAATCTCCTCAACTCTGATCGATTCGTGGGGCAGTGTGGATGTCTGGGAAGGTGTCATTGGTGTTTAGCTTGCAACCTCTGAAAGAAAGGTGCGTGTGTGTGCTGTTTGTGATCACCTCTGCCCACAGAGATTGGTCCAGATAATGTGAAAACCCCACAATTATACAAAGAACATACCTGGACCCTGAGTAACTGATTCTCTGTCTGCTGAGAAACCACACCCAAAAGGCTTCACTATTTGCTTCTGTTTGGAAGATGTTTGACAGCATTAAAATCAGTGGGTGTTTTTTCCCCCCATCACTTTAGAAGGCCAAAGTCA
Source organism: Crocodylus porosus (assembly GCF_001723895.1). Classification (NCBI taxonomy): domain Eukaryota; kingdom Metazoa; phylum Chordata; order Crocodylia; family Crocodylidae; genus Crocodylus; species Crocodylus porosus. The sequence goes on along the minus strand of NW_017728886.1, from coordinate 1,830,874 downwards.
AAAACAAATGAACTTCAGAAGACTGTGACTGCAAAGCTTCCTGAAGAGTTTCTATCAGCAATGTAATCCAGAGCATCTCCAAAGAAAAAAACAATAAATAACAGTGACGGCAACATTAGTGATTCTCAGAAGACCAGTTCAATCTTTCATACGTGAAGCCTAAGGTCAATATGATTGATTCACAGTTAGTATGTCCAGCACAGTGAACCAGTGTAGCAACGAGTTTTCCTTGGACATCTCTGACATTAATATCCTTACAATTGAATGCAGTAATTAGATTTGACCTAATCGTAGATGCACAGAAGAAAACTGTAACTGCACTGGCTCAGGGTTTAATTCACCTCGCTCCTGTGTAATGCTCCTGGCAGGGTGATGTCTGCATTGCAAAGGATCTCTATGGGAAACCAACTTGCTGTCCACACTTATCATGAAGACCTATGGCCCCACCTACCAAGATGAGATAAACTCTTTATAAACTAAGTGAATACAAACCAAAGCAAACACATGAAAACAAGTGGTTTTGGCCAGGCTTCACTTACAACTGGGGGGTACACTCAACCCCCCAAATGCAAAATAATCACACATGATGTGAGCACACTGGAACCAAAAAGAGCCCCTGTTAATTAAAACATCCTAACTGAGTACAACTTCCCTTGTATTATTATTTGTATTGTAGCAATGACTACCAGCTTCAACCTGATTAGGGGCCGATAATGCTAAATGCTGAAATAACTACTAGTTAGAAACAGTACCTGCCCCAAACAGCTTACCGTCTAAATTGAGAATGTAACCCAAGGAATGGGGGAAGCAAGTGTTACTACCATCATCTCTATTTGATAGACAGGGACTGAAACACAGTGGGATTAAGGTCTGCTTCTACTCCACCTATTAGGCTCAGAAATAAACTTCAAGTTCTCAAATTCAATCCTATTCCAACCTGCTCAAGTCCTTGAAATGCAAGAGGAAAGTGGTTCTTCCTCATCCCCACTGCTTTTGTGACTCTGTATTCAGACAATGGGGTGTAACAAGGAGAAGATACGTGGATACAGGGGTGGACAAACCGTGGGACTCTTGGAGGGGCTGCGAGTTCAGTGGCACAGTGACACGGTGGCTCAGGGAGCCATGGGGACTAAATGCTGGTATAACTCGCTCCACCGCAGTATGTCCAAGTGTGGTCCCCTGCTATGGACTCATTTCAGTGGTAGGACAAGTGACAGTAGTGTAAAGCCCTGTATTTCAGGTGCTTGCTGCTGGAGGTCAGCTTGGATCCAGCCTGCAAGGAGCCCGGTGGTCCAAATCTGGCCTGGAGTGGGGGCGGGCAAACATAGGATGCCCTTGCATAAACGGATGTTCAGGCCTTGAATGGGGTCGAATGCCCAATAGGTGTACAGAATCTGGCCCGAGGCGACTTGCCTGTATTCACACCGAGAGGCTTTGATAAAAATTGAGAACTAGGCCCAGATCTCCCAAGTCCCCGTCTAACGTCTTGCTTATAAAAGTCACTCTCTGTTTTCCTGCATTAGTATTTTCTCTGCGAGTTAATTCACTGTTGAATCTGAATATTTTTGTCAGGTTCACCAAAGGCTAAAGGCTAATACAGTTCTCCAGTAATCTACCCATTTGTCTTCGGGCCAAGAACCCACTGTGCTTTAACACTTTTGTTACAGGGTTACAAACACAATTAGTGTAGGACTTTCTATTTGAGGATTGTCTCTCTGTGCTTTTAGGCATAGAATTGGGAGGAGCAAAATCCACAACAGAATGGATCCCAAGCAAAAGTATTGCAGGAGATTAATCGGTCAAAGCAAAAAAAAAAAAAAGGCAGACTTGTTCTTGCAGCCCTTCTTCTCATAAAAATAAAAATGAAGTGTCACTGGATGGCAGAATAAATCGTGAGAAAGCCGCTAGCATGAAAATAAAGATAAAAGCAGCTGGCGCCTCTCTATGCGGCTCTTAAAATGGATGAAGGCAGAAGCAGAGCTATGTGATCTGTTTATCAGAGCGAGTAGCAAATGCTTTTGTACCGGGCAATTTTGCTGTAACTGCACAGCTAGCAATCCCTCAAGACCTACCCTCTATCCAGTCATACAAGCTTCAGCTCGCAACGCTCGAGAAAAGAGAGTAAAAATTTATGAATTCTGGCTACTCAGATGTGATGTAAAGATGAACTCTAGTCCACGGTTGCCCTTCAGTGCCAAATTATATCCTTCAAGATATTTATTTTCCAAACAGATTTTTAAACACAGTGACCTAAGCTTTGGGCATGCAAAATATTCATGGGTTACATCATAATGATAATGTTCCCAGAGTGGCTTTCACCTTCCAAGCACTTTACAGAGAATAAACTATGGAGCCTGTACAGCATTGCTGAGAGAAAGGAAAGAATAATTAGTATTGTATAATACACACGCACACACATATATGCATGGCTGGAAAATGTTTATCTTTTTTCTTTCCCCACCAAAGACAATTTCAAGCAAAACCTGACATCACTCATTCCACTGCATCACAGGGCTTCATGGGAGTTGCAATTATGGCGTTTGTGCCAATCTGTAAGGTACTCTCCTTGGTTAGGCTACATTTCCCATGACACACTACAATCTCTCTCATTTTCTTAAGTCAGGTGAATTGTGGGATATGCACTTCAGCTCTTGAGCCTGCTCTGGATAGTAGCCAGAAAGTAAATGACTTTTTTACAGCTGTGAATATTTTTTCAAGGAGAACAAACAATCGATTCTCTGTGGCAGACTAAGAAAGGGCAAAGCCCTTTGTCTAGCTTCTAAATGGCTGTAGAAATCATGATGAGACAAGTAATTACAGCATAACTATGCAGAGGCCAACATGAAATACTTAATGTTTAACCTAAATCTACGTGTGTGTGTGTGCGCGCGTGCGTGCATATTACCACATTTGGAAATGTTTCTTATATAAGAACTATATTATTATTCCAATGCATTATATGTATATATATTATATACATATACATGTATATAGATACACACAAACCTACATACATACACACACACACACATATATATATTAGGGGTGTGTGAAACAGGCCCTATTGTATTTGGATTTGGCCTGAATCAGGGACACTAATTTGATACACTGGTTCAGATCACTGTACCCAATTTGATTTGGCCAAATCGGAATCTGAAGATTTGATGCCGATTCAGAGAACGAGCAATTTGGCCATAGACACAGCTTTAAATATTTTTTTCTCCATACCTCAGGTTACCAGGAGGTTCATGAATGCTGCGATGCTGGGGCAGATGGAGCGTCCCACAGGAGTGCAAGGGCCCTGCCCTGTGTGCTTGGCAGTGAACCTGGAAGCGGACCAGAAGTATTTCTGGTCCACTTCTGTGTCCGCCAGGGAGTGCACTGGGGGGCCCCCTGCATCCCCCTGGCTCGGTGATTGGCTGTGGGAGGGCCCCAGGTGCCCATC
>NW_017728886.1:1822240-1826664 GCF_001723895.1 Crocodylus porosus | reverse complement strand
ATACACACACACACACACATATATATATATATACACACACATACACATATATAGACACTGAGATGCAGATAACCCTGTAATAATGATGGTATTAATGCCTAAAAATGATTAGGTATGTGGAACTGAAAGGTACATAGTGGAAGGAAAAATAAGAATCCACAACAATCTCTCAAAAAAACCCAGACCCCTCAGGGCTTTCCCAACTAAAGTGTCATGACATCTTGGATGAGCAATGCAACACCCCAGAGAGTAGGCTGAGGAGACTGAAAGTCTCTCTGTAGCTGGGCATAAGAGACGTTAGGATCATCCAACTAAAAAATGACAATTGGCAGAGGGACGGTACCTCCTCCACTGTAAATCGCTAACAATTGCATGGAGGGAAAAAGCCTTCAGCTGAAAGTCCTAAAAGGAGAAGAAACAGCAGTTCTCTCTAGGTTTACTTCCTGCTGAAGAAGTTTCTTATGTCACAGCCAGAGTAGGAATTTGCAAATAGTTTCTGCTCATGCTCATTCTGCAGTGCTGGCTCATATAATCACTCTTCTCTCTCTCACATCTTCCACTAAAATTAGAAGCATCAGAGCCTTGGAAAAATGTCCCTAGCAGGGAAACAAGTTGTGTGCTTGGGAGCGATGGAAGACCTTTGTGCCTCATTTCTGGGATTAGCTCCTGCAGCGCAGTAGCAGGGGGAGAGGCATGCTTCTTGGCACTGCTGCTGGGAGCGCTGTGGAAGTGGTATAGCCATGCCCATACATCTGTTTCCCAGCGGAAAAAATAACTACAGTTGAGCCAAGAAATTTTTAAAAATGGGCACAAAGTTATTGACAGGAATAAACATTTCACTGAGAAGCTACAACGCGTCCCATCTCAGCATCACATGGTAACTTATTTAGCTGGGATCCTATGACCCCAGCTGACTTCCTGCCCTTTGGGCGAGGGCTGGACTCGATGATCTCCCGAGGTCCCTTCCAGCCCTGATGTCTATGAAATCTGTGAAAGTAGATGAGGGGCCAGGAATACCCTTAAACTCCTTTTAAACTCTTTGATGGCAGCCCCAGCCAAAGTCAGATTCCAGCTGTGCTGAACAGGGCAAATGCATAGTATGAATTCCTGCCCTCAAACAACCTTTACAGGCTCAAGACACCCCTCAGGAAATGCCAGCTCTTAGCTTTCACTCATGGAAAAATAGAGTAATTCTGTTGGAAAGAAGTCAAAAAGACCACAGCAGGTCAGAAATGCTTTCTACACTCTGGATCCCTATTTGAAACCTCTGGGTTTACTTTGTGAATCATGCGTGGGTGTTTCACACCTAGCTGTGCTAATATTGTTTGGCACCCTTAAAATGCTCTCATGACATCCCAGGGTGCCATGGATGGGCTGGGCTAAGATTCACCCATCTATAATTAAAAGTGAACCAACATTTAGAGGAGGAGGAGAGGGTTGAAGGGAAAAATGCTTTTCCCCCTCTGCGGCAGAACTCATCTCCTGAGGTTCAACAAGGCCAAGTGCAAAGTCCTGCATTTAGGACGGAGCAATCCCATGCACCACTACAGGCTGGGGGCTGACTGGTTGGGCAGCAACTGCAGAAAAGGACCTGGGGTGACAGTGGACAATAAGCTGAATATGAGCCAGCAGCATGCCCTTGTTGCCAAGAAAACAATGACAAGAAGACCTTAGACCTTGTCAAGGGAAGTGATATTTCTCTGTTTGGCACTGGTGGGGAGGCCACATCTGGAGTCCTGTGTTCAGTTTTGGGCTCCCCACTATAAAAAGGATATCAACAAATTGGAGAGGGTTTAGTGGAGGTTCTCTAATAGAACAGCCATGTAATAATGAAACAATGTGAACTGGGACAACGTTAAGTGAGAAGTACCTGGAGCAGCCTTGAACTCCCTACAGGGGGGTTCAAAGGAGGATGGAGCTGGACTGTTCTTAGAGGTGAAAGATGACAAGACAAGAAACAATGGGCTCAATTTGCAGCAAGGGAAGTTTAGGTTAGATATAAAGAAGAATTTTCCACTAGGAGGGTATGTGAAAAATTGGAACAGGTTACCCAGAGAGGTGGTGGACTCTCAACCCTTGGAGGTTTTTAAGACCCAGGTAGACAAAGCCTTGGCTGGGATAATACAGCTTGGGCTGGTCCTGCTTTGAGCAGGGGGTTGGACTATATGCGACCTCCTGAGGTCCCTTCCAAACCTCAGTTTCTATGATTTCTATGATTCTAACTCAGGGCTCTTGGTTTTAGGTTAATGCCCTACCCACCCACAGTAACTTCCCCATAAGGACAGGGACTTTACTGTCCTCTTCCTCACCATCATTTTCTCTGGCTTGATTGGGATTTACTTTAAAAAATAAATAAATAAATAAATAAAAAAACGGGCCACATTCAGCCTTCCCATGCACAACAGATTCAGCAACACCTGGTAAATCTCTACTAGTTTCCAATTATTTATCTCCTTAAGGATAAAACACAGAGCAAGGCAGGAGACCCAGGACTCGGAGTCTGCATGGCCTAGAGGGTCTATTGGGAACATAATTGCCAAGCACAAAGTTTCTGTACTGCCCTCCTAGCCTCTCCCCTCCCTCCCCCCAGCTTCCTGACTCCTTTGGGAGACATGCTACAATTAGCTTTCTCATCATTGCTATTGACTTCAGCTACCGCAGTTTGTCCGTAAGAGAAACTGGGTTGGGATCTTTTTGTCACAGGAGGACCTGTCCAATTCATTTATGACATGATCCAACTAAACTTAGCAGGCCAATGGGATTACCACGGCTAAAGGAAGCCAGCTTCCACAGCAAAAAGCATAAATGGGAGCGATGTGGATAGCAGTCACATGTTTGGCCACCTCTGATTCCCCAAATGACAAGATGTCCATTTGCAATCGGCCCAACCGGAAGATGCTTTCAGACCAAATCTGGAGCAAGTGGTCAGTTTGTGCCCTTGGAGCTGTAGCAAGACATCATAAGCACTCTGCAACCACATCCCTGCCCAGCCCATTGATTAGCTAAGGTCTTCTTGTCATTGTTTTTCCCCTCAATATATCACTTCCTTTCTCCCCTTTATCTGGTTAGCTCATTTGATAGAGCCATTGTAGACCAAACCCAGAAAGACGGGTGATGCTGAATAGTCCCAGGCTTAACTGACCCTAGGCACTGATTCCGCAAACCCAGCTTGGGTACCCACAAGCATTCCTACACTACATAGGCTGCATACCCTGGCTGGGATGTTCTCAATCATGCCCCCCTGCTCACTTTTGCTATTGTGCTCCAAACCCAGAAATACAGCAGAAAGGCAGTTCTGTGGTCATCAGCAGTGACCACTCCCAAGCACATTAGAGCCCAATGCCTTGAAAGTGGCCTGACAGTGGGCTCACCACCCTATTTCTGGGTTTGAAACATTGAAGTGGGAGCATACACAGGAAGATCTCCAGTGAGGGCACACCACTGCCATAGCATCAATATACTGTATGCTTTAAATGCACGAGTGTGAAATTTCTAGGACGTGGGGGTGTCACAGCATTTGGCATGGCCATCCTTGAACCCACCAACAGGAAACCACCTCTCCTCTAAACTTAGGCACCTATGTGCATCCCTAAGTTAGAAATCCCGGAAGCAATCCCACCCTCATGATGTGCACAGTCTAGTTCCCTCTCTTTTTCCCCTTCAGACTCCATGATGTCTGCATTCTTTTCAGCCTGTCCAAAACGTTGCTAACCCCTTGGATATCCCAGGGGTTATCAATGTTTTGGGGCCAAGTGCCAAAACCCCCTGCAACCTCAACTTGTAAGATGTTAACATGCCAGGAGTGGATGGCAGGGGCACCACAAAGGGCCTGATCCTTGTTGCAGCAACACAGCACCGACCCCTTCTCTGCTGTCCACCCCGAGGTGCACATGCCAAGCAAAATGCCTTCACATGCCACACTCTGACACCTGTGCCAGGGGTTGCCTAGCCCTGGGATATCCTGATCCCAGCTTAGTCCACATCCTGTTGGTTAATATCTAAAACATGCAGAAAGAAAGGTTTGAACACCCTAAGGCTGAGAACGGGATTAGAATCCACGTCCTCCACTTGCCACCTAGGTGCTCCACCCATTGGGTAAAAGGTGCACCCAACACCACCATTTTGAATGAAGATGGCCATGGGTGCTGAATTCTGTACCTCCCATCTATCTGTTAAGCTTGAGCTAAGAATGGTTACTGGGTCAGGTTTCTTTGGGGATACAGCTCCCCCATTTGTGAATCGCAAAAGGATATTAGATGGGTTGTAGATGCCCAAGTATTCAGCTCAGCCAGGATGGTGGTACCTCTCGGCATTTACAGGGGTGGAACTTTAACCACCCAGATTTTTTTTCTGGTGAAAACCTATGGTTGTACTAGATTGCTCCCTTGGGTTTAGGAATCTAAAATATACCTACAGTTTCATAG
>NW_017728886.1:1811907-1822030 GCF_001723895.1 Crocodylus porosus | reverse complement strand
ACTCCAGCTGCGGCCTGACCAGTGCCGCATCGAGGGGGAGGATCACCTCCCTGGACCTGCTCGAGATGCATCTGTGGATGCAGGACAAGGTGCAGTTGGCCTTCCTGACCGCGTCCCCACACTGCCGGTCTATGTTCATCTTGGCATCAGTGATGACTCCAAGATCCTTTTCTGCCTCTGCACTGACAAGAAGAGAGTTCCCCAGCCTGTAGGTATGCTGCTGGTTCTCCCTCCCCAGGTGCAGCACTTTGCATAAGTTAGTCTTAGGTGCCTAAATCCTTGTCTGGATATAGCTGCAATCCAAGGCATATTGCTGTATCCCACACTGGCTTCCAGAACAGCTGCCAACTGGCATGCCACCAGAGGCATAGGGAGTTCTTTAAACACCTGAGGCACAGGGGAGGAGAGGGTATTCTGACCTCCGTAGATGGGAGTTGGCATGCCCACAGCAACAACCCCATGGCTGGGCTACCTGGAAGCAAATCCTGGTGTCCCATTCATTCCCATACCCACTCATACATATATATTGGGTGCAAGGCTTTGCCTACTTGCTCAAAGGCCTCCCATGTAGGGGGGCACCATAACATTGGTCCCAGTTACCCTACCCCCAGATACACTGCTTGGTGTGGCACTACCCCTGCTGTGAAAAGGACTCTGGAAGGGGGAGATCCTGATGCCCCTTCTACTTGGAGCTTGGGTTGATGCCCTTCACCCTGGTCCCCACCTCTTGTTATGCTACTGGGTAGGCATGTGCAAATAGGCAGCTATTCAATTTGGCTTCAGATCCAGCCACTTTGGATGCCAGTGAACCAATCCAGAGCTCTGTATTGGTTTCCCGTTTTGATTCAGCCAAAGCAGCTCTGAAGTTTTGGAGCTGCTTCGGAGCTCCATCCATAGGGTATAATGGGGAATCAATCAAATATCTATAATGTTGTTGTGTTTTGACTGATTTAGATGAAACTTGAAGGATTGGTAGCCTCTGCTGAGAGAATGAAGCCTGCCAAGTTGCAAGAAGATCAGTGCAGGGGTTTGGGGGAAACTGCGTCCCACATTCTTGAAAGCAAGGCTCATGTCATAATTATGTGTTACACCACAGGGGGGGTGAAAACTGCAGGGATGGTGGCCCCTGCTGAGGCCACAAAGCCTGCCAAGTTTCAAGGACATTGGTGCAGGGGATGGGGGGAACTGCACCCCAATCTGCTGCCAGGCAAAACTCGTGACATGGGTGACCTCGTGTGTGTTAAGGCGCAGCGGGGTGAAAGCTGCGGGGATGGAACACCTGCTGAGGCCATGACACCTGCCAGCTGTCGAGGAGATCGGTGCAGGGGGGTTCTGGGGCCCTGCACCTCTAGCTGCTGACAGGCAAAACCCATGACATGGGTGCTTGTCTTGGGGCAAAGGGGGTGGTAGGGATGGGACTTCTCCAGGCCTGGCTGCTAAGATACTGTGCTACCAGTTACCAGTCAGTCAAGATTCACTCAGAGACCAGCTCAATAAACAGTAGCAAGCTAATATAACCAGTTAACAAACAACGATTAACACCTACAAAACCACAGACTAAGGAGAAGAAATAATCGATATAGACACAGACAATCAACTGCCCCAAGTCCGACACAGTCAGTCCCACAAGCACCCATGCCATGAGTTTTGCCTGTCAGCAGCTAGGGGTGCAGGTCCCCAGAACCCCCCTGCACTTTTCTTCTTAACAGCTGGCAGGCGTCATGGCCCCAGCAGGGGCTAGCAGGCCTGCAACTTTCACCCTGCTGCGCCTTAACACACACAGGGTCATCTATGTCACGAGTTTTGCCTGTCAGTAGCTTGAGGTGCAGTTCCCCCCAAACCCTTGGACCTATCTCCTTCACAGCTGGCAGGCTTCATGGCCTCAGGAGGGGCCACCACCCCTGCAATTTTCACCCCCCTGTGGAGTAACACATACACGCGACATGCGTTTTGCTTTCAGGAATTTGGGGTGCAGTTCCCCCCAACCCCTGCACCTATCTTCTTGAAACTTGGCAGGCTTCATGCTCTTAGCAGAGGCTACCATCCCTGAAAGTTTCATCCAAATCAGATACAAATCAACAAGGTTATAGATATTTAATTGATTCCCCATTATACCCTATGGTCGGAAACTCTGAACCGCTTTGGAAAGCCTCAAGAAGCCGGTGCCCGAAGCATCCAAATCTTCTCCAGATCTGAAGCACAGTCCGAAGCCTTGCACAGCCCTACTACTGGGCACCACTTGCACCATTAATTATCTCCTTGTGCAATGCCTCGTTTTACAGGGATGTGTCACTCATCAGTCCCTGTGGGGGAAGGGGCCTTAAAGTACTTAGGCAGATGGATGTAAAAAACTGTGCAAACTCCAGAGACTCATCATCTGACCACCTTATTCAGACCACTCTGTTCCATGGAAAACCAGAACTCATTCTTATTTTTTTTAAGCTTAAATAGCAGATGAGAAACACTCACAGAGCTCCCCTGAACCAGAGATGGATCTAAATAAAAACACCTCCCCCATACAGCGCTCTCCCAGGCGGGATCATTCAAATGTTGCTTCAAAGCCAATCCTGTAGGTTCAGTTTGCCAAAGACTGTTGTGATAAAAAGCTTAGTTAATGTATATGAAAAATCTCTCTCCATTTCCATTCTCTGGTGATTCAGGTGTTTATAACATCTTTTTTTTTTTTATATGCCAGGAGGCATTATGTGAAAATCCAAAAAAAAATTTCCTTCAATAAATCTAATTCACTGTCGAATCTGTTTTATCATCATCATTCTCTCCCTCATTCTTTCTCTCTCCTCTTCTCCCCTGCCCTTTGCGTCTACTTATCCCTGAGATTCTGCAGATCTAGTGCTTTGTTGGGCTCTTTTAAGTTTCAAACACAGTTTTGGAAGAAGGACGATTCTGCAATACTTTATGGATACTTGAAGTGGAGATTTACACCACCCACAAATGTGAAAATAAATGACACTGCTAAATTATAATGGAAACAGGCTCATCCGTTCAAGCAGTACAAGCTGCTTATAAATTCTTCCAGTACTAAGTATGAGCTTTGTTTTTTATGCATTTCTCCAATTTTACTGGCTTCAGTTGGCTTCGTCATGATTTACATCAGTGTAAATGTCAAGAGAATCAGCTCAATGAAAGGCAAATATCTGGAAGCTTTCTCCCTCACAGAACATCTGCCTCTCCAGTTTTAATGTTGACATAAACTGGGACCTTCATTGAGACCAAGCCTGGATTTAGTTATGGAAAGATCAACCCAGTTTGTCCATTCAGAAAGGGATGAAACCAAAACCTTATATCTACTAGTCCTCTTTGGGGGGTTCTAGTTCAACCCTGGGCTCCATTTTGCAGAACCGAAACCTAAACAGTTGTGCAGCACCTAAAACGAGGCCTCCTTGTCCCACCATGATATCCAAGCACTCTGTATTGCACCCTCTGGGATATCAACTCATTTTCAAGCTGACAAACAGAGGCTAACAAAATGGGTATGTCATAACTTGATTTCAAGTCCAAACCAGGGACAGATCCAGGGGGCGTGCAGTGATGCTACTGCAGCCCTCTTCACGAAGTGCTCCGGTCTCAGCTGGCAGATGCACGTGCAGTGAGCTCCCTGCCACGACCGTATGCAGCATTCTGGATCCAGTACTCACCCTATACCCGACGGTCTTGCTCTATATCTGATATTTCATATAAGAGTGAATGTGTTACCCACAGGTCAGCTAGACAACTATGCAGTACGGTACTATAACAGGAGGAGCGGTCTAGTGGTCCAGCAACTTCAAAGACTGGATTAAAACCAACTCATTGTACAAGGATTGCAAAAGACCCAGAAGAATGGAGGAAAGTTATTGCTACATCAAAGGTGCCCCAACAGTCGGTGTGTCCTTGGGTCTGACTCGTCTTGACTTCATTCAGGAGTGGGACTGCAGGTTATAGTCTTGGTCCTACTACCCAAAGTCACACCAGAAATATGTAAGTCACCTGCTCTGTCAATTCCTGATCATCAAAAATAATTTAAAAAATACCTCCAGTAAGTACATGGGAGATTCTGAGATGGGCAACCTAAGTTCATAGAAAGAAAGTCCTTGCTGATTGCTACAGTAGTCAATTTATATCATTATCAGAGTAATAAATGCAATTAAGAGCAGCTTTATAGGTTGAAATTCCAGACTCTCAAGAGTCCAGAAGATAAATGCTTCAGCCCTTTCTGCTATGCTGAAAACTTCAATCATGACACCCTATGTCTTTAAACTGGTGTTTAATTAGTTCTCACAATATTCCTGTGAAGTTGGAAACATGAGATTTCATCACCCTTAGTTAATGCCATATAAAGGTTATTGCTGGATTATGGAAATGATCCAGCCCTTTGTCAAACCCAGCTAATAAATAAAATAATAATTCTCCCTGAACATTTTATATTGTTCAAAAACTAATTGTACCGATTACCTGTCAGGTCTGTCACCTCTAGCACAGGATTTCATAGGCGAGTCTTTAACTCCTCGTCTCTCTTTTTCATTCAGTAGCTATCCGACTGTGATGCGCTGCTACACTGTATGCCTAAAAACTTAAACAAAGCATTGGCTCCGCTCAGGAAGAGTGCAGGGAGAAACGTTCAGCTTAGTGGTATAAAGGCCAAAGCCGAGGTATTTTGGAACTTGTGCCAGCCTTTGTGATCTATACCTGGGCTTTGGCCTTTATACCGCTAAGCTGAACATTTCTCCCTGCGCTGCTCAGGAGCTGAGCCAATGCTTTGTTTAAAGCCAAATCATTAAATAAATGTTGTATTAGTGTTTCTCTGGCAACCTGCTCCTGCAATGACACCATGCTCTGAGAAGCATCCATTTTGGGCTATGTATCACTTAAGAGTCTGCTTCATATTTCTCTCCCGAGTGAGACCTAATTGGCCATTGTCTCCCGAGTGATGGCTATTTTGTGGCTCCTAAAACATCCTCTAATTCAGTGTTTCTCAACCTTTTAAGGAACAAGTACCCCCTACTTCTGAAAATGTTAGTAAGTACCCCAACATTCAATTTTCCAGGGGATTTTATACTTTGAGACTAATGTGTGCCATATGTTGGAAGAAGGGCTGTGTATATAAAGCCATGATATGACAGATGTCTGATGTGGTGTTGGTAGGGTTGCCGCCTTTTACACCAGGGGTTCACAACTCAAGTATGTACCTGGGCTAGAGGTGATGTTGGCCAAAGCTAGGAGAGCTGAACCCAACACACCAAATTATTACTGGGGAATTTAATTTTTTAAATTGCACCACATTTTTTGCCATAGTTTTGAGATGAAAAGAGGGCGAGAGAGAGAGAGTTGGGGTACACACATACCCCCTGCCTGTGTCTCTCATACCCCCAGGGGTACATGTACCACAGGTTGAGAAACTATGCTCTAAGCTGTGCTTAAAATCCAGTCAAATAGTATCATGTGAACTCTTGATTAACCCTATTGTCTATGGGCACATGCTCACTGCTGCAGACTGCTTTGTGTGTGTGCGCTTTCATGCACACACGAAGCGCTTCAGTCCCCACAACTCCCACATTGGTACCTTTCATCTGCACCACTCCAAGACATTAAAATAGAAATATTATAGACATATGTAGCAATCTATATCTACAGATATATCTGGGACTGCACATCACTAAAGCCAGCGATCTCTTGTTTATGATGGAGCTAGGATTGTTGACAGTCATTGCACGAGACGACATGGTGAAGAGCAGTGGCTGGTCACTCCGATCCTTTGTGCTCCTACTCAGGGCCAGCAACAAGGAGAAGACACCCTACTTCTGGACCCTGCACCTCTATTGCTTGGGGAAGGTGGGTTAAAGTGGCTGTGGGGCTGCAGCACTGCATGAGGAGCATAGCACCTCCTCCGTGCTGCCTGGGACGCCCTGTATGCAATCCAGCCTTGATTTGGTTTTCTTAATCAGTGTCCCCAGCCCTTTCTGCCTGCATTCCTTCTATTCATCTTACTCCTTCTGCTCGGAAAGCGTATATTTGTTATCCCAGACAAAAGCGCTAAGAAAGGAGGAACCACTGACCATAGTCCTTAAAATAAAGAAAGAAAGAAAGAAATCCAGGTAATTAGGAAGAAAGGGTCACATCTGATCTGGTGCAACTCATGGTAGTTCCACTAATGTCAAAGCAGGCTTGCCAGTGTATGTCAGTAGTATCTCACTCCTACTTTGCCATACACAAAGCATCCGAGATCCACTGGCAAAGCAAAAGTTTTGTGGATATGCTGTATAATCCGGGGCAGGCAATTATTTTGGCTGGAAGGCCACTGCATAATGTTTGGCGAGCTGTCACGGACCACACAGGTAGCCCTGCCTCTCGGCAGGCACCCCACCCCCTGGTTGCCATCTTGGGACCAGAAGCCCCACCCCATAACCCCTAAACTTTGCCACCAGAAGTCCCTCCCCTTGCCCCTAGAAGTACTCCTTTTGGAAAGGAGGTTTGCCATCTAGGAACAGAAAAAAAACCCACTAAAAAAGTCAAACACTGATAATAATATATTTTGATTTTATTTTAAGAAATATTTTTGTCCTGATGTGCGTGTTTGTGTGGTGTATATACAGAGGTGACTGCATAATAGTTCAAAATGAGGTCTTACTCTTGTATATTGTAGGGGAGTGTGGAAGAGTGTGGGGGGTAAGGAGACGGGTATACAGTTTGGGGGGGGTGGATATGAGAGTTTTGTGGTGGAGAGTGTTTCTGGGGTGTTTGTGGGGTGTATGGAGGGGGACGGTGGCTGGGGGGTGAAGGGGGAGGGTGCAGGTCCATAGCAGTGAGTGGGGCTCATCCCAGTGGGGCATGCGGGTGCAGTCTTTGTGGGGTGTGCAATTGTGTTGGGAGGGTGTGGTTGTGGGTGTGGTAGGGTGTGCATGGGAGCCCCTTTCATGCATCTGAGCCCGTCAGCCCCCACCCTTGCCCCGCAACAGCCCAGAGCCTGCAACCCGCACAACCATGGCACATCCTGCCACCCCCTGGACACAGTGGGGCTAAGGCTGCTCCACAGCTGGGCAGCCTATCTAGGAAGACCAGGTGGCAGGTAGATCCTTCCAGCCCCAGCCCCATGGTACCAGCAGGGAAACATGCACACAGAGTTGACCCTGTGCCTGCTCCAGGCTCACCCATGTGGGATCAGCAGCAGCAGTACGGGACAAAAGCTGTTGCTCAGCATGGCGGGGGGTGGGGGTGGCTGCCCTGCCCCTCTTGCTGCCAGCAGCTCCCTGCTGCAGCTGCCCAGAGCCCGCACTGGGCTGCCTTGTGTCTGCTCTGCATTGCCACTGCTGCCCTGTGGGGCAGTCGAGAAGTAGCGGTGATGGCAGCGGAGATGCAGGGCAGCCACACACTGGCTCCAGGGGCTGCATCAGGGAACTGCCAGCAGCAGGAGGGCGAGGGACTGCTCTCCCCCCATGCTAAGCAACAGCTTTTGTCTCACTCTGCAGCTGCTGAGCCTGGAGCAGGTGCAGGGCATGCAGGGTCAGGGCTGTGCATGCAGGTCCCTGCTGTTACTGAGGGGCTGGGGCCAGAAGAAGCCACCTGCCACCTGGGCTGTCTATAAAGTCAGGGACCACCCAGCCCCACTGCATTCCCAGAGGTTGGCAGGACACGCCACAACTGGACTGTCCCCACGCCGGGGGACTGGGGGATCCACCACAGGCCAGGTCCAGCCTGCAGGCGGTATTTTGCCCACGTCTGGTATATGTGATATTTGGCCTCTTTTGATCTTTTATCAGGAAAAGAAAACACTTGACAATTTTTTCCTCCATCGTCATCTGATCCTCAATTCCCAACCAAAAAAGCAGCAGTCTTCCCCCACTGGCTCCTGGCTGTCCTCCTGCCCAGCAATCTCTCATCTTAGCTGCAGTCTGCACAACCATGAATCATTTGTCCACCGATTTCCTGCACTGTACCAATACCAATGAAGAGCCAGCTTGAAATTTAAAGTAGGACAGCATGTGACAGCCCACTTCTGAAGTAGAGCGTCTCAGGGGAAACATATTACATGTGCACTCTTTGGTCTGCCCTTGTAGCCAAGAGAGTTGGTCCAAATAAATAAATAAATAAATCAGGACTCTTTTTTTGCATTTTTAGAAAAATGTTGATATCCTTTTCACAAAAGCCCAAGCATTAAAAAAATCATTTAAGAATGCACTTCAATTTGTTCTTACCTAGCTCAGTATTCCCTCCGCTGAGTTCATGCCATAGTGCTGATTTAAAATGGGCTTTGTGATTATAGCAGAAACCATCATACTCCAATTCACCATCTTACACCTGTGATTGGAAAATAATTTTCTTGATGACAGATTCGCGGTGTGAACAGAGGGCCTTCCATTTCAGCGTTTCATTTTGCCCTGACTGTTGATTTTCAAGTCATACTATGAGACTCTTCTATTAAGTTAGACCTTCCCTACATAGACTTTGTGGGGTCCATTTTTTCATAAACTCTTGCGGGGTCATTCAGCATTTGAAATGGTTATTTTTATAATTAAACCAAAAAAGTTTTATCCTTCATTTAATCTCCACTTTATTTCTATGGGATGATTTTAGCCCACCCAAATTATAGTAGATGCCTCTTTTTTAAATATGAGATTTCCAAAACCATATAGGGGAGTAGGACTGGCAACATCTACTAGCTGTTGAAGGGGTTATATAACTGCTCTTTGTACCCCTAAAAATATACCCCTAAGTAAATTGCATGAATAAATGTCTTCCATGGAATTCTTCCTATATGGGTATGAGAGTGAAAGTATGCACAAGTGTGTTTGTGAACCAAGGGAGGGGAAAAACCCAAGTGGAAGGACAGCGATTAGAATATTTAGGAATGAAATTAAGTTTTATAATATAGTATAGGTTTATAGCATAAAAGGCAGCAAAATAGACCCCATCTAGTTCTGTTTGTTTGTTTTTAAAGCAAAAAGTATCTTTTATAGGTCAACTTCCTTCCAGACAAAAATTGCACCAGCAGTATATATAGAACTGCATCCTTAAGTATTACTGGCTCTATCCCCAGCGACACCCTTTTGATTTCATACAATGTACATCAGGGAAGGATGTAACTGAATATTTTAAAGTGACTCTTTAGATGTATTTTTGATGAGCTATGTAATTCCACTCGCCAGCCTCGAATTTGAGATTTTCCCTTGACATCGTACAATCTCAGTCCGTTACGTGTTGCATTCAGAAAAGCCTACTTTCACAAGAGAAGTCATTTGGTAATACCCCTAATTACTACTAATGTTTACTTCAACTGGATCATGAGACAAGCTCAGCATGCAATACTTAGGCATGCAACTGATATAACCACTGCGTCGCCTGTACTTACACCATGGAGCAGCGCAGGGATCTAGGATCTCTGTATAAAGCCTCCTGAATCCATGAGAAGGATCCCTTGAGCTTTGATGGGCTTGGCATTCAGGCTCCTGAACACAATGTTCAGTAAAAGGAGGAGGAGGAGGTTTCCAGACTTGGTGGGAACAGGACCGGGCATACTTTTAATTGGGTTGACACCCACAACTGGAACCTCATAGGAGCAACTGATTTAATCTAGTGAGAGTGAATGCTAAGTCTTTGGTTAGTTGGGACTTTATTAGTATAAAAGTCCAGGTTGTTGAGATGCGTTTGGCTGATACTACAGCATTAAGATCAAGATACCCCTAAACAGGCTCAGTGTGATATAGAGCCTGATTTTATTAGCAATAAGGAAGTTGATTTTCTTTAGCTGGCATTTGTCTAACCCAAGCACGTATGGATGCGAGAGGCAGCCTGGTTCAATGGCAGGAGCTTCACTCCAGCTTTGTCCTTCATTAGCCAAGTGCTCTTGGGTGCTAACTTCATCTCTGAGCTTCTCTTTCTTTTCTCACACGCTGTCCATCTTTCCCCTCTACTTCCATTTCATCTCTTCTTTATTCATAGGTTCATAGTTGGTCGGGTCAGAAGGGAACTGAGCAGATCATCAAGTCCAACACCCTGCCCTGGGCAGGAAAGAGTGATGGGGTCAAATGACCCCGGCAAGGTGACCATCTAGCCTCCTTTTGAAGATCCCCAGGGTAGAAGCCAGCACCACTTCCCTTGGAAGTTGGTTCCAGATCCTAGCCACCCTGAC
>NW_017728886.1:1806439-1811247 GCF_001723895.1 Crocodylus porosus | reverse complement strand
CATCCACCACCACTCTCTGGGTGCGGCCCTCCAGCCAATTTGCAACCTATTTGACTGTGTAGGCACTGACACCACAGTCACCTAATTTTTTGATAGGAATGGGATGAAAGACAGTGTCGAAGGCCTTCCTGAAGTCCAGAAAGACTATATCCACCGCAACACCTAAGGATTTTGTGACTTGGCACCCAGGTTGATCTGATAGGACCTGCCCCTAATGAACTCATGTTGGTTGCCCCCAAGCATAATCTCCCCTGCTGGTCCCTCCCAGATGTGCTCCTGGATAATTTTATCAAAGAGCTTCCTCAGGACTGAGGTAAAACTAATGGGCCTAAAGTTCCTGGGTCTTCCTTCCTCCCCTTTTTGAAAATGGGGACCACACTGGCCCTTTTCCAGTCCTCCGGCACCTGGACAGAGCACCATGAGTGTTCGTAAAGCCATGCCAGGGGTCCCACAATGACCTCAGGGGACCATGGGGGACCTTTGCCAATTCCCTCAGCATCCTGGGGTGGGGACCATCTGGACCTGCTGATCTGAACACGTCCAGCCCCACCAGAAGTTCCCTAATTAGGTCCTCTCTGACCCTAGGCCTGACTGTACCTCTCCTGAGCCCGCTTGGGACATCACTCCCCCCTGGGATCCTGGTCCCTGCTCAGAAAAATGGAGTTATCAATTTAACTTCTTACAATCAAGCCAAGCTGAAGATGTGAGACGCCCACTGTAAAACCATCCCACAGCACACAAATGACTGAAGTCACACAAAAGTTTCCTTATAATCTTGATACCACACCCAAGGAGATACGACTACAGATGTGAAACAAGAGGCTGAAGAAAATACTAGGGCTGTGCGAAGCTTCAGTCCTCGGTTTGATTTGGCAGAGATTTGGCCCATCATGGAGACCAAATCTCTGAATCCGAATTGGATCGGAGGACCTTTTAATCTTTCCAAATCAAATCAGAACCCTCCGAATTGATTCAGAGAGATTTGGAAAGATTTGGCAATTCAGGCATAGACACAGCTTTAAATGTTTTTGCACCATTAATTTTGCATGCGTGACCCTTCATAGCTCACCAAAACTTGTTCAGTGGCTCTGCCACCAAAATAATTACCCACCCTTACTTTAGAGGCACCCAGGAGCTTTCCTTCAGAAGCAGGATCTCTGAGCCAGTGCCTCCTAGACAGCTTCTAGGGATGGTGCAGTTTCCATACCAACACTTTCTCAGGGCTGTGCCTGAAGACTATGGTTATCCACTCCATTTTTGTGTATGCTATTTATATATAGTGGTTTGTACCCTTTCCACTCCCCCAACCATGGCAGCAGCTAGGTAAAGTGACTGAAGTAATATAAGCACCAGATCAACAGCTTTTTAGATACAAAGCTCTATCGCCCATGAGTGACCTGGCCTTCGCACAAGACTGATTTCCATCTGAAATGAACTGGATTTTACAATGAATGAAGTTCTGTTTCTTGATTAAACACATCTTGGTGGTCTGCTTGCCATTCACTCACTGGAGCAAGTTCAGACATGCAAAACTTGACTTTTATGAATGTTTTAATAAGGCAGGAACCAATTGAAATGCAAGTCAGAAAGAAAGAAAAAAAGTTTTGCCGAGACTATTTTTCCACTATTCCACTGGTTCTGCTCACTACAGAAATGGCATCAGAAGTTATAGTCCCTCTGAGTAACAAGAGACATATTCTCCAGAAATATCTGCCTCGCATCATGATTTCATTGGCTTTCTAAGCATTGACTGGGAACGGAAATAGCTGGGTGAGATTAATTTCAAATTAGAGGCAAGCTCAATGAAGCTTGCTGCCCATTTATCTAGGACCTGGAATCCTGCTTCTGATGCTGTTGTGCCAGATAGCCAGTAGATTAACTCTTACACATATTCCCCAACAAGTTATCAGCAGTGTCCGCCTCTCTTCATTAGGTGTTGCTAACTGTGCCAACTACGGTTCACTGGAAAACCGTCCATGTTTCTCATTTAGTTGCAGATTGCTATGGATCCTTGCCCTCTGCTCTACTTTGTACTACAGAGAGAAGCTTACATCCCTTAGGCTTTGAGCAGGCTGTCAAAAATGATTAAGTCTCGTGGAATACTTATTGTGTGGAAGGCAAAGCTTATGTTGGGCTTAAAAGAAAAATCTTCTCTTTAAGTTTCAGATATGTTATATAATACAGAGAAATAGCTAGAAGAGTTTTAACTGTGTAATTCTTCCTGGAATCTACCTGGGTCTGTTCCATAGCTATTAGCAGAAAGCTAAAGTTATGGAGTGGACCCAGAGGGAAATTATTTTGCTTCTGTCATTATTCATGCACCGAAATCCAAGTGGACAGTGAGTTACCTACAACAGGAGGGGTGTGCAAGAAGAGAAGAGCACAGGAACAGCACCTACATTGCTTTCCCCCACTGAAATCCAAACACCCAGGCCGCAGGGAAGGTTTGTGGAAGGGATTCTGCACGTGACCATTTCACACGTCACTCCCCTGTGCCTGCTCTCTAGCGCTGGCCTGTTACAGGCCCAATTGCAATAGGCTCATTCATCCTCTCAGTCTGTAGAAAACCATGTTTTTAAGCCTCGCAGGCCTCCACCTCACTCCCCAGTGTCAACCACGGTTGCTCCTTCCATTTGGGGTTATGGGAGGAGTGTTGGTGCTACCAGGCTGGCAGGTCTGGAAGACTTTTCCACAAGAGCCGTATCAAGCCCTGGAGCCCTGCCTTGGAAGGGTGACAAGACACAGCGAGATTGGAAGAGAGCATGTGAAACGGCTTGGCACAGAAGACGCCGCTGTTCACCCTCCACACAAACAATGATTGTACTCCCGTTAACTCCTGCCTGCTGGAGTATACTGAGCTTCATGTTCCCAGGCCAACAGTAATCAAGTGCATTGTTAGCGCCTCTTGCCCTGGAGGGAGATTGGCAGGAGTTTGTTGCCGATTAGGCCTCACAAGAAATGGGAACTGCAGGGTTCCATCCATTTCAAATGACGTTCTTTTAATACCAAAAGCCAATTCAGTCAACTTTAGCACGATAGACAATGGTCCTTTCTCTGCCCCTAAACCCCATGTTAGAAGACATCAGGAACAAAGCACTTACGATTTCAGCAGTGATGGCAAGTTATATAACCCCCCGCAAAATCAGCTGCGCAGTATGTAGAGCCAGGCAGGGGAGATGACACATTGCCTGTCCCCATCTGAAAACCCTTTCCAATCTGTGCATTGCCCCTTTCAGCATGTGCAGCTAGTTGTCATTTCCAGGATGCCATTTCATTTGACTAGAGGATAGAAAAAAGCTTCCTGTAATAAATGCAGGACGTCTCTTCATAAAAGGCAGCCAGAGTGAAAGAAGAGTTCACTTCCGCAATAATTCCAGCATCATGGTGGGTGACAAACAACACAGTCAATCTTTGGCTGCCAGCTGATAGGATTATTGCAAAATGCCACTGCGAGACATCATCTTTATACACACGCGCTTGCTCAAATTAAGTAAATTCTTCTTGGGACTGGAATTAGATAATAAAATAAAGGAGGGGGAAAACACACCACAGATCATGTCAAACAACAAACAGCAACCTGCTATCATATGAATCATAACAATTAGATTGTGGAAACAGCTGGAACAGATCCTCAGCTGGTACAAATGGGCATTTCTCCACTGGAATGGATGGGATTAGATAGATTTGCACCAACTGGCAATCTGGCCCATTTCATCCTTGAGATACAAGATGTAAAGTTGGCTCTTCGAGATAGACCAGAGGCTCTGCATGGATGCACAAGGTAAGGGGAGGCGTCAGTGAGCATGAGCTAGTTTTAAAGCTGCTCTCTTCTTGCGGCCTAAGGGGAAACATTCATCCCAAAAAGGAAATGGAGTAAGTACAGGACACAGCATAACACCCCATATCGAGGGGGGCCTTTTGCAGGCTGGCACCCTCTGCACATCTGGGAGCAGCTGGACTGTTTCTCCGCGGTGTGGGATTCTACGGCACCATTCTAGCATGGATGTAGGCTGCTGGCTGCCCGTTGCTTAGGCCTTTGGCATGGCAGTCACCAAGGCCTCCTCTACAACTTCATAGTAGTTGTGTTATTTTAACATCAAGGAAAAGTTTCCTTTTAGCAGATGCAGTCAAGCCAAATCCTGCTCGCTTCTCTCAGGTGAAGAGACCTGCCACAGTGAATGGGACAGCTCCCATAAGTAGTGAGCACAATTGCCACCACTATTAGGGCCTTGTTACACAGTAATTTTGGGCAGCTACAGGAGTCCTTGACCCCACACCTTAAAGTAGTCCTAAGCACTCATTATGCAGCTCAAAGTGACGCCACTCCAGGGCAGGATTTTCTCTGACCCACACAACCCAGCTCCTGTTCCATTAGCATGTGGCCACTCTCTACAGATGTGCTGCTCAAGCTGAAGTCCTCCAGTATGCCAGGATCTCTCACATCCTCACCTGCAGAGCAGGGCTAGAAACCTGCCCTGTCTCACCAGCCTTCTAGGGGCAACTCACAGCTTCAGCTCCTAGTCCTGCCCCTGCTCAGCAGGCCTCCAGTGGCAAGTCACAGCTGTTCAGGTGGGGGACGGTCACAGCAGGTTTTTAGACTATGGGTGTGACTGCTCCAGACTCCATGGTAACACTAACACTGATCAACATTTGTGCGTCTCAGTGTAAGGTGCAACAAGGCCCTTAGTTCTTTGCAGAACACAGCCTCTCTTTCTTAGAGGCTCAAGTACACCTCTTCTGTTGCTTTACCTCGCGGTAGTTTGCATGTCCCCTGAACTCAGACAAGCTGCCAGATAAGTAACTTTGGT
>NW_017728886.1:1783013-1806254 GCF_001723895.1 Crocodylus porosus | reverse complement strand
CCCCAGCTGACTTCCTGCCCTTTGGGCAGGGGGCTGGACTCGATGATCTCCCGAGGTCCCTTCCAGCCCTGATGTCTATGAAATCTATGAGATACACGGCTAGACTGGAACCCCCTGAGCAGCTATTCTGATGTCCTGCCCAACATTGGGACAACGGTATGTCAACCACTGGGCACATCTACACGTGCCCCTGACTGCGCAGTTGCTACTGAGCAGTCATTTAGTACTTCCCTCAGCAAGTAGTAAATGACTGCATGCACAGTACCCACCAGTGCTGCACAGTCCCAGCAGGGCATGGGTTGTTTTCGACCTATTGTGCAGTAGCAACAAGCTATAACAAGCAACAGTAGCTTGTTGCCACCGCACAGTAGTGGCAGCATCACAGTTAGTGCGCACTGATGTTATATCACCGTAGCCGTGAGCCATGTTGCTGCGTAAGATAGCATCTCGTGTAGACGTGCCCACAGATTCCCGATTTAAACTCAGTAACTTGTGTTGGAAGTTGATCTTTTCTATTAGAAAGACTTCCAGTCCTGATTCAACCATTCAAGTGATGAACCTAATACAACCTTTTGAAAGCCCCCCTTCCTCCATCGCATTAGTTAATTACCCTCACTTAAAAAGGTGAAATTCTTTTCCAGTTTGGAAACCGAAGCTAGAGTAATTCAGCCGCTGAGTTGTGTTTTACCTTTTTCCGATAAACTAAAAAGGGAAAATGCCCTCCAGCATTAGACCTTTTCTGTTTCTCCTGGTACTTGTATATCCGATATAAAAGACATTATTGTCATGTCCAGTTACTTAATTCCTTTAGCTCAATTTACATAAAAATTCAATTCACTTTATTATGTAGATGTCTGGGGCATTTTTCCATTATTGTTTTATATTATTAGCAGTAAGGTAACCTTCCCTTATATTTAGAATACAATTAAATTAAATTAATATTACTACCCAAAATCGGTTTCACTTGAAATAGTAACCATGAAATCTCTCAATAATTTGGGGACTTTTTTGAGAGACAATTAATTGTTTATAGATTTAATAAAGAAAGGACTATTTCTGTAGGTACAGCTACACCAGGCCTGAGGCCTTCTACCATTCTCCAAAGTGATAAGTGCTACACCCTGACTGTATGGGGAGGCTTAGAGCTTGCTTACCTAGAAAAAAGTCAGAAAACTTAAGGCACAAGAAATTTGTGTTTAAATTTACAGTCCACTAACTCTCCAAGATAACACTAGTTTGCTGTCATTTACACACTTTTTAGGCATTTAAATCACTGCAGGAGAGTCTACCTCTCACCACATAGCATCCTGAAGTTAGCTAAGATGTCTACCCATTTCTGATTTCACCATGTGTCGCTAAGCTTGTCCAACAGTACATGGTCAAAAGTGATCTAATACAGCTACTGAGGCATGTAATCCCATTTATGGACCATTGCAATCCAATTTTGCTAAGGCAGCATGAGTTTTGCTCCACACTATAGTCACCAAAAGACACAAACTATTTGAGTTGGTCTAATACCAGATACCAGATTTAACCAAAGAACTTCATCTGCCTACATCCTTTCACCAACACAGCTACAACCAACACCCCAGTAACTAATCAGAGGTAAATTTGATACCTGCGTGATGCAGGTATCAAATTTACACCCAAGTGGGCATAAGTCACCATGTTTACTGCTCTGTATGGGCATGCACATGTAGACATGCACCTGTACTGTGCAGTAATTTTGATTATTGTGCAGTAAATGCACACATGTAGACACACCCCCTGTGTGTTGTAATCATCACAGTCTTACTTCAAGCAAGAAAGGCCTGCTAAAAATATGGCCCAGAATGCCTTGGAGGAAGGAGGGTCCAACTATGCTGGGGGAGGAGGAGGAGAAATCCTTGTGGATCGGTAGTACAAAACCAAGACCTCGAACTTTCCTTTCCAGCGCTCGCCCGTGTGCAGCATTCCACATCTCTAGTCCTCTTCACTTCCCCAGTGTCACTTGCCTGCTTTCTCCACTGTCATCTCTCTCCTAACCTCCCAGTTCTCCTCCAATACCTCTGTCAGGGGAGGAACGGACGTACTAATTATTGGCAACCAGCTTGTTTTCAGATCACTCAGTACACCGCAAGCCAAAGTCCCCTCTCGCTTGCATTGGTGCAACTGCATGTTACTAACATTCAGTCGGACATTACTCTGTCTTACGGGGACACTACTGCAGATTTACATCAGACTTAAGAAGCAGGAACGAGCAACCTGGGCTCCTTCTCAAGTAAGGCAATATCTGCTGCCCTGGAACATACGGTCAGCTCCCCTGGTTGGATCTCTTTCTGCCCCCATGATTCCTCTCCTACTGACTGCGCATTGTACCTGCTTTAATGGGGGAAAGGTGGACAGTGCTCCGAGGTATACTCATCCCATTGCTTTGGAGTTAGGACACTCTGTCAGGTCCTAGTCATACAGTGAGCTCAATCCCAGAGGTAAGAAACCAGCTGCCTTGTGTTAGGGCATCTGTCCAAAACTGATGGGATGCAGTAGAATTTACTTTACCCAGAGGTCAATGGTGCCGTGTATTGAGTACACACAGCGTCAGAGAGGTAGGTGATGTTTTTCTCCGTTTTGGGTCCGGAGTCCTACTAAAACAGTTCCATCTTACGCAAACTAGACCAAGTGGATTTGCCACCACATGGAGACGTCTTAAAACCAGTTAATCCCTGCCTTCTCCTCCTGCCCTTAAGAATCGAGAACTACATGCTTCCCTGGGCAAAATAGGATCCAGCATCACCCAAATATTGCCCACTGAAATGAAAGGGAAAGCTTTGCGATTCTGCAAGGCAAAATAAAACATGCCTCTGAAAGCACAATAACTTCCTAGTGAAAGAACAGGAAAACTTCACATCAAATTAAAAAAAAAAATGGAATCTCCCATAACCCCATGCCAAACTGTATTTTCCTTCAGTTTCTGCCTTTCCCAAGCTGAAATATCTTTACAGCTAAGTAGAATTTAACCCTAATAGGGTCAACATGCATGCGGGGGCTACTGCCCCGTAACTTCACACTCCAGCCATCTGCAGGCTAACTGCTCACTGTAGAAAACAATTTTCCCTATGTTTTGTCCTGTATGTGCTTTAAGAAAACCCCATAACCCCATACAAGAAGTTAAACTCTATGCATAGAAACTCTGGGAAAACAAGACAAATTAACAGATCAATTATCATTACAGACAAAAGAGGAGGACTAGAGTCCTGCATATGAAGATTATCTTAGTCCATGTGAAATAGAATAGGAAATATAATCAATCAGTGTAACTGTGCTCACCACCAGACACACTAGCAACAACAGGCTTGTAATTCAGGGCTTTATATACGTGAATATCTTCGTTCATCTCTTATAAAACTTTTGTCCAAACATAGACGTTAACTGTCCTGCCTGAAGAGCTCCCACTGAACATGGTAAGAGCCCTCAAATAAGGTGGGGGTGAGGGAAGCTGCCAAAGGCACAGGAAACTAGGCTTCACCTTTCAGGCAATTCCAAGTCACGCCTGTTAAGATCATTTATGAGTAACTGCCTGAAGCAACAACTGACTGGGTACTTTATAATCCGCAATCAGCCCCACTGACAGCATGGAGGAGAAGACCATCAAGAACTGGACTAGGAAAGCAGTTTGTAAAGACCACTGAGCTAGCTACGTTGCCAGATGTTCCTCATCCCGTGGCACTCTATTTAGTGCAACGTCAATGAATGCCTCCTCAGTATAGTTCGCCTCCTATTGGTTGCTACTACATCTCCGATCAAAACTGGGTGGTTCGGAGTTAGCAGTCAATGCTGTGGTGCTGATTTACACCAGCTGAGGTGCTTTGGGCTTACCCAACACTAAATAGCAAGCACTTTCCACACAAGGGGCTGTAGCACTCACAAGTGGAGGTCAGAAACCCAGTGGAAATTCAGTTGTAGAAGTGGGCTCCACAACTACAAATGGTGTCATCAGTGAGAAAAAACAAACAAACCTGTGGCAATAGGAAGATGCGGTCTCTGCCTGAAAGGCCATGCCAGGTATTCTAAGACAAGACTCAATAGTTGTCCATGATAAAATGAAAGGAAGTGAAGGACAGGGAGACCGAGATTGAGGACAGTCAAGAGAATCAGGATAGCCGGTTGTTTTTTTAGCCCCGGGGGGGGGGGGGGGGTAACTGTGTGCCCCACTCAATTCTTTTAAACAGAAAATGCTCATTTCCCGAAGTCCAGATCTCCCACAATAGGATACAGACTTTGAAAACCTGGGGGGGGGGGGCAGATAATTTGGGTGAATGCAGTGGTTGTTCAAACCAAAACTTCCCAACCCCTCTAAGAATCAATCATTCTTCCCTAATTTAAAGTCAGAAAACTGTCCCCGGATATCCCTGGTTTTAAAGCAGTCCTACATACGTAAGAAGGCTGATTTTATGCTTAACAAAGTCTGTGCTTTTTGGTTGTTTTCAGGAACACGATGAAGAAAATGTCTGCTGGGCAAAAAAAACCCAGTGAGCTGCCAACCACGGAGAGGCTAGCTCTGAAATCAGCTGGAGCAGCTATTAATATTGCATCTAATGATCTCCCCTGATAAAGCCTAGATTCACAAACTCTTGCTTTAATGGGGGCATCTTGCATTTAAATAGAAGCCCCATTTCTGCAGAACGGAGGAAAAAAGCCTAAAAGCAGCTGGAGCTGTCATATAAAAGAGTTCATTGGGTATAGGGACATTCAGGGTAATGTATTCTGAAGCCAAGGCAAATTAAGTGAGAGTTTAGAGGAAAATCTGAAATTATTCGCTCAAATGACTTGTAAGCTGTATGAAATGAGATGCTAATACACCTAAATACAATGGCTTCATATAATGGCATTTAACCAAAGATCTCAAAGCACCTTATAAGCATCAGCTTTTAAACACCCTTCTGAAACCCAACAGCCAAGTACTGTTACTCCCATTTTAAGGATGGATGAGTTGAAGGGCAGGGAGATTTAAAGGACATATCGTCTCCGCCAGGTACTGGCACATACTCTAGGAAGTGGTGACTCCCTAAGGAAAGCAGGTGTTTTTTTACTACCTCTTAGCACAGGAAGCTCTTCTAGCTCTGGCTTGTTTTACATACGGTTGCACAGAAGCAAAAGTATTATAACCCCAACTCTTTCTTCTTTTGTGGTTGCCAGTATCCCAGGAAACCTCAGCAGAGACAACAATTAAGTGTCGCCCATGCTTGCAGAGGGACCAAGAAACAGCAATTCCAAGGTCACACAGGGCATGTCTACACATGCACTTTAATATGTATTCGCTTATTTTAATGCACATTAAAGCATCACAAAAAAGTGAGCTTTCATTAATGTGCATTAAAATAGGCTAATGCACCTTTTTCTAGTACCCCACAATGGAGATACTAAATTTAATGCGCATTAGCAACAGTGCATTAATGAATGTGTAGATGCACCCACAGGAGAACAGAACCCAGAACCTCTGACACTCAGCCCCCTCCTCCATCTTCTCTCTTGGAGACTTAAACTTAAGATGCAGTCCTGACCAACATGCTGCCTCCTTGTCCATTAAGCCCCAGGAAGCTAAACAAATTACAGCCCCTTCCCAAATCCCAATTCTTCCCTACACCCAAGATAGATGCATGTGCATCTCATTCTCCTGACTTGCCACTGGCCAAAAAAATCAATATCATCAACTGTGCTCACTGCTGCTGTCATCTGGGTTGGCCAGTCAACATCTGGCTGCATTCACAGCCCCACCCACCCCCTCCTTCTCATTGTGAATCTCCACCCAGGACTGCAGACCCAGGGGTCATGCTTCTCCCATCTTTTTCTTTTGTATGGGCACATGCACTTGCTGCAATCTATCCATTAGATTGCCTTGTAATTTCAATGTCAGGGAAATATCAAAAAGCCTATATTTTGTACTGCCTAATTTAATACAACTTTTGAAAGGCAGGCCAGTAAGAAACACATAGATGGGAAATAATGAGAAATAGTCTCAGTAGGCATCTGTAACTTGATCATTTTAAGGATAGCTCTGCGCCTGACTTTCATACACATTCTGATGATGCTTCCCAGGTAGCAGCATCCTTGATCTATGCAGAATTAAACAGCCAGGTGTACATGAGAAGTTCATAAGGAGGATTCGTTAGGTAGTCAGCTCTACCCAATTAAGCTAATGATTCAGAAGAAGTAGGCACTGGTAAATGAGGACAGTGCTCTCAGAAATTAGCTTGCAGAAAACTGTAATTGGGGGCATTTTAAGGCAGTCTGCAGTGAGACAGCAAAGGGAAGATCTGTAGGTGGATGGTAATATTTTAGACAAGGCTGGTGCATGCAGTGCTAGCAGGCAGCTGATAAATGAGCCATCTGCTTACTCAGGTAATGAAATCATGGTCCTTACTGAAGTAGGGAGTGAGCTACATCTGTCAGAAAAAGCAAGAATAACTAATTTAAAGCTGCAGTAGTTAGTTGTGTTTAACAGGGAACAGTAGAAATGGGTGTGGGCAGGGTTACAAAAGGAGAACAAAAAACTCACGAACTGAGCAGTGTGGCATTTAGGACTGGAATAGATTTAGACAAGGGTTTGACATTCAGATTGGATCCAAGTTGGGCTTCAAATTCAAAGGCACCTAAATCTTTGTACTTGGATGCATCACGGAGAGCTTGTGAATAGTGGGAAAATCCCCAAGTAACTATTTCCATGTTTGCACTACAAAATGCCGGTTTATGAGAACAAGAACGTCTTACAAAAAAGGGTTGATTTTAATAATTTCAGTTTGTTTAGACCAAAAAGTCTTTAAAATAAAAAATCCCCTAAAAGTCACCCAGTTTTGCTGTTTCCCTATCTTCTGAATTGTGCATGAAAAGCTTAAAAGAACAGGCACTTGGATTCATTCAGGATGCTAGCTTCTTTTGTTCCTCAAGTCCATAGCCTCGCTACCACATAGGCCAGCAACATGATTGTACTGTAGACCTCCACTGTGCTTGGTCTCCCATATTAGTATCTACTGGACAGAAATAGCAACCAACAAAAGCAAGAAAATTGAAACAGGTCTGTTTGTGGATCATCGAGGAGGTTAGTCAAAAGATTGGAGTTTTGTCCTGGTTTGATTTATGATGTAAAAAAAAAAAAAAAAGGCATAAAGTTCTCATATTTATTTTATCTGGGGGTGCAGGGGTATTGCCTTTGCCTTGCATATTGGTAAAAGAGATGTATAAATATGTTAACAGTAATGTTGGAGTGATGTAGCCATGATACTCCAGGAAATGTGCAAGAGGCAAGGAGCCTTGTGGGTGGTATTTTTTACTGGACCAACTGCATGGATGAGGCAGACAGACAAACTTTTAAATGCAGTGCATTTTTCAGGACTCTACTTGCCTAGCTGGAAAGTAGTCGTGATGACTAAATAAAACGTTAGACAAAAAATGCTAGTTTTAGTCCTTCCTTCTTACTCCCAGAGTCTAAATCATGAACCCCTACCAGGGTGGATCTAGTAAGGGGTGCAGTTGTACCTCCCTTTGATTCCTACTCTACCCAGACTTTAAAAGCAACCAGGGTGCAGGACAGGGGCACTTCTATTCAAGCAGCACTGATAGAGTCAATTGACTTCACGGTCCATTATAATCTACCCAATTCCTGCTAACCTCTCTCCACTCTGTAGGTGCCAACAGCCCTCTCTCCCTTTTAATGGACTTCATATTCCAGTATTGAAACTGCCTGTTCTTCTCAATGTAGCCATCTGTTAGCCATTCCTGACAATGCCTCTCTTCAATTAGCTGTCCGGCAAACTGTTTTCAGGTCTAGCTAGAAATCTTAACTCGGGTATAGTAATCAACTGAGATGTAAAAATGGCTGAAAACTTTGAGGCACCATCAGGATTGCTCACGAGGACTACAATTTGTTTTATGCTTTTGAATGAGAGAGGTACATTTAACTCTAATGGCTACAGAACTAAGGAAACAAGCTCTTGACCATTTTTGCTTCATTTCCCATGTTTTTTAAATTGAGGTATAATCTAGCAAATTAGCAAGCATTCCAATAGTCACATTTAGTTGAAGATCAAAGCAAAAACAAAAATATAGTGCTAGGCCTCCAGTGTATTAGTAAAGCTTCAAGTCTAAGTGGAGAAAAAAATGTGTTTGCTCCATCTGATGACGCACTATACCATCTACACCCCCATTTCCAAAATCCTAGATCCACCCATGACCCCTACCTCTATCCATGTTCACACTGGATGGCTTGCACTAATACACCATAGCCTAATAGGGATGCCATAGTCCAGTGGTTCTCAACCATTTTTGTACACATTGATGGCTAGTCCTGACCTCAGTGCCCCTCGCTCCCAGCCTGCTGCCCCACTCTGAGCCCCCAGCCCCCTGGCAGGGGCAGGGGCAGGGGGTGGGTGTGTGGGGTAGGGGGGACCCAAACAGCCCCTTGCAGGCTGGAATTCTTCCAGCCTGCAAGGGAAAAGCCACAGCTTCCCACATTTTTCTCCTTTAAAAAGGAGAATCCATTTGTAAAGTTTATTGATCCATTTTTAAAGTTTGTTCGTGACCCCTTCGTATATTCTTGCGACCCACTTTCACGTTGTGACCCACAGGTTAAGAAACGCTGCCATAGTCAGGGGACCCCAGGCATTCGCTTTGGTTGTTTGCCCTCCAAACCGGTTCTGCTTATTGGCATCAATTTCTGGTGCTGTACAGATTTTTTTAGCAGGGCACCAATATAAAGGGAGTGGCATTACTTGAATGGAATTAGTGCAATACAAAGTTACTCCACTTCTCCGATTATTAGCTGATCTCATTTTCTAGTTCGTCAATATGTGACTGTGCATTAATACCCACCTCTTACTGCAGTGTCTGAGTAGTTTCCAGTTTTTAGCATAGAGCAGAGACACTAAAAGGTACATCATTACTTCTTTATGGGGTAACTTAGTTAATAGTTCTTAACTACCATGAGCAACACCAGCTGCCCCTCCATTACCCCCCAGCTCTGCATGTGCCAAGCACAGCAGAGACAAGCCTAGAAGAGCTCCGTTCAAATTTCTTTTTCCTGTCCATCAGAGCCCTTCTAGGGATCGTGCTTGCAATTTAATTGTCCTTTTGTTCTTCACTCTTTTTATGGGTAATAGCAATGGGAATTAGAAAGCAGAAGGTCTCCTGGCAGATTTTCTGTCCTTCCAAATCGCTCAGCTTGGGTGCATGCTGAACACACTATGAGAAAAAAAGGCTGAGTTGTAGGATCTGGTGTTCAGTGGAGCATCAGGGGCAGGCTGGACAATGGCTGGGAGTGGGTTAGGGCTAATCAGCGGACTCAAGGGAAGGTGGAAGTACAGTGCAGATATACTTCAAGGCCCCAACTACAAAAAAATACTTGTAGGATTTGGGCTCTGAAGTGCAATCCATACCCTGCTTATCCCTTTGGCACCTGAACATCTACAGATGCATAAAGTTTCCAGTAGAGTTCTGCTACTGTGTATACCTAGAACTACTATAACATCAATGACAACGAACAGCTAGACTACAAGATAACCTGGAAGTCTGTAACAGAACAGGTAGTTAGTTAACCCAAGATCTCCAGAGTCATAGAATAACAGAATCATAGAAAATGAGGGCTGGCAGGGACCTCAGGAGGTCACATCTAGTCCAACCCCTGCTCCCAGCAGGACGAGCCCCAACTAGATCATCCCAGCTTAGGCTTTGTCTACCTGGGTCTTAAAAGCCTCCAAGGATGGAGACTCCACCTCTCTGGGTAACCTGTTCCAGTGCTTTACTAACCTCCTAGTGAGAGTTTTTCCTAATCTCCAACCTCAACTTCCCTTGCTGCAACTTGAGCCCATTGCTCCTTGTTCCGTCATCCATCATCACTGAGAACAGTCCAGCTCCATCCTATTTACAACCCTCTGCAGGTAGTTGAAAGCTGCTATCAAATCCCCGCTCAATCTTCTCTTCTCCAGACTAAATAAACCCAGCTGGCTCAACTTCTCCTCAGAAGTCACGTGCCCTGTAAACAATGGTCTCAAACCCAACCCTAGCAAAACACAAATCTGTGCTTTCCATCTGAGAAACCAGGATGCGGAACAACACCTGAACGTCACCTGGGGTGACCAGTCTCTCAAACATCAGAATCACCAGGTATACTTAGGGGTAACACTGGACTGTACACTTAGTTAAAAAAAAGCACATATTTTACACCAATGCCAAGATCAACACTTGAAACAACATTCTGCATGAGCTCAAAAATTTCTAGTGTGGAGCACATCCATCCACCCTGAGCACTACTGCCTTAGCTTTGTTTCTCTGTGGCTGAATATACCTGCACCACCCGAGGGTGCTCAAGTCACCGTTAACATATCGACAGCACCCTAAATGATGCATGCAGAATTATAACAGGCTGCCTAAAACTCACCCTTGTCCCCTGCCTATATGCACCACTGTCTCTCATTGAGAAATAGCTTTTTGTCCTCTATCATATCATTGCCCACATCATCAGAACCCACCAGAAGTACGCTCTAGCAAAAAGAATGGAAGAAAATAAGCAGCAAAGCCATTGAATGGAGTCAGCGAGGAATTACCTCCATTGAGGAGTTAGCATCTGGCTCCAATTACAAATGACACATATGGCAGAGCCTGAACAGACTGACAGTGAGTCTCGGAAGATGCAATTTTGTCATGAAATCATGGGGCCTCTACACAACTGACTAATGTGTTTGTCAGGAGAATCAAACCATGGATCATCTCCTGAGGTGCCCTGTAGCACCACAATGCACCCCGCAAGATCTGGCAACACCAGCACCAGAAGCAGTGACCTGTGCAGAGTGTTGGGAGCAGACTAGATAGAAAGATGGGACTGGAGACGCCACAATGAAGAAGATACGCCCCAGCCCCCTCACTGTTTTTGTTGCCCTCCACTGGACTCTCTCCAATTTGTCCACATCCTTTCTGTAGTGGGGGGCCCAAAACTGAGCACAGGACTCCAGATGTGGCCTCACCAGTGCTGAAGAGGGGAACAATCACTTCTCTTGACCTGCTGGCAACACACCTACCAATGCAACCCAGGATGCAATTAACCTTTTTCGCAACAAGGGCATACTGTTAGCTCTTATTCAGCTTATTGATCACTATAATCCCCAGGTCCTTTCCTTCAGAGCTGCTGCTTAGCCAGTCGGTCCCCAGCCTGTAGCAGTGCATGGGATTTTTCTGTCTTAAGTGCAGGGCTCAGCATTTCTCCTTATTGAATCTCATGAGATTTCTTTTGGTCCAATCCTCTAATTTGCCGAGGTCTCTCCAAATCCTGACCGTACCATCCTGCATATCTACTACCCCCGCAGCTTAGTGTTATCTGGAAACTTGCTGAGGTTGCACTCCATCCTATCTTGCAGGTCTTTGTAGATATTGAACAAAACTGACCCCAGGACCAATCCCTGGGGCACTCCTCTTGATACCGGCTACCCATTAAACATGGAGCCATTGACTACTACAGTTTGAGCCCCCTGATCCCGCCAGTTTTCTATCCACCTTACAATCCAATTCACCCAAGCCCTACTTCCTTGCCCGTAGCCCCTATACCATTTTCCTTCTTAAAAACTCCTTTGTTAGGAACTCATTTTATTATTGTTCATACATCAGAATCGAGGCATCATTATCCTAAATAAAACACATGCACGCACGTGCACATCCCAGAAGACTTGACATGAAAAAGGTTGATTTGTTTTATTCCACTGCAATAGCTGGTTTCCACATCTAATAGCTTGGTGATTTTTGAGGTAAACAAGCTGTCATTCTAGAGAAAGCTTTTTCAAATGTTGACATAAATATTTAAAACTCATTAGCCTGGGCAGTAAACATGTACTGTGATACGGACTTGCTTGCAGATACTTTTTTGACAAGCTGTTGACAAAAACAGCCTTCTCTCTCTCTGCCATTGAGGCAGATTATTCTATTCAAGCAAGCTAAGCACATTAGAAATTACAAAGGCAGTGG
Source organism: Crocodylus porosus (assembly GCF_001723895.1). NCBI lineage: Eukaryota > Metazoa > Chordata > Crocodylia > Crocodylidae > Crocodylus > Crocodylus porosus. The sequence continues at coordinate 1,794,272 of NW_017728886.1, read as the reverse complement.
ATTCTTAGTTAAGGCTGAAATCTAGTCCTTGGGCAATGAGAAACAGTGTTTTTTTTGTTCTTTACTAGTGCATCCAGGATCACCAGTTCATCCAGTGTGGCACTGAGAAAATATCCAAGGTTATTTGTTAATTTAAATTAGAGCTGGAACTCCATAGGGGCTAAGAGCTTTGGTTTAATCAGACTCATGTCTCATTTGTAGACTTGCTACCGAAACAAAAGTGTCATTGCATGTAAAACCTGCAGAACTTCACCAGGTGACCTTGCAAGAATTGTGCAATTTCCAGCTTGAGACAGATAAGGGCAAGAGGCAAGATGCCTGTAGTGAGTACAGTCGGAGGCATGCAGCCAGCCCCATCATTGTAACATGAACATAAAGCCAAATTCTGTTGACCTTCCTCAAATAAATAATCCCCTTAAAATGGACAGAGGTCCTGTCCATTGGCCTGAGACTAATGAAATTATATTTATATGGCAATTGCATTTGCAAAATACCTTGGGGATTTTTGACAACTTAATGTGATACCCAAATTATCCAATCATATTGCCTGTTACTGAGTGCAGAACCAGTCTATGGAATAGAATCGCAACTGTTTAATAACCTACTCTTTATCCTTCATGAACGCTGGAGGCAGAAAATGAAGGATGTCTTTCTAAGTGGTGATGCAGGGGAATATCAGGTATGCAAAATGTAATTACCTACGGTAGCACTTAGCCAAGGGACTAGATTAATAGCCCCTTTGTTGCATGCCAAGGAGAGAAAAGTATAAATCACTCATAAAATATACAGAGAAGAAAAAAAAAAAAAAGAGACAGAGAGAAGCAGAAACATCTCATGAAAAGTCCACGGAGCCCTTAATGATCATGGCTTGTTGTTAGCTTTACATGTGACGTGCAGGAAATTACTGTCAGTCCACATCCAGGACTCCCTGATGCCACACCGAGGTGCAAACTGCTTGCTAATATTTAATCACTTGCGTGTGTTAGTGCCTAACCAGAATCACTCTTCCATTGCTTAAATGTAACACAGACGACCATTCCCACCTTGGAGAGCTCACGTTCTCATTGACAGACAGGCTGCAATAGGAAACCTAAATAGATAAGCCAGCTGTAGGAGAAGGGGAGGGCTAGGCAGAGGGAGAAAAAAAATTATTTGTGGGGGGGCTGCACACACAATCTGCCCCCACTCCCCTAAGTCTGTGGAGGAAGGGGCGAGGGGAGGGGAGGGGACAGATCAAGGCCCTAGTGGCGAGGGAGGGAGTGGGGCAGGGGCTAGGGGGAAGGGGGCCCCAGTCAGGCCAGGTGGTGGGACAATTGCAGCCCAGGTGGCTCATCCAGGGGTGTGGGCAGGCTCCCTTTGCTGTGCATACCCCAGCGGAGCCCCAGGGGTCATGTGCCCCCCCAATCTGTGCACGGGATGGAGGTGGCTATTGCTGTGCTTTGCACCCTGCTGCAGCTGCCACTGCCTCTGGTGCCATGCAATGCTGTGTGCATCCCACTGCTGGGCACGCAAGAGGTGCAGCGCAGCCTGGCAGCATCAGGCATGTGGCATCGCGCTGCTCCCGGGGCAGCTGCAGTGGGGCCCAACACACAGCGGCAGCCGCTACCGCCCTGTACACAGATGAGGGCACGTGCCCCCCAGGCCTCTTCTGAGGTGCACACAGAAGTGGGAGCCCCCCCACCTGTGCTGCTGGGTGAGCCATCCGGGCTCCGATTGTCCCACCACCCAACCCAGCTGGGGCCCCACTCACCCCAGCCCCTGCCCCACCCAATGCTCAGTCTGCCCTCACAATCCCCTTCAGAGTAGACTAGTACTTGCCTGCTGTGCTGCTAGTGATCCACACCCAGCCTGCAATCCTGACTACTTGTGCACCCCTCCCCAAACCTGGTGCAGCCACCCGGAGCCCTCAGCCGGGCTGCTTTGTGGCCCCGTCCTACCCACTGCTGTGTTTGTGAGGGGCTGATTCCCCTTAACCCCAGCTTTCCAATGCCTATGGGAGAAGATGACAAAATGGCAAATATTGCTCAGCAAAGGAATCATAGAAATTAAGAGGTGGAAGGGATCTTGAAAAAAAAAAAAAAAAATCAGAGTCCTTTGGGCAGGAATACTGCTGAGATCAAATGATCCCAGCAAGGTGACTGTCCATAAAGAAGTTCTTCCTTACATTCAACCTGAAACCATCCTCTGACAGTTTATGGCCACTGCTCCTTGTCTTCTCCTGGGGTGCCCTAGTGAACATTTTTTCTCCCAGCACCCGATAGTCACCCCTCAACTCAGATGTAGTAATCCCTGGCCTGTCCTGGGAGTGGGGGCAACCCCCATAGGCCAGGGCTCAGGGGCCGGGGATCACCGTACCCCCACCTCTCCCTACACTCCTTGTTGCCCCACAGGGCTGACAGGTGCAGACAGAACCAGGCTAGGAAGCAGAGGCAGCTCTATGACAGCCATGTGGCTGGGATAACCCCGGCTCAGCCAGAGCACAGCTAAGGGTAGTCCTGGGATGCCGGGAAACTGGGACATAACTTGAGTTGGGAGGGGATCTGGGGAAGAACTTTGATAGACCTGTTTCATACAATCATAGACAATGAGGGTGGGAAGAGACCTCAGGAGGTCACATCTAATCCAACCCCCCGCTCAAAGCAGGACCAGCCCCAACTACATCATCCCAGCCGAGGATTTGTGTAGCTGGGTTTTGAAAACCTCCAAGGATGCAGCTTCCACCACCTCTCTGGGTAACCCATTCCAGTGTTTTACTACCCTCCTAGTGAGAAAATTATTCCCGATATCCAACCTAAACTTCCCTTGCTGCAACTTGAGCCCATTGCTCCTTGTTCTGCCATCTGCCACCACTGAGAACAGCCCCGCTCCATCCTCTTTGCAGCCCCCTGCAGGGAACTGAAGGCTGCTAGTAAATCCCTGCTCAGTCTTCTCTTCTCCCGACTAAATAAGCCCTGTTCCCTCAGTCTTTCCTCACAAGTCATGTTCCCCAGCCCCGAACCATTTTCATTGCCCTCTGATGAACACTTTCTAATCTGTCCACATCCTTTCCATTGTGGGGGGCCCAAAATTGAATACAGTACTCCAGATGCAGCCTCATCAGTGCCCAATAGAGAGAAATAATCACTTCCCTTGACCTACTGGCAACACTCCTACCAACGCAGCCCAGGATGCCGTTAGCCTTCCCCACAACAAGGACACACTGGCTCACATCCAGCTTCTTGTCCACTGTCGCTCCCAGGTCCTTTTCTGCAGACCTGCTGCCCAGCCCGTCAGCCCCAGCCTGTACCGGTGCATGGGGTTGTTCTGTCTTCAGTGCAGGACTTTGCATTTGTCTTTGTTGAACCTCATAAGATTTCTTTTGGCCCAATTCTCCAATTTATTGAGGTCTCTCTGAATACTAGCCCTACGCTCCAGCATATCTACTAATCCCTCCAGCTTGGTGCCATCTGCAAACTTACTGAGGGTGCACTCTGTGCCATCTTCCAGGTCATTGATGAAGACATAGAACAAAACCTGTTTACTCTAAATCAGTTAAGTGTGATACAACAATCATCCAGGTGCATCTTAAACCAGATTTGGCCATTTTGAAACCAGTTTCTATGCACTAAACTTCTGAGCTGTTACAGGTTTAAACTAGTATCTTATCACTTTGGTCTCGATTACAAGTCACTTATTTTTTTCTGCTATAATAGCTGAAGATGCCAGGATTATTTTTCCTCAGGAGTCCAGTCCTTCAATCTACAACGGACTCTGTGCTGCATACGGTTAGCGAAAAAGGTACAAGAGTCAAAGTGGGAGGTTCTGCAGTTAATATAATTTCTGAAGACATGCTATCAAAGCAAAATAGCCTGGATGCTGAAGCTGTAATACCACTTATGGTATGAAGTATCATGATATTTTAAATGCCAAAAGCTATCACAAACTCAAGTTAATATCTCGACTAAGAGACAGTGGGTGCATCTACATAAGATGCTAACTGCACAGTAGCTTAATACTACTGCACAGCAGTGTCACAGCAAAAACCATGTTAATATGCTACTGTGCAGTAGTTTTAGTCTACTTCACAGTTAGCATCAATAAAAACCACGCGCTAGCACTACCACACAGTAGCACCATTTACTGCATGTTGATTTAGTACCTGATTATACAAGTACTCAACTTAATGCACAGTAGCTGTGGTGCATTAATGAATGTGTGGACGTGCCTAGTGAGCTTTCCAAAGGGGCTTACCCTTGCCCTTGGAAAAGCACAATATATTTTAACGCAAATGTTTTATCCACCAAAAACTTTGGTTGCAGAGCAGCTAAAATTATTCATGTATTTTTGTTGAATTTATCAAGTAGCACTAACTAAAAGGAGAACACAATTCAATAAAGCTATTTTAAAGTTTCAGTTTCCTTTTGAAAAGACATTTCATTTCCAAATTTGCTTAAATGAGTTCATTAAGGATTAAATAAAAAAAAAAAAAAAAAAGTTTCATTTCAGACCCAATATTCTGGTTGACCCAAAACTAATATTTTTTCCTGAAAAAAGCTGTGACACTTTAATTTGGGGATAACTCCATTATATTCCTGGTTTGTTTGGTGTTTGTTTTTTTTCATTCAGTTGACAAAACAGAAACTATTAGCCTAATTCTGTTCCAATGACATCAGTAGAAACTTTGACTTAAATAAGAGTTAGGCAAAAGATAAGGACTTTGGAAAATCCCATCCACTATCTTGAGTAACACAGCGACTATTAGGACCATCAGACACATTGCTAGGTCACTGATGCTACTTCTTGTGGCAGCTAGGGAAATAGTTAGATATCAATCACTTCCCCAGCAAAATATCCATGTGAGCAAACAAAGAGATAAGGAGTGTGACAAATCTTTTAATACTGTGGTGCATCATGTCTAGAAAGGAAAATACTACTCGTGATTACAGGAGTTCCTTTTGCTACTGAGACACCTTGCACATACACAGAAAAATATTTCAATTTACCATTAAAGCCTTCATACTTTCACACTCACCCTCTACACTCAAGAGATCAGAAATATTGTTCTCAGTGGTTTCATTGCCTTTCCCCATTTCTTTATATAAATAAAAAAAATATGAAAAACCATATTATAGCCTTTCCTTGGGCTGCATTATTGTCATTCATAGCAGTACCATATCTAAAATCGCTGAGATTTCTTTTCTTGGTTATACAAAAGCTTCTGAAACAGCCTAGTCCTGAACAATAACTGACTGCCAGGATTATTGCAACAGGATCACGGAAAATGTTCTCCCTTAGCCTGTGATAAACCTTTTGTACTGGTTGTGCGTACACCCGCAGAGAAAGAAGCTAATTTTCTGAGCAAATTGGATACATCGGCAAGGCTTGGACAGATCCCCACTGGATAGAACAGACTCCAAGATATGCATGTGTAAAATACTCCATTTAATGCATACGGCTTCCTGACACCGATGCTGCATTTGGCCCGGGTCAGCCCCAGGAGCATTTCACTGCACGGTGGCACAGATGCTTGGAGATCCCAGAGGGGCGAAAGTGCCTTCTGACGACCTTGTCTGTAGCACAAGTGAACACGAAGGACAAAGTGCAGAGAGGGCTAGAAGCTAGAGAAGCACATCCTTTAATCACCGAGGATTGAGATGCTCTATTTAGGAGGGAAACTGGTAACGCAGAACATACAGCATAACCAATATAAAACTGAAGCACTCCTGAACATAGGCAGTACCGAATATAAAGACCCCAGAGCATTTTCAGGAGTATCTATAAATTCATGCCTGGCTGCAACATCACATCTAAGCTAATGCCTGTGTCTACTAGTGTGAAGGAGTACAACTGTTGCCCAGTGATGGTCCCACTCCCTGGGAAGATGATGTCCTGGGTTGTGGTTCCTGGCCCCACTGCTCATTATGCATTTAATCCAGTTGCCTCCTTATGCAAAATGAATAAGCAAGACCACAGCCTCTTCCCTAGAGACTATCACTCACTTATCTTCTTTCTGGCCTCATGAATTTTTCATTCCTTCTGCATAGCAGCACAGACTCAACACCAGGGTGGAAAGTCCTGCTTCCACTTTGCACGGTGCCTAGCCCAGTCTCCAGCCTGACCACCTGCCAGTTGAGAAAGGCATTCAAGTCTAGGATGCCTGCAGCCTGGAAGCACTAAGCTATTATAAGACACCTCAACAGGCCTTGTTTTTAAACACCTCCATTCCCAGGTGCTGTGCTGAACCCCATATTTATCCTGATGCATTAGATGTGGTCTGTGCCCGTCTGCTATACCAGGACCACAGGGGTCTTAAGGATATGCGTAGTGTAAGAATCTATAAAAGTCCTGGGCATAAGAAATGCATCATGGCCAAAATGGAGGTGGGTCTGAGCATGGAGGAGTAGCAGAAATTTAGGCACCTAGGGAGCATCTTCACTACAGCTCCTGTGCTGCAATGACACCCACTTGCAGATATGCGCTACCTACCTGCTCCTACCCACAGGTACCACACCTGCAAATTGCAGCCACAGGTCTTCTGTGAGGGTCTCAAGAGCAGATCTCAAGAGTAGCTAAATGTATGGGGTTCCACCTTTGCATTTCCCTGTTTTGATGGATGCGGACAGGTTGAGTGTGAGCAGCACTGAGGACAGGGTGCAGCTACCCTACAAATAATGTTGCTGGTGTGAGAGGAGGCATCTAAGATACACTTTTGCACTTTGGATTCCCAAGTCATTTGGGGGGATTTGGGCTTGCTTGACTAGGCTGATGTGGAATAGCAGATCAGCAGTAGTGTAGGGATGCAGCCAGGTACCCAGGTCACAGGCGTCATGGTGACTTCCAGTTGCCATGGGATCCAGCAGCAGCCACTTTTATTTGCACCCTGCACCTAAGCAGTGCCCACAGTGGCTGCCCCATTTGCCCCACATATCCTAGTTATGCTACTTCAGATCAGTGCCAAACCCAGGAATTGAAGCAACAACTCCTGAGTATATAAGCAAGACTATCTTCTGGAACAAGCATGCCATCGATGCTTCAAAAGGAGAGCTGGCATCAGCAATATTTTAGAGCACTGCACGACTGAATGGTTGCACGCACTTCAGCTATAAACTCAAGAGGTAAAAATGCATGTGCCTATTAAAATGAGAGATGCCAGATTTTGCATGACCCTGGGGAGTTTCAAGAGCTTTCTGTAGGGTCTTAGGTTAAGAGGCAAAATGCACCATTAGTCACAGAGTACAGTACACAAGGCAGGACTGAAGAGAAGCCCCTAAGAGGGTACAGAGATTAATTAGCTTTGAAGTGATAAAGTATATGACCCTGGAATGCAAGCCAGATCTTCCTGTGGTAATTGCCAACATGCTGCCAGCAGCGTGCGTTTTGCTTGTTGACATGCTTTGGAGCAAGCAGTGGTGTGTCACACACACACACACACACACACCATTAACTTCCCTGCCTTTGCAGTAGCAAGCATAAGTAACCTCTGCATCTCCCCTGCTTTCCCTCCTAGCTATATTATAGTATTTTCTGTTTTGCTGTCATTAGTTGCTTTGTGACTGTAGTGCATGAGAGGTCAGAATAAACCATTTCTTTAGGACTCTGGATAAGCTCAGGGGTTGGACTTAGTGGCCTGGAGGACTGCGTTCAGCTTGCCATTGAGCTACACCACACTACCCAGAGGTTCTTTGCATGCCGAATAGCAGAGACATAAGGCAAGATCCTATTTTGCCTCTAAGGCACCTACACAGTACTAAATCCTGTTATGAGGCATCTACACATGGTTCTGTTTCACCCCATACAACACCTTGAATTCTTCTAAGACGTCTAGATTTCATTTTAGCTCCTGTGCATATAAACTGGTCCTGCTGAGCATGTTCAGAAGCATGCTACCTAGGCTTCCCACCCCACCTGCTCTACCAAGGGTGCCTATACACAAGCAGCAAAGCTGCTCCAATGCACTGTAATTACAGCATGTGGGAGCAGACGCAATTCAATTGAGCCTGCTGGAGCATAGCAAGCACTGTGTCTTGTGTATCAGCATCCCTGCACTGAAGAGTGACAGTAGGGGTGCTTTAACTACAACACGTTCAATGAGCTTTAGATAAAACATCCCTGTTGTCATTTTTCAGCATGGGGACAGTGATACATGAGACGCTCCGAGTGCTTTAATTAGAGTGCCCCCCCACTCCTGGAGCATGTGTATAAGCTGCCTAAGTGTCTAACTCCGCTTACTCTGCATTGTGACCAAGCATTGCTCCAGAGACGCACAGGATTTGCAAAATTTCTCTGAAACTGTAGTCATTTAAAATCCACAAGTAGCGACTGGTGGGTAATGCCTAGTAAGCTGGTGCTTGCCCAAAGCTGCTCATCAAGAGTTGATCAACATGTCTGAAACCAATGCAAGCTACAGAGATACAGAGAGGGGTTTAAATCAGCTTCCACTGAGAGTAATAGACCCTGTTCCCATTCAGTGAGAACCACTGATGTTCCACTGAAGCCAATGGAGGCGCATCAGTTTTGCTAGCATGGACTTGCCAGTGTGTTCACTTATTAACTTCCAATATCAAATTCACTGAAATGGGCTACACAAGAACTTAAAACACCATGGAAAAAATAAGCAGTGATTTGCCTTGGAAGGATGAGGTCATTTGATCAGGAGTAATTCCTTCCCAGAAGTAGCCTTGCTTGAAGATCCCACAGGCTCTACTACAGCAAGTCATGTTAAATCCATGTTGGACATGGTGACGTCTGATGATTGTCCTGACAAAGAATGCCTGGCTTTTTCTTAAACTCATGAACCCCTTCATAACATGCTGAGCTGAAAAAAAATCCCAGAAATCAAGCTAACATTTTTTAAATTTTGAAATGTTGACAAAAAAAATAAATCAGGATTTTTCCCCCATTACTCGATACACAATATGATGGACTACTGGGGTTTACACCAACTACCGTAAGGGCAGGGTGCATTAATTTGTCTTGTTCCAGTGGCTATAGCAATTGAGGATGCACTGTAGAAAACTTTGTTCTGTTTTACAATGATAACTCTTGTAAGCAGCATCATCGGTGATGGTGCTCAAAAAAATAAAATAAAATAAAATAAAATAAGAGAGATTCAAGAAAGCTGCATTTTACCATGCTACACTGCACCAAAGTGGAAAACCACCAGCAGTATATCAGATGTATAAACATCAAGACATGGAACATAAATAAAAGGATGACAGATGACTTCATCAATTTGGCAAAGAGATCCCACAAATCAAAACAGATTAGGAGTATATGACGGGAAAACTGGACCTCTATCATAGTTAAGAAGCTATCAGAATGAAGCGAGACAGCCATTGTCCAAAACAAGCCACCGTGGTGAATGACGCATTGCCTTCTCCAGATTTAAGGATCCTGGAACATGGACACTACTTGCGGATGAACTATAAACATCTGCTCTTGATACATAAGAAAGTTTAGATAAGAAATGAGTAGTTATTAGGGAAGGAAATGAGAACAGGCATAAAAAAAAACAAAAACAAACACTCAAAAATATTTCTTTTTTTTTTTTTTTTATATAATAAAATTCCTATGAAGCAGTTACCACTGATTAACGTTAGTAGGAAGTTGATCAGAGCCCAGCTAATTATAAGCCTTCCAGTTACATCCATTACATATGTAACCCACTGATCGGGGTCAGAATGTGTTACATGTGCCCTGCTATGCCCAAGACATGGATCTGATCTACAAAGCTGCGGGTTAGGGGGGCATGGCTCTTTGCCTTTACTTGCAGCAATTAGTAATTTTAGTTCTGGAAGGCTCTCATTCAGTCAGCAATAGAGAAGCCCTGAAGATGGTCGTCACCAGGGATCCTGGTTTTCTCCATTTAAAAAACAGCAAATTCTCCCATTAAAAAAAACAACGGCACGAATTCTGATTAAAAAACCCCAAATCCACATTTTTTCTGCCTTTAAAATGAAATGCAACTATATATACAGGTCTCAGAGGAACACATTTTATTGATGTAGTTACAATTTTAAAGCAATCTGGATGTCTACCAGTGCTTCAATCACGAAAACAAAATTAATTCTAAGCACCTATAAATTTGGGGATTTGATTTTGGGTTCTTCATCATGGAAACCCAGAGCTCCCACTTCCCCCTTCACGCACCAGGACACGGGTCCAGCTGTGGCTGTCACGCCCCACTGCTTTGTGGTGCTCAGCAGCCCTGATATGCCAGTGCTTTGCCCTTGCTATTGCCCCGCGCTCTGACCCACAAGCCCCTGGGTTGCGAGGTGGCAGTTGCTGCAGCAGAGACCAACTCTTCCCCCTGCCCCTTCACCCCCACATGGGTGCGTAGCAGGAGTGAAGCCTGTGGGGAGAGCCTGTGGGCTACCCACTGTGGGCTTGGGCTACCCACAATACCTGCCACTCCCCAGGGCCTCTGTGGCCCAGTAGGTGAGACCCAGTGCAGCAGGGTAGGAAGGCTCATGCCACCACTGGAAGCCCTGAGCCACCATGGCAAGGTGCCCCCTCCTTCTCCCAGCAGCAGCAAGGGGGCACAGCCAAGCAGTCAAGATCCAGTGCAGCAGGTCACAGTGGGACAGGGAGGCTCGTGCTGCCACTGAGGTTCCTGAGCCCACAGTAGGCAGCCCGCACCTGCCACAGGCACAGATCTAGGGGCCACATATCTCCCATGCCCTCCCCCAGGAGTGCACACAGTGGCAGGGAGCCAGCCCCTTCCCCCCAGACGTGGCGCTTATGGCTCTGTCTCACTCCCTACCCAGGACCTGCAGCCGCACATGGTCCCAGGCCTCAAGCCCCACACCATACCAGCTGGGCAGCTATGTGCGTATGTACATGCACACGTGCACATGGCCCTACCTGCCTGCCTGCCCTCCTCCCCCTCCCCCCCAGCGCCTTCCAGGACAGAAACCCACTTCTTCCCACATTTTTCTTGTGAAACCCCCCCGTGTATTCTCCTTAAAAACAAAGGGAAAAACAAAACATAACAGGTTTTACCACATTTTTCTTGGCAAACAGAAAACCCAGATCCATGACATTGAGTGAGTCATGGGATTATTAACAAGAATAAGTCTTCAGGACCTTTCTTACATCATTGCTAAGGGAAGAGAGGAAGCTTTGCAATACTTTAGTGTTGGCATTGCAATGAGGTAGATAGTAGATTTGGAAGAGTAAATCGCCTGAAAATTCATAGATTTCATAGACATTAGGGCTGGAAGGGACCTCGGGAGATCATCGAGTCCAGCCCCCTGCCCAAAGGGCAGGAAGTCAGCTGGG
>NW_017728886.1:1750696-1783002 GCF_001723895.1 Crocodylus porosus | reverse complement strand
GCCAAAGAGCGGGCTGTGGTCATGGAAGCCAAAGCCTTCCCGATGACACCAGCGCCGCAGTCTTTGGTTCACTGCGCGGATCCTCCTCTCCATCCTCAGCCCATAGCCCGAGACTGGGAGGATCGATGAAAACACCACCTGAGCTCCCAGACCTCTAAGCCCCACTCCCAATTCCCTGTAGCACCTCATGACCTGGCTGGGGGTGCTCCGAGCCGTGTCATTGGTGCCCACGTGAATAAGGAACATGGGGTATTGGTCTGTGGGCTGGAGGAGCTGCAGGATCCTCTCTGCAATGTCTCGGATGTGGGCCCCCAGGAAGCAGCAGGCTTCCCGGGCTAAGGGGTCGGGGCGGCAGATTGCCCCCTCAGTTCCCCACAGGATGGAGTCTCCCACAACAAACATCTTTCGCTTTGACTTGGGGAAAGCGGGGCCATAATATGAGATTTGACATCAGAGAGAGCAGACTTCAACCAAAGTCCATTGGAGCGTTCCATTTATTTTAGTTGGAGCAGAGTTAGGAGTTCACACTCTTAGAAATCTCACCCTTAAAGACCAAGAGTACTGTTGAGTCAAGTCTGGCCTCTCCCAGAGCAGGGCCCAGAAGATTTCATCCTTCATTCCAGCATCAAACTTTGTAAAGTTTTATACAGAATATGCCTTCAGACTAGCATGCATTTTATTGCATTGGCCAGAACTAAACCTCTGAGGCTATTATACACAGCAATTTCCCACGCTTTAGTTTTGAAGACAAGATTATATGATGGAAACATGCACTGTCATTTACATGACAGCACCTTCACTCTCTTTCTTCATCACTTATGAGACACCTCCACTCTGCATCTCACCGAATGACTGATGATTCTATTATCAGATGTCTTGCTCTGGGCAATTCACAACTGTGGAGATCCATGCAGGATAGCATAAAACAAACAGGATCACTAACATTTCCTAATCTACTCCGCATCACTTAGTGCGTGCAGAGGGATGACCAGGATACTGTAGCTTAGGTCAGATCTGTACAGTACAATCACAACTTACGCGGGGGTTACGTTCTCAGGTCACTGCGTATAGCTGAAATCACGTATAGCTGAAATCGCCGAGCTTGGCGGCAAGCAGCCGCTGCTGCTGCCAGGCCCAGACAAGGTGGCCAGCTGAGAGTGAGCCCCACAGCCATGCCGACGCGTGCAGGCAATACTACGTAGCGCTGCACTATGTGCTGTTTCCCGGCTGGGACCCGGCGGCCAGCCCCTGCAGCCGAGTGCGTAACGCCGAACCCACATAAGTTAAATACACATAAATTGCGATTTGCCTGTATACATTTCCCTGACCCTGGGCTTGCTGCCAAGGAAATAAGTCCTCCCATTCATTTCAAGTAGGCGCACCCAGACTAGCAATTTGGAAGACTAAACAGGTCAGATGTGGTCTGAGAAACACTTTATGCCCCTTCTCTCCCAAGCTGGACTCAGGCTTTCAGTCTTGGGAGCAATTCAGTAGGAATTATTCCCTTGACAATAGACTGGGGATTAGAAGTGGTCTAGACATGGCCTTTAAGAGATACCAGGGAAATCACTCTAAGAACAATGTCTCTGTCATGGCGTAGGGTCCCTAGGGATGGCTCTGACACGCTAGGGCTCCATGATCATGTCTGCTCCACCCCGTGGTCACCTTCTGATTTCGCCTGCCATGTCTCAATGGTTGAAATAAAAATTGGGAGGCTGCCCACAAGTCTATGTAGTCACGGTCCTGCTGAACCCCACTAGATCTTGCATCCTTTGCCGGGTCTCACTGAAAGTCAGTGCCTCTCAGGACATGCTAAGACTTATGGGCTAGATGTGTGGTTCCAAAACCATCCCTTTACCATGCCCCATGCCTCGCAGATTGTACTTAAAATGTTGTCCCTTTTGATGAGGCCACAGTCTAGCTTGGTTGCCTGTCATCACTGGGCTTTTGGCCCCAGTAGTGGCACCCTATGGCACTGGCATCCCTTCACCCCCTGTAGCCGTTGTGCCCTCTAGTGCTGGGGCGTCTTCACCCCCTGTATCTGCTGCACCCTCACTAGCACTCTGATGCTGTGGTCTCTTCACTCCTTGTAGTGGCACCCTCTGGTGTTGGAGCCTTACACAGTAGTGTACCCCAATGAGGCCGCCGCCTCCTCCCCGGTTACCCTCATCCCGGTCCACCAAATTCAAACAACAATGTAAATACAAGCTACTGGGCTATGATATAACAACAACAAACATTGGAGGTCACAATCTGCCCCTTTAAGGAGGCAAGCTTCTCCCTCAACAATGTGTGCCTCCTAGCCCCAGATACTTTAGGAGCTCCTAGAGCCCATTAGTCTTACCAGCAGAATAGGCAACCAAGCATCTGAGTAGCGTTTCTGCAAGAGCTCCTTCCCCCTGGCTGCTGACAAAGAACTAATCCCCTGCCAGCTCCACCCTTGTGGCTTATATGTGCCCAGGGCCCTGTTTCCTTCCGGCCAGCTGACAGGGTGCAGGTGCCAGCTAATACCCCAATTATCTTGCTGCCAAGGCAACCTGAAGCTGTGGAGCCCTGCCTAGCTCTCAGGACTCCCTAGCTAAGCTGCCTGCACTTTTGCAGGAGCAGGCACACCTTAGTGCCTTGTGAAAGCCTCAATTATTTATTGGCAGAGAAATATACTGCATCCCTGGGAACCAAAAGAGGCTTGGAGATACTCTTATTGCTTCTATTTACTAACACTTGGGAGGTGTCATCATCCTCCTGGTCTCTGCTTCTGAATCTTTTTCAGTGTCTGGAGCAAGTTCTGCTTGTTGTGATGGCAGGTATAATCAGGAACTATAAACAGGAGTCATCTCTGGAGCAGGATCAGCTGTGCCTGGAGCAGCTGATCCACTTAATTTACGTCTAGGCTAAATACAGACAGTCAAATACCTGAGGCTGAATCAATTCAATCTTCTCAGGTTAGTCTAGACTGAACCAATAATCAAGTGAACAGACATTCACTTTTGATTCCAGAAATGCAGCCACATGCCTGCAGTGGCCCAAGCCAGAAGCATACCTCCCTGACCCACTGCAGCAGGCAGCTTGGGCCAAGGCTAGCTCACACTGTAAGTGGGGTTTGCAGGGGAGGTGATGCTAGGGAACTGGGGGACAAAGTTAAACTTGAATCTGAAGGGGATCTGGGACAGAAGTTCAATAAACCAATTAACCTAAATCATTTAAGTCTGATACTACATCCATCCAGGTTTATCTTAAAAACTGGTTTCAGCCATTTTGAAAGTGGTTTATGTGCATTGAACTTCTGTTGCGTTACAGATTTGAGCCAGTTTCCAATCACTTGCACTGGTTTATGTGCAATTTTTGTCCCTAGCTCTACAGGCATTGCCAGGACTATGCTCCCACAGGGCCAGGCCACTGCCACTTCTGGGGCTTGATGCTGATGAACAGTGGCCCTGGGTGCCATGGTCCAACTGCACCTACAGAAGTTTTCTACCTGCAGGTTTCCCCAGTTGCAGACACATGCCCCAAGTTAGGGCCCCACAGCTTGATGTGTGCACTAGGGCATTGCAATTGCACACAATAAGCAGACAGACCTCCTCCCACTAAAGGCATCCCAAGCTGTGAATACCTTTCATTGTGGCAACACTTTAGGGCACATGGAGTGCAACAAGGGGATAGCACAACTGTCTGATAGTAATTTATGATGCCATAAAAATTTTATGGCAACACAAGGGCACCGTCTATTAACAGCCAGTGTCATTTTGTGAGTGAGCTGGTCTTGGGTGTATTCGTGTAGTCTTTTGTCTCTGCTGGTGGAGCAGTTCTAAAGCTTTGTCAGGACTGTAGTTAGCATGCATTGGTTTAGCATTGTGGTCACATTTCCAATATCAGAGGTGATCACACCAGTAAAAACAATTGGTGTGCAATGCTGCAGACATAACTTTCCATCCCCTCTTGTTACATGTGACCTCAGCTGTTCTGCTAGTGCCACAGACTTCTTGAGTTTTGATGCTTCGTGTAGAAGTAGTCAGCAGGGGTGGATCCACGGGGGTACTTTAGTGCACTGTCACCCATCCCCCTTTGATTCCTATTCTACCCACAGTTTAAAACTACCTACCTGGCAGGGGCAGCAGCATTTCTAGTCAGGCAGTGCTGAGGGAGTCACTCGACTTCATAGCTCATTGTAATCTACCTGATCCCTTCTAAACGCTTCATTCCATAGGTGTTAATGCCCCTCTCTTTTTAATGATCTCGACTATTCACCAATTAAAAAATCCTTTGTTCCGATTTCCCAGCCTTGCAGATTGTTTTTGACTCACTGCGTTCATTTATATTTGTTTTTGCTTCAATCTTAAACTGAATAATACAAGCTTTCCTAACATGCCTTTTCAAAATTCTAGATACAGCCATGATAGCTAGTAAAACCATATAAAAATAAATCACAATAGAATTACTATATTTTTCTTCCATGCATTCAGCCATGTGTTATTTTGTTGCAATTTGCAAGTCTAGGCAGAATAAGAAGTTATCTTGTAGTCCTTGCCTCATTCACTTGTCTTCCGGTTAAACCCTCTATGCTGTAGGTATGTTTTAAAAGTTCAGTAAAACAAGGGAAGGGTTTTAATTGTCCTCATTTGCCTTGATCAGGATCCGATTGGCTTTTGTACTTATTTTGTGCCTCATCCATTACTCCCCTGGGTAATGCGGACTGCTACTAATGGGTGTGATCCCTAATCCCATATATATGGGATTTTTGCTAATATATATGCTAATTTTGGATAATGGATCGCAATGCACACCAAAGGAGTTTCAAAGATATATATATAAAAAAATCTTTGAAACTCCTTTGGTGTGCATTGTGAACCATTATCCAAAATTAGCACATTGCAAAAATCATATCTGAAACATCCTGCTGTGGTGCGATTCAGTACAGAGCAGGCTTATGTATGATACAGTCTAGTCACTCTGCTTAATTTATTTATTTTCAATCAATCGATTGATCATCAGCTGATAGCGTTTCCCCTGGTTTTGAAGAGATAAGTGGCAATAACCGACAGCCTATGCAAGGTGCATCACCAGTTATAATGGGCACCCTTGCAGTTCTTTTCTCCAGGACTTTGAACAAATGCAATGATCTCTGATCATTTCTTCTATTGTGCATTCAAGTTAGGTCAATAAAGCGAGTCTCATGCCCATGTTTTACATACCGAGGTGTCTTCAGAACTCATCTTTGAACTCTCCAGATGCATTTTCTTTGGAATCACTATTTTCTCCTCCTTCAGTACCAATTCATTCTTCTCAGGAAGTCTCTCATAGCCAGGAAAATCTCTGTTTTTTGTGCTGGGATGCAATTGATTTTTGTGCAGGTCATCCCGACTTAAAATACAGGAGGAAGGGGTGCACAAGTACCGCAGTGATTGGAGTATACAAATACACTAGCAGAAATAGTAAAACCAGTAACACAATGAATATTTTTATCTTGTACTTTTATGAAAATGCGGGAGGGGAAGATCTAGTACAAGAATTTCTTTTTTGCGATTGCACTTCTCTTTCCAGTTGTACCTCTGTAGTAGCGAAGGCGGCTGTTAGAAATGCTAGAGATTTGTTTGAAATATTCTCTAGGGTGTTGCAATTTGTTTCAGTTATCACGGTGGATTTATGTACGTGCTGATGAAGCCTGTGATATCCAACAAGAAAGGAAAATATGCATGAACAGAAAAGCAATTAATCTTGCTTTGTTATTATCCATGTTTTTGATCTATGTCCTATTGGAGCACTGTCCCAGAATAGTGTTGCTCCAACAGCTGCTTCTGAAGCATCAACTTGCACAGTTTTTTCCTTATTTTCATGCTTCAAATGGTCTTGCCCAAATTTCTTTCTTACTTACCACTCTCTTTCCCTCCCCCACCTTTTTCCAGTAAAAAAAACCCCTCTGATTTCTGCCAATAATGGTATCAGTCTTGATAGGAAGTCACTATCCCTTCTTGCTGTTTCCAGGTCCTTGTTGGAAGTTGGTGCTTTTCACAGCTTTCTTAATTTCACTTCATTTGGATTGGATCTGATGCTTCCTTTTCCCGATATGTATGCCAACTCAGTTACTTATTCTGCACTGATTTGCATTGCGCTGGGATTCATTTTTAGGTTGACTTCCCTGCCTCTTGAGAGTATTGCCATTAAGGTTTGTCCTTCCAGCAGTGCCAAGTGCTGGGATGTAATTGAGGAAGGTTTGGACTCCTGACAGTGTTTCTCTAGCATTTAAAGCTTGTTCTCTGCAGGGGGGTGGGACCCAACCGCCCCCAAAAAACAAACCACCGTTGGGCAGATGAATTGCCATGTTGCAGAGCTGGGTAGAAAATGGTTAGCTTCTTATTCTTCCTCTGTCTAGTCTGATTTGCTAATATTTGAATGAAATGTCTGAATGTCCTTGTGGAGAGCTTGTAAGTAGTGTCAAGCGCTGTAGGCTGTATTGTTCCCATATAATTGTTTGGTTTAGGTTTTGGGCATACCTTGTCTTTCTTTTCCACTGTGCAACCATACCAAATCCCCACTCAGTCTTCTATTCTCTGGATTAAGTAAACCCAGTCCCCTTTTCCCTCTTGTCCATGGATGACCTGTGCCCCTGGCAAGGCACAGCAGTGGCGGCAGCGATAAGCGAGAGCTCCCACAGATGCTGCTGGAGGTAGGATGGGGAGAAGCAGAGGGGGTGGTGAGCACCAGCCAGAGGTAGGCAACCACCCAGAGATGCCACCAACACCATTGGTGGTGCCTTTTTATCGGGGATGCATGTGCACCCACGTGCACTCCCTATGTGTCGCCCCTGCTCTCCTAACAATTCATGTCCCCCAGCCCCTGAACCATGTCTGTTGCCCTCTGCTGGACTTTCTCCAATATCTCTACATCCTTTCTGTAGTATGAATTTGGGGCCCAAAACTGGACACAGCACTCCAGATGTGGCCTCACCAGTGCCAAATAAAGGGGAACAATCACTTCACTTGACCTGCTGGCAACACACCTACCAATGCAGCCCAGGATGCCGTAGCTTTCTTGGCAACAAGGCCACACTGCTGGCTCATATTCAGCTCATTGTCCACTGTCACCCCCAGCTCCTTTTCTGCAGAGTTGCTGCCCAGCCAGCCAGCCCCAGCATGTACTGGTGCATAGGATTGTTCTGTCCTAAGTCCAGGACTTTTGCACTTGGACTTATTAAACCTCGGGAGATTTCTTTTGGCTCAATCCTCCAATTTGTCCAGGTCACTCTGAATCCTAGCCCTACCCTCCCAGCACATCTACTACTCCCCACAGCTTGGCGAGTAATAGTGATTGGATAAAATGGGTAGGCAGCAGTATATGCAGCTACCCCATTGGGCAGCTACATTTACTTACCTGCTAAAAGGTGAATTGAATGTACCTCTACGTGTCGTCTTGGTTTGCACTTGGCCGTGGGGAACCACACCAGAAAGGGTAACCTAGACAGGGTTTATCTATAGGTCTTTCAAACAGTCCACTCTCAGCAACTCAGGTCAACATGCACATGCACTCTGACCAACCAACACCCCCTATATATTAGAGTCATTTCCTGTTCCTGTCTCAACAGGACTGACCACGAGTTACCTACCAGTGAATGAATGTGGTACATTAACCACTAAAGGAAAAGCTCATCAGGCTCCAGTTCTAGTTTAAGCTGGATTTTCTGCCTCACTCACTTGTAAGTTAAGAAAATACATACAGTAAACAAGTGCTCATTTGTAAACTGCCAGTTAATGTATTATTTAATAGTTACCTAAGGATAGGATGTGTTATGGAATTAATTTGTGGCCCCTTCATATTTCCCTTTTACATCCCACATACATAAAAAAAACAAACAAACCACACTCAATGTTTGACTTACAAATCCACTGAAGTTTGTTTAAAAAAAAATTCTTTTCTATTGAAAGCATGAGACATCGTGTTGTTTTGTTCTACAGCAGGAGCATAAGAGATTACATTTCCAATCACTATTTTGTATATAACACATCCCTCTTAAAAATTTTGCTCATTCTAGTGCAAAAATCTCCAGCGTTTAATTTGCTGCATCATTTGCAAAGCTTAAGGCCGCAATAAACAACTTGCAACATTGAACGTGTGTGTAATGGAAGGGAGACGATATCATTTGTTCATGGACTTGTAAAGCTGGAAAAGATCTCATCGATGCGCTTCTGCACAGATGCATGGATTCTCACCCACCCCCGGCAGACACCCACCCACCCTCTTTTTGGAAACCTCCAAGGACGGACATCATAACTTCCCTACCAGCTTGTGCCACTTCTTACTGTTGTGAAAGGCTTCCCCCTCCCCACCCCCCGAGATATGTTCTACATTTTGCTTTAGTGCCATTTAAGCCTCTTGTCTCACATCCTACCGGCTGTGGGAAGGCAGAACAATGGCTTGCTTTCTTTCTATAGCAGCATTTGAAATATGTGAAAGCCACTATCATATTCCCCACTTCCATCTCCCTTTCTCTCAATTAAGCACACAGTTTCTTCAGTCCTTCTTCATACAGCTTGTTTTCCCTTTATCACCTTGGTCATTCACCTCTATGTTCTCTCCAGTTTCCCCATCATTCATGTTAAATTGCAGTACCCCAAATCAGCCACAGTTCTTGTGCCGAGGTGTAATAACCACTGAATAGAATGGGATTTGCACTGGGGAGTGCGGTAGAAATGTTTGAAAATAAAAAGAGGGAAAATATAAATTGTACTTAGAGACAGAGACAAGCACAAGGAAGAGATCAAGATGGGGAAAAGATGGATGGCTGAAGTGATCTAGTAGCTCTGAGAGGTATGTTGCCTCCTAGCTGCATTCTTAACTCACTACTTAGTAGTGGGCGAAGTACTGATCTACAGGAAGATGTGGTTAGAGTACATTTCACAATGTGGATACATTCACTTGCTCTGTGCCGCGCTTAATGCAGTGGCATGTACAAAGTGGTCATTTCCACATGTGTGTAGATAACCCATTTGCATGTCAAAAAAGTGATGGCTGGTGTACGCCGGAGCAGCCAACCCGAGGCAGGTGTGTCAAGTGACGAGGGCAGCCCGCGTGCGCACCAGATCAGGGAGGGGAAAGGCAGCACAGTGGCAGATGGCATGGGAAGCCAAAAGCAGAGCAGCGGATCAGGCAAGGGAAAGGGATGGGAGTGGTACTCAAGTTGGGCACAAAGCCAATTTGTGGCAAGCCTGCCAAAAAGGTTGGCCCTCATTGGTGTATGTGACCACAGCAACTGCTGGCCAAGCAGAGATTAAATGTTTTGCACACCTTGGGCCATAACCTTGCAAGAGACCCGTCTTTGAATCTCCCCATCTCCTTCAACCATCCTCAGCATAGCATAGGAGTAACAGTACAGCCCTGCTGCTACACCTCACGGGGGTGTGAGAATAAATTAGTTAATGATTACATAGTACTCTGAAAAAGATGAGGCTCAACAGAAATGCTAAATGTGATTATTATTATTCTGCTTACCAGAGAGAAACAGAAGCCTAACCACAGCATGAATTAAACTCTCAGAGGGTTTTGTTTTCTCTCTGCTGAATCACTCTTATCTCTGCTTGGCTGGATGGGTGTCTTGGCTGCATGCTAATCATAAGTACACTTGAAGTATTTGAGGATGCTGTGGCTGGAACTAGGCAACAACATGGGGCGGGACTAGATGTCACCCTACGGCCCGCTATGGTGGGTCTACACATGATCGCTAGCTACATCGCTGTAGTGGCGCACTCCTTGCTTATAGTACACCTTAATTTTATAGGGGAAATTCAAGTGTGTGCTGCCTGTATGGTGCAGTACAGGGAGTTACTGCACCGTGTTTTAGCACTTCCCAGAGGAAGTACTAAAGCATGGCGCGGTAACAGTATTGCTATACGGCAATGTGTAGGTGCAGGGTTTTGAACATTAGCTCTCCCCTTTGGAGATGTGAGTTGAAGGTCTCCTTCAGGAGACAGATGCTTGGTAGAGCTAAACTGATCGTCAGTGATTTATCCCCTTTAAGCATCTGACCCTGATGAATCATTGGACGTGTCTACATGTGCAAATGCTCTGGGGTGCGTTTACTCTACAGTAATTTACTCTAGGGAGTAAAACTCAACCCAGGCAGGTGTCTACACATGTAGGGAAGTGGGAGAAGATTTGCTGTTCATGGCAGGACTCTGCTTTCACCCCTGCTGGCCCTGCACCAGCACCTTGCAGCAGCCAGGGGGAGCTCTGGGTTTCCCCTGGGTGCTATCCTAGGGACTAGGAGGGAGCAGGGGGCATTTCCTGGCAGGGGCTGGAAGATTGCTCCCTGTCCTCAGGACCTCCCTGCTGCTAGGGCAAGGTCTGCCACTGGAGCCTGGGTGGGGAAAAACATCCCCTTGCCCTGGCAGCAGGGAGTTCCCAACCCCAGCAATCATGGAGTGGGGACTGGGAACTCCCTGCTGCTCAGGCAGAGAGACATTGTCCCCAACAGCTCCTAGGCAAACCGAACAAATCGCCTGCCCCCTGCTGCCCAGGAGCACATTTGCTCCTAGTCAGCCATGCTGTACCGAGCAGTAAATCACTCCTGAGTAAATTGGCTACTTGTATTTACAGGGAGCAAATTGACTTGTGATTAGAGCAAATTACTGCACAGTAAGCATCTGCACATGTAGATGGTGATACTTACTGGGCACATCTACATATGCACTTGAGCTGGGGTCAGTTTACTCATGAGTAAACGCTCTCTCCATGGGTGCTTGCCCAGGGGCTGGCAGAGAGCACCGGGCCAGGAGACAGCTGTCTCTTGGCCGGGACTGGGACATTGTCCCTGCTCTGGCAGCAGGCAGCACCAGGAAGCAGGGTGCAATGTTCCTCTGCCTTGGCAGTAGGGACCTCCTGGCTCTGGCTCCTCAGTTAGAGGCAGGGGGCTTGGAAAGAGCTGCAGGGGAGGGGCAGGTCCCTCGCCCTAGACCCCTGCCCTAATGCACCAGTGGCGTAGCTCGCTGTTAGCTGCCTCACTAGCAGATCAGGGCAGGAGGCTGGGACTTACCCAACCCTGCAGCTCTTTCTAAGCCCTGTGCCTTGATCACCTGATTGGGGCAAGGGGCTGGGACCTGCCCCTGACTAGGACAATTCCCAGCCCCCACCCCACACAGAGGGGTGGAGGCTGGAGAGCCTGTTCCCTGCTCAGCTGCACAAGTGCCTCTCGTCCCTGATCACAATGCTAAAACAGGGGCTGGGAGATAATCTCCCAGTCCCTGCTCCCCAGTCGTGTTCTCAGAGCAGGGGGCTTGGAGATCCCTGCTTCTAGGCAAGGGCAGTGTCCCCCTGCCATGAGCTCCAGTACTGGAGCCTGCCCTGGCAGCAAGCAGCTCCTGGGGCAGGGAGCAATATTCTGTGCCTTGGTGAACAGCTGGCTGGGAGCAGATTTGCTCCCAATCAATCACCTACATGAGCACAACTGTGTCTTTACTAATCAAAAGTAAATTTGTTACTTGCATACAGGTAGCAAATTTACTTGCGATTAGCAAGGTTTACTGAGTAATAAGCATGTGCATGTGTAGACGCACATGCTTACTGCACAGTTAAGCATCTCATGTAGACATGCCCACTGTGCAGTAATTTGTTCTCATTTCACATAAAGCATCTTATGCAGATGCACGCACTGAATCAGAAACAGAGTGGGAAGGGACTTTGGGAGTTCATCCATCTAACCTCCCGCCCCCCCCCGTCATCCCTATCCAAACCATCCCAAGCAAATCCTTGTTTACCCAGCTGACTTTGTTACACAAGGAGAAAGCATGGCACCCTAAACTTTAGGCAGAGGTAAAACATGAGGACAACCATGATCAACGTCCTGCTGCTCCAAGACTTTTTAAGATACACTTGAAAGAGCCCAGGAAGAGGGCCACAGCCCCTGCTACAGAGGAAGGCAAACACACCCCCAGTGTGTACCAGTCTGACCACAGCATTAAAGTTCATCCTGAAACCAAATCTGGCAACTGATCTGACCCTGAATGGAGGGGCATGATCCTCTAGCCAGGAAACTTTGGATTTAAGTCCCAACAGGAGCATTGGCAGACACCAATCAATTGCCAGCCTTGGCTGCCACCAACACCCAGTGCTTCTGAGGAAAGCAGGACAAAAACAAAAAAAACCCCAACACATAGCAGGAGGGGACATCTGCAGCAACCAGCAAAGTCAGGAAGCATGGGAAATACCCATAGCAGAGCATAGGAACATATGGGAGAGGGCAGTCCCTTAGGTATGCAGTATCCAGATCATTTTAGGGCCGTGTAGGTCAAAACTACCACCTTGAACTGAGCCTGGAACTTGCAAGTGAACCCTGGGGAGGGGGTCCTACACAAAAATATAGACAAGGAAAACTAATATCTGCTCTCCAGTCCACCCTTAAGATTAGAAGGAAAAAAAAAATAGCATGTGGCAAAACTAATACAGGTGACATTAAAAAAAAAAAAAAAGAATTTAAAAAACACGCAATCCATGCTGAAAAGCTTACAGTTCAATAAAACTGAATACGTCTTGGAATATGTTCCTCAAATCACAAAAAACAGGAGATAAGAAAGTCCAATTGCTGCAGGGATGTTTCCTACAGCATATGAACTGATTTTAACGGTCTCAAACAATCAGGCTTTACCACTTCCTTTAAGCAAAACTATTCTGTAGTCTAATTGATCTCAATGCGATTAAGACTGCAAAATCTTTAAATAGGTCAAGCAGGAATAATAAAGATGCTGACATTTTAGCAATGGGAACATTGCTACACTGATTAAAATCTGCTGAATAGTATCACAATGCCATAATTTAATTGCAGTTTTCAACAGACAAGGGGGCAACATCACTGTAAGTTACCTTGGACTTCCCATCATGCCCAACGGGATCCCCCCCCAGTATAAAATCATCTGTTGGCCCTAGACTTAGGATGCCAGAGGAGATGTAGGAAAGCTGTGATTTCCTTAATTCAAGTTAGCTTACATTGGTATAAAATCGGAGAATTTGGTCAGAAAAAAAAAGGGAGGAAATTTAATATTACGTATGCATCTATTTATAAAAACCCTCCAATTTTAACACTACAGTTAGTTGTAAAAAGACAGTGCAATGGTGATTGCTGACACCTTCGCATGCTGAACCACTGAAAGACAAATTTATTCTTACTTTTTACCCATCTCTCCCTATACAACATGTTTCAGTAACTTAGGAACCAAATATGGGTTATTATGACTTTAATTCAGAATGGCAAGGAACAAAGCTGGGCAAAGAATGGATTTTTCTGTTCAGTGGTTGATGAACTGAAAACCTAGGGGAAAGCTGATTTGAACAATAAAAAAAAATCCAGCAAAAAACCCAGAATTTTGCTGAATAAAATGAGATTTATTATTTTTTGCTCAACTGGAAAGATGTCATTCCTCCTAAAAATGCCTTCCTTGTTCCCATGCTTTTAACCTTTTTCAAAACTCTTTAAAAAAAAAAATAAGGTCATTTTAATTTAAATAAGTGTCATTTTGGAAAGAACACTTGAGAAGTTTCATGCAATAATGAATTCTTTATCTTCCACAAGGAGCAAGTCTGTAGGCAATGGGACTTCCATGAGCATACCTATTCCCTAAGAGGAGGGCCCAGTCCGGTTCACTATCACAGAACCGTAGAATAGCGGAGTTGGGAAGTACCCCAGGTGGTCATCTCATCCATCAGCCCCCTGCTCAAGACAGGATCACAACCATCTGGAACCTGGAGCAGGGATTCCTGCGCTTATACAATCCCAAATCAATTCACATCTAACGAGGCAGGCTCAGACCCCGCTCCGACCTGCTCCAATTCCAACCCCACGACAAGAACAGGATCTCTCATCGCCACCTACAGCTCAAACACCCTGGACTCATTCATGACTTCTAGCCCCTCTTGGATAATGACAACCTTAAGGCAGCCGTAGGGAACGAGCTTGTCCCGACTTCCAGACAGCCCCCAAACTAGACGACGTCTCTCCAGCAAGACAACGCAACTGCCACCCAACAGCTTTGCCTCCTTATCAACAGACTACATGATCACTGGATCAAACAACACTAATTAGAATAGCCAGAGCTCATGCACCTGTTCCTTTACCAACATCATGTATGCCATCACCCACTTACAGTGCCTCTCTGCTGTCTGTGTGTCATGGAAAGCCCTGTTGAGTAAGAATAACCAACTCCATCTAGTATTTTTACTCAGTGGGGCCATCCTTGACACAAAACCAATGTGGGCATGTCTCCATGAGATGCTTTAGCCCAATAACACTGCACAGTAGTGTGGCAGTTAAAACCCATGCTAATAGCCCACTGCATAGTGGTATTAGGCTAATGCACAGTGTCACAAAATAACCATGAGCTGGTGCTACTATGGAGTAAGCCTAGTTTCTGCACATTTACTTAAAACTTGATTAAACAAATGAAGTGTGCAGTATCTAAGACACATTAATGAACATGTAGACATGCCCGGTGAGGAGGATAGTGGTACCTTGTCATCAGATACTAGCTTTAATAGTCAAACCAGGGAAACCAATTATCCTTTTGACTTGCACTGTAAAAATACAGGGATTGATTCACTTATACGGCTTCTTAGTGGAATTACACCGTTGCTTTCAATGGATTTAGTTTTAATTTACAAAATGTTCCTTATCACCATCTAGCTTCCCAGTTCCAGCACTTCAACCCTATGCTTCTCAATCACCTCATTTAAAATAAAAATTCTCCAGTAATAGATTGGTAGAACACAAGTGATTTTTCTTCTCCCCCACCCCAAGCATAGAAGCAGCCAAGATTAGTTTTGTCACTAAGGCAACTACTGGATGAATTTTATAGAGAAAAGCTAGGATTGCTGCTATGCAGCTGCCTTTCCAGCTTTATATCTCCTCCCTTTTCCAATGCAAATTTAAACATAGTTTACTGGCTGTGAAATTATTTATACCTTTGGTATTAAGAACAGAGGCAAGGGCTGCAGTGTGTGAAGGAGGTGAAGCCACTTGCTATAATACAGTCCGTGATCTGCGTCTCAATCTTCGTGTGCGTTTCACGGCTAGGTGAACATGAATCAGTTTAGAGCAAGTTGACTTTCCCTTCCTACCACCCCCACCCCCGGCTTCTCCAACATAACACAAACCAGAGGCCATACAATTATGCCAGAATGAGAATCCATTATCTCTCCATCTCTCAGGAAGTAGCACAGCCTATAATGCAGATGTTTATACAGCTGTGAGCACCGCTGATGGATTTAATGGCATCACATAATTACTCCCTAACACTTTCAGGTGGAGGATGAGGGAGGCGAAAAGCAAGAGGAATAAGAGACATTGAGGGAAGATGCGAGCTACTGCCAGCTGCAGTTTTCTTAGATAAGATGTAGCAGTCTCAACTGGCATTTAATCCCATTGGCTGATCAGAAAGAGACCGGGCCCACGGTGCAGCTGCCATTCTCCAAATTGTGGATCCCTGCTTTCCAAATGGCAGCACAAGTGCAACACTACAAGCTACGCCAAACAGAGCAAACATTGCCTTGCATGGATGTTCTCCCCAGGCATATAAAGGGAGGTGGGGATAGAGTCAAAGCCATCTCAGAGTTTTGCTCAAATATTGTTAAACACTTCCCCCCCCCCAACCTGTAGTAGTTGTTATACTGGTTGCATTTCAGTGGTTTTTTATTTATTTTTTTTAATGTAGCATTAAGTTTAAAATGCCATGCTCAATTCTTCTGCTCCCCACCAAGCCTCTTATTAAATAACCAGGTATTGAATCACCAAAACTTAATACTGAACAATCAATTTGTCCTAGTTAGCTGGCAAACTGAAAGAAATGACAAATCCAAATACTGGGACACTGAAAAAGAAATATTATGCTTTGAAAATCTCTAGGGATTGCCATCAACATAGGAATCCAGCAGTTTTAGCCGTGTTCCAATAATCATCCATCCATCCATCCACTGCCGTAATAGAAGCAGCCATTTTAACATGGCAATAATTAACTGGGTGGATAATTGGAGGAGATTACCATGGGATTTGGTGGAGTCTCCACCCCTTGGACTCATTAAAACAAGATTGGATGTCTATCCAAGCCACGCAATCCACTTCAAACCTAAACTGTTAATTAGATACAGAAGCCATGGGTTGAAGTCCAGTGGCCTGTGTTATACAAGAGAATAGACCAGGTATTTCTAATGGTACTATCTACCTTCAGAATCTAATTTAATAGATTTTTTTAGGTTATAAGGCTAGATAATTGATAATTGTTTTAGATTTTAAGACTTAAATGTATCAATATTTTTTTGGGGGGAGGGGGGTCCTAAAAGTTATTAAATTTGCTTCTCCTGTTATCTGCATATAATGGGATTGCTTAATTTCCCAATCTATTGGCGCCATGGGTCAAATGAGTGGCAGGGAGCTTGTCCATATGCCACAATCAGGCCCTGTGCTGCATCTGCCCAGCCCCACACACCTGGATCAGATCCTGCACCACCTCAGCTGGCTTCTGTGGGCTTGCATTGAGCCTGTACTGCCCAGCCCTGCACACCCAGGTCCACATGCTGGAATCAGATCCCACACCTACTTGGCATGGAGCTAAGGGAGTGTGCAGGGACTGGCTCCCTATCTGTGCACCCAATGTATTGCACAGAGTCGAAGTATTCAATGAAAGGGACTCCCAGCAAATCCAGAAATTTGGCAGCAGAGGAGTGGCTACTATCCCCTTACTGCCAAATTTCTGTTCCCTTGGCAAGCCTTATGGGTCAGATGACAGCTCCATGGGCTGCACCTGCCCCATAGGCTGGGATGTTGAACACTCCTGGCATATATTATGAAAGCTGGTATAAACATTTAATTATTTGACACACTCACAGGCTTCTTCCCCCAGAAAGACCCAACGCTGACCCCTTTTACAGATCATAAAAATGGCAAGCCTCAACTAGCTAGCTTATAGCAAAGGTGTGCAATGTAATTTTCTTCACTTGTTTCAAACAGGTGGATGTTGCCTTAAATACAAAGCAATTAAAAATCCTACCAATTTACCACTGGAGTTTGCTGGCTAGAGTCCCAGGCTCCATCAGTTGGCATAGCTCAATTGATTTTTCCATTGGTTTCCCTAGAACTAGACTAGATTTAGAGACCCATGGGAAGGAAAAATCCTCCTCAGATGTAAGTGAGTGTGTCCTTACTGCCATATATTCCCCTTGGTATTCATAAGCCTTTCCTACCACCAGGGTTTGAATTGCACTTTGGCTCAGGGGGGGTTGCATTCAAAGAAAATTGGGCTGCCCATCATGATCTCCAAATAAAATCAGAGACCCCAAGAGGTTATGATTTTCAAGTCTTACAGGTGGGCTCTCATCTCTTATGGGGGGGGGAGGGAGGCTTACCCTTACTCTCCTGCCCAAGCATCCCCATAAATCAAACCCTGCCTACCATTGTACGCAGAGAGTCTTCAAGAGAGGAGAACTGAGCACTGGGAGATGCCAGTGTACGTATATACTGCATAATGAGGTGGAAAATAGACCAATGGGGGGAAAAAAAAACCCAAAAAACTCTAACACCAGATTGACTCAGACCAGAGATGTCCAACATCTATGGCTGCAGGCTGCACACCAAGAGGGAGTTGTACTAGTGCAACCCACAAGCCCCTGGGACATCCCTCCCACCTCCCACACACTCTATTGCATCACATCATGGGCTCCCCTGGTGCCAAGGGCTGCACTGCACTTCCCCCTAGGGTAGAAAGCAAGAGCTCATGGAGGGAAGGGGCCTAGAGACCCTAACTGCAGATAACGGCGGCAGGGGCCAGGTAGGTGCCTGGCAGCCACACGTTAACTCCTTGCAGGCTGCGAGATGAACAGCCCAGATTTAGAAATGCTTTTTAGACTAGCCTAAGTGCAACTTAAGGTGAATCTTGCTGTCAGGTTGGCACTTACATCCTTGGATAGAAGAACGGAGGGGGAGAAGGAGGAAGGCAGAGAATATTATCACTTCTCTATGCTTGTATGGGCACCCAAGATCATCATGCAAACATGGCAGCCTCACTTGCAGTGCAGGGAGGAAGGGTGTCAGGACCCAGCAGAGCTGGCCCAAGCTGTAGTTCTGGTACCTAGAAAGATGCAGGGGTCCCACAGCAGTCATGGCAGCACTCTGCGCATGCCAGCCAACACAGGAATACTCTGGAGCATTAAAACGAGCGTCTGAGATCTCTCTCCCTTCCTCACTAAACCCTCTGATGCAGGATATTCCACGGGCAGCAGCACAGTTCTGAACAACTGTTGTTTTTTTCATCATTACAATTGCGCCCCTCTTCTTTCATCCAGTGGTGCACTTGCTAAGCTTGATGGGGGAGGCTGCCATTAGTTGAAGGTACAATGGCAAGCAGAAGGAAGTGTTGCAATGCACTAACTGCATCAGAGAATGGCAGGTGGTGACTTATGCTAGTAGCTGGAGCAATGTGCAGTAGGAAGCTGGCAATGAAGCTGGTTTGGGTCATTAGCAAAAGCTCAAGACAGGCATATAAATTCAGGTTCCAACAGAGCCGTTATTAATATAATACAGAGGACATTTTCCTATACCTACAACTGTGCATTATAAATTAATGCTGATCCACTTTCAAAAGGATGGCATTTTGATTCAGATAATAATGTACATGGGCAAATCTCTTTTGATGCAAAGATCTCCGAGCACTTTGTAGACACAAAAGCATATGAATTGCATGCCTTTCTCTACTGACCCTAGATTCTGTGCAAATGATTGGAGTAGCATCTAGGGTGTAGCCACAGTAAATAATGAAGAATACACTGAGGATAGCTACACGGACTTTGTACTGAAGCTCTAATAGCATTAAATCACCTTGGGTTATGATCAAAAGTATCACTATCTTCTAGAGCAGTGGTTTTCAACCGTTTTGATTTGAGACCCCCTAAACATTTTTGAATGGAGGTGCAGACCCTTTCGAATCGTAAGTGTGGGTATTCACATACTTTTGATCGATCATAGTCACCTTTTGTGGACCCTTTTGACACTCTGTGGACCCCTAAGGGTCTTCAGGCCACAGGTTGAAAACCACTGTGGTCTTGGTTTTCTTCCAGAAGAAGCATTTTTTTTATATTATTTATCTGGGACTGTGTGTAAGCATGATAGAACACCAGCTAAGACTAAATGTTAGAAGATGCAATGAAAGCCAGCCAGTTCATGGAGGGTGTAATGATATTTTAATTAAATGTATTTGGTCCCATTAAGAAAGAAGCATGTCAACAAAGAATTTTAAAACAGATTTACTGAGTAGGCTTTGGAAGCTAGATGCTAACAGCAGATATATTAATGCTATTGGATGGTACCTCACAGGAATTAGATTACTGAAAATGTAATTTAGTAAATTAGATCTGGGCAAAATATAAAGGGGGGGGGGAAAAATCACTTGTTTTCCCATAATTTCCCCATTTCTCCCTCCCAACTACAATTTTAGACCATGCTGGATCAAAATCACTGTACATGCAACATTTCAAGTGCTGTCAAACAGGACAGGTTATTTTCAGTGGATAGATACAAACTATAATGAGATCAACAGAGGATAACTAGGTTCTGGAATTCAAAATTAAATCCTTCACCTGGAATTTAAAAGGGAATATGACTCAGTGTTTCAGCTCTGGCCCGGGTACCAATCTAAACTAGTATGACCACAGCACTACAAATAGAAACACACTTTTATTAATGCTACTTGCCCAAAGTCTGCGTCAGCATGTCGAACAGAAGATGCAAATTGTCTGCAGAAATGAATTTGATGAAGACTGATGTCAGAAAGAAAAACTGTCATGGTTCATTCACTGACTGTTTATTCCCCACGTCGAGAGGTGCTGCAAAATAAATCACAACCGAGTGGACTCTGTTGTTATTGATATTTGTATCCATAAACAGAGAAGAAGATGGCCCCCCCCCAAAAAATAAAATCATGATGGATCACGGACCAAACTGCTGGATTAACGCAATGAACTTCAGTTGAATTGCATAAGAGAAATGGGCCCCAATACATTTCCTGGACATGGAAGCATGCAACGGGGACTTTCTAAGCTGATAAATTTAAAAAGGAACATTTAATGTAAAGCCTTCAATAGCTACACATACTAATACTTGCCAGAAAAGAACTACAATATTTCAGGAGCCAAATAATTTGTGGTTAGGGAAACGGGTATTCTGGTCAAAAGTAGATAAGATTTTTTAGTTTGATCTTCCAAAATAGGCAAGAATTTATGGCATTTATGTCACTTTTGCCCCACATACACAGCCATGGCCTCATTGCTTACGATTTCAGAAAAGGAGCAGACAACTCGTCCAACGTTAGAGGAGGGAGTATGTGTCAGAGTTGGCATTTCTTTCCGACTTCAAAGCCTATAATACATGGGACCCCATTGGGGAGGGGTGGGGAAAAGAGAAGAAAAAGCAGATTTCTTAGGGCCTGTCTACATTTAAACCTTGTGGGTTTTGTTTATCTGCATCAACATCGGTAGTGTGAGCAGCACGTGCCCTCCACAGCAATACGTCACAATTGAGCTATTTTTACCTTTCATCAGTATAGCCACCCATTCCTGGAAGGTTTTGAAGTTTCATGGTGCACTGCTCCTTCACCTTCTTACAGGCATTGGAAGATGCACCCTGTGCTTTGTGGGACACCTACTAGAGGGCAATTGAATTCTGCAACCTGGCATTAGACTAAATAATAATGATCCGTCTCGTTTCATCCCATTTTTTTTCCTGGTTTTTGGAAACTAGTCATCACTAGTTTCCAAGTGCTGTCTGGCAACATGGGAGAAGTACATGTGCTTTAGTTCTCACAGTGAGAAAGATAGTGCTGCAAGCATATCTAAAACAACCAGGCCAACCCCCCTATCCCTAAGAAAATAAGGATGAAATAAAAAAAAAAAAAAAAAACACACAAAAAAAACCTCCTACAGCTCTACTTGGAGAGCTTCACTTGATGAAGCCCTGCCACGAGTCTTTGCCAACTAGCACTGTGGGCTGGGACAAGATAGTGCTTCAAACTTTGGAGAACCATCAGTGGTGTCATAATTTCACAATACCAAAAGCTACTTGGACCAAAACCCATGTGGAGCTTGCCTTACAGCTGCACCCATATTCTCCCCAGAAAATTGCTCCCTGCAGCACCAAGGAGCGCATGCATCATCAGTAGCAGGAAGCTTGCCCACCCCCTCGCTACGGATCAGTAGCTAATTAGTTCAGTCCTAGTAGACCAGATACTGGGGCTACTGTAATACAGGTGTGCACTGCTGTCCAGAAATTGCATGTCATTATGAGTTTCCATGACTGGTGTGCCCAGTTACATTGACTGATTGGATTCACATGCTTATTCTTTGCCTTTCACGCTAGGTCTCCATGCTCGTCAGTGGAAAGGGACGTTTCCTCACACGGCTTCAAGGTTTCCTAAAGTTTCAGCACAATAATAGGTGTGGTTTGAGAAGGTCCATGCTACCAAGGTACTTTGCTAAATGCAAATTCCTCCCATGTCTCAGGAAACACCTTTGCAATAGGACCGTATGAAATTTTGCCAGCTGTTTCGTTTCGATGCCGTTTCAACTCATTGCGAGCTCAAACAACAAAATCGAAATGAAACGAAGGGCTCTGAAACAGCCTCAAAATGAAACAAGGCCAGCTGAAATGTTTCAGAACATTTCCATTTTCAAAGCAGCAGCCAGGTGGTGGGAGCCATTAGGCACTTAGTGGCTTGCTGCCTGGTGCTTTTGTTGAAATGTGGAAACAGAAGTCAAAGCGAAACAGCGCCGTTTCACACAGCGCTACTTGGCAAAGCCAGCCATCGCTCACATCAGAGCATTTCGTGTGTAGAGGCAAAGCACTTCAATGTCAAATAACCCAAGTTAACCAGCAATAGATTTCAAGTACAGACAAATCCTTGGCCTTCCCAGTTACCGCTTCCCAAAAGCAACCACCACCTTTGAAGCGTCACCGTGACACCCTTTCTGAACCAAATAACATTATGAGGCATTTCTTAGATTTACAGTGAAAATGATGCTCACTCTATTCCTAGGAGCCTGGCAATTTCTTGACAAATAATGCACCCAGGTGTCATAAATAAGACAATTTTTCTCAAGACAACACACACCGTTGCCATCAATTTCCTGAATTTCTAGCGGTTTTGTTCTCTTCCTTTAAATGCTTCTTTTCAGAGGAATGAACTGCTTATTGGAAAAAATATTAATAAACACCATTTAAAATAAAAAAGGGATAAAAATGTACTTTGGAATAGTTTATATTAAACAAAACTATTTGATTCTACAGTACCAGGATGTGCAAAATGCCTAAGACAGACAACTTAGGAAATGATATGCCACAAAATTACTGTAAGATTTTTCAGAGCGTTATTACAGTGACAGTTTAAACATGCCAAAAAGCCTACTTACAAACACTTCCAAACTGGCATATTTTACAGAGATCTATTAGTACTGTTTCCATAAAATGTTTCCATCTAATTATAGATTAAGAAATGACAGATAGAAAATGTAGAGGTGATATGGAGCAGCATCTTCAAAAATTATTGCTTTCCTTGATGACTCCCAACTCTTTCCTTTTGGACAAGATTTTCAAAAAGCAACCAGCTACTACAAGTTTTGGTTGCAACTTGAGACACCTTCAAGGTGTGCTAGGATCCCAGAAAAAAAATCAAAGCTCCCTGCGATACGTTTCAAAATTCAGAAAATCCAATTGCTGAGGTACGCATATTTGGTAAAACTGGCCTACAGTTCTTACCCCTCTCTGATGAAAGGAATGATCAATCTCTTAACAATATGACATTTTATAAACCCATTCAAAAATCTATACAATAGCACCTGTGCTCCTGATACATAATCCAACCATTTTATGATGTGCTTTCTTTACCACCAGTAAAAACCACCCAGCTTTGGAAAGCAGCGCATCAACTGTGTAAGAGTTCACATCGGCTCCCATCAAGCCTGCAAGAGAATTAAAGAGCCCTGCATTCCAGTTTGAAATTACCCAAGAAATAATTAGTAGACACTTAGAGCTAAGAACATGCTGCGCAAATATGTTTTGCCAATATTCATTTGAATTTTATATGCGTTCATTTAGGCTCTGTTTTCTCCCATATTAGCTTCTTCCGAATACCTGAATGGTCTCTCTCTTTTTTTTCCTCTTTGGCACGGATATTTGTGGAAACAAATTTCTGAGTCCCATGCTCTGAACACATTCTAAAACTTGCTTGTGTGATTAGTCACACCGGTTGCATTTGCAGGCCCTTCTTGCAATGGCAAAAAAGAGCCATGAGACTTGCCTGGCTAGTCAGAAAAAAAGAGAAAGCTATTCACACTTTGAATCTTGCATGCTGCCCAGTTCTTCCCAACCAACCCACAGAGCAAGGCAATCATTAGAAGAAGCATTCCTACAAATGAGTGGAAAACAATGTACTTCTTGAGGCCTTGAATTGTAGAAATAGAGGCATACACAGGCCTTAAGGCATGCAAGTCCTGTTGAAGTCAGTGACAGTTTGTGGGGAAAGGAGCTGCAGTGTCCCATTAATAGAAGGGATTGTGTGTGTTACTGATGTACAGAGGGAAAAACTTCATGAACAAGATGTAAATCTGGTATACCTGTCAGGAAGTGCAACGACTAGAGTTACCCACTAGTCATCTTTCAGTTTGTGTGTACCATTGCATAGAGTCCAATGGTGGGCTGGGAGGGAACCCAAGTTAGGAGGGAAATGACTTTCCCAACCTACAAAACATTTCCACCTAATGATGGTGTCACAGAGTGGGTGCAGGGGCGGCCGTGATCCCGCTAGCGCCCCCGCTGTGTCAACTTAGGTGATCCAGCACCCTCATATCCTTGCCCGCCACGTCTTTGATGGTAATTGGTTCACTTAGGGAGGCTGCCTTTATCTCCTAATACACAGCGTACGTTGAACTGCCCCTGCTCTGTATGGGGTGCCTCAGTGCACCCCCCCAGCCTTAAGGGCTAATGCGTGCCTCCAAACCTCCCCTTTAGCACGCCCCAAGCCTCGCAGCTATTCCCGGGTGTTATCAAGCCCTTACACTTCAGCGCCCTACCTGGCGCCCCCGAGCTGGTTTCACCACCAGCGCCCCCTGTCTGGGGCCTATGCCGCGCCTCTCGCGCCCGTTGCCCCCTCTGGGACCTATGCCGCGCGTTTCCCAGGCTTGGAGCTCAGGTGGCTGCAGCCATGCCTGGCCCCTTGACCCTTTCCTGGGTCGCTTGCCCCACTGGGCAAAATACCGCCCTCACGGGCTGGGGTCTCAACCCCTATACGCCGTGCACCTCTGCGGTGCTCGCTTGCCATGCCCACTGTGGCACTAGAGTCCCCAGCACTGTGGAGCCCTTTGGGACTCTCTCCTGGTCCTACCCCAGTTGGGGCTCAGGTGGCCGCAGCTGTGCCTGGCCCCCAGAACCACCATCTCGGTCCTTTGCCCTAATAGGGCTTCTCTCTAGTCTCACCCCACAGAGTTGGGTCAACACCCCTCGATGCACATGCCACTGGTGCAAACAGCTGTGCCTGCCCAGCACCGCTAGCTGTGCCCCGCTGGGCACCAGGGACCCCCAGATTATTGGGGAGCTCCTGTGAAGCCTCCTCGCACTCCTACAGCCTCACCCGGTCCTCCGGTGTAACGATAATGAAACCATGAGCCAAGCGGCTGCAACATAAACAAGAAGCCTACTGGCTCATAACGCAATCATAAGCCCCCAAGCTCAAACCCAGCTCCGCTCTATGCTGGCTCTGTCTTACCCCCGTCAGAGTTCTCTTTACCCCCGCATCATTGCGGCCGGTCAGAGTGGTCAGGCTGCAACCCTCGACCTGGGCTGCTCAGCTCGCCTGCAGAGCTCCTGCTCCTGCGGCTGCCAGAGGGGAACTGCTTCCCTAGGCCCTGGCCTGGGCTGCTTATAAAGGCCCGGCCCTGCTCCCTCCTGGCCAGCTGACCAACATTAGTTGCCCCGGCAACCCTCACCTGTGCTGCCCTATTAATTGGCAGCTGTCCTTATTATTGTTGCTAGTAGCGACCCTAGTGCTCTGCTACAGATGGGGGGAAAAAAAAGATATTTAGAAATTTTTCATGGAAAACTAAGAGAAAGGAATACCCATCTGAGAATACCCATGACCAGGTCCAATATTCTAGATACTGGAAAACTATGGAGCAGAAACTAGGGCTGTGCAAAATATTGGCAGCCGTTTAGTTTCAGAGGTGTTTGGGCCTGTTCCGGCACCCAAAACACCGAGTCTGAAACAAAACAGAAAGTTTCAAAAGATCTTTTAAATGAAACAAAACCATCCAAAGCGTTTTGGAAATTTTTTGGAGTGTTTCAGGGGCTCCCCTGGGAATAGTCCAGCACAGCCCTGCACCCCTCCTTTTGAAGTGCTGGGAGGCTGGGGCCACACGGGAGATGGAGCAAGGCAGGGCAGCCATAGGGGCTTCTCCTGTGGCTCCCTGAGCCGAGGCAGAGGCAAGCACAGTTCAAGATGCTGCCGGAGAACATGCGGCTATGTGGTTGTGCCTGCTTCTCCCTGGCTGATCCGAATCTCTGAAACAGATTTGGCCAAATCAAAACAGAACCATGATCCAAAACACTGAGGGGGGGAAAAAAAAAAAAAAAAATCACTGTCCTCTAAAAAATGTCCACATCAAAAACAAAAAAAGCCATTTTGTATAGCCCCAGCTGTAGACACTTACAACTTAGGTCTTGTACAATCCAGCTGAGTGCCTTACCCAATGGACCATTCATTAGTCAGAAGTGTCAATCTATTCCTCTTCCATTTTAGTTGGACATTCAGGATCATAATTCAGAAACTTTTTCCAAGAGATGCATCCCATCTCAAGAATGTGCCAGTTGCAATATCTCAGTTTTGATGAAACAACATTTTCAGAAAAATCTCATTGCAAAAAAAATCCCATGCCCAATCAAATTTGTAGCATTCATGCAAGATTGTTATACAACTACTCCTGATGGTGCTTGTTGGTGTATTAGAAGAGAATAGCGCCCATATGTTGCATTTATTCGTTCCATCAGCTAAGCAGCAGTTCACATAATACTTCTCGATTTGGGGACTCCAAAAAACAAAAACCGCTCAATTCTGATGCAGGAAGTTCAGTTTATTTATTTATTTTAGCGAAAGCCGCACTTGTTAGTGCAAATCACTGGAAGAACACATCTTTGTCACCAGAAGTCCTTCTCTTCCATTTGAGCCTATGTCAAATGCACACTTATATTTGGAGTCACTGCAGCTGCAGCACAGCTGAGGAAGTGTCAGATTGTCAACACCATTTGGATACTTAGCAATAGGCCTTGGGGAGCGGGGAAGGAGGGGGAAACAACAGCTATTGAAGACATTTCAGAATGAACTCAGGCTTTCCAGGTCAGATGTTTCTTTCTGGAAAGAAAGAAAGAAAGAAAGAAACCATGGGGGCCCTCGTACACAATGCGTGTTGTTTAGATACAAATTACGAAACGGCAACGATAATCACTGTTTCACTAGGTTAATCACGTGAAAATACATGCCGAGTTTTCTTATCATGGTAGGTTTCTATTTATCATAGCAAGTTATACCACCTCCGACATGTTTAATTTTTACCATGGCCAATTGTTCCACTTTAATTTGATCATGAAACTTCCATTGCCCTTATGTGCACTCTCACACACAACTAAAATTGCCATTTTCCCTGTTCTGACACAATTTGTTCACCAGGTGCCCCCTAGCATTTTTTACTAGCGATAGCACATTAACCAATTGAGTGTTAAACTCACATGCAAAATAGTAATGGGAATCATCGTGGTACATTGCAACACTGAAATCAACCTAGAGATTATCTTTAGCTAGAAAATGCCAACATGGTGGACAGGTGCCCTGAGTGTCTATATGGAATATGTGGATTCATCACATTTCGGTAAAAGGACAAGCAAATGCTGTCACAACTGGGTCCACCTCTGTTTTCTCCGTGCTGGACATACCATGCGGCAACACACTGGAGAGGGGTTGCAGAGCAGATAAAGTGTCTGGGGATGGTTCCAGAGGCTGGGCTTGGAGTCTTGCTTCCGACTTCCGACAAAGATTAAACCCATCTCAGCCAGTTGCAAATGGACATTCAGTTATTCAGAATGGGCAGTCAGAGGCAGCTGGATAGGGAGCTAAATCAGAAAAAATAAACTCCCTCTTGTGCCTTTGCTCATAGGAACTGATGCGCTTTAACTAGGTTAGCTTTAAGGACAATCAAGCTCATGTAGACCTGGACTTGTGCAGTGACTGTCACCAAAAGACACACCGGTCCTTCCCCACCACCCCAGTACTTCACTAAAGAATACCCTTTGTAAGCATGATGAAACAGTCCTATGTACTCAGCCTTTGTTTCCCCAAGTTGTTGTTTCTTTGAACTAAAAAACAAAACAAAAAAAACCAAAACACAAAACAAAAAAACCACCACTTCTGGGGAAAGCTTGTTTTTTGGATCTTTCAACACACTGAGCCAGATGCAACGGTTCTGGCCAACATTTCATTGTCAACAGATATTTACTAGGACTTTCACGGACGCCTGCAGTTCAAGAGCCAGATGGAAGGTCGATTGTATCTGGCACTTAGTCATCACTCACTCCATTGGCTCAAGTCTGCCTTGCCACTTCCTCCCAGATGGTCTGAATAAAGAAAATCTGTCTCCCTACATCCCTTTCACGTGACTCGAAAACAGCCCTGTTAAAAGAACGCAGCAGTTTCTCCTTCGAAACGGACGCTGTTTTCATTGCTTTTATTCAATTGCACAATACACATTCAACGTGGAGTCAAAGCATCTGCGAATCCAGAGTATAATGTACTGAGCACAGGTATCGGTTTCCGATACCATGATTAAGCTCGAGATTGTTGGGTTTAACTGTAGCATTTGTTCTGAAGTGGCACGGACACCACAGTCATCTACTGCACGCGTTATCTTACTGTTGATTTCTATTCCAGTATAACCTCATAAATCCAGATATCAAAAATCCAGAAATCTCGAAAATCCAGCACTTTTTTAAAATACTCTACAATCGGGGAGAAGCAGTGGGCGGTCCTGGAGCAGCAGAGCGGGAAGCTTGGACGCAGTGGCCACTGCCATCCACCAATCCACGCCGTTCCAGGACTGGCTGCCGCTCCGCTTTCAAAAAATCTGAAGTTTTCAAATTTCCAGCAGCTGCTCGGTTCTGAGCATGCTGGATTTATAGGGTTAGACTTTATCTTACATTTCTGCAGCACCTTTTCTCCCAAAGAGTTGCACAGCACTCCGCAGACTGATTTATCATGAACTGTAGTCAGAAAATAGAGTCTAGCCACGGGGGAGGGGAATCATCCTACAAATTGTTTTACATTTTTTTTTCCCCTTGTGGCAAATGTTAAGTAAAAAATCAAAACCTGATATATTTTAGCCCCAGACAAAAACATTTCCATCTAAAAACACTGCACCAGTGCTTTACAGGAACTGCAGTTTAGGTGCTTTGCGCTCCATCCTGTACTACTGCCTGGGCTCTGTGGCCAGATTGGTGCATCATGGGAGAGGCAGTCTCCCCCCCACTGTGGTAGGGAACCTTCTGCACTGTAGGATATGTAGTCCAGCTTGACATCTTGCCCAGAGAAAGAATGAGGTTAAGAAAACTGAACAACTCGGATGCACTAAGCTCATTCTACAAGATAGAAGTATTTAAGTTATGGGTATTTGGTCCTTTTAGTGAAAAAAAGGACAACGCATTTCCACAAAATGCTAACGCTTTCTGCACACGCACACAATAATAATTTAGCTGAAAACCCAATTTGTCATCACAAAACTGTTTTGACAGAAACATTTCAACCAGCCCTGTTCACTTCTCCATGACTTTTGCATAGGCTAGAAACTCAAGCCCTATAGCTTAGTATCACTTCATCACCAGTGAAGTAAAGATTGCCCTAGAGGACAGCCACAAGCTATTTAGGAGTATAATCATGCAGGAAGTGTGTGGCAAACCCCGGCATGAAACCCCAATTTTCTGAGCTTCTGTCCTGAACCAAGAGGCCTTCCTTCCCGTTAAAATGACATGTAAGCGTTCCACCTAAGGATACCTTTCCCTTCTGTACTAACAGCCTATCAGCGATTCATCTCACCACCTTTTTAATGCAATATTTTTATTCACACTTTGTCATAGACCTTTATAACTTTATGTTATAAGACCCAGGAGACCAAAAAGAGAGGCCTAATTAGCAGAGAATTAGCATTTCAGTCAGTCATTTCCCCTTCTTCATTTCCCACCCCCAACACACTTGTTTATCTAATGGTGATTAAAGCTGCAGCGACGTTCATTAGCAAAGAGCATAAAATGGTTATATCAATAACCGACACCAGCACTTCAGCAGGACAGACTGTTCTGCAGATCTGTAGAAGATGCCAAATAAAACCTCCCAAACATTGCTTCTTCAGGTGTGGCAGAAACACCGTCACTTGGCCTGGCTCTTGTGATCAGTGTGACAGCAGCAGCAAGAGGGTGCATGGGAAGTACAGCAGAGCTCTGCTTATGAGTGTGGAGCATGGCTGCTTTGAACTCAGATGCACCAAGCTCATTTTGCCATGAAGGGGGGGGGGGGGGAATCATAATACCTCCAGCCCATGTTACCCTGAGCCCTCTTGCATCTTGGGTGGAGACTGACAAGCTTCCAAGGAGTCAGAGGTCACATTCTAATAAATATTCATGTGGACTCATACTCTTCTCAAACACATTTCTGCTCTTATCAAAGGCCCACTGATTTCAGTAGGTGCCAAAAGAAATGCTCTGTAGTGGATGAATGCAGAAGAGTAGCTGGCAATTAATCAGGCATGGCCTGGTGCAGTTTCTAGGATCTACTGCAGCAACAGCCTTACAAAAACTCCACTTCCAGGAAAGCAGCCATGCTAATTGCTTGTTCAACTTTCTATCTGAATTGGAGGGGAAAAGCAGTCAACCTGCATTTGTATGGGGAACTGCATTTGTATGGGGAATATGTTTTCAGTTTGAAGCAGTCAGTCATTACATTTAATAAGTTTTCCCAAGAGGGAACTCCTAAGCATGTCCAGTACAATCGTTTCTACTTATTCACCATTGGCAGGAATGACTTGGCCATGCAGAAAATTGAAATATTATGTTCTGGACAGTCTTGGACAATAAAGATCGAAAATAGCTATTAGGTCATCATATTCATCCACATGTTCTCAACTGAAGTTATCCAAGTCTACCCTGGGTTCAGCCTCTCAAAGCATGAGATGCTCAGCAGTTTCCCTCTGAAGATTAGTTTCATGATGTAGTAAATCTTGCCTTGGGGAAAATGTTCTTCTATTCAGCCTTAACTCTATCCAATTTGAATGAGTACAAATTCTAGACCTGACTCTCAAGAATTCTTCTTTTTTTGAAAAAAAGGTTACACTGTTCTACAGAGGGGAAAGGGAGAAGGAGTTAGGAGATGCTCCATTCACTGTCAATTTTTGACATTTAGTTTTCTGTCTCAGTCCCAACTGACATGACAGACATCCAATTTTCTTCCAAACTTCTTCCCATCTCTCTACAACAGTGGTTCTCAAACTTTTTAGGCTCAAGGAACCCCTTGGAAAGTGCCAGCTTAGTTCTCACTCATTTTTTTGACAACAGAAAAATACTACAGCAATTCTCCCATTGCAAAGAACTTAGAGCCCAAGAGCTCATGCTGGTTTGACATTACAAATTCCTATTTAACATCTCTGGGTTTAATTCTATGCATCATGCTTGCACACCTAACAATACTAACATTGTGCAGCACCCCACGGCACCCCTGAACATCTCAAAGCACGCCAGAGTGCTGTTGACTCTGGCTGAGAATCACCTATTCACATCTTTCACATGGCCTTCCACTGAGATATAGTGGACCTAATCCTCAGCTAAGGTACTTTCAGTGAAAGGACACCACTTTACACCAGCTTGGGATATGGCCACATGGGAGTGTCCTCATAAATATCCGTATTTCCAGTGACAACACATGTAGTTAATTCTCAGTTACAGAATTAGAAAATGCCAAATTGGTTCAAGAAAAAAGTAGGAGCCATCTTGAATCTTACAAAGTGATTGTTAGGCTGACAGTATTTGGATCTTGGGGAGCATTGGATTTGCAGCTGTGGCCTAGCAAAGCTGCTAACCACAAGGCAGAATGCTATGTTAAAAGTAACACTGCAAGACACTTAGGCAAGCATTTTCCTAACAATGTAGTACTGTTGTAAGATATATACCTCATTGTGTAAGAAGAACAGGATGCAGACCACTGGCTATCGTTAGGATACAAAGCAGAAGCAAGACCCTGGAGATGGTGAAGAAAATCAGCGAAAAACCACAAGTGACCAAAAGAAGCGGGAGGTCAAGGTTGCAGGCATGTGCTCATAGAAAAAGACATACAAATAAGTGAAATGCATAGGCAATTCCATGCTCAGTAAACAGAGACAGAGCTTAAGTTGAGAAGAAATAAGGATGGAACAAAGGAGCAACAAAGGTGGGGTAAGTGTTAAGGAGCATGAACCAAGGTGTATAAATAAATGTGGAAAGAAACTGATATTTGGGGCAGTTCCCCGGTTTGCTGGAGCCAGTCCAAAGCGGTCTCCATTTTGAATAAAGCTGTTGATGAGCAGTGAGTGCAGGTGATGTGTGATGACATCAATCCATTGTCTCCCTAGTTGTTGGGTATCACATGGAATCGAGGTCTAACAGTGATATGTCATGAACTTCCAGAACTTTTATATCACCAGATTCAGACTTCTGAAAACTAGGCAAAAGGAACAACCCATTCAGGTATATACCTACAAAACTTTAACTTGGCCCTTCTACCCCACCCCCTGTGCATGCAATACCTAGTGGAAGTGATTTATACACATTTCAACTCTGCATTATAGCTGTACTGTATGCTACAGGGCTTAGCTAGGGTATCTTGGTAAATATATAGTTATGATAGGAGATAATCTATGTGTGAGGCATGCTCCTCTGACTGGTTCCAGTGCATGTGATCAAAGGTAAGAGATGCACACACCCTCAGAGATCCAGTACATTTCATAGATTCATAGACATTAGAGCTGGAATGGACCTCAAAGATCATCAGGTCCAGCTCCCTGCCCCAGGGGCAGGAAGCCAGCTCGGGTCAAAGAATCCCAGCAAGATAAGCATCCAAATTTTTCTTGAAGGCGTTCAATATATGTGCTTGAACCACCTCTAAGGCAGGCTATTCTGGAACCTGGGGGATGGGACAGTGAAGAAATTCTTCCTCAAGTCCAGCCTGAAACGGTCTTGCAGG
>NW_017728886.1:1726631-1750522 GCF_001723895.1 Crocodylus porosus | reverse complement strand
CTCTGGACTCTCTCAAGCTTCTCCACATCCTTTTTGAATTGAGGAGCCCAAAACTGGAGGCAGTACTCCAGCTGCGGCCTCACCAAGGCCAAGTACAATGGGAGAAT
The DNA here is from genome assembly GCF_001723895.1 of Crocodylus porosus. NCBI lineage: Eukaryota > Metazoa > Chordata > Crocodylia > Crocodylidae > Crocodylus > Crocodylus porosus. The sequence goes on along the minus strand of NW_017728886.1, from coordinate 1,750,415 downwards.
GATGCCCCGGGATTTGCTTGAGAAGCATCTATGGATGCAAGCTAGCGTTTTGCCCACTTTACTAGCCAGAACATCACATTGAAGGCTTATATTCATCTTGTGGTCAATCATGACCTCCAAGTCCCTTTCATCCATAATGCTAACCAGCATAGCACTACTGATCCTATAAGGATATTGCAGGTTTTTCCTCCCAAGGTAGAGAACCTTGCATTTTTCAGTGTTAAACACCATCAGGTTTTCATCTGCCCATTTCCTGAGTCTGTCAAGATCTGCCTGGATCACCCTCCTGTCCTCAGGTGTGAATACTTTACCCCAGAGTTTGGTATCATCGGCAAACTTGGCTAATCCACTTCTGACTTCATCATTGATGAAGCTGTTAAACAATATAGGTCCAAGGACAGAGCCTTGGGGGACCCCACTGGTCACAGGGAACCATGACAATTGACTTCCATCAACCAACACCCTCTGGGTCCTACTGCAGAGCCAATTCCCCAGCCAGCGGATCGTGGTGGACCCGAGGCCACAATATACTTCATCTCAATAATCACTTCTTTGTGTGGTTTGCTGAGCACAGGTCTTTTTACCACAAGAATTCTGAATGAGAGGGGAGAAGAGCATGAACTGTGGGTAGACAAAAATAGAGTATAGACGCGTAGGTGAAACCATAGTATCAGATGGCATCACAGATATAAATGTGAAGGGGTTGTAAAGGATAACAGATTTGTATCAGCTAAGTGTTTGAGCTCATGGGAGCTCACAGTCAGTATCCTTCAGAAACACCAGGACAGTGTGCATCTTGTAGTTTTATGAAGGTACTGCATCTTTAGTGTGCATTTCCCAGTTATCAGAAGTTTATGTTTGGGGCAGGACATGACTGTCACTAGGCAATCTTAAGTTCCTATTTTTTAAACAAGAACCAAAAGGTATTTCTATGGGTTAGTATTTCTTGGCTGGGATGATGTAGTTGGAGCTGGTCCTGCTTCGAGCAGGGGGTAGGACTGGGTGTGACCTCCTGAGGTCCTTTCAACCCCCATTTTCTATGATTTTGGCTCCCCTGAAGGTAGGCAGTGGAAGAGAAGGGGCTCTGTTGAATGTTCTGGAGGCAACAACCAGTGGGGGGTGGCAAGAGAGGGGGCTGGTGAGAAAGGGAGAGAGGGAGTAGAGGTCTGATTGAGGGAGCTAACTTATGCTAAATTTTCTTCTTTGTAATAAATCCTTTTGCTTTGAAGTATTTGGAGCATCAGTTGTTATCAGAGCCAGTGAGAGAAATGGCAACCATGGCCCAAGTCCCAGAGTCTTGGCAGGTTTACAAGGCTTTAAGCACTTCCCCTCACACACTTCAAGTCATCTGAGGGAAGACAGGGGCATCTTTATCATTATCTTGCTTCCCTGGACCCCTCCCAACATTGTTTATAACTCACTCTGCCCTCCCCAGCCTCTTAGGGCTTTAACATTTTAATAGTCATTAGTATATAAGAATGATGCGCCTGGGGAGGCAGGGACAGGGGCTCAAAACACTTTGGGGGTATAACACCTCCCACAATGCTGAACCATGCCTCAGCCCCCATCCCCAATGTATTCTGCTTTCTATGTGTAAGAGCAGGGAAAGGGACACAACCCCCCTAAAGAAACAGGAAGCCTCAGATCCCATACTACATGGAGGTTAATAACAGAGGCTTAGACACAATCCTAAGAGGAAGGGACTTTCCAAATACTGAGCATTAGGCTCACACCTACAAACGGAGCTTAACGCATGGTTGAATGCCATGTACAATACATCTTCCCCACATGGCAGTAGGTGCCATATGCTAGGGGACAAGAGGAAGGCTAATATCTGAAGTTTTTTCAGGGCCAGAGCTGCAGGTGGATTCCCCAGGGTATGCCCCAAAACAGGTTCTCAGCTCTGAACAGCTCTTTTCCCCCAAATCTGGTACCTAATTTCTAAAACCCACCTGTTCAGACTGCCCTGAAATCTCCTAAACACCAACCTTCAAAGAGAACGAACTCCTCCACCTTAATTCTACAAAGCTGGCACTTAATGGCAACAGAGTATGGCACAAAGGAAGACTGGTATAGCTGGGGATTAGGCAGGAAGCCATTTTTCTGAAACTTTTTGCTGAGAGTCAAGACAGTTCCTACTTTTTTTCTGAACTACTTTGCCATTTTCTAATTCAGGGCTGTCAAAGTGGTGGCCCAAAGCCTGCACATGACCCATCAGATTTTAAATTGCAGCTAAAAAGGCTTGTCAGCATGACTCCAGACCCTAGGAGGTAAATACTGTTAGCCATTATCCACCATGTGTGCCACTGAATGCATGATCTTTGGTCACTGCCTACAACTCAACTCGGTATCAGGGGGAACAGGAGAGGTAAAATGTCAATGGCATCCACCACCCAGCCATCAGAGGTGGGTTGTCCAGCCAGCAAGAAGCTCCATCGTCTAGATCAGTATTTTTCAGCCCGTGATCCACCGACCTGTGGGGGTCTGCAGACTATGTTTAAGAGGTCCACAAAAAGATGGCCATGATCAGTCAAAAGTATGTCCATTCAAAGTTTCTAAAAGGGGTCTGCCAATGAAAACATTTGAAAACTACTGGTCTTGATCCAGCCTGCAAGTCAAAAAAGTTGGACAACTTTGCACTGATTCTATAATTGCCACTTAAAACGGGTGTACGTGCATCGTTCTAATGCACATACTTTCCCCGAGTACACTGTTCTATCTATTATTAAGGCCCGTGTCCTATTCATTTGGCTTTTGCTTCATTTTTTTTTTGGCCCTAAAAAATAATAAGCAGTACTGAAATATCACTTAGATAGCATTCTTTCCCCATTGTTTCAGGAAGTTTACCATTGATGTGGTTAAGAACAGTATTCAACCTTTCACTGGAAAACACAGGTCTCTTTCATTACTCCCAGGGAAAAAAGACACTTTGCCAGAATTAAAAAGGTGCTTGTCACTGCTCAAAAGGCAATTTTGTCAGAGAAGTTAGCTGAGAAGTTATTTAGATCTCACCCGTATTGATGGCAAAGTTTACAAAGTCTGGCTCTAATAGCAGTGGGAACTATATTGTTTGTTACAAAGGGAGAATTACATGGGCTAAGCATTGAGTGGATGGCCTTATTTTTAGATGGGAACGATATTTTTAGATGTTGCTATGGAAGCAGCTTTGAGCAGGATCAGAATGGGGCAAGACAAAACCAAAAATTGTTGCAAAAAATTGTATACTTGTTCTTTAAGTGCCCTAAGACGTCAGGAGGAAGAAAATCACAGCCAAAGTGATTCACAACCCAAATTCCAGTACAGTGAAAGTGGTCTGAATATGGGTTTTAAGATTTGAAAAGGTCAGATATTTTCTGGATACCGTAACATTGCACTCGGCACTTAGAGTCTCTTTGGAGTTACTGAATGTTAGTCCACAAGGCAAGAGGTCTCCTGCAAAAAGTAGAAACAAAGTTGAAGCTCCGCATTAACACATATGTGTCCCGCACATTCTCTCCCCAACAACTTCACACATTTTGTGACAGGGTCATATTTTGAGAGCAGATTGAGCATGTGAGACTCCCATGAAATACAAAGTTCACCATGTGAGCAAAAGCTAGCAAAGGATAGCCACAGAGTAGAAGCCAGCATGGATTCCTCAGGAACAAGTAATACGTGGCTAACCTGATTTCCTTCTATAATAGGGTGACAAGACCTGTGGATGTGGAAGGAGCAGTGGTTGTGATATCTTGACTATATCCTGTAAGCCCTGGAAGAGGAAAAACACTGCATCCTACACCATTCTCCTTAACAAACAAAAGAAATACAGACTGGGTAAAAAGTACTGCAAGGTTAATACATGATGGACTGAATCTTTGTGTTCAGTGAGTAGTCATCAGTCACTCAATGCCTAGCTGGGAAGAGGTTTCAAGTGGGGTTCCCCAGGGATCTGTCCTCTCTCTGGTATAGTTTAATATCTTCATAGAGGATTTGGATGACAGGAGTAGAGTGGACACTTAGCAAATCTGCAGATGACACCAAGTTGAGTAAGACTAGGTGCTAAAGTGACATGGATAGACTCAAAAGAAAATTTAAAAAATGAATAAATGGTCTAAAAGCAAGCAGATGAGATTCAACAATGACACATGCAAAGTTCTGCAGTTGGAATGAAGTAATTGAATGCAAAAATACAGACCAGGGAATGACTGGCTAGGCTGAAGTACTGCAAAGGAGGACCTGGTGGTCGGAATATACCATAAACTGAATACGAGTCAGCATGCCCTTATTGCAAGAAGAGCCAACAGCATGCGGGGTGGTATTAACAGGAGTGCCACTTGCAAGTTAAGTGATTCTTCTGCTCTATTTTGTACTGGTGAGGCCTCACCTGGAGTATTGCGTAAGGTTTGGGACCACACTTCAAGAAGCATGTGGACAGATTGGAAAGAGTTCAGCGGAGAACAACAATTCAGTAAGGGGACGCAGCAAGGGATTGGAGATGCTTTGTTCACCAGGGCACCTCTTAGGGTAACAAGAAACAATGGTCACAGACTGACAGAGAGCAGAATTAGGGTAGAAATCAAGAAAAACTTCTTCACAGTAAGGGTGGCCAAAATTTGGACTGGACTTTCAAGGGAGGTGGTGGGTCTTTAAGAGAAGGCTGGATAGGCATCTGACTGGGCTCATCTGACCCCAGAGCTCTTTCCTGCCTAGGCAGGGAGTCGGACTCGATGTGTTGAGGTCCCTTCCGACCCTAACATCTATGAAAAATGCTTAGAGTCCTAGGAAGCATGACTTACTAGGAAAGGCTGAAAAAACTAGGATTATTTCTGGGGAGAAGAGAAGGGAAAACTGATGGGAGATTTGATAACAGTCTTCAAGGACCTGAAGGGTGATTATAAAGGAAGATTGAGAAAGCATTTTCTCTGTGGCTGTAGAGGGCAGCAGAGGACATTTAGGTTGGAGAGCAGGAGGAACTTCCTATGACGATGGTCAAGTATTGGAACAGGCTGCCTGGAGAAGAAGTTGTGGAATCTCCATCCCTGGAAAATTTCCAAGAGTCGGTTAGACAGACACTTGGCTGGGAAGATATAGTCAGGATGACCCTGCCTTGAGCCCAGGGCCTCATGAGGTTCCTTCCAGCCAACTTTCCTATGATCCCAAGATAGTTCAGACCTCATGCTGTCTTCCAACATGATTAAGAGTGAAAAATCCCAAGAGAAACTAGCCATTGGAGCAGAACATTGGGAAGCGGCAGCTTTTTTATTTTGTCTTTTCTCATGCACAAGAGTCCACTCTGATTGGGGATCCACAGCCAAGAAGAACATGGGATAAGACCAAAGAAGGGTCCATTCTGTACTGTATCATTCCTTCCGGCAAGTCCATATGGATTTTCTCATAAGAAATAAAGTGGCGGGGAGCTCATTGGGCAGCTGTAGTGGTCTGTATCCCTGAAAGGAACCACAACTCTGTGGGAAGAAAAACTGGTCAGTCAGTGTAGGGGGACAGGACGGGAGGACTCACTAGCCTTGTTTAATTTTTCCATCCTCCATGAATGGCCTGAAGCTTCCCCCTTCAACAGTGGAATATTTATTTTTGAAAGTTGTTCCTCCCACTGATCGAAAGTTTAGGAGTCGAGTTGCTCTAAGTAGAGATAATTATGTGCCCAAAATATTTAAAAAAAAAATTAGGTCCTGACCTTCTACCGACTTGCACTGTTTAGGGGGGCATACATATATGCCCATCATCCAGTACGGAAAGCGCACCACAGTGCTACAGCTCTAACCGAGTACGGAAAAGGCCAGGGATGAATGACTCCGTATGCAAGATAGTGAAGACCCAGGTCTGGGGACTGCATTTACATGACGTAGAACAGACTTTTATTCTTGAGTTTCACTGGTAATACTGCTGCTATCTGAAGTGTTTTACGGCCCATGGCCCAATCCTGAAAAAGGAAGGTTTGAAGAGGGAGGGGGCTATACAGAGTAGAGTGAACCTGTCAATACCCAGCTCCAATCTCTACTTTCCAAGAATCCATTATAATTAATTACAGTAATTCTTTCCAGGCATAGCATCACTCCCGGAGGAAAACTAAATATTACTCAGTACTGTACTTTCCTAGAACTCAGCCATCTCGTCTTTTCCCAGATAATAGGGTGCGCTTGAATTTTAAGAGGGTAGCTTATCCAGAACCTGGTTTAATTAACTGAAATACTTGCTTGCATGAGGTGAAGCAGTGGTGACATCTGCTAATATAGTTTCAACATGCCGAAAATGCCGTGATTTGCTTCCCGTGGCAATTCCTTGTGTTTGAGGAGCAAGGTAGAATGGGAGCCATTGCAAATGAAGACCATATAGAAACTGCAACAAGTCAAGACTATAAGACTCACAAGAAGTCGAGAGAGTCCCTTGGAAATGGGTAAAAAATAAAAATGTCATAATTTTACAAGAAGCAAGCAAAATTCAACACTTTGAGACCTGGAAGCTAATGCCCCTCCTCCAGCCTTTTGTTTCAAGCCAAATTCATATACTTGTAGAGCAACCTCAAACAGAAATTCCCTGCCCGGGAGAAACTTCCCATCACCAATCCTCCTATGAAATATGAAACATCTCAACAAAAAGGAAGCATAATTCAACATTCTGCTTGCCAGACACCTTTGAGGCAAATGGAGTGCTGTAAGTTTTATCTTTGAACTTTTCTAGCCAGAAGTTATACCACCCTCCAGCTTTCCTATACAGTATTAATTTTCATTTCTACCTGTGAGAAATTTTACAATTTTTGCATTTGCCTATGCCTGAAGAAGAGTGTAGGTGCCTGAAAGTTTGCAAATAAATAAAAGTTTTGTTGACAAATGTCTAGTTGGTCTAATAAAAAATAAACTGCCTCCACCACACTGACTCCCTTGTACATGGTGCTCAGAGGGTGCATCTACACAAGACACTTACTGCACAATAGCTCATTAATACTGCGCAGTAGTGTCACATCACCGTTCATGCCCAGTGACATTACTGCGCAGTAAGTGTCGCTAGGCAACCACACCAGGATGCTATTGCACAGTAAGGCCTGGTACTGCACAGGCATTTTGTATTTGGTGACGCAAGTACTAAATGACACCGCAGTAATAACCGTGCAGCAGGTGGCTCATATAGATGCACCCAGAGCTACCTTGTTGTGACACTGCACTGCTGGCCGTCTCTGGTGACGTTGGACCCTACTAGATGCTCTGTGGAGCCCTAGGAGGAAAGAAAAAAAACAAAACAAACAAAAACACCCCACACTCCTAGCTCCGAGCCCAGACCTATGGATTCCAGAATCATCCTGCAATCCCTGGAAGAGGAAAACTTTGCATCCACCCATACAGGGGAACATCGACAGAGCTGCAAGTCTATGCCACATACTCCAAGCTGATATTGCCTCTTCTGTCTCTGCTCCCATAATTGTTGGCAATGGGTTTAATAGTCCTAATTTGCATAATGTAAGGATTGGAAAGACATACCATGATTGCATTCTGGAGCCAGACACATTGACATTAGCTCCTTCTGCTGAGCTTTGAGTTACCCAGGTTAGGTACTGGTACCTGTGTAGCTACAATGGCACAGAAGTCAGCACAGGCTAACTGCTTGCCCATTTAGGCAAGAAGGAGGAGCCGGGTTCTTCAGCTGGCTTTGAGCTCCTTGCTGCCACAGCAACACTGCTTTTCCTGCCCAACCTAGCTGGCTTAATGCCACTTGGCGCTATATATACCAATTGCAGTCACAGCAGAAATGGCAATGAAGAGCCACATCTTTGCTGTTATATGGTTCAATTAGGGAGGCTGCTCTTGATCCCCTCATACATGGAGTTACACTGGCACTATTCCCCATTCCATAAGGGGTGACACGGTGCACCCTGGCCTCAGGGGCCACGCGTGCCTCCAACCTCCCCTTTAGCACGCCCCAAGCCTCGCAGATGTACCAGATGTTATCTGGTCAGTTTCTTCTAGGCGCCCTTCCCTGGCGCCCCGGGCTTGTCACGCCACCAGCCCCTCTTTCTGGCTTCTAATTGTACCTCGTCTCCGTCGGCCCCTATCCGCGCATCCGCCCTTCTCTGGGCTTTTTCTTGCGCGTCTGCCCCTCTCCAGGACTTTTACCGCACGCTCACCCTTCTCTAGGGCTTTGCGCTGGTAGGGTGCCAATCGCTCACTGTGGAGCCTTCTATTCTACTCTGCCCTCTCTGGGGCCTGTGCCACGCTTCTCACGCTTTCCTGCCCGCACTTGGGCTTCCCAAGTTTGGGCTCAGGCGGCCTTAGCCCTGCCTGGCCCCCAGACCCTCCTTCTCGGGCCTAGCTTGTGCACCTCCCGTGCTCAGGGCTCAGGTGGCCCATAGCTGTGCCTGGCCCCCTTATCCTTTTCTGGGTCATATGCCCTACTGGGCAAACACCGCCCTCATGGGCTGGGGTCTCTACACCCCACACACCACGCCTCTCCGGCTCCCGCTCGCTGTGCCAACTATGACGGCAATCGCTGTGTCACCCTGGCACCACTTGCTGTGCCCTTACTGGGCACCAGGAACCCCAGATTATTGGGGAGCTCCTGTGAGGCCTCCTCGCACCCCTACAGCCTCACCCGGTCCTCCGGTGTTTACACAAGAAACTAAACCGAAACATAAGCCCACCAGCCGTAACCTAACAATGAGCTTCCTCGCTTGAACATAGAAGTTAAGCTTTCTTTGCTCTCTAGCGATAGCCTCCCCGTCAGGGTTCTTTCCACTCTTATCATACCGTAGCCGCTTGGGTGGTCAGGCTGCCACCTATACTCTGTCAGCTCAGCTCTCCCAGAGAGCTCCTGCGGCTGCAGGAAGGGAACTGCCACTAGGCTCTGGCCTGGGCTGTTTATAAAGGCCTAGCCCTGCCCCTTTCTGGTCATATGACCCGCCTGGTTGCTCTGGCAACCAACACGGGTGTTGCCTGTGGGAGCTTCAGCAGCCCTTATTCCTGATGCCAGTAGCAGGCACCCTAGTGCCCTGCTACACAGCCAGAGGAAAACAAAGTTATAGATATTTCATTGATTTCCCCATTATACTCTATGGCTGAATCGGCTCCAAACCGATTCAGCCGAATTGAATCAGAAAAAACTATTCAGTTCTCCAAATCGAATCTCTGACATCCGAATCAGCCGAATAGTTCCCGAGTCACACAGGCCCCCCCCTCCCACTTGGTGTCATCTGCAAATTTGCTGAGGGTGCACTCTACGCCATCTTCCAGGTCATTGATGAGATACTGCACAAAAAAACAGCCCGAGGACTGATCTCTGGGGCACTCCACTTGACACCAGATTCCAGATAGACATCAAGCCATTGATTACTACCCTTTAGGCCTAATGATCCAGCCAGTTTTCTATCCACCTTACAGGCCATTCATACAATGTGGACTTCCTTAGCTTGCTTGTGAGAACATTTCAGGAGACCATATCAAAAGTCTTGCTACAGTCAAGGTGCATCACATCACATGACTCCACATTGACTGTTCCCAGCCACTTTCTCCAAGGGCTTAGAAATGAATTCCTCAAGGACCTGCTCCACGTGTTTTCAGGGATCTGAGTTGGAAGGGGAAATACTGTTTTGCATGCAGGGAACAAACTGTTTTGCCCAAAATAAACTTGAAACTATGTACATAGGAAGAGAAAGAGTGGCAATTTCTATGCAGGACTGGCTCATAAATCCCAATACAGCACTATAAAAGTCTATGGCACAAAGCATGGAAATGGCACGCACCATTGCAGATCACATCCCCTAGAATTAAAATCCAAGTAGATCACCTTTGGGCCGATTAGTTAGAGGACATGTTAAACAATTTTGAAATGTTTAGCTTGATGTTTCAGGCATACCTTGCAACAACAGTAGCTTTTTTTCAGAGCACACATGGACACGAAGGGTTCTCTACAGGTTCCTCCAAGAAACCAAACCTTGAAACAGAGTCTTATTAAACAGTCGATTCATTTGCAGTTATGGTTGGTCTAACCGCTTCCCAAGCAAGCCTGGCAATGTGGCAGAGAAATAAGCCCGGCCTGCCAACACATGCTCACCATGTGCTCAGGCCCACACATTTGTGAGGATAACAACTCAGCACCCCCAAGCAGCACCCAAGCATCATGCCCAGGCTCTGTCTGGAGTGCAGTGCTGGGGTGCACTCAGGAATAATCCAGCCCACCTACTCTGCAAATGCGGGAGTTATTTCCAAGCTGCTTCTTCCCCCCCCCGTCATATTTTTTTTCCTGAAGCGAGACTTATTTCTTGGTGCTATGTCCACATTGTCTCTCAAGGAGGCCTAGGCATGTCCTTAGAAGGCCAGCTGTTTCCAGGGAAGGGACAATGCAAGCCAGGATTGAACTCCCAGTTGAGCCATTTTGCTCTTCCCGCTCCTTAGGGGGGCTTAGCTCTTAACAAGGGGTGGCACGGCGGGTCATGAGCCCTGAGCACTGATTCAGAAGGGGATACCAACATGGGACCTCTCTTATCATGGAAGTTGGGGAGGGCAAGAGCAGGGATCGTGGCCAGAGACAGTAGGGCTTGAGGCTGCTTGTTCAGCAATAGCAAGGATAGCCACTACTGCAGTGGGAGATGCCAAAATGACCCGCCACTGAATTTACCGGTCTTGATTGCCACTGATGACATCATTTGGTGCTACTCAGAGACAGGAAACATTAACCCCCTGAGTGCCACCCATGCCAACACCTCCCCCTCCCCCACTGCAGCTATTCCCAGCTATTGGTACCATTTATGCCCTGAGCCAACATTTGCCATTTACACCCCTGTCCAAGCTAGTATCTTGACACAAGTGGAAGGATAATAGAAACACAAGAATCATCATGCTGTGGTTGCCTAGTGCTTCAATCTTGGTTGCTATCCTGCCTTTGCAACCAACACCAACTACTTCAGAGCAAGGTGTAAGGTGACACTTCCAGGAAGAACCTTCCCCTGAGGACCTGGTTTCCTAGAGCATTAATTGCAGCTTTGCTACATACCAATACCCTCCAAAGCACGAGGTCTTACACTGGTAGTATTTCCTTCTATCGAAGTTTCAGCTTTAAAAGTGTGCTTTAAACTGCAACTTTTTGGCCAGAATGCTGCTGTGAATTAGAGCAGCTGGGATGGTAGGGCTGGTGGCACTTAATCCTCCCAAAGGCAGCTAAACTGGTGATAGACTCTTTTTCCATTTTGTACCAGTTTGTGTGTACAAGTGGCCAAACATCAGGGAAAACTGGTTCCCCTAAGGCCCTCATTCGGTTTTATAAGCATGATTTAAAGAAAGCGGAGGTATGAAGAACCAAGATGTTTTCTAGTGTGACATTCAAAGCATGCCATCCATTGATGCACAACGTATGGAGAATACGGCCCAGCCATTTGGATCCCTTCTGGGATTTGACATGAATTAGAACAATGCATTTTGCTGCTCAGCCTCTTACATGGTCTGCAGTGGAAGTCCTGGCATTTCTCAGATACCTTTCACTGCAGCCCACCTTCTGTGTTGATGGCCACCTGCATGACATTCAGAGGCAGAAAGGGTAACCTCTTTCCCCACCCGGCCTTCCAAAAAGCTGTCTCATTTGGAGTGGAACCCCCTAGAGACAATTTAATATTCATTAGTTGTGTTCCTGCTCGTGTATTGTTATTTGATGCTATTGCTTCTATCAAAATGACAGTGCCACCTCTGGACTTATTCTCCACAGGCTTCCTTCTTATACAGATGCAAGGTGGAGATGTCATAGGAAGTATTTGATGTGTCATTCAGTCTCAGCCCAAGGAAGTTTCTCCAGCATCCCTTGCTACTTATCAGCCCTTCCTGTTCCTTGCACAGCATGTCAAAAAGAACTGCTGTATAACAGTGAGTCATGTCTGCTTATAATTATCCATTCAAAAAAGACTCCTGTGAAGACAAGTGCTTTTGGGGTCAAGAATCCATGAAATGCGCTGCCTTTTTAACAAGGAAATGAGCTCAGTGTTGTTCATTGCCCACTCATGGCTCTTGCTGTTGCGATGTCCATATGTGCCCCTATTTTTAAAAAGGGCCTGTCTCCAGCATGCCAGAGCCCCATGACACAGGAAATAGTTTGATGGATGCATAGTGGAGGTTGCCATTCTCTAGATGTATATTTGAGTGGGCAGGGATGGGGGAGGGAAACTCAGGTTGGTTTGCATAAGAGGCCGCCTTCTCTCCTCCCACCATTTAGTGGGGATTCTCCCCTCCTTCAGTTGTTTTCTCCTTAGGTACATTTAAAAAAAAAGAAGAAGAAAAAAAAAAAAAGAGAAAGAAACGAAGAAACAAAGATTAAGTATTTTTGCATTGACCATTGCCTCCCACTTCAAGATGCCTGGACACTTCTTTGCTTGCTTGTAAAGAAGCTTTAGGGCACATAGATAAAACCGGGGCCCTAAGCGGAAGCGGTGGGTTTTTTTAAAACACCACTTCAAATTAGGGCCAAGTAAACCCCCATTTTGTGCACATACTCGACTCTCTGGCGGCAGGGAGGGGAGGACGCATTGCCCGCGGGTGGAGTGGTCCCTGGACTGGGGGGGCAAGGTGGGGTGACGCAGCGCTTCCCTCCATGGCAGCAGTGGGCTCTCCCTAACCCCCCCCCACCCCAGGCTTCACCCGCCTGCAGGCACTTGCCTTGGGTGGTCCCAGGGGGCACCAGGGAAGCACCAGGCCTCTGTACAGCTCAGGAAGGCAGGCTTGCTTCATTGGGAGGGGGGCACGGAAAGAAGATCAGGCTTGCCACTTTTTTGTTCCCCTTGGGTGGAGCCTGCCTTCCTGGGCTGCTGCCAGGCTTTCTGCAGAGCCGCACAGACCCCGGTGCTTCACTCCATGGCCGTACAGCAGAAAACTAAAACTCCTCAGAGGAGGACTTTGTTTGCTGTGCCCCAAGGCGTTTAAGATGCATTACAATGCCAAATTTGCTACGGCGGCTGGAATTACTGTGCAACACACCACCGACGTGGGCAAACACCAGCACCGTTAAAGTGGTGCAAAAGCATTTAACCTGTTTTAAAGTGTCGTGCGCACATGCCCCTTGTGTCATCTACACATGACCTTAGACTCTAAAGATGGCTATTAAAAAAAATTCCTCAACATCTGCATTGTTTCTGAAGTGTGGAGACCCTCTGACCTGAAAGGGCACTTGGATTGAAGGTCTTCCCTATGGAAGAAGATAGAGATAAGCAACTTATCTAGCCACCGTCACGCTTCATAGGCTTTGGGACAAGCTGACGGACTGACTCTCATCTTTGTCTCATCTGGACAATCAGCTTCTTGGACTAGCTAAGCCCTTCTAACCCTTTTCCTACTATTTGGTGATGCCACAACTCGCAAGCAGACTCAAGTACCCTTCCTTGTATCAGCATGTGCGCCTCTTGCTACAAAGGCAGTAAAGATGCTGTTGCCATCTAACAGAGGTGGGATCTTTCCTTTGCAACACAGCATTTTTTTTTTTCCAGCTAAGGCGGCTCTTGCTTCAGTCTGTTCATTGCTTCCCTCTTTAGCTGAACTCTCTGCTGTGGGAGCAGCAGCAGCAGCATGGTAGACTGCTAAACACACGAGGCAGAGGAGTGTGCATGCGCACGCCCGCCCACCCTTGCCAGAGTGGCTAGAAAGGAAAAGAAAATTCAAAACAGCAGGCTATAGTGAAGTAAGATGCTAGGCAATTTTCCTGACAGTAAGGCCAATCAAAGGAGTAGATTATCCAAAGGGGAATCATTATAACCCTAATGCCTAATTTGAGTGAGAAAAGACCCTCGTATCCTCTGTTCCTCTCCCCCGTCTTCCCCCACATACTGTTCCCTAGCAATTAGACACGATCCAGGATTCTCATGTTATATTTCCACATATACCTGCTCTGTGCCTCAGTTCCCCCCCCGTCCCCATGTATGCTCTTAGGATTATATCTCCCCTAGGTTAGATGGGTGCTATAGTGAGTGGACTGGTCTCTGAATTGAGATACTTGGGTGGCAGGTGTTACAGAAGTAGGAAAGTATTTATGGGCTGTTTCTCCCTTGGTCATCACCCGGCATACACTGCATGTTCATGCTACAGTACTAATCCAGGGAATCTGCAAGCCGCCGAACCACAACGACCACCCTGCATGCCCGACAACTTTCTCAGCCTCATGCCCGAACGGATGGGCTGGCCTGAAACCAAGAGGTCAAACAGTTTAACAGATGAAGCTCTCTCCTCAAACTGTCAGAATAATTTCCCTGAAAGTCGACCCGATTTCGGCGAGTTAACGTGCCTAGAAGTCTCCATCCGTGGGGCAGAGTGTTCTTGGAGCAGCAAACCTCTTCCACGTAAACGCCGACTGAATGGACAACGAGGAGACAAAGGAATATTTTGTTTGTCTGCTTAGTCATCTCCGTTGACACTTCTCAGAGCCTGCCTTCTGCTTACCTCCTTATTGCTCGCTATACGATCTCACCAACTCCTGCCATAAGCAATGACAAAAGCATGAGCCATGGTCTCACTAGAAGTCACATTCTCTTCCCCGGATCTCCTTCTTCCTTGACACAAACGCAAGGTTGCCATCTCTTCTCCTACCACCCCAGTGACCCCAGTCCACCCTCCCTCCTGGTCTCATCCCCACTCTCTCCATTATCATCTCGCTTTCTTCTACCCCTTTCCCCTCACAACACAATCAAACTTCAGTCCCTTCCAACAAGGAACATACCGTGGGAAAGTTAGGGAAGCAAGAGCATGTTGTATGTGGAGGTCTACAATTGCTGCCCGGAGCTCCTCTTCCATCCAGGTCCTTCCAAAACCCTCTCAAAATGTAGCTTTCATCTGTTTCACAACACTAACGAGGATAGCGGCCTTTATCATTAACATTTTCCAAACAAGCACATCCATGCTTTCTCCTGCATTATATAAAACCTTGGAGAAGGTCCCTGCCATTGCAAGCCAACCTCATTGTTTCTCAACTCCCTCCTTTTCCCCCCCACTCTCTGCCCTTCTTAAAAGACTGTATTCCTGGTCTGTCTGCTAAATACTAATTAGTCATTAGTCCAAAATGATACCACTGCCAGAGTTAACAGAAACTGTTTTATTGTCTTCTTTTTACAATCCATCCGTCATCTTTTGTCATAGGGTTGTAAGCTTGTTTAACTATGGGTTGGTTCTGCGCTCCCACAGTGCCTAGGGTAATCGAGTCCTGTGCTAGATTCAGGCTCCTCCTAGGTGCTAGATCAATGCCAATAAATAATAATGAGAGCCAGAGTTTCTATCAGCTGTATCTGACTTTGCTGAATTTTAAGTAGAAATGACCTTTTCTGCTCCCCCAGCTGTTCTTGTCCCTTGTTCTTCCACTGTGCTTCCTCATCCCCACCCAAAAAGGTATACATCTGGATACAGAAAGAGAGCGATTTATAGATATATCTATATATACACACAGAGAGAGCGATATCTATATCTAGCTGTATGCAGAGAGATCTATATACAATCTATAGGTATCTATATAATTAGTGTGCATGTAGAATGTCCTCTTCTGCAGATTTCAGCAAACTGCAGCATTTTGCCCGCATTGTTTCAAAGGGGAGATTAAAAATAAATTAAAAAAAAAACAACAAGTAAAGAACGCCCCCCCCCCCCAAAAACAACGCTTCCCCCCCCATCTTTTTCCCCTATCTAAAGCCTTCCAGTCTCAGCCTCTCAAACAAGAGATGCCATCCTAGCAGCTAGAGAGGAATGGTAACACATTTAATTAATTTCTTCTCCATGAGCTGTCACCCAGAAGAGAATTTGGCAACTGGTTCTTTCACCTTTCAGTTCTACTGTCAAGAGAGAGACAGGAAATAAAGTCTGCCTGGGAGCTGCTCAGTCAGTTTGGGGCCTTCATTACCTGGGATCTCAAGCTGTCAGCTGCAGTCCTCGTTCCTGAACTGCCTCGGAAACTCTCTCGACCTCCTTTCCCTTCTAGTTGCTCCCTTTTTCAGATGGTGACAGCCCTCTTGAGCTGCCACAGTGCTTTTGAGGACACTGTCCTTCAGCTGAATGGTTGCTCATCACCTGCTGTTTATCAGGATGGCCCCACTCTGCTGTCCTGGAGGTTACTGAAAGTGTGCAATGGTGTCAGAACCACCCCCTTTTTTGAAGCTCCGAGTCACGTATCTGTTATTTCCATACTTTAGGCTTAGCATTTCCAATTTTACCTTTTCGTCTTTATTGTATGACAGACACATTGACTAGGTACTGCCCATTGCAGATCTTTCCAGCCCTGTTCTTATTTTATTCCTGCCTTTTACATGCCCAAGTCATTTTTGAGACCCATCCACACCTCACTGCACATTGTGACGCATCGCAAAAGGAGGCTTTCATGGTATTGAAGCAAAGGGATGGCACTGCACAAAAAGCACCATCCTGACAGCTAGTGATGCACAAGCACACGCCAACAAGTCACCAGGCAGCAGTCAATCTCAGGTCAATGCTGCACATCATCAGGCCTGCCCTCTGCAAGTTCCCTCCAACCAAAAGCATGGTAAACTTTGGGGATCTGTGCTGCTGAAAGGATAATAATAGGAATAAAATGTACTTCATGTTTTAGTCCTGCTCTGTCTTTTTATAGGAAGATGATCTGAAGCCCAATGAAACAATGTGAAGACTTAAACAGGACTTCCAGCCAGGTCCTGAGCATGCTCCGTTATGGTGTATGCCTACTCTGTAACACTGAAAACATTGGAGGGACAGAACAGGCTTGGCATTTTTAGCCAAATGCCACAGGAGCAGCGTTGCTAATTACCACTGCTACTCAGAAGTAAAGGCCCAGATGAATCTGCCCTGCTAGAGAGGATCAGTGCTGCTTTTTTTGTGCCTTCAGGGTGTCAGCTGTCTAATGCGGCTGTTAGAGGAGAGTCATTCTGCATTGCTAGTACCTTATTTCTCCCCGGTGGCACAAAATGTGTTTTGACATGAGCCTGTTACCCATGCTGCGCTAGCTGCTTTTGCATTCAGCACAAGTCTGCACTAGACAAGTAATATACACCCTGCTAGCAGCAGCATGGGGCCAAGAAAAGCTCTGTGTCACTACATTGCAAACATTAGCGCTGGAGCACACAAGTTTCATTTCCCATTAATTTGTAGTAGCCAGATGGTGAATCAATACCTTTGTCAATCTGCGTTAAGTACCATGACAATGGCACTGCTGGTGACCGCATCTCCCCCTCAAATATTTCTAAAGATGCCATATTTAATACTATTGATTTTATCCTTTGCTGTGCCACTGGTATTGTGGTTTGGTTCTCTATTTTTTTTCCTCCAGTTGCTTTCTTGAGGCTTGGGGATGCTGCCGCTTATTTCAGCGTTAACATTAGGAGCAGCTCATTCTGCATTTCATATCTATGCAGGATATTAAAACCTGAACAAAAGCGCCAGCTATAGTCATTGGAGCTATTCACCTTTGCCAAATAGGAGAACTTTCTGTCTAGCCCCCAAAGGCGAGATGAGCTTGCAATTCAGGTAACAATAAAAAGAGATAAAACGCTGTTTCTTTACATTTCCAAATGAACTGGAACCAATCAACAGAAGTCTAATCCAGAGGTAACAGAGAGCAGTTTTAATTACCCTTACATGAGAACGTGGTACTTCAATGGCCCAGGGACCTAATCAAAAGCTTAGCGAAGTCAACAGGCGCCTTTCCATTGCTTTATAGTCACTTCTTCATTATCATCACAACCACATTAAAGTCCTTTTACACCGCCAGAATGAACACTTGAGCTAGCTGGCAAATGAGATATTTTTCTGTTGAACAGCTCAGTTTTCAAGGGGGGAGCATGGGGAAGCATCTAAAATATTCTGGTCTACATCTATATCTTAAGTTTGAAGTGCCACCATGGAGACTTGCACTGGCGTACTCCAGATGGCAGTGAACAGACTCAGCCGTTTACCCACTAAGAGACAGCTAAGGAAACCTTGATTCCAAAACAGATATTTTTTTAAATCTGTATACTACAGTCATCCCCAGGATTTAACAACATGGATCTCATATACTCTGGTCTGCTTCTTAACTTGCTTAGTGATATCTCCCTCCCCACAACAGTTTCCCACCCATCTTACCCTAGCCTCATGCAGATCCCAGGGCCATTCTGTTGGTAGCTTGTTACCAGCCTGCTCCTCAAACTAAATCTTTGTGGTAGCAACCCCAGCATGCCTGGATTGCAGCTTTTCATTGCAGCTGTTGCTAGCCAGATATTTAGCTGCAGCTGAGGAGCAAACTGTTGTGGCCATTAACCCATCGGTAGCACTGTTAGCAGTCCTCCCTACTTCAGAAGATAGCAAGAGCATCCTCCATGGAAGCAACACTCTCCATCCCTCCTCGAGAGAAGGCCAAATGCTCATGGTGCTATACTTTAATGATGAATTCAGCTTTAACCTAAAGTGTGAACCATGCAATACTATCTTCCATGCTTGGCAGCCATTTCAGCAGGGCTTGGGCACTTGCTAATTGGAAATGGTTGTCTGAATGCCTCTGTGGTCTACAGGATGGCCAAACAATTTCTCTATTACAGTAGAAGATGATTATGCCCAGTAGAATAGCTTGCAGCTGGCATATGGCACAGGCCAATCTTCCCTTTCATGCTGGGATTCACAGACATCTCTGAAGTATCCCATTTGGAAGACAAATTGTTAAACACAAGAATTGTTGCAAGAAATTAGGACCAGCTGAAAGGTGGATGGAAATATTTGCAAAAGTTTTGGGGAAAATGAATGGCTTCACAGATTTTAAGTCTTGAAGGCACCTTTGAGACTCCCTAATGCTACCTTATTTCTTAACATGGGCAGGGGAATTTGACCCAACTTCAGCATCAACCCCACGGCTTTCTGGTGACCGGGTTCCTCTGATTTCAGTGGACTTGCGCAACAGCCAACTTCATCCAAACATTTAAAAATTCAAAGATACTAGGGTGGTGCACACAAAGCAGAGCCAAAGTACCTTGATAACAGCAGGTTAATTCATCAATACCAAATCAATTAACAAGGGGCAGGCTATCAGCCCAACACAGGTGAGACAGGTTATACCAGTTAAGGATCCATTCTCTCCTTTACTCTTCATCACTGCACGCTAATTAAATACTTGCAGTTTGCTGCATTTTTTTTCTGCTCTGTACAGAAACCCAAGAGAGTTAGGACCCTCTGGCAGCCATGGGGACCTGGGAATGGTGATAACAATTCCTACAGACAATGGGGCAGTCGTACAAGAACTGTCATGTACTATATATTTGCAAGATGCCTTGCATAAGGCATGTCCAAGGCCTTTAGACACCAGGGTAATCTAAAGAGCAGATCATCAATCAAAGGAAAATGCTTTCACTTCCCAAATAAGGTAAATTACTGATAATTAGGACACACAAACTAAACAGTGCAAAAGGGGAAATTAAGCATCTCTCAGTTCTGGAGACCAAGTTTCAAACTCTGTTATGTCCTGGGGGAAATAAATAGCATTTACTGTAGTTTCCAGCCATCCTGCTCATAAAGGACCTGGCTTTGATCCATTTATTATAATAGCAGAAAGACCACTGATTTCAAAGGCACAGGATGGACTGCAGCATGTGGGTTTCCCATGTAAGGCACGGACAAATGTGGGAGTAGAATGACATCACTTATTATAGGCCTTCCCTTAATTTAGAGCTGTGCATTTGCATTTGTTTTTATTGGGCTTGAAAAAAAAAATCCCACTGAGATCTATGGGACTGAGAGATCTAGTCTCCTTGTGGTATTTCAGGGTCCAAATGGTACCAGTTCAGTAAGATGCTTAGTTCGTTATATCACCTCTTATTGACTCTAAGGTTGGGGGAGTGGGAGGAGGAGGTAAGAAAAAAGAGGGAGGGCACAGTAACATTTCGATATACCCCACAACATGCAAATGCCCACCTCTGTGGAAGGCGTTTAACAGGCCGAGCTGCCTAGGGAAAGGACAGCGCTGTCAACCGGTGTTTTTCGCTTGAGTCAGGATTATTAGTCTCTTCATTTTGAGAAGCAGTAAACTCACTCAGGTTTAAAAATTACATAGAGAGTCCTGGAACATTGGCCTAACTCTTCCTTTTATCACCGCTTACAGAAACAGATGGGAAGGATGTGTTAACATCCAGAAGAAAAGAAGCAAATTGTTTTTCATGCGTCACATGAACAGCGTGAAAATGACAAGGACATCTTGAAAATAAATATATGCACTTACTGTGTTGGCGGAGATGGTTTTCAATTCTAAGTGCCCTTAGCAGAGAGAGAGAATTAGACACAGAGCTGAAAGTACTTGGAAGGCTATATTTTTATAGACAGCAGAGGCTAAGCTATTAAAACCTGGAATGATAGCCAGGGAGGCAACAGCTGCCACTTCTGCTTCATTCCATTCATCCTTTTATTCTTCTGCAAGACAAATTACTTCACAAAAAAATAAAAGTCACCTAAAATTGCGGGGAAGAGGAGAAAGAAGAGTGGAGTTGTGTTGTCCAACAAAGCTGTCATGGGGCAAAGGGCATAGAGTGTTACCGCACATCCGCTGTCCCTTGTCCAATGCCCATGTCTATGCTTTTACCCCCACAGAAAATTAAAACTAATACACAGTAGCTTGCTTCTCAGTCAAAAAGGGCAAAACTACAGTGGATGAACTTTCATTCGGTGCAGGGTGAGAACAAGCACAAAGCAAGAAGTATAGAAGGGGTGTGCATCAGGAACTGGGAGAACGTCTGTTCACTGGGGCACCCCAAGGGAAGACTAGGTCTAACGGTCCCAAACTGCTGGAAGACCATTTTAGACGGGACATAAGGAAAAACTTCTTTACCATCCGAGTCTCCAGAGTCTGAAATACATTTGCCCCAGAAGTGGTGCAAGCACCTACTTTGGATACCTTTAAGAAACGCTTGGATGCTTATCTTGTTGCGGTGATCTGATCCCAAGTGACTTCCTGCCCCTTGGGCAAGAGGCTGGACCTGATGATCTCATCAGGTCCCTTCCAGCCCTAATGTCTATGAAATCTATGAAGAGATATACAACAAAGACCTACCTTCCTTTGCTTTAGGATAACTTGTTTACGTGTCTGTGTCCTCACATGTAACATTGGCAATGCAATGGTTTATATAACACTTGGGGAAAGTCACACCCAGTCATGGATCTGGTACTTTTTTTTCAGGGGCTTTATTCTTTATGGAGCACCTACAAAAATGTCTGTACAATACATGCTTAGTGGTGTCTCAAATTGTAAACTCCAGAAATTGAAATTCAGCTTATTATCAGGTCAAGAGGGAGTATAGAAACCATCCCTGATCAGTTGGTTCCTGATATGGGTACAAACAGTAGTTTAATTGACTTAGATGTCTATACTTTGATTTTCATCTGGGGAACATTTGACTTCCGTATATTAACCCATCCCTTGCAAAGTCCTTCTCTGCCTTCATAAGAAGCTGGAGTTCTCCTCGGTCATTTACTAGGAGTCATTCTCAAGATGATTATCATCTGGCCATGCAGTCCCATCTAAGCAACAAGCAGGCCTGTGATGAATGGGAAGGTCTAATGGGTCACCACTATAAAAAGAGACCTCAAGGCGAGTGCATGTGTGTGTTTGTAGGTTGGTGTGTGGGTGTATGCCCAAAGCAGGTGAAATATGTGTGAAGAGAAGATCTAAGGAAGACCCAGTTCATTCTTAGATCTGCAAATATCAGGCTGAAGCGATAAAAACAATCACTTTAAATTAGGAAATCAAGCAATTCCTTTCTTTCACTGCCGCTCCATCCCCCACCACACCCCTATTTGCTTTCCTATCTCTGTCTGCTTTGGTACTGCAAATTAATTAAAGAAGTTGAAGCCAGATGGAAAGTGACTACTTTGGAGAGGGAGCCAAGAAGATGAGTCAGGGGTCAGAGGCAAAGCCCACTGATGTCAATGAAATCTCACCATAGACCTGAACTGTGCTTCAATTGCTCCTTAAGGCAGAGCTCTGATCTGCTGTGCCACATTCAGGGGCTGAAGCGAGTTGTGATCTATTGCTGAAATGAATCATCAGAGTCAGTCATAACAATTTCCGATGAGGGCGGCAATATAAGGATGTGAAGGTGTGACTAATTTGTCGTTAGCTCTTTCAGGCCATCCACTAAGTGGAAGAACCAGCCACTCAGGGTGCAATGAGTGAACTGAATGGTTTGGTTCCGTTTTGCAAAGAGTAGCAGGGTTACTGTGCGAAGGGTGGACAGCCTATTTTTGGGTGCAGAAAGTGCCATGCTCCCTTGCACATATATGCGTAGAGTCAAGGAAGGCAGCTGGGGGTCTAGGGCAGTTACATCTACGTGCAATAGGGCAATAGAGACTGCAAGATGACTCCATTGTCTGGCAAAAGAATTAATCCTCCTTCCTTATGCTTTCGTTCACCCCTGCAGCATGGCCCATGTTCTGTTTCCCATGATCATAGAAAATTAAGGTTGGAAAGGATGGTATTTAATCCAGCTCCTACAAGGGATATTGTTGAGATCCATACCCAGCCTTGAACTCACAGCTTTTTAGCTATGCACATTGGCCCCCAAGCCACAGCACAAGATAAGACATGGGATAGGCATGCCCTGATGTGACCTACTAGCTGCTCTCTTCCTCTTCAAACTCCTATCGTACTCCCATCCTTGTGACTTCCATGAGACCCATCGCTTTGTTACTGTTGCACAGGTCCCCCTTCAAGCAACAGTTCTTTTTAAAAATATGCCCACAAGCAGATATAGTCTTTTTAAAACCTAGTCTTGTGCAGTCATGCATCCTGAGTACTCTGTTGTGCAATGTCACTGGAGCCTCTCAGACATAATGCATGGCCCTTACAAGGGGAGGAAACAGTATTTTCTCTTTCAAACAGATCCCGTGTCATGGTTTGCTGTATTATTATTATCTGATGCATAAAATAGCTATCGGGTTGATAGCAGCAGGCTCTGCTTGAAATAATAAAGTGGCTTTTGAAGTTACCCAGTATGCAATTCAATCACTAGCTAAAGCCCCTGTATCACTTTCCATTCTCTTTGAAGCTATCCATTGAAAGAGACCTAGGCTAAAGCAAATTACAAAAGCAAGAGAATATTTCCATGGGAAGAAATTAATTTCACCAGATCCTCCTCTCCCCTACCCCTGTATGTATATTGTCTTTGAGAAAAATCCAGAGTGGAATATCAGATCCAGGCCTTCATGAGCTTGAAGGAATTACAGATCTCATCTGAATGTCTCAGTTTGTTTCCGTCTCTCCACATGGAGAAGCCCAGGATTTGACTGGAGGTGCGGCTGCTCTTTGGGAAGCTATGATCGAGTTTGGACCCAAACACTGAAGCTTAGCTCTGCCTCTCTCTCCAATTGAGATAACAGCGGCAGGATTTGGTCTCATCCTTTGTCCGCCACTGGACTGCTGTGTGAACAAGAAAGAGACTTCACTGCTCTGTGCCTCGGTTTCCCCTCCAACAGTTCATTTCTTTAGACCCGGGTGCTCAACTTCCAGTGCACAACCCAGATGTGGTCTACAGCACCGCGTGATCCAGTCCACAGGGCTCCCCATGGGTCCAGTTTTCTGGCAGGGAGGGGAGGGTGGTGGCACCAATCTCCTGTTGCCAAATCCCTGGACCCATGGGGAGCCCTGATCTGGTGCCTGTTCCCTGCATGCAGAGCTGGGCAGGGGGATAGTACTGGGCTCCAGAGTCCAATCCCTGTGCATGGGGAGTGGGAGGGAGCGGTGCCAGGTGCCAGGCCCCCGGGACCCAATCCCAACACGCAGAGGGTGGCAGGGGGCAGTGTCAGGCCCCTGGGATCCAATCCCTGTGCATGGGGAGTAGGAGGGGGT
>NW_017728886.1:1725096-1726531 GCF_001723895.1 Crocodylus porosus | reverse complement strand
ATGGCAGGCCCCCGGGACCCAATCCCAACATGCAGAGGGTGGCAGGGGGCAGTGTCAGGCCCCTGGGATCCAATCCCTGTGCATGGGGAGTAGGAAGGGGTAGTGCCAGATGGCAGGCCCCTGGGACCCAATTCCTACATGCAGAAGGTGGCAGGAGTCAGTGCCAGACCCCCAGGATCCAATCACAGCGCATGGAGGGTGGGAAGGGGCAGTGCCAGGCCCTCAGGGTCCAATCCCAGTGCACAA
Source organism: Crocodylus porosus (assembly GCF_001723895.1). Taxonomy (NCBI): domain Eukaryota; kingdom Metazoa; phylum Chordata; order Crocodylia; family Crocodylidae; genus Crocodylus; species Crocodylus porosus. The sequence goes on along the minus strand of NW_017728886.1, from coordinate 1,726,285 downwards.
GGAGCAGGAGGATATGGTGCCAGACCCTCAGGACCCAATCCCAGGATGCAGGGAGTGGGAGCAGGCAGTGCCAGGCCCCCACAGCCCAATTCGGCCCACAAAGTTTCCTGTGCCACTCATTTAACTTGCAGGGCCTAACAGCTGAGCATCAGTGCTTTAGACTATGAGCTCTGCTGGGGCAGGAGCTGTATGTTATTCCTTTCATACAGTGCCTAGCACGGGATCTCTAGCTGTGCCTGCAGCATAAACAGTAAATATCAACAGACTATCTTCTGTTCATATCGAACGTTTTCATGACTGCATCTCATAGCCACCCTCAAAAACAGATAAATCTCCTTCAAATTTGGACTTGGATGCAAATGTGCTTTTGTGTTTTGGGCATGCTTTCTTCTTTGTGCTTCACTTGCACCTTCTGCTTGGACCAGCAGTGACATCATGATCCTGTCCTTGACATCACAAAGTGTCAGCATGAAATGGATTTTGAGGTTAGACAGCAGTCTGAAGATTATTTGAGACAGATGGAAGACTTTTAAAAACACAAGTAATTTTGCTTATTAGAAAATATTATACGTTCAATTGTGAAAAAAATATCTGCATCACAATCCCATATTTGTACCACGTACCTGAACATTTCCACTGCACATCAGTTCCCCTTTAAATGAATCCTAACATGAAGGGGCACACACTCACTGAAGGAAAAGGTGTCTCGCTGTGAACAACGTCTCTTTCCATACGGTGATGCTATTATACAATGATCTTGCATTTTACTTTAACTAGTCCCAATAATCACTTTTAGGATCCTGAATTGTCCTAGGTTGTCATTCTGTCAGTCAAAATGCTTTTTTATAATGACAGCATGTTTCTCCAATATATATTTGCACAGCGTGTGTGTGTGTGCGCGCGCGTGACCACAGGGTGGATATATGCTTGATGTATATTTGCCGTGTGCAGCTGCAACTAGCGGTCTCACTGAATGAATGTCCAGAGTAATGAGCAATCTATCAGTCAAGGCAAGAGGAAATCTAAGTGACTGTGGGCATGATTGTAGGTAAGAACAGTAGTCTCTAACCTTTTTAAAAGTAGAAGAACACCTTTGGCAAATAAAAGCAACCCAAGATCTACCTTGTGCCACTGCCCCCCCCCCACCCAGCTGGTAAGTGCAATGCTGCAGCTAGTAAAGCGACCAAAA
>NW_017728886.1:1722990-1724402 GCF_001723895.1 Crocodylus porosus | reverse complement strand
AGGTAAGTCTGTGGGGGAAGGGGAGGATGGACAGGGGAGATCAGGGCCCCAGCCCTAGCTCTACGTCCTCCCTCACTGTGGGGGGTGTCCACCTGGCCTGCTCCCCTTCCCTCTCCCACAGACTGGCCCGCTGAGCTGGAGGTGGGGCGCACCCTTGCGTGCATCTGGGCACTCAGCTCCCCACCCCAGCCTCAGATTGACTCCAAGATGATCTGAGATCTACCTCAAGATGATCTGAGATCTACCGGTAGATCAAGATCCACCGGTTGGTGAAAAACTGGGTAAGAATGTTAATTCAGTATTGCCCAGCAAAAGCATCCAAGGGCTGGAAACTGAAGTTAGACCAAATCAGGCTAGAAATAACTCATACATTTATAACAGTGAGGATATTTAGATATGTGACAGATTCTTCATCATTAGAAGGCTTTCAAATCAAGACTAGGTCTCATTGGGTGCATCTACACATTCCTTAATGCGCTGTTGCAAATGCATATTAAATTTAGTACCTCCATTGTGAGGTACTTGAAAAAGCTTCATTAGCCTATTTTAATGTGCATTTGTGAAAGTGCATGGCTTTTTGTGCGTTAAAGCAGGCTAATGCACATTCAAGCACACATGTAGATGCACCCAGTTTCTCTGAGAGTTTTGCTTTAAGGACTTGGAGGAAAAGAAAGTCATTAGGAACAGTCAACATGGATTCACCACAGGCAAGTCATGCCTAATCAGCCTGATTGCCTTTTATGATGAAATGACTGGCTCTGTGGATATGGAGTAGATGTGGTATACCTGGACTTTAGCAAGGTTTTGATACAGTCTACCACAACAGTCCATAAGCCAGCAAAGGAAGTACGAGCTGAATGAATGAACTGTATAGTGGATGGAAAACTAGCTACATCATTTTGCTCAAAGGGTAGTAAATCAATGACTTGATGTCTAGCCAGCAGCTGGTATCAAGTAGAGTGCCCCAGGGGTTGGTCCTGGAGCCAGTTGTGTTCAATATCTTCATCAATGACCCGGAAGATGGCACAGAGTGCACCCTCAACAAATTTGCAGATGACACCAAGCTGTGGGGAGTAGCAAATACACTGGAGTGTAGGGCTAGGATTTAGAGAGAATTTGAAAATTGGAGGATTGGACCAAAAGAAATATCAGGAGGTCCAACAAGGACAAGTGCAACATCATGCACCAGTACAGGCTGGGTAGCAGCTCCACAAAAAAGGACATGAGGGTTACAGTGGCCAGTAGGCCTGTGCAAAGCGGCTCATATTTGCTTTAGATTCAGGGGACAATGATTTGATTTGGTGATTCAAATCACTGTCCCAAATCAATTCAGCTGAATCGGATTCTGAGATTCAGCCAAATCTCTGAATCAAACAGGTCGCATCCCCCGCCTGCTCTCCCAGTCCCAGCAA
>NW_017728886.1:1707921-1722890 GCF_001723895.1 Crocodylus porosus | reverse complement strand
GGAGCCCAAGAGCTGAATGACTGCTGGTCACTGTCGGTCTGTAGTATGCTGGTCCAGTCTAAAGTGGTTGGGAACCACTGGACTAGATGACCTCCTGAGGTCTCTTCCAACCCTAACTTTCTATAATTCTATGACTAACTCAAACAGAAGTCATGGGCTAGATGTGGAATATATTGTGCGAGGTCTTGGGCCAATATAATAAGTACATAGAAATGGAATGTATTCTCTTTGGGCACATCTACACAGACATTAATGCACTGTTATTACGGTGCTACTGCGCATTAGCACAGACAAATGGTTTTTACACGACGCCAGTGTGCAGTAACCTAATTCTACTGTGCATTAGCACATCAGCAAAGTTTTTGCCTGCTGCATTAATGTACAGTAGAATTAGTCTACTGCAACATTAGCGTCTCGTGTATCTGTGCCCTTTGCAATTGAATATAGGCCCTTATTGTGGCAATAACTCTGTCATGTAATCCCTTTCATAAATATATTGATGCCCATCTAGTTACAGACCAGACTGAAAGATTACAGTGGTCCATTCTAATTTACATATTGATGAATTGACAGTTCTTCAGTGTTTGTAAACTTATTCAGGATGCCAAGTAATTGGAAACAGTTTTTCCTCTACTAGAAATATACATGTGTTGCTGTTGAGTCAAAACCTGGCAGTACAGACAACAATATGTTTCTGCCTTCTGTTTGCATATTCTGGGACCCTAAAATAAAGTTTCACCATATCACTGACCACATTTTGCTGTTGAAACTATGGCAGTCCTAAGTGACTTTTCCATGCACGCAATTTGACTTCTACTAAAAAGAGAAAATAAGCCAATTATACATACACACACGCAGGCACACACACATATAATGTAATGCAATGTATAGGAAAAGGGTACTATGTTCTCACTTTGCACTTGAGCTGCTATTCAGACTTTACAGGGCAATAGATTGTGGATTTAAGAGTAAGATTTAATTGCTTTTTCAGTGAGTAAATCCTGCAACTCATTCACTAACATAACTTCATAAATTACCCCTTTTAAAGTTTCTTATTATGCAGAGAGAAGTATTAAGTGTGCATAATACTGACTATGTCAAAGCATGTTGGGAAAACATATCAGCTCATCCTATTAAATGTAGAATGTGTAAAATGTGCAGAGATCATAGTAGTGAGTCATAAGTGTTAACAGTTGTAACAAGTCACAGGCCATGGGGAATACCAGGGGAGCACTTTCAACCTGAAGGGAAGGAAGAACAGTCTCAGTTCACTGGCTCAGGCTTAACACTTTGGTGCTTTACCATCTGCATGGAGTTCTCTTTGTCTAGGAGAAGAATGCAAAGACTCTTCATCAGTCTTATTCCATTGTGATGTGATTGTTAGGTTATGACTTTCTGTACGTAACAGAAAGGAATATTGACACTCAGGCAAAATTGTAAACTTGCCGTTTTTCACAAATATGGGAATTCTAAAGTGAGCTAGAGAGTTTTTAAAAAAAAGGACACCTGCTGGAGGGCAAAGGCAATATGATGGTGGGGGGGGGGCCATGGTATTCCCATGCCCTGACCTTGCCCCCCCACTCCCAAGACAGCCCCCCCTCCCCAGCCCTTCTGCTGCAACTCACTCCTGACCCACAGTACCCCACCCCAAGACCATGCTGATGCACCTCAATTGCAGCCCCCCATCCTTGCTGATATCCCTCACACCTGATCCACAGCCTCTTGGCCCCTACGGTGCCCCGCACTCCCAACCCACTTCTCCCAGCTCCTCTGGTGCCCTTCACTCCCAAGCCAGTCCCACCCCTAAACCTGCCAGTGTCCCACACTCCTTACCTGAAGCTCCTTGCCTTCCCCAGCTCTGATGGTGCCCTTCACTCCCAACCCACAGCTCCCTGCCCCTGCCAGCTCTGCTGCCCATGCAGATCCCTGCTGCTCCTCAAGAACTCTCCCCAACACCTTCCCCTGATGGAGGGGCAAGTACCTCCCCACCCTGCTGCAGCTCCAGCACTAGCAAACTCCTGTCCCCCTCTCACCCATCCCCTCCCCCCCCCACACACACAGTTCCCAAGCCCTGGTGTGGCAGGGACAGGCAGAAACAGCCCAGTGGGCAGGGGAACCCACCCATCTGGGTCCACATGCACAGCAGGGCTCTGGTGTCCAAAAGGAACATGGCTGCAGGCAATTCTGCAGCTGTGGAAAATTGCACTCCAAGTTGGCCCACGGCAAGTGGAAGGCCATTTAAAGGGGGAACACCGGTGTTCCTAGGCAAAAAATACTGAAGTCTGCAGGAGGGGAGACATCTGAAGAAAAATGCCCACACACTGGACCCTCAGGAGCTGATGGGATCAGGACAACCCCTAGTGAGAATTGTCCCTCCCAGAAAGATAAGTAAACAGAGGGGAGTGATATAGATGGTCATCACTGTAGGAACCCCAGCTGGGATTCTGGGGAAGGAGAACCCTGTGAGAAATGGTTGGCATATGCCAGCTGAATGAAGGATAGTTAGGGAGGGAGAGAGAGAAAGCAAGCCAGCCTACTGGGAAGAGAAGAAAGCAAGAGGAAAAAACTGAGGCATCTGGCCTAAAGGAAAGTATTAACCTGCCTTTCTGGTGAAGGGAACTGACCAGAGGCATGGAGTCTATGGCAGAGCATATCCAAGAGGAAGGAATTACTTGTGAATGTAGGTCTATAAAGTAAGAACTGGGTTCACAGCCATGGTTAAGAGGGTTTTTTGTTGATTTAATTCTTTCCTACTGGAGACAAATACTAAGAGAGGAGCACAACAAGGAGAAAAATCCTTGCCTAGACTTTGGGTTATAGTTAAGAAAGAAGGGGGACCAGATTCCCAAAAAGGGGACAATTGAGAAAGCTAGGGTCAAAGGACAGAGACCTACATGGGAATATCTCCAAGGGACCTTGGAGAAATAATGTATGCTTGATTTGAGGAGCATATTCCTAGAGCGATTGAACTGATGAAGAGATAGAACCAGGCATGGGGAGCTGAAGACAGAAAGAGAGAGACCTGGGCAGTCTCTGCTCACCACCCACAGAGCATAGTGACCATCCACCTGAAAGGAAAGGGGCAGGGTAAAGGGGAGGTTGAAGTCCTGCAGAAGATCCATTATGGGATCAGCTGGGCCACCAGGCCAGAACATCCATCCTCCTGGACATATTTACCATCTAGACATGGCAGGCGAGTATGGGGGCTATATATTGCTGTCCCAGTAACGCCGCACAATTTCAAAACAAGAGAATATGACTCACTCATATCTGGCCTTACCTTCATGCAACTTCTGTTTCTGAGCAGACACACACATCACCCCAGCCTACAATCACCCTCTTCCATTCCCTGCTGCCCTAAGCAGCTCCTTGCTGGGAAGTGCTGGGAAAAACTTCAGTGTTGAGCAGAGGCAGAGCAAAATCCTAGATATTTGTGGATATTTTAAAAAACCATCTGGGCAGAGATAGGAGGGACCAAAAAGAGGACATGTCTAAGAAAACCCAGACATATGGTAGCCCTAGCTAAAGTATAAATCAAGTATAGTTAGAAAAGAATATGCTCAGGACCCCAGTTCCTGGAGTTGTGATAGCAACAGAATCTCAAGTATTTGGGGCTTCCCCCCCCCCCCCCCCACTTTCTTTATTACATTTCTAGCTATGGTGATGGTTAAAGAAACATTATCTGAGTATGATCAATGCTACCATGTCTGCCTGAATTTGCAGAGAGACTGAAGAAATAGGTCTGAGAAACAGAAGCACTATTCACTTCAGTGGAGTGTGAACTGTGAAAACAACTGATTTACAACTAAAGTTAGGACTTTGTAGGTTGTTCTTTTGATTACTTTTGAAGAAGATGTTGGGAAGGTCATGTCAAAATACTCATTGAAGCAAAAAAGTCTATAGCCTTGTGCCAGAAGTACAACTTATTACAACATCATGACACTCGAACATAAGACAAAACTTTCCAAAGAATCTAATTATTTAGGAAGTCTGATTTGATAGATCCTGGTGTACTGGCAACTCCTCTTGGAAACAAACTATAATTCCTCGCTAATGAATGCTGGGCACATTTTAGGCCCATGTACAAGTGTGTGTCAGAGTGGGTGCAGGTGCAGCCATGATCCCACTAGCGCCCCCTGCCGTGTCAACTAAAGGTGGCCCAGCACCCTCTTCTCGCCAGCCACATCTTTGATCTTGCAAAGTTCAGTAAGGGAGGCTGCCTACTTCCACCTTGGAATGGAGGTAATACCAGCGGTGTCAAGTGGGGTGCTTCAACACCCCCAGCCTTACGGGCAATGCGTGCCTCCAACCTCCCCTTTAGCACACCCCAAGCGTAGCAGTTATTCCCAGGCATTATCAAGCCCTTACACTCCAGCGCCCCTGAGCTGGTTTCACCACCAGCACCCCCTGTCTGGGGCCTATGCCACGCTTCCTGCGCCCGTTGCCCCGTTTGGAGCCTATGCCACGCTTCCCGCGGTCGGGGATCAGGTGGCTGTAGCCGTGCCTGGCCCCCTGACCCTCCTTTGGGGGTCTTACACCCTACTTTGGCTTTACTCCCAATACTGCCCTGCTGGGCTGGGGTCGCGATACCTCACTAGCTCCAGGGCTCCTTGCTGCCCCCTTTCAGCTCCAGGGCTGGGCCAACATGCCCCCAAACAAAGCTGCCTTCAGCCTCGCCTTCTCCGGGGCCTGTGCCGCATCTCTCACGCTCGTTGCCACCTCTGGGGTCTCACTCACGCGTTTCCCATGCTTGGGGCTCAGGTGGCCACAGCCGTGCCTGGCCCCTTGACCCTTTCCTGGGTCACTTGCCCCACTGGGCAAAATGCCACCCTCATGGGCTGGGGTCCAAAATCCTGCACACCACAACTCTCCAGCGCAAACAGCTATGCCCCACTGGCACTGCTCGCTGTGCCACTACTGGGCACCCAGGGCCTCCAGATTATGGGGGAGCTCCTGTGAGGCCTCCTCACACCCTTACAGCCTCACCCAGTCCTCCGGTGTAATGATAACAAAACCATGAGCCAAGCGGCTGCAACATAAACAAGAAGCCTACCAGCTCATAATGCAATCATGAGTCCCCAAGCTCATAAACCCAGCTCCGCTCTACACTGGCCCTATCTCACCTTCATCAGAGTTCCTTTTACCCCTGCATCATTGCAGCCAGTCAGAGTGGTCAGGCCACAACCATTAACCCAAACTGCTCAGCTCTCCCACAGACCTCCTGCTCCTGCAGCTGCCAGAAGAAAACTGCTAGCTAGTAGCCAGGCCTGGGCTGTTTATAAAGGCCCGGCCCAGCCCACTTCTAGCCAGCTGACCAACATTATTTGCCCTGGCATCCCTCACCTGTGCTGCCCTATTAATTGGCAGCTGTCCTTATTACTGTTGCTAGTAGCGAGCACTCCAGTGCTCCGCTGCACACCTTCCCCCTTAAGTTCTTCACCATCATCAGGAGCGGGGCACGTAAGTGTCCTGCAACAAAGTGCTATTAATGTGACACAATAAACTCTGGCACAGTTCATGCTGGAGTTTATTGCTCCCAGGAACAGTATTTACATGTGCACCCAGGATTGCAGCAAACTGAGCTAGGGTGGTGAAGCCCCAGCTGACAGGGAGCCCAGAAAGTCAGCCTGCCAGCCCAGAGCTGCTCTGCTCTAGCTCAACATGCAACAGAGGAGCTGGCTGGGGCATAAGGGTGCTACAGTTCAGGGCTAGCTGGCAGGCAGGCTCTGTACTGTAGCACCCCCATGCCCCAGCCAGCCCCAGTCACCATCTACATGAGAATTGAGGCAAAGTAAATAACCACTTACACATGCATTGTGTTGGGCAGTACTATCCTACTGTGGAGTTAATTAATTTACTCTAGCCTAATAGCTTTGCACATACAGATGGTGATACTTTATTGAGGAGCTGAATGATGAGGTTAGACCAAATTCAGTGGTCACTATTTACACCCTAAATTCTGATAGATATTGACAAAAATAGACACATTCCAGCTTTATCAGGTGAAATAGTGAAAACCTAACTACCACTCTAATTTTTCTAAAATTATGGACGGGCACCACAGGCAGAAGTAATACATATTGAGATTTTTTTTGTTCCCTATGGGTTCATATTCTGAGTCATAGATGAAGACAACATTGCATTAAGGTAGGTTTAAATTCTTCCATGACAACTGTTTTCTGAGAGAAAGCTGGGTTTTTTACTTTCTTCAAAGTGTCTGTTCTTATTGAAAAAATTCAAAATATTGTCATATAAGAAAGCAAACACCAAACACATAAACTACTTAAACAGAAAGCCAAATTATTTTGTTTTAGAGGTGCTGCTGTAGTTCTCTCATGTCCCTATTCTCCTCCATGAGCCGGGTTCCTCACTGGGACTTCTCCCATGATACAACTGCCTCCTCACTGTGAGTATGGATTGCCTAAGATCAAGGGAGACACTGAATTGGAGCCAGAGTCACCCAAATGGTAAGTCTAAGAGGGCACTGCTGGGGCATTCTGAATCACAGTGGGTGCGTCTACATGAGAAGCTTTACTGCACAATACAGCTAAATACTGTGCAGTCAGCATCTGTGCCTACATATGCAGACATTTACTGAACAGTAATTGGCTCTAATCATGAGTAAGTTTGCTACCTGCAAATGCAAATATAAAATTTACTTGTGATTAGTAAGTGCACAGTAGTGCACGTGTAGATGCCTGATCAGGAGCAAATGCATTCATGGTAAGCCGGGTAGCATGGGGCAGGAGATTGCTCCCTTGCCCCTGGGTTTTGCCTAATGCTGGGATGGGCTCCACCACCAAAGCCTGAGTGGGGACAATGTCCCCTTCACCTGGCACCAGGGAGCTCCCAGCCCCTGCTCCATGCTCAGGGACCTGCACTGAGAGATAATGATCTCCTCGCCCCTGCCCTGCAACCACTGAACTCAGGCTGCAAGATAAGGGTCTCCCAGCACCAGCCCTGCAATTGTGAAGCAGGGGCTAGGAGCTCTCTGCTGCCAGGGCAAGGGGACATTGTCCTTGCCCGGGCTCCATTGGTGGAGCTCATCCCAGCAGCAGGCAGCTCCCAGGGGCAAGGAGCAATGTCCTAGCCCCTGCCAGGGGACAGGAATCTCTTTGCCCCTGGGCTAGCACCCAGCGTGGGGTGAGGCTTAGCACTCCCCCTGGCTCCTGCAGGGGCCTGTTGCAGGACCTCAGAGAGTGGGAGCAGTCTGTTGCCTGTTAGGATCAGCAAATTTTCTACCACATCGCTGCATGTGTAGACACATGCCTGGGAGAGTTTACTTTCCAGTAGTTTACTCGAGAATAAACTACTACCAGATTATTTGCATGTGTAGATGCACCTAGTGTTTATGGTTTTAGGCCAAAGTATTTGTTTATGGCAGTTCCACCAGAAGTCCAATATTCCTTGAAAATGTGTGACAATAATGATTTAGCTTGAATGGTCTTTGAAATGATTCGTAGCAAAAATCCCATTCCCCCCACTGCAGTAAACAGATCTAGTTCTTTATCTAAAATGTAATGCCCAATGAAAGGCCACTCCTATCTCTTTAGCATGTGCTGAAGTGCTTTATAGAATATGACCTTACACTGCTTTGGTACCTTTGTTTCTTAGAGAAGAATTTGGCCTGTTTTATTCTTAATAGAGTTTTGTTTTTGATTTGGACATGGTAGGGAGGGTGATAAAAAATTGAAATGTTAGATATTTCTGTGAGATGTTTGTTGGTTAGTTCCCTGAATCACAGGGAATATTCTGGGCTTATTCTTTTTATATTCAACAGACCGCAGTTGTAGAATGTGGTAAAACAGTATCGTCGTTCGCTGCTGGGAATTTCCCCTCCATCGATCATTTTCATTCCACATTAATAAACTAAAGTACATGTGCTCATGGTAAATTTGTATTCATCTGGGATATGCATCATTTTTCTTTAAGAAAATTTCCAAATGCATTGATAGATGGTCAGCCTTTAGATATATACATTATCAGCGTCTGAGACTTTCTTCTTCTCCATTGTGCAGAATTCATGCTGTCCTCAAAATCTTGACGACGTTGTGCCTGTGATTATCCCCCTTGGTGTGGATAATGTTGGGCGTCTAGAGGCACCAAGGGAAGTATCTCTGAAGTAGTCAAAGAGCAATGCCTGCTGTAATTCAGTGGAATATAATTAAGACCATCATGCCGCTGACTGATGCAAATTACTAGTCACTACCTTCTGTTTTTTGGCACCTACTGATCACTTACAACCATGTTTGTCATGACAGATCTCCGATATAAGGACAAGATCCAGCAGACAACTGTAATTTCAGGGCATGTGTCTTCCTCCCTGTGATCTCATGCTGTGCACCGCCTCCAGTTCAGCAAAATGGGCCTTCTTTTGCAATTTGCTTTTTGTCAATGTGTTTCTTTCAGAATACAAAAAAAAAAAGTTTCTCTTTCTCCTAGCACTGATTTTCATTTTCAAATATATCTTTTATTTCCAGCTTTTATCCAAATGCAGTAAGCAATTAGCTCAGCATGTTTTAAAGCACACTTTAACCACAGGCAGCTTGGATCCATCCTGAAATGGCATGACTGACAGGCCGACTTCTCCAAGCCTCTATTTACATAGGCAAGTCCCAGCTACATGAGAGCTAGGATCAGCCAGAAAACTGAGCCCGTGAAAAATCCAGATGACAAAGGAAGCAGCATACAAAAGCAACAGTTTCCAAGTCAAGGGATCTTGCTATAGAAAGAAGTTCTAGAAGATACAACACTTATGCACCATCTTTCAGTAACACTGCAAGATACATTTCTGTGATACATTTTTACATTAACCAATACTATGTTTATACACCCCGCTTTCACATACTCTACAGTTCTGTCCCAAGTCTTTCACTATGGAGGCATTCAAAATGTGGGCCAGTCATCTGGCCTCAGGCCTAAGAGGAGGATTTGCTGCTAAGAAGAAACAACCAAGAATTTGCACTAGTCTCTGTGCAGAATAATTATCAACAGAAGAAACACAGAAGCCCTATACTGTTTGACAGTATTATTCACAGACAGGTTGTTTCTTTTGTCTCTCCGCAGGGCAGGAAAAAGCTGAACTAAAATTCTTAATGAGTCAGCCATCAATGCATTAGGTTTTATAACTGCAAATCCAGTCCCTCTTTCCTCCGCCTCTCTGCGGCCTTTGAAATGTTCACTGGGTTTGCATATAGGAATTGACTGCGGATTCCCTCTCTGATTGCTTCTTGGACTGCTATATACCATGGCAACCTATGTCAGGATGGTATTGGTGTTGATGTTGTTAGATTTCTTCTGCAAATGTTCACGTTTGCCTCTTTCCCCTCCCTTCTGGATTTCTTGCCGAAATAAAGCCTGCATTTGCAAACTAAACTGGAGTCAATAGGATTTAGGAGTCTCCTGGAGGGCTAGGTGAGGTCAAGGTCAACGCGAGGCTCCAGCAGAAATATGCTTACGGGTTCTGGCAGCATTTCCATGAGTTGCATCATGTGCCAGCCAATTATATGTTCTTAATTGAATGATTGCAGAATTTTTAAAAACACAGTCCAGAGCAATTAAGATGAGACAAAACAAAAACCCATCTGCCTGCTAGAGGAAAACATCCTTTTCAGATCCACCAGGCCTGATTTGTCTCTTGGTTACATATGTATAAATTTGGACAAACGGCATTCAAAACACTGGAATTACACCCTTTCATAGCCAATTACTCCATAAATAGATCCACCCGTTAAACTTTTCGGTCCAGGTTTTGTAGGTCCCAATCTCAAGCTTATTGACATCAACAAGAGTTTTCCTAGTATTGTATTAGTTTATCTTCCAAAGTAAATTATATATATAGACCCTGAAATAGTCTTCTGGGTTTTTCCCCTTTTTCATGAGCTAAAGCACAGAACATGGTGCATTTGTAGTAATCTAATTATGGCAAATCAATATTTTTGAGAATTGCTCCATAATTCTAGTGGTGCCTCATAGGGTGCATTTCCATGAGCAGGAACGTGCGTTTCCCTCAGGTACAAAGCCCAGCAGGGCAATATGTACTTTTTCCCAAGAAATGCCCGTGTATGCACACTCTGGCACATGGCATGTTGCCCTGGGTAGGAGAGTCTGAGGCCAGCACTGGGCTGGCCCCAGCAGCTTTACCTGGTGTCCTGAGGGCCTCCAAGGGCTGCAGCCATGGCAATCCAGCAGCACAGAGTCTGGCCAGCAGTCAGAGTATGAATCTGGCCGATTTCCAGCACTGCATGCTGCCACCGTGTATGCTGCCCCACTTTCTTAAGGCACTGTTTGTTTCATCACGGGATCTCCTGGGGTCAAACCCCACCCCTACAGGGAACACCTGCACATGCAGCGCCACAGACAGGTCTGCAGCACTGCATACCAAACATCTGCACTAGTCTGGATGCACCCATAAAAAGCCAGAAATAATCCCCTTTAAATAAAAAAAGACACAATAATATCTAAGAGGCATTACATTGAGGAATAGGTAATAAGGAGAAGGGATAATTGAATGTGGTTAGAGACATGATGGAGTATATGTGTAATGTATAGAACTATTTTTATTAGGCCTGTCAGATGCTGCAATCTTGTACTAACTGATCACGTAATTTCCCCTTTGTATGTATAGGTCACTTCCATACCCAAAGGCTATTTAAAAGCAAGCGCATTGCAATCCAATACATTGCAGAAGTGATGGAATAGAAATTCCTTAAGGGAGAAGAGTTCAGCCTTGGTGTCTTGTAAGAGAAGACTTAATGTCATGTAGGACAGGCCATGGGATAAATTTCAGAGCCATGCATATGATTGGCATGTGAGTCACGCATACATTGGAGTCCTTCCCTGACCCTGTGCTTTCTTGTGTGTTATTTTTCTCCTTTGATATCATATGTAAAGGATAACTCTATCTATGCACTGGTCAATACACTCCCTTTCCCCTCCTTGGTCCCCAACATTAATATTATGGTTGATGACTTAATTAAACTGCACACTGTATTGGCCAAAAAAACCCACAAGCTGCATTTATTCGCTTTTAGTATCTACTCATTGGTTTTGGAGGTTAAAATAAGCCCAGGAGAAACACTTCTGTGAACAGTCCGTAGGTGGATGAATAACAGTAGGATGGCCAAGGATGAATGATTCAGTGTGTAGCTAAAGAAAATGTTTAAACCTGTCTAATCAGCATTACAGTACCTGATCCACTGCCACCTAGCATGGAATAGTGCCTACTGGCTTGGGACAGCCACACTTTTGCCTGATCCTGCCATAAATCATGTTCCAGCTGGGGATGGGTCATCCCTGAGGCAGCTAGTGTTGCATCTGTGTGAAGCTGACTCCAAAAACAACCTTAAAAGCAGCAAAGCTAAAGGACGTAAGGACCTGAGGAAGGGCACTTTGTGACCAGAAGCTTGTCTAACTTCTCTGCCAAAGGTCAGTTGGTTCAATCAAAGGTATTACCAAGGAAATCTTGCATTTCGCATATTGCCTGGACCACTTCTGTTCAACCTTCTGGCCCCGTGGGCTGGATGAGTGATGGGGGTCAAAGCACTGGCCAGATCCAGTGCACAAGGTCAGCATGTGGGGTCAGCCCTTGAGTGTGCACTAGCCTGACGCCACTCACAACCTGATCTCATGAGTTGGATTTGTCCTCTTGCTGTCTCAACCCCATGTAGCAGATCCAGTTGCCCACTGGCCCAATCCCACGTGCCATCCCCAGTGCACCCTAGCATGCAGGGACGTATCACGTGGCCTGCAAATTTGGCAGCAGGGGAGCGACAAGTAATGCTGCCACTGCTCCACCCCCAACTAAATTTGTGCATCTGTGGCCAGATGACATGTCCTCGTAAGCCAGGTCTGGCCTGTGGGTCAGAGGTTGAGCATCCCTACCTTGAGATGCTCAAAGTAGCAGCCAGCACCAGGAAAGTGCCTGTGCATGAGTAGATTACAAGTGAACTTGGAGGTTGCCCTGACCCTTGCTCCTCTAGATCCTGACCCTGGCACGATATCTGGCTTCCTGGCCCCTGGCTGTGGACTCAAGTTCTTCACCTGAGGGCTTAAGCAATAGGCCAAACCTCTCTCGTCTCTGTCATGACAGCTCCTGATCCTCTTGCAATGTACGTTGATGCACAAACACAATATACATTTCATTCCGGTATGTGAATATCTGTTCACATCTAGCTACCTTTATCGCATCCCTAGGATGCGGTACATGGCATCGCACTTCATCAGATTGCTGTCACATCTGCATATGGGCTCTACGTTATTCCAATTTATGACAAATAATTTCAATCAATATGTCTTCCCACACTTCCCTAGCTTCAGTTGTGGTTTATTTTTGTTAATACAAAAAAAGTCAAGTAGACTAAAGAAAACTCCATATCTGCTCCAGTTGTTATGGTAACTGATAACGTTTTTTAAATGAAAACACCTTGCTTTTGTTGATAATTATTTGTATGCTACATGAGTCTGGCCTAAAGCTGATTAAAGTCAAAGGGAATCTTTTTATTCACTAGGCATTGGATCAGACCAACATTGTACTCTTTCTTTGGGGATAGCAGACAACTGAGTCAACACTAGGATCTTCAGAAAGCAACTGGAAAACTTTGGGGAGATTTATCATTTTAATTAAATTACTTCATTCTCAGGGACAAGGAAGAACTTGTTTCCAGAAGAACCAGATATTTTATTTTCAGGTTTCCTCATACTAACCCCTGAAGACACTGGATCAGATGTTATCAGTGCTGCCAGGGCTTTAATGGAAGTTGCAAACATGACTGTCTCTTTCTAATGGAAATAGATAGAATACCATCTGGTGTGTACTCATTTCAAATACAGCCCCAGTGCAAAAATGCTTTAGCCAGACAATACATCTTCAGACCCATGATGTAATTTGTACCAAGCCAAGGAAGATGCTCAGCACTTTCTGAAAATGAGGGTCTTTTAAGGTGTCACACTGTACACCCCAAAATGGACACACACAAAATCACTCATCAGGAGTCATAAACCTTGAACCTATCTATAAAAACCCTCCCAGAACATTAGCCTTATCCCAGGGATTATTAACCAAGATGAGCTATGGTATGGGGCCAGATAAACTACAAGTGATTTTTTTCTGATAGTTTTTTTTGTACTAGGCTCCTAGGAACATAGTACACAGAAAAAGAAGGGCGCTCCTGGCTTTGTCCCATCACAAGCAAACATGGCATTGACTGTCATCCAGGTTATGTGTTTAATTATTCTTTCAAAATATATTTAAAAGCTTTACATACTATGGAAGTCAAACATTGCCGAGATGACTTTATTCCCTGTCCCTAAACATAAATTTGCCAGTCATCCCAAACTAGCCCATGAGTTTTAAGTGACACAAGAAAGACCTTACTACCAGATCTGCGGTTATATGTGCCAGCTCTTTCAGTATTCTGTGATGGGAGTTAATTAGTCCTCTCAGTTTAGGTGCATTAAGCCCCTTGGGCACACCTACCATGCAAATTCACCAGTAAGCAGCACACTCGGACAGGCAGCACAGCTTTGCCTATGCTACCACTGCCACCAGAAGCAGTGCAGGCAAGTTCATATAGCACTGCAAGGTAAATAGGCTGCCTACGCAGCTACACTGTTTCAGTTTCAGAAGCATGCTCAGATGAGCGTGCAATGTTCACATGTACCATTGCATGATAAGCTTGTGGGAAATACATGCCATTCCCAGAAGCCGCCCTGCCTGCCTTTGCCCCAAATTACCATGACTGAAAACTAAGTTAAGTATTAATTTAGTTTGTAGGCACCGCTACTCCATTCTGCAAAGAGGCCCCTTTGCTTGTTTCCTTGTTCTTTTAGGTTACAGCCAGAAATTACACATACACTGGTATAAGTGATCAGAAACCAGCTCTAGTCTGTCACACAACAGAAGTTCAGTGCACATCAACCACTTTCAAACTGACTGAAAACAATTTAAGATAAACTAATTTAGGTTAAGTCAGTTTATTGAACTTCTGTCCCAAACCCCCTCCAGATTCAAGTTAGGTTGCAGTCCATCAGTACCCCAGGATACTTTGCACTTCCCCACAAGCCCCCTCGCCTTGGCCCAAGCTGTCTGCTCCAGCTGAGCAGGGAGGTGTGCTGTAATGCCCCCTGGCTTCCAACCTGGGCACCTGCAGGCATATGACTGCATTTCCAGAATTAAAAGTGGATGCCTGTTCACTTGCTTATCAGTTCAGTCTACATGCCTTAGACTAACCTGCAAAGACTGAATCAATGCAGCTTGTTTTGTTGATCAGTCCCCTTTTGAATTCCCAGTAGTCTGCCTGATTGTTCCTAATATCCTTGTCAAGGTTGTTTCTCAATTAGTTATGTCTGGAATCATTTCCTACATGGGTTTCCCCTGTACTTGGGACAAGTTCCAGGCAGTTTTTGCAGTTATGACTTGAAAATATTTCAAAACTTCTTGACATACAAATCCAGAACCTCTTCAGTGCAACTAACTAGCTCATTCAATTCCTTCACATTTTCCAATTTAAAAATAAAATAAAATAAAAACTTAGTTACAGGCTCCATTTAAATTAACCTTAATTTGACTCATGCTCACTGAGAGCAACATCAGTTTATACAAGCAGCTCTTCTAATATCTTCAACTACTAATCAAAACAAAAGTCCAGGATTTCCCTGACGGTTCAGTGACTATTTGGTGGAAAAATATGTTGTGTCTCACATGTAGGGATCTACTACCAACGTAAGTTGTATTTGTTCACCAGTCTAAATCTAAAAATTCAAAGTCCGCATAATAATACATTACCTTGTGCTATTTCCCTCCTTAAAATATTTCAGAAATCTCTATCTATATCCAGATCTGATCATGGTGTCTAAGGCTCTAAAAACTACTGCAGTTAAACCCCCTTTTATCTGCCGCCCCGACCCCTTAGCCCGGGAAGTCTGCTGCTTCCCAGGGGCCCGCATCCGAGACATTGCGGAGAGGATCC
>NW_017728886.1:1704063-1707910 GCF_001723895.1 Crocodylus porosus | reverse complement strand
AAAGGAGAACTTTATTGATTACAAGGGGTAGGGTAAACTAGGGTACAGGGTTGAGCAATATCTTAGAAATCCTAAAGAGCAAACAGTGTGGCTGAGGTAGACTTTTGATTATGCATCTGTGTTACTGCCAGCTAGATATCTAACCAGATCTCGAGTAGCTTACTCACAAGCATCTTCCCGAGTTCTCCAGTTTCCCCTCTGGAGTCTTGGGGTGAGAGTGAGAGCTAGGTCCCGATGGCAAGGCTTCCCTGTCTCCCCTGCTTTGCTGCTGCTTCACATCATGGCTGAAGCGAAAGAGCCTCCTTCCCCCCCAACCTATATAGCCCCTGTGACCTCATTCACCTGGTCCAGTGGAGGTCAGCCCCGGTTGGCTGTCAGCCAACCAATTTGAAATACATCACCTGTTACCGGGCAGATTCCAGCTCCCCAGGTAGAAACCCCTCACCCAGGTGGCGGATGCCAGTCCCGTAGGCAGATGGAGCAGGTTCCCCCCCACCCCAGGACTGCAGCCAGCTCAGGTTACCTAAATAGACAGGCCGAGGGTGCGGTCCCCTGTGTACTGGGCCCATCCTAATCAAATGGTTGCAGCTCAGAGATTTTAGTCACAGTGTCACAGGGCAGAGATTTTGGGGAGAAACAAGGTGGCTTTCTGCCACAATGCATATCCTTCATGCATTAGTCACAACTATCTCCAAACCAAGAGGCACCCACATTGTGTGGCTCTGAAGAAACAAAGACTCATTTCTTCCTCACTGAAGACAGGTTCCATACCAATTCCGCCATTTTCCCTATTTGCTGGCTCCGCTGGCTGCATCTTTCGTTTGCTTTAATATAACATGGGTGCATGACATGGCATGCTCTTTTTAAAGGAAATCTACAAGTCAGAAAGGGAAACAATGCATGCTGGGTGGAATTTTCAAAAGTCCCTAAGTGGTTTAGGTGCCTGAATTATTTTGTTACAAAACAATAGTATTGCTTTCAAATGGAACTTAGGGTAAGATTTTCAAAGGTACTTAGGCTCCTCAAGATGGCAAGAGGTGCCCTCCTGGAATATTCATGGGTATGTCAATGGGAGCCCAAATCCACTTACACACTTTTGAAATTCCCACCTGGCACCTCTGAGCACCAAAATATGCCCATTAGATACATATAAAAATGCCATCCCCCCGCATCTGATTCATCGGTGGTATTGGCGGCAGAAGATGACAGCTTTACAGTAAACGGGAATCACTGGTGTGTCTGTAGAAGATAGATGAGGCCAATCCAAGGTCTTCATGGTCGACTATAGAACTGGCAAATAGTTCCAGGGAGAAGCAGTAGTTCCTGGTGATGCCTGATCACAGCTCTCTCCTTTTCTTCTCTTTCATCTATCTGCCTCCATAGGGAGGTGAGCTTACTTGAAAAGATGCATGACTTGTTATACAATCGCAGAAGTAGTAGTGCGGGGCCGAACTGTCCCTGGAACTGTCCGTATCTGTATTTAAGATGTGAAAACCACTGGCAAATATAACTACTCTAGACAGTAGATAGCAATGCCTTTCTTCTGAGCCCTCGCTATGTTTTACTTTTATAACAGTTACATATGACTAGGTGGCAATCTTGGTTCCAGTGTCACAAACTGATGTCAGCTGACGCATTTTTACTATTACAGGTTTGTGATGCATAAGAACGTAATTTTAATCTAAAAACACAATATTGCCAGGAGCACAGAAACATTACATTGCCAACATAAAGGAAGAAGTTCCAGAAATAGTCATGGACTTGACATGCTGGTCACGTAAGGGCCGTCTCCATTCAAAACTATAGGAATTCTGCTCGTGCCTTGACTGCACACAGGATCACACTCTTAGCTCTGTGATAACGTCCCTGTTCTTCTGGTGATATTTTGCTCTGATTGCAACTTTCAAATTAGTCATCCCTTTAGAATAACGATATCTTGACAGCTGAGCAGACTGACATGCTGTAGGTGTAACAAAATGTGGTGGGTGAGGAAAACAACGTTCATCAAAATATGCCATCAACATGGGATTGGAATTTTCTTCTGGGAAACAGAAGATAAAAAAGAAGAGAGAAGACAATTTAGGATGAGTTGATGACAGAGAGTCTACCTCTGGGCATGGTTGGATTAAAATAGGAATAATTGAGAAAACACTCTTGTAAAAAGGCAGCAGATCTGTAATGAGACTATTATCAAAGGTACTTATCTGCCCACCTTTATTGTAGAATCCGAGTGGCCCACAATCTTTAATATACCCATTCACAAAATGCCCCTTTGAGATAAGTTAGCAGTATTATCTCCATTTTAGAAACAGCAAACTGACACAGAAAAGAAAAGGCTGCATGATTCTCTAAAATCACACAGTGTGTGATATGGGAGGGAATTGAAGGAGGGTCTCCTAGGGTAGTACTCTCACCATTTTCTCCCTCTCCTTTTCAGATCTGCATGGGGATATTGGCCTATTTTTGTACCAGAGGACAAAAGACAGGACAACAAAGACCTTCAAAAGCAACTGATAATTTTAGACACCACATTAAGATGCATGAAGTGGCTTGATTTTCCAAGGCAGCCTTTTTGTATAAATGCATACACAGTATTTGCCAATACATCTATTTTTATATCACAGAGTTGTGTTCTGAGCAACCTCCAGTGCTGGTGCAATTGACATGTAACCCAGATGGTTTCTGGGTATACAGATAACTGAATATATTGCTTTAGGTAATAGGTCTCTTGATGCACAAATACCATTAAAGTGGCTTCTTGCTATAAAGCCAGACACATGAGTTCCAAGCCTACTAGTGACCTCCACTGAACCGTGGCCCTGACCACCACCCAGCCACCCCAGCTGTAAGTGGGTAGCTGGTTTTTCAGTCTTGGAAATCAAAACCACCAAGGTATAATGCTTGCCAACATAGATTCCTTATCTAGGGTTACAATATGTCTGGGTTTTCCTGGACATGTCCTCTTTTTTTGGCCCCCTGTGCCGCATCTGGGCGGGTTTTTTAAATGTAGGCAAAATGTCTGGGATTTCCTCCCCAGTCCATTTTCAAGATGGCCATTGCTAGGTTTCTAGAATACCTAGCACGTGCACACGTGATCAGGAGCTGAATTCTCAATCAACATCCAAGTTTCCAGTTTACCGTGGAAAAACACGGAAAACACGATACCACTTCAGCAAATGGAGCCAAGGGCAGGGGCAGGGGGCAGAAGTCACCGTGTTTCTCTGTGTGCGTGTGCAGACACACGCAGCCAGGCAGGGTATGGGAGCTGCCCCAGCCGAGCACCCGGATACAAGTAAGCTGGAAGGTTGGGGGGCTGTGTGTCTGTGTGTGGTGGGGCACTGGGGCTGCAGCAGGGCATGGGGGTTAGAAGGAGGGGATGGCAGGGAGCTGCGCAGCCCAGCAGGCTAGGAAATGCTGCCCAGGGTGGAGGGTGCACAGGCCTCCCCTCCCGCACCCTCTACATCACGTGGTGGTTGGACTTGCTCCACCACCACCTGTAGGAGCCACTGCACTCACTCCAGCCAGGATGGGGCGGGGTGACTGGGGGGAGGGGCACCAGCAGAGCCCAGAGGGGAGTGGGGAATTTGCATTGGGACTGAGGGACACCACCATGGGCAGGAGCAGGGCACTGGTATATCACTTGGGGCTGCTCAGTGCTACAAAGCAGCATGGGGGAGGGACACAGCCACAGCTGGACCCACGTCTTATTAAGCAAAGGGGGTGGGGGAGCTCTGATTATCTATTAAAAAAAAGGAAAAAAAATAGGTATTTTGAATTTATTTTATTTTAATGATTGATGGGGTTCTAAATTGGTTTAAAATTATAAATACATCAATAAAACATTGTG
>NW_017728886.1:1693109-1703963 GCF_001723895.1 Crocodylus porosus | reverse complement strand
ATACATCAATAAAACATTGTGTTAAATGGACAACAAATATATATACATATACATATATATACACACACACAAATATACACACAAAAATGTGGGTTCAGGTTTTTTTAAGAGCGCAGTACATCATCTGAGTGCAACTTCAGCATTTACTTAATGCTTTTGTTTCTTATTAAATTTCTAAGGCAATAACACCTGTTATTTACTGTAACACCACAATCACCCCCGCGCCCTGCTCCCCCCCCTCTCCCCCGCCCCCCCACCGTGACCTGGACAGGTGTCTTCTTTTTTTTGAACCGGAAATATGGTAACCCTATTATGTACTATTGCCTCCAGAAACTTGTGGGCCTTAGCTGTGCTGGCTTCGTGGGCTCTTTAGCTCAAATGGACCCTTAACTTGGTAGACAAATGACCTTTGGATGCAACTGTATCATTTTCTAAGCAGAAGGCCCTATTTCACTCTGCAAATGTGCCAACGGATATTTGAGGGAACACTTTTCCTGCTTGAACCACTCAAACTAAATCATAGAACTACATCCACTGATATCTTTATGACTTTAAAAGGGGCTTTAGACCCTGCATATTGTATGATTTAAGAGTCAGCACAAAAAGAGAGTTGAGATCCTCAACCCTGTTCTGCATTTTATACTGCATAGCACTGCAGGAGCATGGGCAAAAGGGCAGGAAGATCCACTTGAATCTAGTGACATAATGGGCTAGTGTGGTTAAGCCAAGCAAGTTTTTGTAGCTGCTTAGCAAAGGAGAGTGTCATGGGAACAGCATCATATCTGGCTGCTTTTGACTCCTCATTGCAAATAATCATTTACAGTTAAATAAACTGTGGACCGCCACTGGGGAAGTCCTGAGCAAAGCAAGCTTGCACTCCTGCCTCTGAGATACAGCACATCATTTCACCTGCATTGCCAGAGAAGGGCTATAAAAGGCACCTTGTATCTGCCCTCTATTTAGCAGCTACATAGATAAGTTTGAGAATATGGAACATGAGGGGGTTGCAAGTCAGCAGCAATATTCTGAAGTCAATGGCTAGGGACAGACATTACACATAAACCAGTATAAGTGATTGGAAAGTGGTTCAAATCTGTAACAACAGATGATCAGTGCACATGAACCACTTTCGAAATGACTGAAACTGGTTTAAGATAAACCTGGATAGCTGTTGTATCAGGCTTCTAACCTGGGTCGCTGCAGGCATGTGGTTGTATTTCTGGAATCAAAAGTGAATGTCTGTTTACTTGCTTATCGCTTTAATCTCTGCAATTTATACTAACCTGCAAAGATTGAACTGATTCAGCCTTGGGCTTTTTGACTGTCTGTACTTAGCCAATGAGCTTTCATTTCAGACCGTATTTTTAATTCCCATATTGAATAAACTACCACACTGAAGAATAATTTTCTATGATTCCATGAAACTGCCCATACAAAGATTTGACTTTTCAGGTCATCTGATGAGCCAGGAGGTTAAAAAAAAATAGAGGAAAGGACCACCCCCACCCTCCCAGAACACACTTGTGTAGGACAGCTGTAAGTCTGCCTTCTGAGGTACCTATCAGAAGCCATAGCATAGCAGCAAGGCCAGGAACAAGAGGCATGGGGACAGCACCATACAGTGCTTGGGAAATTCAAGGTAATGATGTCAATCATAAGGCACCTGGGGTTGCTCCTGGAACTGGACCGTCCAAGCTCATCTGGGGCCTCTTCATCCCCAAATAAGGAAAACACTAATGTTTCTGAAGGCAATCACAACCCGCATTTCCTTAGGCCTCTGAGGGCATATCTATTATATGGTAACAGAGTCCTCTTGTTAAAGTGTTCCCATACATTCCCCATTTCCCTGCCCCCCCCCCCCCGCCTATCTGTTTTCGTTTTCATGCTTCAAGTCTGGGAATACAGCAGTGTACACTCTTGGGGTGTTCCTCTGTGGTTGCGGTCTCTGGGGTCCACATGAGGACAACCCTGGAACATCTTCACTGGCACTTGTCTGGGTTCAGAGGAGTTGGATGGAGTATAGACAGGATGCAGACAGGGCATGATGCCCCTAAGGTGGATACTGGTGCTCAGAACCTTATTCTTGTCACAAAGTGTAAAATAATCACATAACATGAATCAATTCTCATGTTAGTGACTATAAAATGCTAGACATTTAACTCATTCTTAATATGATAATACGGGGAGCAACAACAGAGAAAGATAACTACTTTTACTATGTCTGAGGGAATTAAACTTGATGAGGAATCCAGGGTTATTGCTCTGACACAGTAGGGCACTGGAATGTTATTTGCTTTATGTCTTTGCATGCATCAGTTCCCCCTGCCACCATGCAATCATTGTTATCCAATAGAAGAAAACTTTGTTTTGTTGGAGGGACTTTCGTGTATGCAGAATCCTTGAATCATTGACACGTAGAGTTTGCAGGGATCTCAAGATCTTCTCTAGTCCATCCTCCCTGCTCGCAGGTAGGATCAAGTATACCTGTCTTACCCCTGGTAAACATTAGTCTAATTTGTCCTTAAAAACTTCCAGTGACAGAAATTCCCCAACTACTGTAGGCAATCTGTGCCAGTAATTAACTGTCCGTACAGGTAGAAGGCTTTCCAATACATATAACCTAAATCTCCCTTGTTGCCAACTAATCCAATCCACTTCTTGTCCTACCCTCAGTGGACACAGGGAACAATTGATCTGCATTCTCTTTTTAACAGCTTGTTGCACATTTGAAAATAGTATCTCTCTTCAGTCTTCTATTTTGTAAACTAAACAAATTCAACTTTTTAATCATTCCTCAGATTGTTTTTCAAGCCTTTTATCACATTTGGTGCTCTCCTCTGGGTATTCCCCAATACATCCATTTTTTTCCCTGAAGTTTGGTACGCAAACTCAATACTGTACTCTCCTGGAAGCCTCAGTGCCAAAGGGAATTATATAAATAATTACCTCCAATGTCTTATACATGACACTCCTGCTAATAAATTCCAGAATGAGATTTGCCCATTTTTGGCTACAACATCACATGATTGCTTAATATTCAATTTGGGAAAAACTACCAGGCCCAGATCCTTTTGTGGAGTACAGCTGCCTAGCCAGTTATTTCTCATTTTGTATTTGGGCATTTGATTTTTCCTTTTTAAATCCAATCTTTTAAATTTATCTTTATTATGTTTCATCTTATTGATGTTTTCTGTTTAAATACCACATGATGTAAAAGTTAACACTCAAAGCTGAACTTTTCAGCTGATATGAAAAATCACCTGGGAAAGAACCCTTATAGAGACAGGCAATAGAGGTTTACTAGGAAATGCAAAGAAGATGGTGTTTACTAGGACTACGTGAAATGGCACAGTTCCATTTTGCCTTCAGTTTTGATGGTTCAATGGAACAGCGTTCCATTTCATATTTAATTTTGATTCGAAACAGCTGTTCTATTCCATTCTAAGGAAACTGAAAGGCTGTTCTGATGCTGTTTCAATTTTCACTGGGGGTGGGAAGTCAGCCCAGCTGTGTTGACTTCCCATCCCTGGTGCTAGCTTGGGCAGGGGGGCAGAGAGTCAGCCCAGCTGGGCTCACTCCCCTCTCCCCCTCCACTGGATTGCAGCACTGGGGAGGGGAACTGAGCTGGGCTGAGTTCCCTTCCCCTGCGCTATTATTGGCTTCCGGCAGCAGGAGACAGGGAGAGCCAGGGCTGCGCTCCCTGCTGGTGCCTTGTTTCTCCCCTGTCTCTTGCTTCTGGCTTCAAAACATTTCAAAAGTTTTGAAACATTTCAACTAGCCTCGTTTTGTTCGAGGCTGATTTGAAGCCTTTCATTTCAATTCAATTTCACTGTTTTGAGCTCGAAGTAGTCGAAACAGTGTCAAATCGAAATAGCTGGTGAAATTTTGCACAGCCCTAGTGCTTAATGTTAAATTTGTTGACTTCTTCAACAAATTGTTCAATAGTCAACGGGGGCCATATTCACAAAACAGCTGGAGGAGAAGTTGGCCCTTTATGCAAGAGTCCACTGATAAGGGCAGCTATACAGAATCTGGCAGATCTGCTTCCAGCCCTGCTTTTCTATTGAGCCTATGATAAAACTGCCTGCATTTTCATGGAAGCAGAGGCACACGGAGCAATTCCACCTGGAAGCAGCAACACAACAGACAGGGTTTTAGGACAGTGGTTCTTAATCAGGGGGATAGCAAAACAGAAGCTATGGAGGGGGATCTTGAGTCTGAAGAGACTGATAGCTACCAATCCATCCAATGTCAGGCTGTGTCAGCAGGAGGAACTCATCATGAACTGCTCCAGCACACCTTACTGAGTCATGAATGGGTGTGTCTACATGAGACGTTTACTGCAGAGTTACCAAGCGAGCAAGCAAGCAAACAAGCATCTCAGCATCTTTACTAGTGGCCCTATTTTTTTGTTGTATTTATTCTTTTCCTTTTTTTTTAATAGTTGTTATTATTAGTATTATTGTTGTTGTTGTTATTGTCATTATTTTAGTATTGTCACCCAAGAAATTTTACTGTGGATAATTGGATTTTAGTGTTATTACTTAGGTCATTCTTTCTTTTAAATGGCTTCCAGAACAAAAAGATCCTGTGTATCCCTGGTTACTGCAATGCCCCCTATAAAATAAAGTAAATTTGGCCCTCATTTGATACAAAAAATCAAAAAATCAAAAATCAGATCTTAGACATGAATGACACAAATGGTCCACAAATACGTATATCATCATCACACTCCTCTCTTCCCTTAGACTCAGGCACCAAGATGGTCCTCAATTTTGACTCTTAATTACATAAGGATCAACTTTTAGAGGAAGGTATTCCTGGAATAGATGACAACCCTAACTCACAAACAACCGAAAACATCTGAGTCTTCCTTTCCACATTTGAAGACCATGCCCTCTCGACAGCTAAACCAATTTTAAAAATCTTTTCTTTTATTGGAATTGTTATACTCCAAAATAGTTATACAGACCACCAAACCAGGGGGAGGAACATATAGTTTCATAGTAGGTAGGGTAGGAAGGGACCTGAGCAGATCATCAAGTCCTACCCCCTGTCATGGCAGGAAAGAGTACTGGGATCAAACAACCCTGGCTAGGTGATTGTCAAGCCTCTTTTTGAAGACCCCCAGGGTAGAAGCGAGCACCACTTCCCTTGGAAGTTGGATCCAGATCCTAGCAGCCCTGACTGTGAAGTAGCACCTCCTGATATCTAGCCTGAATCTGCTCTCAGTCAACTTATGGCTGTTGTTCCTCATTGCTCCCGGTAGTGCTCAGGGGAACAGGGACTCCCCCATAGCCTGCTGGTCCCCCTTGGCCAGTTTGTAGACAGCCACCAGATCCCCTCTCAGCTTTCTCTTGTGGAGGCTGAACAGGTTCAGGTCCCATAGCCTGTCCTCATAGGGCCTGCCCTGCTGCCCCCTGATCATGCAAGTGGCCCTCCTTTGGACCCTCTCCATGTTATCCACATCCCTCCTGAAGTGCAGCGCCCAGAACTGGACACAGTACTCCAACTGTGGCCTGACCAGTGTCACATAGAGGGGGAGGACCTGGATCTAGAGTTCACTCGAGAACTGGCAGAGGCCACATGAGCACAGGACATGGTCATCATTGGCGACTTCAATTATCCATATATCTTTTGGGAGGAACACTCAGCCAAGTTGATTCAGTCAGGTTCCTTCCTGACCTACATCAAAGAGTTTTTCCTGATTCAGGAGGTGCATGAGCCAACCAGGGCTAACACTATTCTATACTTGGTCCTGGCCAAGGGGGACAACCTGGTAACCAACTTAAAAATAGAAGGTAGCCTGGGTGACAGAGATCGTGAAATCATCATGTAAAGTTTTGGACTTCAAAAATGCAAATTTCGTCAAACTCAGGTTACTAGTAGGGAAAGGGTTGCAGGACAAGGGGCCAATGATGAAAGGAGTGCATGAAGAATGGTCTTAACAACACAATCCTTAAAACACAAAGGAAGTCCATTCCCATGCACAGGAAATGTAACAAAAGGGCTGGGACACCTTTTTGGCGAAAGAAAGAACCCTTTTGGTCCTCTTAAAAAAGAAGGAAAAGGGTTGTTTGGTCCTCTTAAAAAAGAACAATGGAAACTTATGGCATGCCCCAAGGAGGGCTATTCAACCATGGCCCACACTTGTAGGGAACAGATTCAAAGGGCTAAAGTGGCAACTGAACTAAAATTAGCAATGGGAATCAAGGACAAGAAGAAGTCCTTCTTTAGGTATGTAGGGAACAGGAGGAAAAGAAATGGGAGTGTGGGGACACTGCTCAATAACTCAAGGCAGCTGGCTACCAGCACTCAGGAGAAAACTGAACTCCTGAATGGCTACTTTGCTTCAGTCTTTCACTGGGCCAAGGGCAAAATCATGCCAGAGAGGTTACAGAATGAGCAGGGTCTGAATGACCACCTTCCTACTATTACTGTTGAACTGGTATGTGATCATTTGAAAAAAATAGACATATACAAGTCAGCAGGACTAGATGAACTTAATCCAAGCTGGTCAAAGTCATCGCAGGACCCCTGGCAAAACTTTTCCAAAACTCATGTCACTCCAGAGGCAATGCTGTAGCCAACAGGACAAATAATACTCTGGCATGAATCAATCGATGCATCTCCAACAAAGGTAGGGAGGTGATTCTTCCACTCTCCTTGGCATTGGTGACACCGCAGCTGGAATAATGTGTCCAGTACTGGGCACCACACTTCAACAAGGATGTGGTAAACCTCAAGAGAGTCCAGAGAAGGGCCAGCCATATGATTAGATACTTGCATGGCAAGCCATACTAGGAAAGACTGAGGGACCTGGGACTCTTCAGCCTGAAAAAAAAAAGGCTGAGAGGGGACTTTCTAGTGGCTTATGGCCACATCAGGGCATACATCAAGGGCTTGGTGAACAACTGTTCACCAGGGCACCCGAGGGGAAAACTAGGATTAATGGACATAAACTCCTGGAAAACTGTTTCAAGCACAACATCAGGAAAAAAAACTTCTTTACAGCTAGAGTGACCAGACTGTGGAATAAGCTCCCTCCAGATGTGGTGCAATTGCCTACCCCAGAAATCACCAAAAGGGGACTGGAGAGTCACCTTGCTGGGATCACCTGACCACAATTGTCTTTCTGACCTGGTGCAGGGAGCTGGACCCGATGATCTTTTGAGGTCCCTTCCAGCCTTGCAAGCTATGAAAATAGGAGATCTGGAAGTAACGTTCAGAGGGACTAAGGATAACCTGAATGAGCAATGGCACCTTGTTGAGAAAAGAAATCTTAATGGGGGGGGGGGCGTGACAGGATGATAGGGATAATAGAAGCCTAGACCACCCAGAGGTTAGGAGAAATAAAGATTGGCAAAAAGATACTGAGCAGAACACCCCCATTTATCAAGGTGGGGCAGGAAATGCTATTTTAATAAGAGATACTATGGCTAAACAGTATTTCCTCTATCCAGTGGGTCATAGGAGGGTCATACAACATCTAGGAATGCTACTCTCCATGAATATAGGAAGGAGGGACATTAAAAAAGTAACGCAATTATACAGCAATACACCGGTTAATAAATATTTGATACAACTACACTCCCCCTCACTAGTGCCCCGGTCATGAAAAGAAAGAGGGCCCTATGGAGTTCAACCAACAAGGGCTTTTGCCGTCTCTGAAATCTTACTTCTTTATAAAAAAATCTCCTATTTTAGACCCAGACACAAGAGAGAATGACAGGTCAGTCCAACCACACTGGGAAAAGATAAGGAAAATAAGCAGGTTCATGAAACTAGATGTTTGAAGCAATTAGATATTAAGATAATTAAACAGGAATCTACAAACCTGATTGAACTGGACTCAGGTGATGGACTGAAGGTTGACCTAATGGAGGAAAGGGAGGGATGTCAACACTCTTATTTATACAAGAAATTGTATCTCCTGGCTGCCTTCAAAAGCTTGCCACTTGAAGAAAAAAAGGAACATCCTAGCTCACTTGAGAGATCTCCAGGAATATCTAATTAAAGTTAATCCAAAAGGCCTGAGTGATCCTGTGACAGGAGTATCAAAATTGGAGCCTTTCTGGGAGTGGCTCTGCCCTCCTGTAATGGGCCAACCGCCAGCTTACTTGCCTGCCATGCCTTGATCTTATTTGATTAGAAGATGGTTGTAATCAATGGGAGGCTGCCCATTTTTCCGCGCCCCGGTGACAGGGGGTGCTACCTGCGGCTCCTTTTCCTCCCTACACTGCAGCCCAAGCCTTGCAGATGGAGTTGACGTGGTTTGACCTGGGCCTTGTTGTTTACTGGCCTTCCTCTTTACTCCTGGGGCTCCTAAACCCCCTCTCTCGCTCACTCTGGGGCTCCTCGCTGCCCGCTTCTCTCGCTCGCTCTGGGACTCCCGCTGCCCCCTAGCTCCGGGGCTTCTCACTGCCCCCTCTTGCTCCGGGGCTCCTTGCTGCCTCCTCTCATTCCGGGGGTCCCTACCACCCCCTCTTGCTCCGGGGCTTCTCCCTACTGCCCCCTCTCGCTCCGGGACTCCTGGGCTGTGGCCAATGTACCCCCTAACAATGCTGCGTCCTCTCCGGCACCAGGAAACCCCATGCTACTGTGGCATCCCTACGAGGCCTCCTCCACCCCTCATAGCCTCACCCGATCCTCTGGTAAAACAGTAAACATAAAACATAAAGCCCCTGGGCTACAACATAAAAACTAGACCGTCCGGTCGAACAAAAATCTATTCCGTACTAGAGAGTGAGGGAGCAGGGGAAGAAGGGCTCCACCAACCTCAGCAGTGACCAGGGGACGCTTTCATGGCCAGAGTCCTCCCCTCTGTCTGTCTGATCTGAGTCCCTACTCCCACGGCTGCTGGAGAGGGGCTGCCCTCCCGGCCTCCTATCTGGGCTTAAGAAGGGATAAGCCCTGCCCCTTCCTGGTCAGCTGGTTTTACCAGTTGCCCCGGCAACCAGCACCTGTGCAGCCCTGGTGACTGGCAGCTGAGCCTCCCCCTTTCTGCCACTAGGGGTCTCCCCAGAGCAGTCTCCGCTCTCAGGCGCAGGGCACCTGAGTGCACTGCGACAGATCCCCGGACCGGTAAATTGAATCAAGATTCACAGTAAAGGAAGGAGGCAAAGGGAAAACCAGATCATTTTGCAGTACAGACCCCTCTTATCCAACCTTAAGAGCTAGTTAGTAAGAGGTCCCTTGTAACTACTCCTTGTAAGAGCAACATTGATGACCCAATTAATTTCCAGGGGCTCAACAGAAGGGATAATGGTTCCCCAGTATCCAGTGATGGAAAAATCTGTCAGTAGTTTGGAGAAATTAGACAAGTCCCTAAAAATGGAAATGGGAGGTCTGGGTAAGGGATTTGTTGAGAGTGAGGACTTAAACTCTGTCCTCTCTGGCAAGTTACCTTGAAGAACTCAAGATATTTCCTTGTGCCATCCAAACTCACTTCAACTGAATTTGATGGGGACAGAAGAGGTCGTGGCGGTTCCATTGAAAATAGAAGTGAATATAATAAATCAGGACGCAAAACCTTTTATGACAATTTATAACTATAGATAGTTCCCAGGGTTCAGGATTCATTTATAGACCTCACCCCCTCCCAGGAAACTGTGCACATGGATAAGAGCAATTACTAGCAGGAGTATAGGTATCTGGACCTACACGAATTGAGAGACAGTAATTTAGTTCACCTCACAAAAGAGACATCCCAAGTCTGTAGCAAAGATAGAGAGATGGATAAAGAACAAAAGGTTGAGGATAATTTAAATATTACACAGACTAGTAGAGAAATCTATATGATGCAATTTTCAGATGATAGATCCAACAGTAGAAGTTTATGCACTATAAATGATGTGGAGAGCAAAAAAGTTTCCCCCTTGGTAATTTCCATACCAACAGTAATTAGCAAACAAGATGTTATAGATAGGTCAATGGCATTAGACCGTGATGGTGCTGTTTTTTTTGCCCCGCTTGAGATAGAAGTCGAGGATGTAAAATCATCCTAACTCAGAGAGTCCCACCAAAATAGCCTTAGAAAATTCTCAATGATCTCTTGGAACATGGCAGGATTATAAAGTAAGCTAGATGACAGCGCCTTTGAGGACTTCATGCGCAGCAATGCCTGTGTAGGTACTCATAGGGCTGGCTGGGGCACATGGGTATTTCGGTGTGGGTGCTGCCTGATGGCTAGCCCTGCACTGGAGCACCCTTGTGCCCCAGCCAGCCCCTCTGCAGCACGTCAGAGCAGCCCCGGGCTGGCAAGCTGACCCCGCATCGTGCTGCAGACCCAGGTGCATGTGTAAATGCAGCATCCAGGAGCAACAGCCATGACCGGCACATCACGACGAGAGACATGCTGGGATGGGATGGGCTCCACCTTTCCCCTAAAGGTAAGCGTGTGTTCTCTTCTAGGCTGGCGGACCTCCTCCAGCAGGCTTTAAACTAGGCTCACTGGGGGAAGGGGAAGATGAGGGCGGAGGAAACATCAGACTGCCAGACCAAACAACACCCACAACTACAGCCCAGCCCAGACCAATGAGCGAAACGAGCAAACAGGTAAGCAATGGGGGCCAGGGCAATGCTGGGACTAGGGGGTCAGTACACACATTCACAGGAGGCCTCAAATGCCTCTACACAAACGCTCGTAGCATGGGAAACAAGCAGGAGGAATTCACCCTCCTGATGGCTGACACCAGCCTGGACATAGTGGGGATCACGGAAACATGGTGGGACTCTACACATGACTGGGTGGTGAATGTCAAGTCAAGAGCTATAGGTTGTACAGGAGGGACAGGATAGGAAGGAGAGGTGGGGGCATGGCACTCTATATCAAGGAGGAATACACATCCTCGT
>NW_017728886.1:1681489-1692678 GCF_001723895.1 Crocodylus porosus | reverse complement strand
AGGGGGGCAGTTAGGAAGGCCAAGGCAGAGATGGAACTGGGACTAGCTTCTCATATTAAGGACAATAAGAAGTCCTTTTTCAAATACATAGGGGGCAAAAAGAAGGTCCCTGGTAACGTGGGGCCCTTGCAGGATGCATTGGGAAATTTGGTCGTCACACCAGACGACAAAGCTAACCCTGGACCCAGAGGATGAAAGGGGACATAGTGACAGAGGCTCAGGCCTCATAAAAATAACTGAAAAAGAGTTAACTGTTATGACTTCCCCAACCAAACAAAAAAATTACCCAATAAAGCTACGTGAAAAGCCATGTGCTCAGTGCAAAACAAAAACAGTGCTGAAAACTCTGCAAAAGTACATGCATAATCAATATTCAGTTACACATGTGGGTTTAATATGATATCAGAAGAAATAAAAAAAATTTCTATATTATAGAAAGATGAAATACATAAATACTTAATTTGTGTTTAAAAAAATCTTTAAAAATAATCCCATTAAAATGAATGTCCTACTGCTAGCGCTCCAGTCGACTGTCTGTCTTTATTCAAGGCCACTCCAGTAACGGTCATGATTCTTATTCCCTATGCTCTGATTTGCAAACAAAAGATTGTGCAGGGCACACCCCGATTCAGAAGGTTTTTTTTCCCCTTCCTTTTTAAACCTAGCTTATCTCTGCTTTTGCTACACACCCCTGAAACAAACCATTCCATGTCACGGTGAAGACTGTGTGCCAAATTGAATGCATTTTGGGGGTTTTGATTTGTGGTTTGTTTTTCGTTTTGGTTTGTTTTGTTTTTTTCGGGGGGGGGGGATGCAAACCCAGCAGCAGTTGCTTTGATCCAACCTGTTGCTTTTTATTTGTTTTTTTTTAACCTCGTAGTTCATCACCTGAACTGAAAAATCAGATCCTTGTACAGGCAATTTCTTCAATCTGGGAATTAACAATCCAGTCTGAAATGAAGGTTGACTCGCTGACTTCAGAATATTACTGTGGACTTACCGTCGATGTGCCTTGTAGCAGAACCCCCCAGCTCCCATACTCCCAAACTTTTCTATGTAGGAGCTAAACAGAGGAAATACTCTTATCTTTGAACACATATGAGCACTTCATGTATAATTTTAGTTCTGACTCAACTCTCTATTTATTTTCAAAAATAAATGAGAGAACACCTGCACTGACAAAGGGGCGATTTATCTCTTATTACCCATTGTAGCAAAAGAAGTGGTCAGAATGATGTAAAATTGTTTTTCGGTTTCCCTGGAGATATATATCTTAAGTTGTTCAATTTTCTTTCATGAGCTGCAACATTTATTACTATAGTAACAACATAGAGCCCCCTAATTTGCTTGATTGCAGGCTGACAATCTGAGGATTAACAGATTGGTGGACTTTCCAGAGAGATATGGATCTTTCTATTTAAAAACAGGTCCACAAGGGACATTCAGTTCTTTGTTGTCCCTG
This sequence comes from Crocodylus porosus, assembly GCF_001723895.1. Classification (NCBI taxonomy): domain Eukaryota; kingdom Metazoa; phylum Chordata; order Crocodylia; family Crocodylidae; genus Crocodylus; species Crocodylus porosus. The sequence continues at coordinate 1,691,216 of NW_017728886.1, read as the reverse complement.
TACAACGGTGAAATCAGTCTATTCCCCACCCTCTCACCCCCCTCGGCACAAAGTACTGAAAGAAAATTCTAATTTCCTACTTTTCCTTGGGTGTTGTTTTTTTTACTATTTGTTTTGCAGCCCTGCATATTGATCCTATAACTAAAGTAACTATTTCAATTGCTCGCAAACATGTCAGGAAACTCTCACAGCAGCCATTTATATTGTTTTATGTTGCCTCCCTTTTTAGGTGAAATACCAATTGTTTCAAAATGATCAGCTCCAAACAAATTGGTTTTCTCTAGTAACAGCCAAAACAAGACTCTGATAATGTTCTTTAAATTAGCAATGCAAAAGTTTAGGAGCTTGGTAGCATGGAGGTTGTGATATCAAGCAGCAGGCATCTAGTTATCCTCAGCCTTCTTCCAAGGGAATAGCCACTTGAGCAATGTCCTTGCTAGGCACATGGGGTTGCTTTAGAGGGCCTGGGTAGTCAACAGAGGTCATTCAGTAGACTTCAAGCAGCTTGAGATCGGCCATCATCATCTCAATGAATCCTACCAGATGTGCCTGAACTACTTATCACTGTAGTTGCATCTGCCTACACCGAAGACAAATCTGGCCCCGATAATTGCCAAGGACAGACTTGCTGTACACAGACATGCTGCTTGAGTTCACACCTTATCTCACATCACCTTTTGCCTGCACAGCAAACAAATCAGGCTTCCTGGCATATTTCTAAAGCATCAAATAAATGCAAGTTACATCGCTTTCCTTCTCACACCAACGTTGTGACAGATTTATGCCAAATGTGTCATCTACACTGTAGTGAGCAAACCGAGTTGTGCTAAAGCTCTTGGCCGGAGTCTGGGCCTTCCAGGATCTGGGCAATAAATTGAACAGTGGAAAAGGTGAGTGTTATGATGGGTGCACTGGGCAAGCAAGGTACAACCGTTTCCCTATAAGGAAACAAGACCAAAAGCTAAGTAGGACTGGTGTACGAGATCAAGCAGAGTTGGCATAGAGCGTGAGGATTAGAAATTTGGTATGAGGGAGTTACAAAAGTAATTAACACTCAAAGAAAGGTGTGTTGGCATGCAGTGAGCCTGGCAAAAACTGACACAGCGGCTGTTTCTCCGCTTGAACAGTGGGGAAGTCAGAAACAGATATCACAGACACCTAGCGGAGGACCCAAGGCCTGGTACCCCCAAAAGTTCCTGCTGAAACGTCTGAGAAGCCACTTGCCCGGTAGTATTACAAGGAGGAAAACAGTAACATTGCCTGGGGGTTACTATTAGCGTTCGCCTGATACCAAACTGGACGAGTTCCTGTGTCAATGCTTGCAGGGGCTCTGGCAAAAGGAAATCTTATTGGTACCATACATCATTTTTCTTACAACACCAACTTTGAACCAGGGACTTCCATTGCAATCATCATTGGTATTTAGTTATCACACTGGGATAAGATTTTTGGTGCTTCATTAAGTCGCTAAACACTGACAATCGCTTTCTTAGAAGATTAAATCCCGTGAGTGCTTCCACTTCCCTGGAATGTCACCCTCTTACTCCAGGCTGAGTTAAGTAACAGTAGCAACAAATTTACAGACACTGCAATTTAACAAAAGCAATTTAACAAAAAAGAATAAAGACCTCATGTCTAACTTGGTGAATCAGAAATGAACCTCCTCTTAAGACCCCTTGAGGTTTCTCTTGATTCAGGCAGGCATTATTACTATTATTTGACACTTGAGTGTAATCTGATACATGGAATTAAGACTCCAGGTATGTAAAGCAGAAGGTGGCTTGTAAATATATGCGTCTTGGGAGAAAAGATGTTGATGGGGAAACCAATTAGATTTCCTAGTGGTATTATTGTGGCTGCGGAAACCTAAGTAGTATTCAGTTACCAATAATGCTCCATAATACGCTTATAGTAATATTATAATGCAGAAACATCATTGCAGCATACTCTCTGGTGTAATTCATTCACACTACACGCCTCTTCCAAACTCATTATAAAGTTTATAATAGAAGATTGAAAACTAAACCAAAGGGGTTTTTTTACTAGCTGGTGTATAGCTAAGTGCTTTAAAGCAATGGGGAAAAGAGAAATTAGATCCATCATGAATAAATAAAAATTAATCCACTAGACCATTTCAGTGGAGGAAACAATAAGTACACAAGGAAAGAAATATTGTTTCCATTTCTACACTTCCAAGAGACTGCTTACATTGCAGGGGGAGAGGAGTTTCCTATTCCCAAAGTAGTCCATATTGTTTGAATGATTTTACTGGGGGTTAAAGCAAGCACTAGAGCAAGAAATAACAAAGCCTGCACATGTGTGTATACTGTGCAACTTTCTATGTCACAAAATGGCAGCAAACCCCTAGAAATGAGAAGATGCAGTCCCATAGAAAACGGCATCAGAACAGCGTAGGGAGCCCACTGAAAAGGATGCTTCTGTGACTTTCAATACGGCAATGGATTCATGGCGTTGGAAGGGGCCTCCATGCTCATCTACTTCAATCCTCTGTTTAGCCTGATGCAGGACTTGCTCATAAAGCATCTGGATAAATACCGATTCATTCACACGTTATATCCAACATTCAGATTAAGCAATGCCAAAAGGTTAAGGGATTTACAACAAACACTTATTGCAACAAGTGTGAAAATGAGATTCCTAAGAATATTCATCCAAAGAAAGAGCCTGAAGGTGCTGTTCTACTCTCTAAGTGTGGCCTCTAGCAAAATAAGTAAATAGTCCCCACTATACTTCTAGACATCAAGCTATAATTTAGGGCAAGGCGAGATTTGTCCTAAAATCTGTGACTACCATGCTGGGGGAAAAAAAGGAAGACACTTGAGGGTCTGAATGGCATGGAGCCAAATCATCACTGACTCAGCTTTATGGCATGATCCAAAGCCAAATGAAGTCTACGGGAAATTTCAGATTCAGTGGAGCTTAGAATTGACTCTTCCAAAGCACGGAGACATGCAAATTGCATTAATAATTCCACTGAATGTGGCTAACTTGAATATTCAAATAAATTCACAAGTGCAAGCAGCTCAGAGGATATGGCCCTTTTATCTGTTTCACATGGGTAATGTCAGGAAAACCTTAATAAAATGAATGGTCACTATAAAAAGGTGATTCTGCATATACACGTTACATAGTGCGATTGATAGAGAAGGAATTGATTGGTAGGAGTGCAGGGTGCAACGTGTTAATAAAGGAGATTTTCCTAGTTCTTGCTTCTAGATAGTTGCTTTGGATACTAAGGATCATTATTCCACCTATTTGGATGTAATGTGAGAATAAAATTAAGATTGCATCTACTTATTTTAATACTCATGGGAGGTTTAGAAATGTGCATAACTGGCAAGGCATAATTTTAATAAGGAAATTAATTGTATTATCTAGAAGCATTTCATTGTGCCTGTTAAAACCCAAGTGGTAGCTGTTGCCCATAAAGTGATGTGTGCTGATTAAAACAAAACTATTTAACACTGTACCATATTGTTGTTTAATGTCTTGAGAATATGGTGTGTTTTCAATGCTCAGAACATATAGATACAGATACATAGAGATTTTTTTTAAAGTATTGAATGCACTTTACTAAACCAGTAGAAACTGAGGGAGCAAAGTCACATTGGATGAAACTCAGGGTCTAAAAGGAGCCTGTCTGCAGAAAAGATACAGCATGGTCAGGGGTTACAAGCTTCATCTCCATTTTCATTCTATTGTCCTTTAATTATTTTCTGGAGGAAATGCATGTCAAAATGGTACTACAGTCTCCATGATACTTTCCTGGATAAATGTAGGTGGGAAATCAAAAAGTGGTTTCTAACTCTCAGAAAACTGTGGTTCCAGAGGACATCTCCAATAGCAGTAATGGGGCAAAGCAACCTTAGCTAGCTTCCAGATGGAGCTTGAGTAGTTTATGAATAAGATTATATGACATGGTTATGTGGGCTCAAGGACTCAGGAGGCCCATGTCCAGCATACCCATAGCTTTCTAATACCCAGCCTTTCTGGCCAAAATAGTCTCTCTTTTTTTTTTAAGTTCTTGAGACCATTTCTAAAAATAGATGTTTTTATTATAGCCAATGCTAGTAATGCCATCTGAACTTCCTCCATCCTCTGCCAGTGTCTTGGGCCTGGTTGGAACTGCTCATGCCCTGGTCACATCACTCCAACTCTAGTTACTACTCCTGGCCATGTTGCGACTAATTAAGTTTCAAGGGCTCAAATCATGGCCTAAAGTTTCCCCCATAGCCACACCCATGCCTTGCAAGTTGTGGCAAGACAGAAGAGGGTGCTACTATGCTAAGCCACCCACATCACTGTGCCATGCCCAAAATCACACTCCAGGAGTCTCCCTTGGGGGGGGCCTATGTCTGGCTATCCCCCCTCCTGGAGACCTCCCAAAAGCCTGGGGTAATGCTGCCACCACCCGGGCACTGGTTTCTGTTATGGCTCTGTACAGCCTGGGGTACACAGCCTGGGGTACACAGCCCCAGCCAGCCTTGGGAGTGCTTTGCCCACTGGAATTATTTCTGGGTGCTTCTTATAGCCTGAAGCTTCCCAGAGAAATGTTAGGTAGGACAGAATTAGTTAATAATCTACCAAGAGCTGCTAGGAGCTAAACACACCTCTGACCCCTCTTCCCTTAAGCATTCACAGTTAGGTGTGCTGGGCCAAATAGCCTTTTATTGATCAGAGAGAGAGAATGGGGGAGGGGAAAGACAATGGGATTTTGGAGAAAATGCCTTGAGCAGTACCGAATTGAAAAAAATTCGAGCCTTTCATCAAGTTTGGATTTGGGTACCCTTTTAATATGCATCTAAATTATTTAGATTTAATCTACTATCTAATTTTCAGGAATAATCATTGGCTCATCCAGAGAGAGAGAGAATATCACTCTGGAGGTTCACTGCTTGAGTCTGTTCCAAGATGCCTGCGGGAGGAAGGGAGCCCCCCAGACCAGGCGGCCTGACCCTTAAATAACTTTTCTGACCTCATCACCTGGGTCCAACCAGAGACAGGCATTATTTGAACACTGCTGATGCAGACCAATTATTTTACAAGTGGTCAGCAGCCCCTGGTGAAGTAGCCAGAGTCACCAAACTGGATCCATGGATTCCTTGGAGGGAAACTTAAGACAAAGGGTCTGGACACAATAAGAGGGGAAAGTGTGTGTGTGTGTGTGTGTGTGTGTGTGTGTGTGTGTGTGTGTGTGTGTGTGTGTGGTGGGAGGGGGGAGGAAGTGGTCCTCTCCACTCCCATAAGAAGCAAGATACACAAAACAAACAAGATACACAGCAAAATAAATCCAAAACACCCTCCCAGCCCAGAATTCCCACTCCAGGGACAGACAGAGGGGGATTTCTTCACACAGGTGCCACTCTGTCATCATTGGCTTTCCTGTATGGGCTTCAGCCCTCTTGGCTTTAGTCTACTTCTTACTCTAGCTGGAAGCATCTAGCCCTGACCTACTTGGTCAAGTTCTGGCCCTCTCAGCCTGAGCCCATCTCTGGCCCCACTCCGGTTTTAATCCTTCCTGGACTTCAACCCATTATCTAGGCCTTCAGCCTTCTTAGACTTTGCACCAACCTCTTGGACTCAAGATGTGGAGTGCCTCTCAGGCACCCATGTATGATTGCCTAACCGCCTCCATAGCCACAAACCCGTCCTCCAGTCAAACTGAAACAGAAATGCAAGCAGGCACTTCAAACTTAAGCATTCAGACCCCCATCTGGGTCACCCTACTGTTACAAAAGCCACCTCCCCACCCACTGGTTCTTTTGTAGGCCCTGAGCTAGCAGCCTAGGTTGGTAGGAGCTCCTCTCATTGCAGAATCCAGAGCAACACTTGTCCTTCTGCTTCAGAAACTCAGGATTATGTCCGCTGAGCACCACCTCTTCCAGTCAGGTGTTCCCCTGACCAGCTGTAGGTCTGCCCTCTCAGCCTAATGAGAAGCCTATTTCTGTTTTCCTCGCTGAGCTGCAGTGGTTTCCCTCCTGCCTACTTGGGGCTTTGCCCTACTTCCATGGCTACTCAGCTAGCTCTTCAGTGGATATGTGCAGCCCTCTAGCTCCCCGGCTACTTTTTCTCCTGCTGTGAGTAGTTATTCTTCTGCATGCAGTTGCCTGCATACTTTCCTGCTGCATTTTCTCTCTTACGATAACAGGAGCTTCTGGCTCCCGGTTACAGAACCACGCACTCATATGGAAATAAACTATGTACTACCTCCTGTGGAGCTTTTATCCTGTAGCTTTGAACTGAAATATTTAAGATAAGACTTTGCCAACTGACTGTAGCTTTGCTCTCTATGCCATCTTATTATTTACTTATTGCATTTATTATTATTATTATTATTATATTTGTAATGATACTTGTAATTAAGACTTGTACTCATGCGAACATCATACAAGGGGGTTCATGCTGGGGGTTGGGCGACATGACCCTCCAGGTCCCTTCCAGTGCTCTGATTCTGTAACTCTAAGGTTGAGGATGCCATTGTGTTAGGTGCTGTACAGACAACGATCACCGACTCAGACTCAATGTGATCACAATGTCTGTGCTAGACAGGACAGGGACAGCTGGACCGAACGAAAAATGGGGTATGTTGGCAGTCCATGTGGGATCTCACAAGGACAACGTTGTAACCTTATGATTATATAGCAGCCTTATTGCGGGACTGCCTTGCAGTAAATGTCCATGCAAACCAAAGGTAGGACATGGTGAGAGCAAGCAAATTTTTGGTCATTTCAGGGTTAACTTTAAATCAAGGAGTCATATTTTTTCCTCCATTTCAAGGCTTTAGGTTTTCAAGCTCTAGAAACTTCTGCCCCAATTGGCTGAGGGGTATGTTTTTGCAAAAAGGATCTTAATGAGAAAAGCAATTAGTTTCCCCAGAAGCTTTTTGCATTTGTTAAAATCCAAAGGATATTACATTGCCTGCAAATGTTGCTACAAACAAATTATCCAACCTAAAATGCACTGTACCATTTCATGTAATTAAATATTGCTTTTTAGCCATGCAGCCCATGGAGCTATGATTTCTACTTCTTGAAATTGCCTAAAACCAGACAACAGAACATTTTAATGTTTACTCAGAAGCAGAAGGTTCACATCTTTTTTTTTTATAAATTGGGCAGATGGATGGCAAGGTACATACTGTTGACAGTGTGTGTGAAAGGGAACAGGAATATGTTGAGTATTTTAATTGAGACCCATCACTCTTAAGATGAATAATATGCATCAAAGCTCTTTGATAGTAGCTGCTGAGCTATTTTTACTCCCAAAAGAGCTGTTTAATGGTCACCACAAGGCCGTATGTATTCTTCTCTGACTTGTAAAAGCATTATTGCATAATTAGTTAATAGCCAACGGTCTCTGCTGACAAGTTAGGAGGTGGCAGATGAGCAAAACACCAGCCGATATATGAGCTCCTAAGTCTGACAGGTCTAGACTGTGGGCCTAATTCCCATTGCACCTTAGATTATCACACATGTCTGCACAAGGTAAGAGTAAAATGACAACAAAATCCCACTATGCATAGAAGTGATACTACAACGTGTTAACCCATGGAGAATAAGTACCTGCGGCTTTATTACTACAGTGATTCCTGTACTTGTTGCTTTCCCTGTGACATTTTTGGAAGGGTTTTTTTTCTTTTCTGTCAAAAGCATTTCCAACCTCCTGCCACCCACCAAAAAAAAATCCATGAGAATACAAATATATTAAAGACACCTAGACAGATTAGTTAGATGTACGGACCAGAGCCAGATGCTGTTCAACACTGAGAAGTGGAAAGTGCTCCATCTGGGGAGGAAAAATCTGCAACAAACTTACAGGCTCAGTGATGCTACCCTAGCTAGCGCCATGTCCAAAAAGGACCTGGGGGGTCATAATTGATCATAAAATGAATATGAACCACCAGTGAGATGCTACAGTTAGCAGAGCTAACAATATGCTGGCAAGCATCAACCAATGCATCTCAAGCAAAACTAAGGAAGTTACTGCCCCGCTCTACTCAGCATTGGTGAGGCCACATCTGGAGCACTGCATCCATTTCTGGGCGCCGCCCTTCAAGAAGGATGTGGAGAAGCTTGAGAGAGTCCAGAGAAGAGCCACCCATATGATTAGAGGCCTGAAGAGCAAGCCATACAAAGAAAGGCTGACAGATATGGGACTGTTCAGCCTAGAAAAGAGAAAACTTTGGCAGGATTTGGTGGCAGCTTACAAATATATCAGGGGAGAGAATCTGGCCAGGGGCGGGCAATTATTTTGGGCGGAGGGCTGCTTACCTAATTTTGGCAAGCTGTCAAGGGCCACTTGGGTAGTCCTGCCCCTTGACAGGTGCCACACCTCCAAATTGCCATCTTGTGACAGGAAGTCCTGCCACCTAACCCCTGACCTTTGCCACCAAAAGTCCCTCCCGTTGCCCCTGGAAGCACTTCTTTCAGCAAGAGGTTTTGCTATCTCAGAACCAGAAAAATACCAAAATATATTTTAAAAAAGGACACCTAAAACATTCATTAATTTGATTTCAAAAAATATTTTTGTCCTAATTTACGTGTTTGTATAGTGTACATAGAGGTGATTGTATATATTACCTTAAAATGAAGTCTTACCCTTGTATACTGTGGCAGGGAGTATAGGTTTGTGGGGGGCTGTGGTTGTGTGGGTATGTGGGGTTTGGGGGAGGGTGTGGATGTGTCTGTGGGGTTGGATAGGTGTGGGGGTATGGGGTGAGGGAGCATGTGGGGGTGTGTGTGTGTGTGTGGATATGTGGGGTGTGGGTGGGTATGAGGTTTGTGAGGGGGAAGTGCATGGGAGAAGGGTGGGTAGGGTGTGCAAAGGGGTGTGGGGGTTTACGTGGATGACTGTGCGAGGGGTGTGTGGGTCCAAGTGTATGGTGGGGTGTGCATGTGGGACTCATCCTATGAACACACACACACACACACACACACACACACACAGTCCCTCCTTCCTTACACACACACACAGTCCCTCGCTACACACACACATATGAACACACCCCATCCACCAGGGTACTAGTGTGGGCCCATGCTCCACAGTCCAGTGATGCAGTCAGGACCCACATGGTGCTGGAGCACTGTGGGAGCAGGAAGGCAGGGAAATGGCTTGGGGTGGGTTGCGGCTGGACTGCTGACAGCTCCCTCTAGGTCCTACTGCCCATGGCTCCTGTCATCTTTGACAGGCAGCCAGGAGTAGATGAATATTTTCTAAATTTTTTAAGGGCCCTGCAGGGCAGATAGAATGGCCAAAGATCCAGATAGAATGGCCTGATGAGCTGGGCTGCGGGCCATTTTTTGCCCATCCCTGGGCTAGGCAAGCAACTATTCACCAAAACACCCCAGGGAAAAACCAGAAGCAATGGCCATAAACTCCTAGAAGAAGGTTTCAGGCTGGATATAAGGAAAAACTTTTTCATGGTTCATGTGACCAGACTCTGGAATAGACTCCCAGCAGGGGTGAATCTAGCACCTACCCTGGAGATCTTCAAAAGGATACTGGATGCACACCTTGCTGGGGTTATTTTGACCCCAGAAGTCTTTCCTTCCAAGTAGTTTGTAGTGTCGGATGGGACCTGAGCAGATTATCAAGTCCGACGCCCTGCCATAGCAGGAAAGAGTACTGGGGTCAAATGACCCCAGCAAGGTGTTCATCCAGCCTCCTCTTAAAGACCCCCAGGGTAGGAGCCAGCACCACTTCACTT
>NW_017728886.1:1661153-1680748 GCF_001723895.1 Crocodylus porosus | reverse complement strand
CCCTCCAGACATTCCCTGACTAGATCCTCACTAACCCTTGGTCTAGGTGTGCCTCCCCTGGGGTATATGGGGGGCCCAAAGGTGGGGTGGCTGTTCCAGTCCCTGCTCAGGAAAATGGAGGCAAAGAAATCGTTAAATATGTTAGCGTTGTCATCTGGTGTGATGACCAAATTTCCTAGCATGTCCTGCAGGGGCCCCACATTACTTGGAACCTTCTTTTTGCCCACTATGTATTTAAGAAAGGACTTCTTGTTATCCTTGATTCAGGTAGCTAGTCCCATTCCCATCTCTGCCTTGGCCTTCCTGACTGCCCCCCTGCATGCCCGAGCAACCATAGTATAATCCTCCCTGGTGATGGTCTCTCCCTTCCATTGGGTGTGCACCTCCCTTTTAGCTAGGAGACATTCCTTGATGCTTTTGGTGAGCCATGGGGGCTTTTGTGCCCTCCTGCTCCCTTTGATCTGTGTTGCGATTACCTCCCTTTGGGCTTGGAGGATCATCTCCTTAAGGAGCGACCACTCTCCTTAGACACCCGGCTCCCCCCCACCTCCAGGACCTCAGTGCTTCCCCAACTATTCTCCTTAGCTCATTGAAGTCACCCTCCTGAAATCTAGGGCTGCTGCCTTGCTATAGGCCTTTGCCACCTTGTGAATCTGTGAAGGGGAACAAAGCTTTTCTCCCAAAAATTAAATATGTCCAAAAGCCATTTTCTATTTAAATTTTGTAAACAGAACAATCAGGGATGTATCCCTTGACATTTCTAAACCAATAATGGCGTATGCCAGGGAGGGTATGACAGGGGACAGGATATTCTAGTCATATATTCTCCCTCTAAAACATCCACCAACAGAGACAGAATACTGGCGCAGATGGACCCAGTATGGCACTTAAGTTCTTATAAACTTTTTTTTACCCTTTTTTGTTTTTAATTATGCAACATTTCTCATGGATCTTTGGTCCAATCAATATTACATAGAACACAATAAAGGGCACTTCTCTCAATTATGTAATTGCCCCATTTAGTCTTCCCTTTAGAAATAAACTAACGTTGGCAAAACTTGGAAGCTTTCCATGTGGGTGAAGGTAGAGCAAGGTGTCAAACAGAGAAGGAAATCTATACAAGTAGGAGTAACTGGGAAAGGTATGAGTGTTTCCACACTTATATCGCAGAATCATATAAAATGAGGGTTACAAGGAACCTTTGGAGGTCACATCTAGTCCAACCCCCTACTCAAAGCAGGACCACCCCCAACTAGATCATCATTAAAAATAAATGCAAATTTACCATAAGGAGTGACATATGCTTCAGAAATTTGGGATGTTTCTGGAAGGATTCCTGAGGCAGAACGTGTCAATCTTAATGCAGAAATATTCTTGAAGGCATTAATTGGCAGCCATATCAGTTTACCTACTAATACTACTCCAGCAGAAGTTAACAGTTTAGGACCAAATCCTTCAGTGCTTATCTGGATATATTCTTAAGGTGTTGAAATACCGCTCCCTCTTATGGGGGTCTTTCCCCTATTATTTGGGTGCTGAGCAGTGCCAATGTGTAGGGGGTGCATGAGGGTACACATGCACCTCCTGAGAGCACCAATGCAACCCCTAATCAGCTTCACTTGCCACTTAGGGCCACCCCCCACCGGTCAGCAAGACTGGCCATGGGGGACCCCCGCCCCAACTCAGGTGGCCCCAGTTGCCCATGGTGCTTGGGTTATACTGGTGGGTGGATGGCCCATTAAAACTGTTGACACATCCACTTCCAGTTCTGCCCACTCCTGGGACTATATGAGCTGGAGAACCAAAAGCAAGGGGCAGTTGTAGTTTGACCTCTGGAGAAGTCACAGCTCCCAGCGAGGGGCTGTTGTGTACAGAAGAGCACGGTATGCTACAGCTGAGAGTTAATGAGAGGTATTTGAATTATGGAAGGGAACAATCTGCAGCATTTGAAACTGTTGGGGGATTGTGGGAGAAAGAGAAATGTGTCTGACTGGTATAGTGCAGCTTGGGGAAAAAAGACACTAGTCCACACACCCCATTACTAAAATAGCTAAGCCTTTCACAGCCTACATTGTAGTCGGGGAGCAGGGGACTGGGAGAAGTGGTGGCGGCACAGGTGCTGCTCCCAGCTGCCTGGCTCTGGCACAGATACAGGTAAAGCCCTTTGCTGCTAATGTGCCCATGAAGCCACCTAGCCTGTGTCTGGCTGGAACTGGGTTGTTCCAGCTCATAACTTGTTAAAGGTTGCTGGTCTCAACTCTAGGCATTGAACTTGCTTCCAGTAAAACTGCCTCTGCACTGAAAGATCTGTCTTCTTCCAGGTATCCTGTGCTGTTGAGAGTGCTGAGTGGCTGGGCACCTCGACCAAAGCAAAGCCCTGGCAGGATTCATGGGTTGTGCCCATCTCTTCTGTGGGGTCCCATCCAAGAGGTATTTTCATAGCATACTGTTGGATCAGTCTTGGCACAAAGTACTGTCAGAGGAGACTAGAGTGTTGCTTTTCTCCTTCTACCCAGGATATGGGCTGGGCACCTAATGCCAAGAGAGGGTTCACAGCTGTGAGACCCCAGGAAATAAGGTGCCTTGCTGCAGTCCTGAGTGAGTTGCCTAATTCCTGAAGAGCAGTAGGTTGGAACGGTTCCTTCCTTCCCTCAGTATTTCCAAGTGGCAGGCCCAAGACATTATCTGCCCAGCATGTTGACCCTTCATGGGTCCCAGTTGTTCAGTCATGACTCAGTTGTTGAATAATGCACACTTCACCCTGGGCAAAATCCTGCAATGAGTGCAGAACTGAGCAGTTCTATTTCTCAATGCTGTTTAATTCGACACACATGGGCATTGACAACAGTGAAAATATAACTTCCCTGTAAATATTCAGAAAATCCCCCTTTCATTGTTCCTTGTAAATACTAGGGGGCATTCAGTGAGCGTGAATTGAATTTTGCTGCTGCAACAAGATGAGCAGTCAACAGAAGTTTCCATATTTCTCTTGGGAAAAAAAGAAACGAGTAGATTCTACTGCCAGAAAACACCATTAAATCACATCACTTGGCCCCCTGCATAACCCAGGCCAGAGAATCTGGTTGCTTCTGCACTGCACCCTACAAGTTGTGAATTGGCAAAAACACATCTTCCACGAGGGGATCCAGCCATATTTAGAAAGCACAGAGAGATGGAGAATCCACTACTTAATTGAATAGTTTGTTCCAGAATATCCCCCTCTCTATTTTGTCTGAATTTACCTTTGGCCCTTGTTCTGCCAGTCTCCACTGCATTAAAAGACCTTTAATACTCATGGAAGGCATAACTGCACTGTGAAAACCCCACCAGGGAACGACACACGGAAATGTGGCACAACAATCATGCTATAGGCCAAAAGGCTATAACTTAGTTTCCATTAGCAAGGTGCTCAGTGAGAGCCAACAAGCACTCCTGAAACAAAGACATGCCCCTTACCACTCTGAAAATGGCATGTCATATCCATTTTGGGATGTAGTATGCACTGAGTGGGCTTGAAGTTCTCCAAAGTAGTGCCCCTTACACAGCCCTTTGGCACAGATGTGTTCTCACACATGGTAGTCAATCTCCATCTTTACAGACTTTTGTAAACCTGTCCCTACTGCAATGCAAAAAATAACTCACTGCCTTTTAAACTTAATGTGGTGCAAGGTCAAAATAGATTTGGAGCCGTTGCTGTTACACTCACCTCTTTTCCCATCCTTAGTGAAGGTGGAAAAAGCAGCTGCTGACTTCTTAATGTCTCAGTATATCACAGAACAGCCTCTACAATAAACACTGCAAGCGCACGGAGACAAAAGAACGCGGTACTTCTTCTGTATCTATTCAGCCCCCAATAGATGTTTGTGGTAACTGAGGCAAATGCCATGTAAGCTGAAATCTTCATTTCGTGCATGCCTCATGATCACGGTGAACACAGAGGGAATATTAAACTGGTAGAACCGACGCGCAAACAAAAGAAACACCAGGGACAGTGATTTTTGTGCATGTTTTCAGGAAAGCAGCAGACAGGCTTTGCAGTTTCCTTTGTGCAGTCCTCCTCATGATAATTATAGTCTCCAGGTAGAACAATAAAGGAAGGAAATTCTCTAGTACCCATTGGGATTGGTGGGAAGTCCACTTGTCAGATGGTGACAAAAGCATTCAGATCACATCACCGCTGGTTATACGATCTCGTTAGGACATTTATAAGCAACAGTCTATCCCAAAAGAGCACACAATGATGTTGAGAGAGATTGTCCCCACCCTAATGTACAGAAAGAAGGAGGAACAAGAAAAGCAAGCACGTAGAAGGGTTTATACTTGAACCCAGTTTTCGTGTCTCTCAGTCCATGGGATAGGGAACATCCTCATCACTACTGGGATTCAAAACTAAACTAAACTCTCTCCCAGCCATGTTCATAGTCAAAAGTCCTTCTGAGACCTACAGCCTAATGAGGTAGGATGGCTAAGGCATGCCATTTTTAAGAGCCAACCTTGAAGTGACAGGGATAGCATCACTGCCAACCACCTTTGACTCCCAAGCCCAGAATGGATACCAGGTGTCCATTTACACCTAGTTCGATAAAGTGACAGCCATTGGCAGGAGAGGAACTCAAACTTGTACCCAGTAATTCTCTATTGATATTTGAATGTTAGTACATGTACTGCATCTGCTTTGAAACGCTCAGAGAAATAACGCTGGGATAGATGCACCAACAATCTCTCTTCTAGTAAAGGACGTCCAGGAAGTCCCTCTCTGGTACGTCTGTGCGAAGCAGCTAGTATTCACTTCAGATTCGGATCTGGCCGTTCGGGGGACAGCGAAGCGATTCTGTGATTCAAATCACTGTCCCGACTCGATTCGACTGAATCTGATTCAGAGATTCGGCTCCTGCCGAATCTCCCAATCACCCAGGCCAGGCCGATCCCCGGCCCGCTCTCCCAGCCCTGGCAATGGCTGTTCCGCCCACCCCAGCTCCCGGCACTTGGGGAGAAAAAGCTCACACTCACTGGGTGCTGCCTGGCAGGGGGCAATCCCTGCTCCCCATACAGCCCCACACTGTGTGGCAGACTCTGCATGAGCCCCCCGACCCACCCCCCTGCACTGTCCCAGCCCCCTCATGGCTGCCCCAAGTGCCCCAGCTCCAGCCTCTAAGTGGGGGACAGCAGGGATCTTCCCTCCACCCAGCAGCACCCAGTGAATAGGGGCTTTTTTTTAAAGCACAGGGAGCTGGGGCAGGCAGGACAGCCATGGGAGGGCTGGGGGAGCAGGCAGGGGATGGGGCCTGGCAGGGATCCCCCCATGGTCCCCTCCCCCAGATGCCCCTCTCCCAACCCCTACTTACCATCATGGTGTCTGGCTCCAGCTCCCTGCTGCAGCCACTGGGGACTGTCCGAATCATTGAAGCTCTCCAAATCTATTCCAACGATTCAGAGAGCTTTGAGTTGATTCAGACCTTTTAACTGGTTCCTGATTCATTCGGATTTGGAGATTCAGCCACTGAATCAAGCCATGTCTCCTCGGAATTGAATCAGCACCTGAAGCTTTGCACAGCCCTACTCTCTGGACCTGTTTTTACTATGAAGTGGGAAGAAATCTAGGGGAGTCGATTCCTGGGTCACTTGAATCCATTTTGCCTTTCCCAAGGAAATGTCTTTCACACAGCGGGCTGCATAAATAAATGACCGCTTTTGACAAGAGCTTATTATGTGTTCAGTTAGTCTTTGGCTTCAGCTGTAGACTGCATTGCAAGTATTGACTCATTAGTAAAGAAATAACAATCTTCATTTATTAATTGGAGGGATAATTGTCCCCACAAGGACCAAGGGGAAAGTGAATTAATCCCCATAATCAGACCATTGCCATCATGCTTCCCACGTGAAGGAGCGCACAGGAAACTGGCCTAGCCTTGAGCATCCTGGGGAAGTAAAATGGGTGCACAACTATAAAATAATTAATCATTTTATCCCAATTATTATTTTAGTATTAAAATATTATAGGGTTTTATTTTAATATTGAAATAATAAAGGGTGCACAATTCTGCTGTTGAGACAAGGAAGCTCAGATTGAATGCAATGCAACTCTGCTGTTTTACAGCTGGTTAAAGGAGCCTTCTCCCTGGGTGAGGCGATCCCCCATTGGGGTAGTGACACTACATCACATCCTACATTGTGGATCCCCTGTCTCCATGACAGGGGCATGGCTGGGGATCTTAAAACCTGATAGAAACAACTGTTATTGACCCAGGATTTGTGGTACATATACTTGAGTACAGTGTATTAGTACTTGGCTGACTGTCTCCATATCCAGCCATAGAGCTTACATTACAGTTTATTTGAAGTCAGCTTTTCCCTGGTGTTCAGGCAGTCTCTGGGGGGCTGTTAGCAGCTGGCATTATTTACAGAAGCCTATAAATTAAAGCATAGGTGAAGGGGGCATATGGAGGCAGAGGGATGGATGGGTGACTGCTAGCGCAGAGGCAGCATATGCATATATGGATATGGCTTTGTCTCACACAGCATCTCTAGGGACTGATGAAAGCCATCACTTTGATGCTGTAGTAAGTCTGATGTCACACTCTGATGTTATACAGCGTTTACTTCTACTGCCAGGTGCTTTGCAGGTACTGGAGGGATTGCCATCTCCATGGGGAATTTACAGTCTGGGATAAAACAATGGGTTAGTAGACAGTGGTTAAAGCAAACCACCAGTATAGATTTTTCTTCCTACAGAACAGTTTGGTGTGTACACAGTGAAGCAAGAGGGGATCATTAGAGGGACTTCAATGGGAGTAGAGTGAAGTGGCCTTAGGGCTCAACTCAGAAAGGTTGTAAGGAGGATCATGGAAGGCAGCACCTGGGGGCATTTCTGATAAGACACGAGATGATTTGCTGCAGCAGTATCATATACCACAACAGAATAAGAGAGTCACTGAAAATGATGGGTGGAAGGGAGCTCAGGAGGTCACATCTAGTCCAACCCCTGCTCAACACAGGACCAGTCCCAACCACATCATCGCAGCCAATGCTTTATCTAGCCAGGCCTTAAAAACCTTCAAGGATGGAGACTGTACCACCTCTCTGGGTAACCTGTCCCAGTGTTTTACTACCCTCCTAGTGAGAAAGTTCTTCCTTATATCTACCCTCAATTTCCCTTGCAGCAACTTGAGCCCATTGCTCCCTATTCTGTCATCTGCCACTGCTGAAAACAGTCCAGCTCCATCCTCTTTCAACCCCGCTTCAGGGACCTGAAGACTACTGTTAGATCCCCACTCAGCCTTCTCTTCTCCAGGCTCAATAAACCCAGTTCCCTTGGCCTCTCCTCACAAGTCACGTGCCCCAAGCCCGAACCATTTTTGGTGCCGTCCACTGAACTCTCTCCAACTTGTCCACATCCTTGCTGTAGCAGGGGGGCCAGAACTGGACACAGGACTCCAGATGTGGCCTCACTAGTGCTGAATAGAGGGAAAGTGTTGCCTGGTAAAAGAGGGTCACCCTATATAGGAATAGCCAGTTCCATTCATCTGTTTAAAATGATCTGCTGCATGTTTTAAACATGCAAGGCGAAATCAAGCAAAATAGTGCAGCTCCTTTGATCATTCCCTTGCTGGCGGCTCTCTTTGGTATAAAGGAGTAGAGCACAGCTGCCTGTGCCAAGGAAAAATATTTGTGACCATTACCCTCTTTTGAGTTGAAATTGAACAATTTCCACCTCCGGCGGAACACAAAGGCAAGATCAATATAATTTTGAGATAATGGCTGCTGTTACCCACGAGTGGGATGGGCTATGTAGCGGGAAGGCTTCGTTTTGTACATTCCAGAGTGCTATTTTCATGCAGCACATAATCTTGAGGATCTATTATTCTGAGGATTTCAAGCTTCTTCCCATTATGAGCGGGGATACAGGAGGCATAAGGTGAGGAAATATAATCAAAGAAATAAAGTAGGACATGTACAGAACATTTATGATGTTTTCCTTTCTATTCCCAGCCGGCTTATCTTCTTCTGCCGAATTATATTACTTTGATCAAAATGATCTTGTTCCCCTCTGTCCCCTTCTAACCTTTGTTTTTCTCAGGTCTAGGACAAATGATTAACTGGGCTGCTGATGCTGCATGCACATAAAATTCACAAAAGACATAATGCATCCTTGCATCAGACGGGACTGAGGTGAGGAAGACCCGGATTCTAGTGCTGGGTCAGCTATTGACTTCCTTGGGGACGCTGGCCAAGTCACTTCACCTTCCTCTGCTTTAGTTTTCCCACCTGTAAAGTGAGGATAACCATGCTAACCACATTTGTAAAATGCTTTGAGACAGGATGGGAAGTACTGGATGAGTCCTAGGTGGTAGTACTGAGTGAAGGCACTGGAAAAAACTTCCCAAGGACCGCCTGCTCTGTATATATTCCATGTTGCTCATCTCCATCCCCTTACAATCAGGCTGCCTGCAAGAACCTTCCAAACACATTCATGACTTGGTTGATATGAATGGAGGGCTCTGAGAGTGACTGAAGATTGAGGATAATATTAACTTTAATGAATTAGCACATTAACCTAAATAATTCATGCCAAACCCGAGGGAACAGAATAAAAAGGGAAGTGCTCTAGTATTCTCCAGTGGCAAAGAAACAAAAGAAACACAAGTGAGATTCATCAGCTTGCATCGTCTTTATTTTATTTAGCTTCCTCCACGAGAGCTCAATCCAAAGCCCAGCAGCACGTTTACGGAACTGGGAAATTTGGGGTCTGAACTAGCAGGGCTTGACAAATCTGCTTGCCTGTGGTGAATAGGGAAGTTCCCCAAGTTAGTAAAGTAATTATGCCATTTCTGCAAACTTCTTCCCACCCTTTCTTTTGGTTTTTTTGTTTTACTACGAGTATATACATAAGACACAGCTATGCCAGTATAGACACAGGGGATGCTTACTGCAGTTTAGGCTGATGCATTGTAATTGATTGATCAGTCCGGTCTATCCCATAGTAAGCTGAAGCTAAATTGCAGTCACTTAGCGGTTAGCAGCGGTCATGTGTAAACTGCCCCGGTTTAGTTTCACTTGCTATAGGACTGAAGCAGACAGATGAAGTTGTTACATCAGCTGATACGTGGTCATACCTGCCTAAAAAGGATAGGGGATGACCAATTTGTCTGTCCAGTGCCTGTATTTCTGATCTTTTGGGAAGATAATCTTCTGAATACAATCCCATGCAGTGTTCTTTTGAATCTCCAGATAAGCTACAAGACAGAGCTGTAACTTACCAAAACCTAGGTCTTGGGGCTGGATTTTAAAAGCATAAGTAGCAGTTAGGTGTTCGTCTTCTGATGATATCGTTTTCCCTTTAACCACCTGCAGCCTAACTCCTCTTTAGGCATCTCTCCATGTACATTAAGATGTGCAAGAAGGGTTCTTTCTGTCAGACAGCGGCAGCCTTGTGGACATCATCAAAATAGCATGTCCCTGATAATCAATGCTTTCAAAGGGCGTGTCCAGCATAGCATGCCTGTGCATTTCCCTGGGGACAAATAGTAGCTGTGCACAGTTGTGCTGCTGCTACTTGTCCCCAGGGAATGCCTTGCTTTGGGCACTCTGGCACACAGCAAATTGCCCTGGGTGGGGTAGGGGAGGCTAGGGCCAGCACCTGGGCTGGCTCCAGCAGCCTAACCCAGGGCTCTGGGGGCCTCCTGGGGCTCCAGCAGCAGTGATCTGGCGCACACAGTCTGGCCAGCAGCCAGAGCATGGCTCTGGCTAGCCAGGCTCCAGTTTCGGGCAGCACCCGCTGCTGCCACATACACCGCCCTGCTTTTTTCAGGCATGGGTTTTTTTGACATCAGGATCTTCCAGTATCAAAAAGCACCTGCTGAACTGCAAATTAACAGTGCAGAAAATGCTTGCGTGCAGCTTGCGGCACCACAGCTGGGTCTGCATGCCGTGTGTGGTGGCACAGTGGGGGGGCACTACTATGCTGAGCCACCTGCCTCACTGTGCCAGGCGCAAAAACCGCACTTCAGGAGTCTCCTCCAGGGAGTTTACAGCCAGCCAGCCCACTTCCTGGAGAACACCCGCAAGTCTGGGGTAATGCTGCCACTACCCGGGCACTGGTCTCTATTAGAGCTCTGTGCAGCCCAGGGCATACAGACCCTGCGAACCTTGGGGTTGCTTTGCCCCCAGGTAATATTTCTGGGTGCTTCTTTCAGTGTGAAGCATCCCAAGATAACCTCAGGTAGGACTAAGGAAATATAGACAAGCTCCACTGGCTAAGCTGGAGCAAAAAGGCCTGACTCTTCCCCCCGGCTCTCCCCAGTACCACAGCAAGGCACACTGTAACCTGATACCTTTATTGATTGGGGGGTGTAGAATAAGTAAGTCAGAATACACTTTGAGCAAACAAAAATAAGTTGAGCAAGAGAGAGAGAGAGAGAGAGAAAGTGGGGGGAGGAAGGTCAACCTGGAATGACCCAAGGGAGAGGCAGAGAGAGGGGATTTCTTAACACCGCATACCAGATGTGCACGCTTGTCTGAACATCCCCAAAGGGTGCAACTGAGCTAATTCTGAACTTAATTTAGCTGCAAGCATAGACAAAGACAAACTTCATTCAGATGGACAAACTTCCTGCAAGATGGCACCGTGGTTAAAGCAATATACCAGGACCTTGAATGTGCATTTCAGCTCTGATACTATAGGTATCAGTGGTAGACCTGGGACTGGTAGTGTAACTGAGGGAGGGTGGGGACTCAAACAGAGGAGCAGTCCAGGTGCTGCCATGGTCAGGGGTTGCAAAAATAGCATTGCAACAGCCAGAGCTTCCCCAAATACTACATTGCCAAAGGCACATAGCAGCCCTGTTATATCTCTGCCTGGGACTAAAACTCAAGTCTCCCTCTTCAGTCCTGTATGCTGGAGTTTACTAATGATACTAATGATACCTCACTTAAAATAATGGCTTAGGCACACACAAATTCCCCATCATACAGCACGTGCAAGAACTCTTCATTCCCATTAACATAAAGTGTAGCTGGGGATGTTCAGTATTGAAGGCACTCAGTACTTAGAAGATTAGTTCCTGTCTGTGCTTTATGCAGAAGTTTACAGCACCGAATATGAAAGAGTTAGAGCTAAGGTGAAAGTTTTATCATAGTTTAAAATCCAATTACTCCCATTTTTAATGGAAATTAGGTCAGGCCCTAAAATTGCTTTCTATGCCAGTGATAATACGCAACCACTATTGTTCTGACTGCAATTTTCCTTTATTGTTTTAGAAAAGCCATTGTGTTCACCTATCAACCTATCACTCAGTTATTGCTTGGAATTCACATTACTCGTGTAGCCTACTGCAGTAGTTCCAAAACGTGTGTATATTTTCTTTTTAAAAAACCCCGGAAATCTGCAGATAAATAGCCATTGTCTTGGTAATTCATGCTAATTGTAATTCATGCTAATAGTAATTCATGTAGCCATAAGAGCACTTGAAAAGTGTAGAGTGATGCAAACCTTAAAAGTCCTTTTCAGTATGCAGAAAGCCATGACATGGCTCTCGTTGTGATATGAACAGGCTGTGTTCTTGCAAGCAAGCTGTGTAGCTGTTCAAAGCATGTGTTCTTGAATACTACACAGGCACTTCCCTGTTTCCATTAAGCCAACTTCAGGACAATAGTGAGGCATCTCAAGTCACATTTAGGGACCTAATGATGAGCATCTATAGCTTCTGCTAACTTCATCTGGAGGTACTAGCTGTCAGCACCTTCTGCAATTAGGCTTTTCAGAGCCTAAATGTAGATCAAGAGGATTAATTCAGGTACCTACATACAAAAAAACAAACAACAATGCTGGGTGGCTTTAAATATATAACTTCGGTCTGTCTTGAGACTGGGTTTAATGCAACCATGAACTATTGGACCTGACACAAGAATTACTGCTTGAAATTCTGCACGTCATCTCATAGTCGTCTCACAGGCTTTGAGCCCATGATGGACCATTAGATAATCTACTCTGACCGCCACCATAAGTAGAATTTCATGGGGTTATACCTGTATCGAACCTAACATGGGAAAAAAAAGCATGTCTATCAGAAAGGCAGTTTTGATCTGCAGATACCAAAAAATGGAGAATCCACTGCTTCCCTTGGACATGCCTGGCATATTTAATCATCTTTGGGTACATATACACATTCATTAATGTGCCATAGTTATGGCACATGAAATTTAATACCTGTGGGTACTTTTACACATGCTCCAGGGATGGTGAGGCTGCTCTTTAATTAAAGTGGCTGAGAGCCGCTCTAATTAAAGTGCCACCATGTCTCGTATATCAGTGTCCCTGTGCTTAAAAGTATCAGTGGGGGGACTTGAACTAAAGCTCTTTGAGAAAGCTTTAGTTCAAGGGCCTCTGCTGCCATTTTAAATGCAGGGACACTGATGCATGAGACTCAGGAGGCTGCTGGACCATGGCAATTGCCACACTCCAGGAGACTCAATTAATCCAGTGTGTCAGAACAGCCTCGCTGTTCATGTACAGGCCCCCCCCCGCCCCCCCATATTACCTGATAGTAAATCAATGCGCAGTAACCAGCGCTACTGCACAAGTAGCACCAGCATGCACCTTTTAAGTGATGCAAATGTGTACTAGACTAATACTACTGAGCAGTAACACATCAGCACGGCTTTCACCATGATGCACTAATGCGCGATAGAATTAGTCTACTGTGTATTTAGCATCTTGTGTAGGCACACCCCTTGCTATTATAAATGTACACCTTATGTGCTGTCACAGAAGTCTGTATAGCATCATTGCCTCTTCTGGCCTTTAGACCACTTTATTTTTTTTAAATGTAAAGCAGAGGTGGGGTTGTGGGGGGCAGGGGTTGGGTGTTTTGTTTTGTTTTTTGTTTGTTTTAACTTTTTAGGTTAAAACCCCAAGTTGCACAAATAAATGTATAGCTGTGTGGAAGAAAGAGCATGCTTGCCAGTACATTGATTTCACTGAAAAACATCAGGCCATGGCTTCCTGAAGAGCAGAACCTGAACCAGCTCTATTACTTGTGGTTGATTCAGACTTAAAATGCACAATGATTACTTTGGAGAATCCTTACCATTTCAAATCTCCTGCTTACATGAGCTATTGAGCCTGTGTCATTATTCTTCCCCAGTCTCTTCAATTACTTAACAGCACAAAGCAAATAAATTGGCTCTTCTCAGACTACTTACGAAGTGCTTGACAGTGAAACGCTTTAAATAAAAGGAGCGGGGTGCTCCTTCCATAGCAAAATTGCTTGTAAATGTCCCTTTTCTTTCCTGAACTAGTGTCAAGGGGATATGGTTTGCTTATGCCTTGGATTCTGAACAAATCTTTTTTTCTTTCATAGATGCAAAATATGGGACTGCTCTGACATGGAGCATTGCTTTACTCAGTAAGCAGCACCGTTGAAAATAAGGAAGCTACTTGAAGAGTAAGCACGATTAAAGATAGCAGAATCGGGTTCTTCGGAAGCAAGAATTCATCACATGGCTAATGGGGGTGAAATGATTTATGGCAGTGATATGATTTATGGCAAGAAGTTAATGGCAACAGATGTTGGCAACTTTATTTATAACTGTGTCTATAATTACGCTTTGACTAGTTAAATTGCAATTAGAAATAAAGGCCTCATCTTTCAATAGAAAAAAATATATATATATAAGGGAAGAAAGACAAAATGGAGAACATACTCTCATTTTGCCTTTGTGTCCAATTCCAGAATCTGTGATTCAGCTAGCCTCAGATTAATCAATTGAATGTGCACTTATTGAAAGAAAATCATAGCCATAGGCTGAATTCTGTGCTGACATATATCCTGTAACTCCATAAGGTCTGAATGCATAAAATGGGGTCTAATTTAGCTCTGGGCCTCTCTGTGTGTGTCTGTATATGTATGAACCAACAATTCAAAGGTCTCCCTAAGTTTAAATTGTCCACTGGGTCTAGCATGGTGTGGACATCTGACTGCCTCTCCTTCGGTGGTTCTTATGACTTTCTCGAGCATCGAGTTGAAAAGCATCAGTGACTATGTCCCTTGTTTGAGGCCGCTATCACTTTCCAGCGGATCTGATAGAATTCCCATATCTAATAGCACTGCAACTCCTGGATGCATATCATATTAAGGTGTACCTACCTGCAATGCATATCTTAGTAAGTGTGCCTGTTCTGTTGCAAATCCCAGCCCCTGCCATGATTGCCCATAGTGCTTCTCTTCTAATGCTATCATAAACATTGGCGACAGCTATGCTTACTTGATATAACATTCACATGTTGCTTTCCAGTGGTAAGACATCTAGCCCTGTTTCCTTTCCCATTTTAGTCAGTTTACTTAGTGGTCTCCTGTATGGTTAACCCAGAAAAGTGAAATACAGCTTGCTTTGCCGCTGCCCACACATTATGTATTTTGCAAAGATTACAATTCAACCTTCAAGGCTGGCTACTCTGACACCTTTCTCAAGCGCTCACAATTCCCGATGCATTTTGAAACCACCAAAGAAACATTTCATATGGTAGGCAATTAAAAAAAAAAAAAAGGGAAACCATGAGCAATATAGCAAAATAATCCATGTTAAATAACAGATGGGCTCACACTGATTCTGACCTAGAGATTCAGATTCAACCGGAGTCTGACATTCTTAGTTTGGTACCTGTAAAAAATCAGAATGTGAAGCAACAGGAAGCCCTGAAATCCTTCAAAGCCCTGAAATCCCAGGAGGCAAAGTAATAAATTATACAGCTTATCTGTTGAAAGCTTTTATGCGCTGTTCTCAAATTTCCAGTCAAGAAATGTGAAGTAAGCAGCGTGGCAAATGAGAGAGGATATTGAATGGAGATTGACATTTTTTTTGTCCGGATAAGTTCAACATTTCCTTTCTCTGCAACAGAGGCTAGAAAGGAGGGACCAATCTATGAATATCAGCTTCAATGCTTTTGTTCTATGGGCAGCTCCAATAGCCGCTTTCCCCATGATGGCTTCTCTACCTTGTAGGTGGGGATAGTTCATACTTTCATAGATTTCATAGACATTTGAGCTGGAAGGGACCTCGGAAGATCATTGAGCCCAGCCCCCTGCCCCATAGGCAGGAAGTCAGCCATACTGATGTCCCCTGACTCCCTTCTAGGTGCCCCCTTCCAAAACCAAAAATGTAATAGTAAGTTTGATTCCTTTTCTCCATTTCGAAGCTCAAAGGCAAATGCATGGGTTGATAGATGCAGTGTATGTTGAACTTTCCTTCGTAAAGGACACCATTTCCCATCCCAGATAAGGTTTTGATGGGAAAGTTATTTTTGTGGCTAAAATATCAAACACAAGGTCGTTCTGTGCAGACCCTATTGTGTCTCAGATAGCAAATTTGTCTGCATTGCTCACTGGTTCTGGAGAAAGACGAGGGGCCACAACAAGAGTTCAATGTTTCTCAGCAGGGCCCTTGGTTGTAGCTTTGTTGGTCTACAAATAAAGGCAGACACGGTTCTTTGGGCAGATGTGATCTCTTTTATTAGGCTAACTGAATACTCGGAAAAATTGTTCTTTGCAAACTTTCGGGTACAAACACCCTTGCTTCAGGGGAAAACTAGGGGGATATGTTGAACTAGTGATAGAATGTAGCTGGTAAAATGCAGACAGGTTCCTTGAGGTTATCACATGGTAGGCAGGTTAAAATGTGCAATAAATCCACTGTCTATAATTAGTCCAATCAGGACTCATAGGATAGATGATATCTTTTATTAGACCAACAAGATTTTTGCACAAAAAAAAAAATAAAAATCCTTAATTGCAAGCTTTTGGGCACAAACACCCTTCATCAGGCAGTGGAGAAAAGATTGTAAAATTTCTCCTGGCTAGAAATGTAAGTTCATATTTGATAGGATTACACAGAGGAGTCAATAGATGGAAAACTTCTCTGGGCAGTCAGTCCAGAGCTGGCATGGAGTCTCTCACCTCCTGCAAGGATCTGTGATGATGCAAATTACCTTGAAACAAAGGCAGGAGCAGGATTTTGGGTTCCAGGGGGTCACAGTTGCTTCCTGCTTGGGAAAATAGGAGGATTTCATTTTAAAAATCAGCTAAAATTAGATATCTTTCATGTGTCAGGTATTCAGGTGGTAGCCGTATTGGTCTAGAGGAAAAGGAAATCCAGACTCATAGTGGAGAAAGTATCTTTTATTAGACAAATAAGATTTTTGCAAAAAAAAAAATGCGATAATCGCAAGCTTTCGGGCGCACACACCCTTCATCAGGCATTGAAGAAAAGATTGTAAAAGTTCTCCTGGATACCTGATATATAGAAGATATCAAATTTTAGCTGATGTGTATAAGTTCAGTAATATACTTAGGTCTATATGCTCCCTGTGCCTGAAGAAGGGTGCTTGTACCGGAAAGCTGGCAAAGAACAATTTGTCCAACTATTTGGTTGGTCTAATAAAAGATACCACATCTACCCAAAGAACCTCATCTGTCTTTGTTTCTCAGCAGGGCACAGAAGTCCTCAGGGGGATCCCAGCTGCTGCTGCAGTAGTTGTGGTAGCTTATTTAATGCAAACTTAGACCTCTCTACACACACTTCAATTTGCAATCTAGACACAGTCCTTGACAAGCAGAATGACTTTTTGTATGTATGTTTTATACCACAAATCCTGCCTCCTTCAATTTTAAGACTGTGAAGATTTGACCCAGATTTCTTCTTGTTTATAGTTTTTGGAGACGCAGAGCCTACTGCATGCGAGACTGTGAAAGAAAGTCCCGTTTGTAACACTATAGCCCTGCAAAGATGGATATAAAAACTCACTGCCTGAACACTTCCGGTTGCTATGACAATGGTAAGAATTTTAAAATATATCTGCTTCAAAGGCAAGAATATGCTTGACACTGACCTGGGTCCTGTTTCTGGCTCTGACACCATCTTGCTGTATGACCTTAGGTACTTCACCTGTTTGGGCTTTGCTTTGCCTTTCAATAGTCTTACCATTTAGGTTGCAGGCTCTTCAAAGTGGGCACTTCCCCTAGCAGACAGATCTAAGCACTAATATAAAGCATAAAATAATAGTGTCTTTAATCTTCCATCAAACAGTATTCTTTGTCCCTCAGCCAAAGACAGACAAATATCTGGGTTAGTGAACTTACATTGTTGCCAAAGGAGGAATTTTTCCAGCTAGAGCTGGTCACAGCTAGGAAGATAAACAAAAAAAACCCCAATTCCCCCTGCTTATTTTTCATTGAAATTCAAAGACTCCTTTACCAGGCCTATTCCCTTCAGTCCACCACTTCCATTTTTGGAGGACAGTCTAATGACTTAGTCCCTAGCAATGGGCTTTTTTATTTTCCATTCATCTGGTATAACAGCTGCTTTGGCTACTTCACAACATACTCCAGTGACAAGGTCAGGTTATTGTCTCCTTCCCTCACCACAGCACATGCTTGCTTTATGTGACTAATGTCAAGACATGTTTGCCTGCCTTGGCTGTCCAGACTGTTTCTGCAACTCTGTATTTTTTTTCCGTCAAACTTTTCATTACTCAATACCTCAAATGCATTTCTAGAGATAGGCTTCTCTGAGCTTCCCTTATCTAAATGAATTTCATTGTCTTCTCTTTGTGGTGCCCTGCTCTTCCCTTTTTAGAATGACATGTTGGCATCAAGTACCGTTTTATTGAGAGGGATGTATTTCATAGTTATATTTTCTGGAGCTATTTAATGATAAGTACACAGGTAAATACACATACAGAATAACAGTTGGCTTGAAGAGGTGTTAGAGATATGGATAGAAGAGAAAAAGCACTCCTACATACAGGTTAGAATAGAAATACCCAGTCATTAGGTGTGGTATTTCTAGCTTAAAGCATGCCTGATGCAATATGGCATATACCGATAGATTTTCACTGGTGGGTGTCAAAGCTTTTATTACAGACGGCCAGATGAGGGTGGAGGGTCCCCATGGGGAATTTTAAGTTTTCACTGGGGGAAAAAAAAAGCAAGAAACTTTGTAGTGAAAAAAACCTACCAAAAAGGACAGTTTGGGGTATTCAATTTTCTAATTTAAAGCAAAAAAAAAAAAAAATATTTCAAGCCCAGCAGACACTTTTTATAAATTTTTACCTAGTCAAATCTGTATTTCCACTGAAAAAAAAGCTAGCTTTACACAGAAAAATTTTCACTGCTTGACATTTTTGGTCTGATACAAACTGGTCTGATTTCAGAGGATTTTAGATCTGGCTTGAATACAGAATTCTGACATCCCTGGCTTGGTGACTCAGGCTGTTGCTCATTCAGGATCTAATTCTGCTACCTGATTTATGGGTCAATATCTCAACTTGAATAACCAAAAATCATCCCATTGAGGCTAATGTTGCAACATGGATTCTAGCTATCTTAGCATAATTAGTCATGGTGGTCTAGGGGTTAGGAGAGAGGCAAGGATTTTTGTGAGAAATCTCTTCTATATGATGAACATTCCCAACCATGCAACCTCATCTTAAGTACTTATAGCCACATCAGTGCAGTGTTAGAGCACTTCGCAGTCTTCAATATATTTTCTTTCTTAGAGCACCCCAAGAAGTACAGAATTATTATTAATGGCAGACTGAGGCACAGACAGCATAAGAGTCAGAGCTAGTTTGGTCTTGAAGGCACCTACATTCAAGTGAACTTTCCTCTCTAGCCTTCTAGGAGGCCCTCTCACCTTGGGAGAGAGGAGTTCTGGATCACAGTTCTCAACTCAAGGACTCAGTTTTATGTTGGTGAGAAAAAGAGAAGTCTGGCAGAAGTGAAAAACCCCCTCAAAGTTGGGTACAAAAGCTTTCTGCCTTTCCTCATGGTCTTTTTGGCCTTG
Organism: Crocodylus porosus; assembly: GCF_001723895.1. Lineage (NCBI taxonomy): Eukaryota > Metazoa > Chordata > Crocodylia > Crocodylidae > Crocodylus > Crocodylus porosus. Next base: position 1,661,911 of record NW_017728886.1, on the reverse strand, counting down.
TGACTCTCAGATACCTAGATACCCAATGACTTGCTATCAGCAGGAGAGCAGAAAGAGTGCCTTCAACTAGCCAGTTTTATGTAGGCGAGTGTTTTTTTATATAGGTGCTCTGGGCTCAGGCTTCTTCAATGTTCAAAGGACATAAAAATCAGGTTTTCTGTTCTCTGGGCAAGTAATCTAACTCCCAAGCCATTAAGGAACCCATGGGTATCACTCATAGATTGATGTTAGGGTCAGAAGGGACCTCAATAGATCATCAAGTCCGACCCCCTGCATAGACAGGAAAGTGCTGGGTTCAAATGAGGGCAGTGTGTGGCAATCCTTATGTGGCAGCCTGGCTGGTGGGCTCACCGGCAGGCCGGATCGTTAGCACCAATGAAGCCCAAGCTCTTCAGGCAGCTGCACGAGGCAGCATGGGTCCCCAACCCTGCACAAGGTAGGAGCCCTCAGTGCACGGATCAGTCCACAGAGCTTGCAGAGCTGAAGGGACCTCGGCAGCTGCACAAGGCAGCGTGGGTCCCCATCCTTGCATGGGGCAGGAGCCAGGCCCTCACAAATCAGTGCAGGGCCAGAGAGATGATGGGACACCACAATTTCATGAGGCAGTGCAGATCCCCAACCCTGTACAAGGCAGGGACTGGGCCATTGGCACATGGATTGGTGCACAGGGCCATAGAACTGATGGGACACCATGACTGTATGAGCCAGCATGAGTCCCCAACCCGGCATGAGAAAGAAGCCAGGCCATTGGTGTGCAC
>NW_017728886.1:1627245-1661053 GCF_001723895.1 Crocodylus porosus | reverse complement strand
AAAAAAAAAAAAAATATTTCAAGCCCAGCAGACACTTTTTATAAATTTTTACCTAGTCAAATCTGTATTTCCACTGAAAAAAAAGCTAGCTTTACACAGAAAAATTTTCACTGCTTGACATTTTTGGTCTGATACAAACTGGTCTGATTTCAGAGGATTTTAGATCTGGCTTGAATACAGAATTCTGACATCCCTGGCTTGGTGACTCAGGCTGTTGCTCATTCAGGATCTAATTCTGCTACCTGATTTATGGGTCAATATCTCAACTTGAATAACCAAAAATCATCCCATTGAGGCTAATGTTGCAACATGGATTCTAGCTATCTTAGCATAATTAGTCATGGTGGTCTAGGGGTTAGGAGAGAGGCAAGGATTTTTGTGAGAAATCTCTTCTATATGATGAACATTCCCAACCATGCAACCTCATCTTAAGTACTTATAGCCACATCAGTGCAGTGTTAGAGCACTTCGCAGTCTTCAATATATTTTCTTTCTTAGAGCACCCCAAGAAGTACAGAATTATTATTAATGGCAGACTGAGGCACAGACAGCATAAGAGTCAGAGCTAGTTTGGTCTTGAAGGCACCTACATTCAAGTGAACTTTCCTCTCTAGCCTTCTAGGAGGCCCTCTCACCTTGGGAGAGAGGAGTTCTGGATCACAGTTCTCAACTCAAGGACTCAGTTTTATGTTGGTGAGAAAAAGAGAAGTCTGGCAGAAGTGAAAAACCCCCTCAAAGTTGGGTACAAAAGCTTTCTGCCTTTCCTCATGGTCTTTTTGGCCTTGTGACTCTCAGATACCTAGATACCCAATGACTTGCTATCAGCAGGAGAGCAGAAAGAGTGCCTTCAACTAGCCAGTTTTATGTAGGCGAGTGTTTTTTTATATAGGTGCTCTGGGCTCAGGCTTCTTCAATGTTCAAAGGACATAAAAATCAGGTTTTCTGTTCTCTGGGCAAGTAATCTAACTCCCAAGCCATTAAGGAACCCATGGGTATCACTCATAGATTGATGTTAGGGTCAGAAGGGACCTCAATAGATCATCAAGTCCGACCCCCTGCATAGACAGGAAAGTGCTGGGTTCAAATGAGGGCAGTGTGTGGCAATCCTTATGTGGCAGCCTGGCTGGTGGGCTCACCGGCAGGCCGGATCGTTAGCACCAATGAAGCCCAAGCTCTTCAGGCAGCTGCACGAGGCAGCATGGGTCCCCAACCCTGCACAAGGTAGGAGCCCTCAGTGCACGGATCAGTCCACAGAGCTTGCAGAGCTGAAGGGACCTCGGCAGCTGCACAAGGCAGTGTGGGTCCCCATCCTTGCATGGGGCAGGAGCCAGGCCCTCACAAATCAGTGCAGGGCCAGAGAGATGATGGGACACCACAATTTCATGAGGCAGTGCAGATCCCCAACCCTGTACAAGGCAGGGACTGGGCCATTGGCACATGGATTGGTGCACAGGGCCATAGAACTGATGGGACACCATGACTGTATGAGCCAGCATGAGTCCCCAACCCGGCATGAGAAAGAAGCCAGGCCATTGGTGTGCACAGGGCCATAGAACTGATGGGACATTGTGAGCGTATGAGGCAACACAGGTCCCCATTCCTGCCCTAGGCAAGCACCCTTTCGGTGCCCAGGGCAGTGCACGGACCTGAGAGAGGGCTTCTGAGAGAGGGCTGCCAGGCCTCAGAGGCTGCATGAGGCAGCTCAGGCCTTCCTGCCATGAGCAGCGACTGGGCAGGTTGACCACGCCACCGAGGGAGGACGCCCCGCCTACACCAAGAGAGGCGAGCCCAACCCTCCAAAAGCTGCTGGAAGTCATGAGTTACCTGGGAAAGGGATTCCCAAGGGGGTGGGGGGGCCTTCCCGACTTCAGGTGGACAATGGGAAGCCCCTGAGGAGGGAAGATGATTTGCCCTTGGGCATAGAGAGGAGTCTAGGGCCTCTGTTTGTTAAGGGGGGTTTCATGGTTACGGGACCCTCCTAATTGAGTGACTTAGGAAAGGGTAATGATGTTCTTCTGGGTAACAGGATCCTTCCCCGGGTACCATTTCTTCTTTGAGCTGCGGTGCCATTGTTGTGGTGTTTTTCCTTTCGCCACTGGGATTCTTGTTGTAACCCTGCATCCTTATTATTGTACTAGGAAAGGATTGTAAAGTGTTTTATATCTGAACTCATTGTATGGGTTATCTGTATATATTTGTGATTCATTTGATGTAACCTGATTGTGTATGTTCAATGATTGTTCCACCACTGCCAAATATTCCTGTCATTGATTTGTTGATTTAACCTGTGTTTTATCATTAAGTACTCCTTTGCCTGCTGCCTGGAGGGCCTGCCAAAGTGGGCAGAGGCTGCGGACTAGTCAGAAGGCCTTAAAGGATTAAGGCTGTGCCTGAGTTTCGTAGATTCATAGACATTAGGGCTGGAAGGGACCTCAGAAGATCATCGAGTCCAGCCCCGTGCCCCAGGGGCAGGAAGTCAGCTGCAGTCAAAGGTTCCCAGCAAGATATGCATTAAATTACCTCTTAAAGGAGTCCGGAGTAGGTGCTTGCACCCACCACCTCTGAAGGCAGTCTGTTCCAGGCCTTGATGATCTGGACAGTAAAGAAGTTTTTCTTTATGTCCAGGCTGAAACGGTCTTGGAGAAGTTTATGACCATTAGACCTTGTCATCCCTTGGAGCACTCTGGTGAACAGCTGTTCCCCCAGATCCTGATGTACACCCCTTATATACTTATAGGTGGCCACCAGGTCTCCCCTGAGCTTGTGCTTTTCCTGAAGAGTCCCATGGCTCTTAGCCTCTCATCATAAGGCCTGTTTTCCTGCCCCCGATCATATGCGTGGCTCTCCTCTGGATTCTCTCAAGCTTGTCGACATCCTTTTAAAACTGTGGAGCCCAGAATTAGATGCAGTACTCCAGCTGTGGCCTCACCAAGGCTGAGTACAGCGGGAGGATGACATCATGGGATTTGCTGGAGAAGCATCTATGGATGCAAGCCAGAGTTTTGCTCACTTTGCCAGCTGCAACATCACACTGATGGCTCATGTTCATCTGGTGGTCAATCACAACCCACAATTCCCTTTCAGCCATGGTGCTAGCAAGCGTAGCACTGCTGAGCCTATATGCATGCTGCGGGTTTTTCTTCCCAAGATGGAGTATGTTGCATTTTTCAGAGTTGAAGACCATCAGGTTTACATCCATCCATTTTCCGAGCCTGTCAAGGTCAGCCTGAATCACCATCCAGTCTTCGGGTGCAGACGCTTTACCCCAAAGTTTGGTGTCATCGGCGAACTTGGCCCGTCCGCTTCTAACTCCAATATCCACATCATTAATGAAGATGTTGAAGAGGAGTTCAGTGTTGAAAAGAACTATTGCCTGTGTAAGCCTGTAGCTGTATATAATATATGTATAGATATAGAGATACATTAGCAACACATGAGGGGAGATCGGCTGTGCACCCCCTGAGACAGGGGGTCGTGCACCCTCTGGAACCACAAGCCGTAAAACCGGAAGTGCCACTGGGGGACCCCCCTCCCCAGCTAGCAATTGGCTGCGAGGGAAACCCTGCCTCCCTCCCCCACCCCCCCATCAACGATCTGGTGCCCCCCCAGATTTGGGAGGCACCAGTCACCCATGTAGGTATAGATACAGATACAGATATAGATGTATGTACATAAGTTCATGGTTATAAGTTTTATATTATGCTGTATTATTAAACCTATAAACAGTTAAATATCACCGGGTGTCCTTGGTCTCTGCTCTGCTCTGTAGAAAAAGGAAGTGAGCTGGCCTTCAGCTAGGCAGCCACACTCCCCATAGCGTACGTGCACCCACCGACATCCCTTCAGTTGGAGAGGGGGTACCTTCCGCGTACCACCCAGGTTACACGTATATGTATGGGAAATTGACTCCTCTCTTGTATAGCAGAATTGTGTGTTATCTGAAAGCCCTTGTAGTCTTTCACATGTACAAAAAACCCTTTCTGAAACTATAATCAGAGCTGCAATCTATTCCTTCTCTCAGCTCCTATCTTCCCATTACTGCTTTGGTGAAACTGGCTGCTTTCTTTTCCTGCTGCTCTCAGTACCAGTAATGAGAGCTGGCTAGAGCCTGTTCGTCCCATTTTGTGATAACTTCAAAGGCTTCTAAATTTGCTCCAATGGTTTCACAGAATGAACCTGTATAGAAAGGACCTGACTGTGGAGTGAGGTCTCTTTCTCCAAAACTATCTTGGACTTGAGGTCACCCCATTGAACGCTTTGTGAATGGAGGAGAAAAAAAAAATATTGAAAAATTTTTCTAACTGGTTCTATTGGGAACACATAAGTTTCTTTGTTGTTCAGTTTTCAGAGCTTGATTCAAATATATAAAATGTATAGATGGCTGGAGGGAAAGGCGGATAAGGACAATACTGATAGAAGTGTCCTGACTGAAACGACTGTGAATGGTCATCTAAGAAGAAAAGCAGCAGAAGAAAAGTAGAGAACTTCATCTTCTTTTTTGTCTTGCTTTGCCATTATATGAGTCACCAAATGCTCCTCTCTAGCACCCATTACAAGCAGAGCAACAGCATTCCACTGCTTGCAAGGAAGGAACATAAAGTAACCACTTCCTGCTAAAAGCATGTGATTTCTTTTGAAATGATCTCTAAGTACAACCCCTGAAAGGGAAGAGGGGTGGGGGGGGAGCATTTTAAAAATGAGTTGTGAATTAATCAAATTAAATTATATTCTCCATAGTGCTTTTAAAGAGGTAGGCAGGAAGGGAAATTACTGGTCTTCCAATAGTTGCTACTTTATTAAAAGCTCCTTCCCCCCCATCCCCCCACAAAGCTTTTAAAGCTTAGCTAGCTAGATTGAAATCCCAGCCAGCAGTTAGAAGCCACTTTCCCTTTGTTACTGAGCTGCTGAAAGAGCACTCAGGAAACCAGAGCCATTAAAAGCTGAGGAGCAGGGACACAGACTTAAATGACGGCACTTGCAACTAGTTGCTTAATGGAACTGTACCTGCACCCACATATATACTGAGACCTCACTTTGGGTCCCAATCCAGGAAAGCCCATAAGCACACACCTACATTTAAGCAAGCGAGTAGACTGAACTTTGTGCCTTGTGGGGTTAGGGAAATCAGGCTATGATCCCACGGTGATAGAGGATAAGAGCTTCTCAAGACTGAGACTATAAATTGAATAGCAAGTGGTAACCATCACAAACTTGGTTATTAAGGACTAGTATTCTATATTTATTAAGGGGGTTACTATCCTGGAGATAGATATAAGGTAGACTCTTTTTGTCTACATCAAATGTTGAATGAATCTAGTTCTAATGAAAGGTAGTAGATTAACAGTTAAGCATATTAAAAAGTGTTTTCCTTGTGGACATGTCCAAATTTTTGTCGAAGTTTTTGATGCTCAAAAAGAAAAAAATCTAATTCAATACCCACTTCTCCATTAAAATGCATTTTTGACAGAATTGTCAGTCTTAACGGACAGTCCTTAAGGCTGAAACTGTCTATGTATCCAATAGAGAGTTACAACCTGAGCAGTGGCAGTGTCTCCTCCACTACATGGAGACTTTACTCAAAGGACCACACGTAGACATAAAGTTCTTGGTGCCCAAAACATAAATTGGCCTTGCTCCTCTGATGTATGCTAAATTCTGCAGGGAATATGGCCTAGAAGATTATTTGGGGTTAGATCCAAAAAGGCCGTAAGGGCCTAATTCAGTGGCTCGCAAACTTGTGGGTTGCAATCCCAAATGGGGTCACAACATCAGCGGATGGAGTCATGGCATGGCACTCTCTTCTACGCCAGGTCCCACCTGTTGGGCTGCAGAGGCCCAAGGGAAGGGCAGCATGGCGGGGAGCCCCACGCCCATTGCGGGCAGATCACATCCTTCCCCTCAACTACGGGCTCCACTCGGGCCATGCCACCAGCAAGGGAGATGACGGGCAGGGGGGCAGAGAGCCGGCTCCATGCTCCAGCCCCAACAGCTGCTGCTTCCTGTGGGCAGCTCAGGAACTGCTGGTGTTGTGGGAAGGGAGCTGTGGGCCCTGGCCCCGGGGCACCTGTGGGGCTGCAGGTTGATAGTGACGGTCACTAGCAGGGCCAGGATGCTCTGGGTTGGGAGTGAGGGGCACCTGGGAGGGTGGCAGCGAGTTGAGAGTCAAGGGTCATGCCAAGGAAATGGAGTCATAAATGGGATCATGGTTAGGAAAAGTTTGGGAAGCACTGGCCAAAGTTGACCCTTAAAGTGCCCAAGTCCAGGTAAAAGATCCACAAACCCCATATCTTACTACTTAAGCACGAGACAAGGCACAGACTCCTAATCTTTCTGGTGAAAACCAACTCAGGTGCCTAAAGTTCAGCTACTGCTGCGTGCTCAGAACTGCTGCCATCTTGGTTGAGTCAAATATTTGGGGGCCTCAACTCCACCTAGTACCATTTGGCATTTACAGGATAGACATCCTTGCACCTACATCCCTGGAGAAGCCCAGTTTGGTAAGCGTACTCCAAGCTCACCTAGTTCACACTCACAACAGGCCATATACCTTCTAGGCAGCCTTCACCCAGGGAAAGTTTGCACCTGATTTCCTTCTTCCCAACAAAGGGCTCTAACTGCCAGGCCACAGGTTACATACTATCCAGACCCTCTTCTCCAGCCTTCCTCTTGAAGCTGGCCCAATGCACTGTGAATTTAATCATCGTTGGCTACAATGGGGAAACAACACTGGGCAAGTTTCTGTCCCGCTGGAAGCAGGGGCAGGCTATAACCCAGGCCTCACTCTGTTTCACTGAACCACCCTCCCTGCAGCTTGCCATCTCCCTGACTCCACTTACCTCCTGGATGCCCAACGGACCATCTTCAAGAGAAGGCTGGCAAGTATTTTGGACTCAAAACTGCAGCTATGTGCCAACAACTGCCATTGTGCAACCACCTGAGTGTCGCTTGGACACATGAGGGTGAAGCACGGTTTACCCCCAAATGCTGTCCCCCCTTATTAAAGCCCCAAAGCATTCATCTTGCACTATTTGAAGCTTCTTTGCAGAAGAAACCATTGTGATTAAGAAGAGAAAAATCCATAGGCCCGAGTAGGGCTTGTTAGGTTGCTGGACAAGCATTTCAGTTTTTGGGAGCAGTCTTTGAATAGCTCTCACTTTTGCAGCTGAGGGACACCTGATGCAGCCATGTCAAAGGTAAGATCTAGTATAAGTGTTGTAAGAATGTGTTTCCTGATCACGCGCGTCTGGACTTCAAGCAGGTGGGTAAAACCAGTGGGCTTCCCTGTCTAACAGAAGCGAGGCCGCGTTGTCTTTCATCCAAGGAACTCTGAGCTCATAACAACCATTCATTTAAAACACTGAAAAATAAGTGGATAATTCAGTAGTCTGGTTTTTCCAGTGAATGTTGAGCATTTCAAAATTTTCCAGTCAGCAAAAACCAAGTATTGTAGCAAGGGCGAGGCGGTGTGTACAAGCAGGGTGACCACCCCAGGCACTGAAGCAAAAGGGTACCAACGGGCAAGTTGCGAGCTGATATTTTGTTTTAAATATTTTTTAAAATCTTGGCTGATGTGGCCAATAAATGCTGTGTGCATACCTGCAGCCTCAGCATGCATATGGCTAGCCCAGCAGCTTGGAGACCACCGTCCATTTGCGTGGGGGTGGGGGGGAGGAAGGAGCACGGGGGGAAGATTAAGGCCCCTTGGGGAGGGAGGAGGGAAGCAGGTGCTGCCCAGCCGGTGTGGGGCACAGGAAGGAGCCTCAAGCATCTCATCCAGGGGGCACAGGGAAGGGGAGGTGAATCCCAGCACTGCGTGCACCCCCAGACAAGCATGGGAGGGCATACGCCCTCTGGATCAGTGCACGGGGCGAGGGCCGGCTGCCGCTGCAGGCTTGCCCCAGGCGCAAAACCTCCTTGCAATGGCACTGGCTCAAGCAGTCAGATAACGCTGGTGGTAGCCTCTCATTCTTTTATTATCTCAGCCTCTCCCATGCGGCCAAAGATGCTGAGAAAAGTAATTTTGATGTAAGTTTAGAAAATAAGGGGTTGTTTTTTTCCTCCTATGAAATGTGTGATTGGGAAGATGAAGTGTGCCTTTTTGTTTTTCTTTCTTTTTCTTGTCTTTTTTTTTTTTTTCCACTGGCGCCTGCCTTTCTTTAATATCTGGCTTCAGTGTCTAACATGCGCACACACACCACATTTCACTGTTTCTCTCTTTCTCTCCCTCTCTGTCACACACACGTGTGCGTGCTATATTTCAAAAGAAAAATGAATCACACTGCCAATATAAACCAATCCCTTTTCCTCTGTCGAGGAGTCAGACCTGCATCTATTTCTGAACGTAGAGGCTGTTCCAGTTAATCAAATCCATCCGGATGATGATTACTGCAAGATTTCAGAGACTTCAAAAATCTGGACTCCAAGCTAAAGTGTCCCTTACATGTGCTCATCACTAAAAATAAAGGTAAACAGAACAATAAGCCCAGAAAGGGGCAAAGGGGCATTGACACAAACCTACAGTAAGGGACCTCTTGCAGTGCTACTGCAGGAGCCGACCAGGAAACAGACTGTAACTCGCTGTGGTCCCTTGTTGACCATTTTTTCTGGGGGAAATATGGTCCATACCTGTCCTATCTTTGACATGCATTATTTCCAGCAGTGCAGTCCCAGTGGAGTCAATGCCTTGTCAGCCATCCCAGCTACCTACAACCTATTCACCTGCAGAGAAGAGAGATTAATGGTCCCACACAGGTTGTTTTCCCCCATACAGTACAAGTAGCTCTTGCAATCATGCAAGAAGGTGTTGCCACCTTCTCCGTTAGCGTATGTGATGGCACGTAGGCAGGAATACAATGGTATCCGGAGTGAAGAGCAAACGTTCATCAGCTCTGAAGATGTAAGTCTATTGAGGAGTTTTAAGATGCTTCTTCTAGCACGATCACTAGCTGAGACATGCAGAGAGGGAAAGGTTGTAACATCCTCGGTGTCTGGTCTTTGCTGCAACGGAGAATTTTGAGACTCTGGGAGAAAAGCCAGGCAAAGGATTCATCCTGGAAGGGGGAACATCATAATTGCTGTGGGTGAAGAAAAACAGTCAAAAATAGCAGCAGGGTATAAGAGCAAACATAATTTGTCGAGGTTTCTGACTGCCATCTAGTGGAAGATGTTGGTTGTAGCCCTGTTGGTCTACGGACACAGGCAGACAAGGTTCTTTGGGTAAATGTGATATCTTTCATTAGACCAACTAAATAGATGGAAAAAATGTTTTTTGCAAGCTTTTGGGTACAAACACCCTTCTAAGGGAGGAGCCACATATTGCTTTTCCTACCAAAAGTAAATAGTGTAAGAAGGAACTAATGGTTTTAATGTAGAGCTTGTCAGTCCATGGAAAAAACACCTGGGAACTCCATAATAAAATATATACAAATGAAGCAGCTGAAAAAATGATGAAACATTAGTGAGATGGAGCACAAAGCTATCAATTAAAGCAGCATCTATTCATTTTTTTTTTAAATCTATTTCTAGGTCATTGAAAGATGCAAAGGGAGGTTGTTTCGTAGTCCACTGACCTTACTGACAAACAAGCACTTGTCTCTCCTCCGGGCACCAACAGCCCCAAAATTTGAAAGGTGAGGCACTGCAGATGAAGACAAAGGCTCAGCATTCTCTGCTGATCCAGCATATGAATTTAATCAACTAACTGCCTCCAGAAGTATGCCATCTAATGAACTCCATATCTAACGAAGTTTGATAAAGTATTAGCTAGGCTCGCTAGCCCAGCAAGAGATACTCAGAAATAATCCTGCCTCCCCTCCAAATATACACTAAAAAGAACGGATGGAAGAGAAGTCACACAGTAACTCACTCAAATAGCATACACAAAAGATCTAATTTCTAGTCCCTCCTCACCTGGACAGGCCACAAACCCACCCTGTCCACTTCTCAGAAGAGTGTCCCAACCACTGGGTCGCAAGCTAGACAGGGGGAACTAGAATGCAGCTCCTCTCTGAAAGGACTGCCCTTCCAATTAGGCAATAATATCATATGCTTCCTTGATGCTTCTCCTTCTCAACCCATGAATCCTCCAGGCCCTTCTGGTCAGCTTCAGGATCCTCCTAACTCTTATCTGTATTGCAATAGATGATCTTCCGAGGTTACTCCACTGATCATATAGACACAGTGGTTGGTGGAGCAGGGTTGACCTGTGTAATTTTTTGGGCCTTGGATGTCTAAATTCCACCTAAATGCCATTAAGGTGCCTATGAGAATGATCTCGATCGGACTGTAAGTCACTGATTATCATGAGTAAAGATATTAGGGCTGTGTGAAGCTTTGGTCGCTGATTTGATTCGGCAGAGATTCAGCCCGATTCAGCGGCTGAATCTCCGAATCTGAATCAAATCAGGAGTCACTTTAATCTCTCCAAACCGAATCAGAACCCTCTGCATCAGTTCGGAGAGATTCAGAAAGATTTGATGATTTGGACATAGACACAGCTTTAAATATTTTTTCTACGTGCCTCAAGGTACCAGGCGGCTCGTGATTACTCAGATGCTGTGGCGGATGGAGTATCCCAAAAGACCACCGGGGGGAGGGGAGGTGGTCCCCAGCGTGCTTCGCAGCGGACCTAGAAGTGGACCAGAAGCAGTAATGGTCCACTACCAGGTCCACCAGGGAGTGCATGTGCCCCCCCCCCACTTTGGTGCCTCCTGGGTCTGAAGGGGCACCCACGGTCCTCCTGTGGCTGATCACAGAGTTAGGGGGTACGGGGGGTCCCCCGCACACTCTGATGGACCTGGAAATGGACTAGAAGTACTTCCAGTCCACTTCCAGTTTCACCGCCAAGCACGTGGGGTGCCCCCCAGTACACACACACTCCTGTGGGATGCTCCATCTGCCCCAGCATCAGGACATTCACGAGCCGCACCTGGTACCTGGAGGTCTGTAGGAAAAACATTTACGGCTGTGTCTATGGCCGCATCAGCATCGAATCTTCGGATTTGTACGGATTGAATCAGGACAGTGATCTGAATCAACGAATTGAAACACTGTCCTGATTCGGGCCAAATCCAAATCTGAATCAAATACAGCCCATTTCACACCCCCCTCAAGGATATTATTCTCTGGTCTAAAGTAAGGGAAACAACAGAAACAAAAGTTGTGGGTCTCAACCTTTTTAGGCTCAAGGCACTCCTTATTTGACTCAGGGTACCCCTTGTTTGACTCAGGGCCCCCCTCAAAAGATACCAGCTCTTGGCTTTCACCCATTCTTTGACAAAGGAAAAATTAATAGAGCCATTCTTCTCTTGCAAGTAACTCAGAAAGGCCACAACAGGTCAAGCTGTTCTGGACACTGTGGTCCCTATTTTAAATCTTTGTGTTCATCTTTTCAGTCATGTATACTCATCTACACCCCTAATTCTGTGCAGCACTCTGGGGCAAACTTAAAGGATCTCAAGGCCCCCCAAAGTGCTGTGGGACCCTGGTTAAGAATCACTGACCAAACAAAAATGAATTAATGCACCACGTGATGTGACTCCCCATTTTTTTAGTCCTCAGAATCCTATTCCACTGAAGCGACCTGTCTGTGCCCATAAATTTTTCCCTGTTGCCATTGGTGGTACCTTTAAAATAGATACCTTGTTTTTCTAGATTTCCGTCATACCCATGTATGTCTCTCACATCACGTTTCTATTTTAGGCTGCGTCTCTCCATTTTCCTATGAACACAAAATCAAGCGGCCTTCTGTTGTCAAAACACATTGGGTTTATTTCCTCTTTTGTTTGTTATGTCCGTTGTTATTTTCCATCCACTGATGAGCATTCATCTGCCCTGGAAAACAGATGGGCAGCACGCAAGCCTGGCTGGAAAACAACCTGTCAATGTGTTAGGTGTGCTGATAAACTGTCCTGTATATACCGTGGCAGATAGCAGGCAGTGCTGTGGTTATGGAGAAGAATGCAGGTTGTAAATGTTACGTCAGGGAGAGATAGAGGAAAAAATACCGCCTTGGATTGAAATAACTTTCAACTGGTTGATGAAATTAAGGGAGTCCTTGCTGCCCAGCGGAGAGAGCACTTGCTGCGGCTGTTATTGAAGTTGAGCTGCTAGAAACACAAGAGGAATTTTACCAAAACTGCTGCAAACATGTAGTGCTGGTAAAAGATTAGTTAAACTGGAGTGGGAATTGGAAAGAAAAATTGCTTTTTTTTTAACCTATACAAAGATATTAGGGCCAAGAGAAACCATTATCATCATCTAGTCTGGCCTCGTGTAACACAGTCTGTCGGACTTCAGCTCAACAGCACGTGGTTTTACAATAAAGAGCCACAGGAAAATTATGAGTTGATATTGAGAAGTAGCCAGTGATTTCTGGGGTGCCTTGATTTCACTCAGAGATTTAGATATTTAAAAGATAAGGCCACAGTATTTCAACATCAGCCCCCAAACTGGTTGGATTTTTGTGGGGGAGGGTGAATCAATTATTAATGCAAAATCAGCTTACAAGAAACTTTTTTTTTTAATTCACTCTGTTATTCCTGTGCTAAGAAATCTTTTGTTCAATGTATGTAAATAATATTAAGATGCCACACCAAATTGCGCAGTGTAAATGGGTATAATAATAATTGGTCTGAATCTCTTTTTGGCTAAGGCCATTGTGACAGCAATTTAAATTAGGGCTGTAAATTATATTTACAAATAAACAGTTTTGTGTACACTTGAATGTAAATGAGAATGCAGCTAACTATTTCTGGCAAGAGAATGAACATGAGAAACTTATTCAAAGTACAGCTAAAGCAGCATCACTTAAAAGGCATGCCATAAGAATAACAGTGATGTATAACAGCAGTTCAGCATTACAGTATAATCACTACTCTCCATAAATATAGAATACTAACTGTTTTAAGTTTTGGAAACATGTTCCAACATGTATACATAAAGTTCCTGGGCCATTACAATACATGGTGTTTAGTACTAATATACTGTATTATTCCCCCCACTATGGGAAGGATGTGGACAAGTTGGAGAGAGTCCAGTGGAGGGCAACAAAAATGGTTTGGGGCCTGGTGGACATGACTTATGAGAAGAGGCTGAGGGAACTGGGTCTATTTAGTTTGGAAAAGAGAAGACTGAGGCAGGATTTAATAGCAGCCTTCAACTACCTGAAGAGGGGATCGAAAGAGGATGGAGCTGGACTGTTCTCAGCGGGGGCAGATGACAGAACAAGGAGCAATGGGCTCAAGTTGCAACAAGGGAATTTCAGGTTGGATGTTAGGAAAAACTTTCTCAGTAGGAAGGTAGTAAAGGTTACCTAGAGAGGTAATGGACTCTCCATCCTTGGAGGTTTTTAAGGCCCAGGTAGACAAAGCCTTGGCTGGAATGATCTAGTTGGGGAAGGCGTTGCTTTTTGAGCAGAGGGTTGGACAAGGTGACTTCCTGAGGTCTCTGCCAATGCCGATTTTACTAAGATTCTATGAAAATACTTAGAGTTGAATAAAAATGTAGCTTTGTACTTCCTTTTTATATTATAAAATATTATATTCAAGGTCCTATATTATATTTCAATACCTATATTATACCTCCCGCTATAAAATTTAATAGACAATAAAATATGTATAACATGGCATATAGTATAAACATAGCATGAAATGGTATTAACATCATGCAAAGAGAATAGAAAAATATTCACATATAAAATAACTTTGTATAGTTAAAATTACCCACAATAATTAATATAATAGTCATAAATTGCAGAGTTGTATTCATAGCTAAGTTAACTGTAAGATCATTTTCATTTGGTGTTATGAAATCATTTTTATCAAACAACCCCAGCTCTCTCAGTTTGGGAGTTCAAAGACAGATTATGTGGATTAGGTAAGAATTTTGATTAAAGTGTTATGCTCTGTGGGGCTGTGCAGTCATTTACCTTGAGGACATCATATCAGCATCTCAGCTGGATGTGACATGAGCACAGTTTGGGATGGGTATCGTATAGGAAGGCATAAGTACCTTTAAAAAGATATAGACTGTACATGCCTTTTTCCTTTCAGTTCCAGTGTTTAGAAATCTCGCAGCGCATCAGAGCTGGGGATAGACATTACACATAAACTGGTTTAAGTGATCAGAAATGGGTTTAAACTTGTAACAGAACAGATGTGCAGTGCACATAAACCAGTTTGCAAATGGCTGGAACGGGTTTGAGATAAACCTGCTTGAATGTAGTATCAGACTTAACTGATTTGGCTCAAACCAGTTTATGCAATGTCTGTCCCAGACCCCTTGCTGGTTTAAGATAAGCCAGAGACCCCCCAGCATCCCAGCATGCTCTCTGGGCTGGGTGGGGCTGTATACTGGAGTAGAGCAGGGTTGGCCCCTCTGCTTCCTAACCAGAGCGTTATCTATGTGGGTCTCCAGTTTCACTGGACTAGAGGCGGAAGCTAGTGGCTTGCAAATGCAAATGCACCCTGCAGATAAGACAAGCTTGAAACTGATAAGGGCTAGATGGGCTGATAAACTGGCTACAATCTGTCAGTCTCCAAGAAGTGACAGAAAGGTGTTAGAAATCACCCAGGTTGCAGACAGTCGGAAAAGCAAGGAGACAAGGATTGAAAAGCTCAGTATCAATAGATGCATGGTCTGGCAACACTCCTGCCCCCTGAGCAGTGAGCAAGCAAAAACCTGGGACTGCAGGCAGGGTGGGGGTTAAAACCCTTCCCTAATCCAAATGTCCTGCCAGGGCCTGGCCACGCCCCCTCCCCCTTAGCTCAGCACTATGGAAGGGAAGGGAGGGCTGCTCTAGTGCTCCCCAACTTCTAGCCTGAGCCACTTCAGGCATGTGCCTGAATTTCCCCAGGCCAGAGAGAATGTCTGTCCAGTTGCAAACTGCCTCAATCTAGCCAGGTTAAACTAACCTGCAAAGATTGAATCAATTCAGATTCAGGTTTTTGCATGTCTATTTCTAGCCTAGGAGATACTGGGCTTGTCTACATGTGCATATTAATAAAAGCAATACATTCCAGTGCTTTTTGTGCCAGAGTTTATCGGTCCCAGGCACCACATTTACACATGCGCCAGGTCAGAGCAGCCCCAGCTGGCAGAGGAGCCAGAGGGTCAGCCTGCCAGCCTGGGGCTGCTCCACCCTGGCTCAACATGCTGCAGAGGGACTGGCTGGGGCACAAGAATTCTTCATTGTGGGGCTAGCCAGTAGGCAGCCCCTGCACTGAAGCACCCTCATGCCCCAGCCAGCCAGGCCAGCATTTACATGTTCAATGCTGCACACAAAAGAACTTCACAGCAGTGATTGTATTTACAAGTACTAACTTGCTGCAGTTTATTAGTTTCCTGCGGCCTAATAAAGCTGCACGTATAAATGCCAAGATGTTTACTGTACAGCTAATTAGGCAACTCCGCAGGAACCATCTCATGCAGACACGCTCACTGTTTTTAAAATTCAGGCTACAAACTGCTCCTGGGATTGCTGAGATACTCCTTTCTTGTGATCCACTTATTTCAGGAATGGACTCCTTAGGATATATGAAAACTACAGCAAAAGACATAGACATCCTGCACAAACAGAAGTTCAGTGTGTGAAGCCAGGGTCAAATCCAGATTTCACTAATGGAGCCTGTTTAAAAAGAATGAATCTAACACATCTTAAGCCTATGTGGTTTAGGTCCATTTTTTTTTTTTTTTTGCTTATCTGAAGGGGGAGTGGGAGGCATTCTTTACACAGAGTTCTGGTGTCAGGGCAGTGATCAGACCTTCTAACCCCATGAAAATGTCTTGGCCCAAGCCCCATGCATTTGTTGCATTGTCTTTTGAAGAAAAGGATGGCATGGAAAGTATCACTGGACATCCATAGTTCATGGCATCCTTCTCCTACAAACTTGTGGGGATTTCCTCATGTAGGTTGATGATGATCCCATCTTTAATTCTGTACTGGATGCAATCAGAGAAGCCCATACGTTACTCACAATGAGAGTCACCAACCTTCCAATCTTTTCCTGTAAATTTTCCTACCCTTTCCTCTATATAACTATTTTCTTACATTCATAATAAAATAAATGCACATAGCACTAGGGGCTTCATTATTACCGATGATTTTATGGGGAAGGTACTCTGATTCTACAGTGCTGGTGGCAGTACAACATGATAAGAAGAAATTAGCAAAACTAATGGAATTGCCTAAATGAACATTCTTGATGGGAAGTGAGAGATCAAAAAAAAAAAAAAAAAACAGGCAAGAAAACAGCAGAAAATAACACCAAGCTGTATAATGTGTAAAACATTAATTGGCATGAGATGTCCATTCACAAAAAAGTGTGAAGGCATTATAGCACTATCAAAACCATTAATGATCATTATTTATCTTATTAGGAATATGTCAGGCATTTGTAAAGACAGGACAACCAATTCCTTGCCCCAATAATTTGCAATGTGTATAGACATCATACAGCAAATGGTTGCAAGGCAAAGCAAAAGCAAAGGCTAAAGTGTTGGTTCCGTACTGAGTGCTACCTCCTGCATCACACAGCCAGTTCTTATAGGCTAGGTACAGGAGTTACACATAAACCAATTTAAGTGAGCAGAAATTGGTCTAAACCTGCGACAGAACATAATTCAGTCAGTGCACCTAAACCAGTTTCAACATGGCTGAAACCAGTTTGAAATAAACCTGGTTGAATGCAGTATCAGACTTGGCTGATAGAGATCAAACCCGTTTATGGAATTTCTGTCCCAGACCCACTCCTGGTTTAAGTTAAACCACAGTCCCCCAGCATCCCAGCATGTTCTGCAGCCCTGGGCGGGGCTTTGCTCTCTGCTGCAGTGGAGCAGGGCTGGCTCTGCCCCTCTGCTCCCTAGCCAGAGCACAGGCAGGCATGTGGCCACATGCCGGGGTCCCTAAAACAAAGTGGGCAGGCAAGAGGTTTATTCCCCCTCTCCCTCCCCTGTCCCACCAGCATGGACCCAAGCTGGGGTCCACCTGGCGCTCCCCTCTCACTGTTGCAATGGCAGGAGCGAAGACATGGCCCCCTGAGGCAGAGGGGGCAGCAAGGGAGTTTATTCCACCCTCTCTTCCCACTGCCTCCAGGGGACTGGAGCCACAGTCTGCCAGCCCTGACTGCAACCTCTGCCAGTCGCTGCCTGGGCAGGGCAAACAGCAGAATAAGCCCCCTCCATGCCCCTTCTGCCAGACACCAGAGGGAGGGGAGAAATAAACCCCACCCTGCTCCCTCACCTAAGGGGTCATGCCCCCTCACCTAAGGAGGCCATTCCCCCACCCCTGCTGCTGGAGCAGCAAGGGGGAGAGTGACCCTAATGAGGCAGCACCCCCTGTCATGGTTTCCCAGGAGCACAAGCGTCTTCACAGCGGGAGGGCTGCGGTGTGGATGGAGGAGGGAGTGGGCAGAGCTGCTGCAGACTGCATGGGGTGAGCGACAGCGGTGCTTGGGGGGGATGAGGGGCTATGGTCACCCTCCTGACCCCAGTGCTGGTGCTTGTCTCATGCATTCTGCAGCAGCTCTGCCCACCCCCCACCCCCCACCTGTAGCACTTCCTCCCCCCGCCAGGAACAGGCTTGTGCTCCTGGAAAACCAAGATGGGGTGGGGCTATCCCATCAGGGTCACTCCCCCCTTGCCACTCCAGCAGCAGGGGTGGGGGCACAACCATAGGCCGGCCAGCATGGCCCCTTAGATAGGGGGTCAAGGCAGGGAGTTATTTCTGCCCTCCCTCTGGCACCTGGTGGAGAGGGCAGGGAGGGAGCTAATTCCGCTGCTCACCCCACACAGAGAGTGATCGATAGAGGGGGTGGTCAGGGCTGGCAGACCCTGGCTGCAGTCCCCCAGGGGCAGAAGGGGAAATAAACCCCCTTCCTTCCCCCTTTGTCTCATGGAGCCATGCCAGACAGCACATGGCTATGCCTCCGGCCTTACCACCACACCTGCAATGGGGGAGCAGCAGGAGGACTCCAGCTTGGGTCTGTGCCAGTTTGACAGGGAGGGAGGAATTAAATGCCCTCCCTGGCCAGGTCACTTGAAGCTACTAGGGCTGGCCACGTCCACCAGCACAGCTTCCCTGAAGCCCAGGGCTGCTCTAGCGCCCCCCAGCTTCTGGCCTGAGCCACTGCAGGCATGTGCCTGCATTTCCTGAATGACTGTTCACTTGCAAATTGATTCAAGCTAGGCAGGTTAAACTAACCTGCCAAGATCGAATCAGTTCAGCTTCCTGCTTTTTGAATGTCTGCCCTTAGCCATAGTGGCCGTTGCTATTTTTCGAGAGGTTTCTTAGCAGACCTTGTGAGATCTGCCTGCACTGCAGTACCTACAACTCTAGCTATAGAAGTTTGCACTGTATCTTTTAAGATTTAGCCCACTCCCTTTTTTTCTATTTCAGTAGAAACACTAACAGTGTAAAAAATGAGACTCTCTGACCCAGATTTCCCAAGCCCACTCCAATTTTACATTACTCCAATTCCATTTTGAACCTCCCAAAGAAAAAAATGTTATGCTTGGAATAATTGTCTCAATACAGGTCAAGGAGTTCTATCTCCTATCACATTTCAGACATACTTGACATATAAAGCCAAGAACCATCAGAAAGGTATTTAAATGCAATAAATATGCATTGGCTACAAAGCTCTTAATACTAAGTCAACTCGAGACTGTCTGATTTCCCTCTACCTTTCATTCAAAAAAAATAAAACAGGGGGAGATGAAGAACGGTTTAAAGGTTTTATTCTAGGTTACACTTTTAATGAAGAATAAACTGGCTAACAATGCATATGACTCTAGGTCTTGCCTATGTTATCACAGGCATTAACGTCCTAAATTCAAGCCCATTGGATTTAAAAATACAATGCCTTTTATTAAGCAATTAAAGACAGGAAATTCTTTGCTCTTCTATTGTCAAATTACCCGAGAGAGAGAATTCAGAACGTACAATCCAAAGGACTTGCTCAATGACTGCACACAAAGCAACAAGAGAGAAGCCTGCAAATGCTTCTCTCAAGAACATTAATGATTTTTTTACTTACAAACAGGTGTGTGCAGAAATGACAAACGCACAACCAAATTCTTGAAATTAAAGAAACAAAGCCTGATATTCTACATAGATGTGGGGTTTCCTTACCTTACTTGAAGTATGGGGGGGGGCCGGGGGTCATTGTATGACTCCACACTTGGGTGGGGGGGGTGGTCATTGTATGACTCAGCTCTATTACTTTTTTGGAAATGGCTGGTTTCACATGGAAATAGAAAAATGTTCAATTTTCTCACATTTGGCTTTTTAAACAAAACATTCTGAAGTTTGAAATTTATGATTGAGTGGTTTTATCCAAAAAGAAGTCCATTTGGTTTTAAAATGCAAATGCAGCTACTGCCGTGCTGGTTCAAACTTAGTTTCATAGTTTGTAGGGTCGGAAGGGACCTGAGCAGATCACCAAGTCCGACCCCCTGCCATGGCAGGAAAGAACGCTGGGGTCAAACGACCCCAGCAAGGTGTTCATCCAGCCTCCTCTTAAATACCCCCAGGGTAGGAGCCTGCACCACTTCTCTTGGAAGCTGGTTCCAAACCCTAGCCGCCCTGACAGTGAAGTAGCATCTCCTGATATCTAGCCTAAATCTACCCTTTGCTAGCTTGTGACTGTTATTTCTCATCACTCCTGGGAGTGCTCGGGGGAACAGGGACTCCCCCAGTGCTTGATGCCTACCTGGCTGGAATCATTTGAGCCCAGTTTTTTCTCCTGCCCAGGCAGGGAGTCGGACTTGAAGATCTAGAAGGTCCCTTCTGACACGACTTCTATGATTCTATGAACAAGGACTCCCCCAATGCTTGCTGGACTCCCCCTGACTACTTTGTAAATGGCCACTAGATCCCCACTCAGTCTTCTCTTGTGGAGGCTGAATAGGTCAGGTCCTGTAGCTTCTCCTCGTAGGGCCTGCCCTGCTGCCCCATGATCATGTGGGTGGCCTCCTCTGGACCCTCTCCTTGCTGTCCACATCCCTCTTGAAGTGCGGCGCCCAGAACTGGACTCCAGCTGCGGCCTGACCAGTGCCGCATGGAGGGGGAGGATCACCTCCTTGCACCTGCTTGAGATGCATCTGTGGATGCAGGACAAGGTGCGGTTGGCCTTCCTGACCGCGTCCCCGCTGCCGGCCTGTGTTCATCTTGGCATCAATGATGACTCCAAGATCCTTTTCCACCTCTGCGCTGACAAGAGGGGAGTTCCCCAGCCTGTAGGTATGGTGCAGATTCTTCCTCCCCCCGGTGCATCACCTTGTACTTGTCAGTGTTGAAACCCATCCTAGTCTCGTCCGCCCACCCCTGTAAGCTGTCTAGGTCCAATTGCAGCCTATTCCTTCCTTCTAGCATGCCCACATCTCCCCACATCTTAGTGTCGTCAGCAAATTTGAACAGGGTGCTTTTTCCCCCCTCGTCCAAGTCACTGATGAAGATGTTGAAAAGTGTGGGCCCAACGACCGAGCTCTGGGGGACCCTATTGCCCACATCCCTCCAGGTCAAACATGACCCATACACCACCACTCTCTGGGTGTGGCCCTCCAGCCAGTTAGCGACTGATTTGATTGTGTAGGTGTTGACGCCAGCATCCCCTAGTTTTTAATGAGGACAGGGTGAGAGACAGTGTCGGAGGCCTTCCGAAAGTCCAGGAAGATTATGTCCACTGCTACCCCTGCGTCTAAGGATTTTATGACCTGGTCATAGAAGGCCACCAGGTTGGTCTGACAGGACCTGCCTCTAATGAACCCGTGTTGGTTGCTCCTAAGCATAATCTCCCCTGCTGGCCCCTCATGGACACGCGCTATGATAATTCTCTCAAAAAGCTTGCCGAAGATCAAGGTAAGACTAACTGGCTTATAGTTTCCTCCTTCCTCCCTTTTTTAAAGATGGAAACCACACTGGCCCTTTTCCAGTCCTCTGGCACCACACCGGAGCACCACGAGTGCACGTAAAGCAGTGCCAGGGGTCTCACAATGATCTCAGCTAATTCCCTCAGCACTCGGGGGTGGAGATCACCAGGACCAGCTGATTAAATACGTCCAGTCCCTCCAGAAGTTCCCTGATTAGATCCTCACTGAAGTTGTTAAATAAGTTTGCTTTGTCGTCTGGTGTGACAACCAGATTTCCTAGCGTGTCTTGCAGAGGTCCCACATTACCCAGTATCTTCTTTTTACCCCCCATGTATTTAAAAAAGGACTTCTTATTGTCCTTGATCTGGGAAGCTAGTCCCAGTGCCATCTCCACCTTGGCCTTCCTGACCGCCCCCTGCAGCCCTGAGCAACCGCGGTATAGTCCTCCCTGGTGATGGCCCCACCCTTCCATTAGGTATACACCTCCCTTTTAGCCAGGAGATGTTCCCATGTGCTTTTGGTGAGCCATGGGAGCTTTTGCGTCCTCTTGCCCCCTTTATCCGTGTTGGGATTACCTCCCTTTGTGCTTGGAGGATCCTCTCCTTAAGGAACGACCACTCTTCTTGGACTCCCAACTCCTCTCCCCTCCAGGACCTCGGTGCCTCCCCAACTATTCTCCTTACCTCATTGAAGTCCGCCCTCCTGAAGTCCAGGGCTGCTGCCTTGCCGCAAGTCTTTGCTACCTTGCGCTGGATGGTGAATTCCAGCAGGCGATGATCGCTGTTGCCCAGGTGGTCACGCATCCGCAGCCCCTTCACCAGGTCATCACCCGTGGCCAGGACCAGGTCCAACAAAGCATCTCCCCTGGTGGGGCTGTGCACCTCCTGGGTTGGATGGAGGTCCTGTATCTCGGCTAGGAACCTATGTGGTCCATATCATAGAGTCATAGAGAAGTTGAGCTGGGAAAGGACCTCAAGTGGTCAATTAGTCAAAGCCCCTGCCCAAGGAAGGATCAACCCTATCTAAACCTTCCTATACAAGTCCATAATCTAAACTCCTCATAAAACAACCATCAACCCTGACACACCACAAGGCAAAACACCCTAACCTGCCACAGGCAAAGGAGAGAGGTCATGGGAGCCAACATCTGGCTTCTATAATAGGTTGTTAATATGTGCTCAAGAGATCCCAGGTAGAGGGCTGCTCCCTCCACTACTAGGAAGGCAACCCCCCCACCCATCCCTACCACTCTAACTTTCGGGTAAAACTCCTTCCTGACCCCAGGTATAGCAATGGGCATGACCCCAAGTGGAGGGGCAAGATCCTTTATACAGGAACCTCCAGCTTTAAGTCCCAGCATGAGCTCTGGTACAACCCAAGCGAAATCCCCAGCCTTGGCTGCTGTCAACACCCAATGGCTCTGAGGAAGACTTAATAATGCCCTGAGACATATAGCAGAAAGCATGGAGGGAGAGGCAACCAGCTTCGGTATCCTGGCCCAGCAGTGGTCAGGAATAGATACTTTGTGAAAAGGTTCAGCAGAAGGCAGTTACAAGATAGGCTATTTCAGCCTCCCAGGCTCAGATATTTAGAGGTTGATTTGTAGTCAGACGCTTCTCCAGGTTAACTGGAAGGCAAACTGGGATATCAGTAAGAGGCCGCATCAGAGGAAGGGCTCAATACAGGAAAATTAAAGGGGGAATCTGGCCTGAATGAGGAGAGTTTTTACTGAGGTAGTGATGAAGAGAGAGAGAGAAGCTCTATTGCTGAAAACAATGCTTCCTGCAGGTTTTATCTGTTCATTATAGTGCAGTCATATCTTAACAATAGCAAATTTTACCCAAAGCCCATTGAAGTTAGGTGGTCAGACAGTCATGGACTTAAGTCAGTTTTGGGTCAGGCCCATAACCCAACCTTGTACACAAGCACAAGTCCTTGCTTTGGTCACACCATGTTAACAGGTCACATTAATTTCAGATCCATTTCAATAATACTTTGAATAAATTATTTTTTACTCAATTCCGGGAAGGAAAATTTTCAGGTTAGGACTCCGTTACCAATAGTGGACGTTAAATACATAAATTCAGTAGTTGCAAGAGTCCTAATGTGCCACATGTAATACCACTGGTTGAGACATGGGAGAGAGTGTCATCATACACCGAGAAAGTAACAACCCTTGAAGCAAAACATTTTATTAAGTAAAAGAGCCCCATCTCCTGTGCTTCATTCTTTTTTTTTTTCTCACTCCATGTTGTGAAGCTGTCTGCTTTATAATGATATGTTTCCAATTGGAAGATTAATTCTATAAAAAAACTGAGAAGCTGTAGGTTTTCTCTATCCAAGTATATGAAAAAATGAATACTCTCATTGAGGCTAGATAATTCTCTTTGTATGAAGTGAAAAGTCAATTAACTGCCTTGAGCTTTAAACCTGACAAAGTCTCCAAACTAATTCTCATGGACTTCTCTTCTTCAGATTTACAGGGCACTAAATAAGACTCTGGAGTACTGGCAACACTTATTACCATCATGGATCACATAAATGGAGGTGATCAATGTGAATTCTAAGTAACAGCAACTGAACTGTCCTGGGTTTCTTCCTGATAAAGGATAGAGTCCCAAGTTGTAATGTTTGTTTGGTTTTTTCCCAGGGGTCACAATCATTTAGTATTTGTTTATGCAGGTACTAAGGGTGCAGACAGAAGTGCAGCTCCAGCTGTAATTCAGAATTATTTTTGCAGAGCGTTCTGACTAGGGCTACCAAAAGTCCAGGTTTTCCTGGACATGTCCTCTTTTTTGGCCCCCTGTCTTCTATCCGATTGGGTTTTTAAAAGCAAATGCAAGCAAATGTCCGGGTTTTCATTTGCCTCTGCTTTTCCCCAGCTCTTCCTGCTTGTTTGCTTAGGGCTGGGGGCAGCAGGGGAAGGTGACTGGCTGTCAGGGGATCACATGCTCAGTGTGCAGGCCCCAGCAGCTGCTGGCAGGTGTGTGTTGGGGGGGGAGCAAAAGGGCTGGCAGGGGTCAGGGGGCTGTGGGTCAGGAGTGAGTGAGGGGCACCGGCAGGGCTAGTGGGGACAGGAGGTTAGGAGTAGGGGATACAGTCAGGGGTCTGTGGGTTGGAAATGATGGGCACCAGCAGGCCTGGGAGGGCGCAGTGGGTCAGGAATGAGAGGCAGAAGCAGTGCTGGGGGGGAGTGGCTTTGGAGCGTGAAGGGCAGAAGTAGGGCATGAGCATATCGCTACCCCACCATCATATACCCCTTCCCCCTTTCCTCCCCCACAGGTGCCCTCTTTTTTTTTTATATGAGAAATATGGTAACCCTATATGGTATAAATATGGTAACCTCAGCCTGAAATATGGCAACCTCAGCCTGAGTTACAGCATTACCCCAAAGCAAAGAGAAGTTCAGTGTTGGGTCCAAGCGGGGGTGGGATCTAGCTGCTGCCAGGACCCTGCAGCTAGGTTTCCACAGCAACAGCCAGGGCTCTCTGCTAATGCTCCCCATTTTCGAAATGGGAGGGGGAAAGGCAGCAAAGGGAGCTGATTCTTGGGGCTCCCCAGCTGGTGCTGCAGGGTAGAGTGGGTGAACTGGAGGCTCCCCACCTCAGGAAGGGGGCTCCAATATAGCCTCCACCTCCAGAAGGGCTGAACCCCGCTCCCCACCACTGAACTCCCTTCTCTCCCTTTCCCCCCTACCATTCTGAAAGCAGTGACAGGCTGGGAGCTCTTCAGACACAAGTTACAACAGATACTACATTTCGAAACATCTTTATCTGATACCTCCTGCAATGAGGGGCCAGATTTCCACCAAATCGGCCATTTTTTATGCTGTCTGCAGCTGTGCACCTGTGTTTGGTCAGTTATAGACTGCTTTCTATGGCCCTACGGAGCAAAAATGGTCAGGTCTGTCTGTACCCTAAATGACTGTGCAGTAACAACTGTGCAATCAGCATCTTGTGCAGACATGGCCAGGGAGTCACTGTGCAGCTGAAAAATGCATTCACCTCAATCTATGCCTCTATCTCAAGGGCATATATAGAGGCCTGGGGTGCAACGCTCCTGAGTCAGAGTAGTACAGAATAATGGAAAAGAAACAGCTGACCCTTTTTCTTTATAGGAGAGTGCTATATCCCACTGCATTTACTTACCTGCATCTTGCTTCATGAAGAGAAAGGCAAAGGCTACTCCACATTGTCCTATTCTAATTTAGTTATAGTTTAAACAGCTGAGAGACTTCTGGGGGAGATTTTGGCAGAAAGCCTAGACATTGGCAACGTGTAGTGTGTGCTTGTGGGTGCACATGCACCCCCAGAGATCAGCCGGGCGCCCCCTGGGAGTGCCAGCTGTGAAACCATCAGTGCCACCAGAAATGCACTTCCAGTTTTGCCAGTTTCTCCACTGGCTCGGCAATCGGGTGCTGGGGAACCTCCCCCACAACCCCTGTCGGCAATCTGGCCCCCCCAGGACTCGGGAAGCACCAGTCGCCCATTAGTCCAGATACATTGAATGAAAGTGACCCTTAATTTTTCAAGTTACTTTCTCCTTCCTCTACTCTGATGTTCCTCTCAGAGAAGTTCATGGGTGATTATCTAGCCTGCCATGGAGCATTGCAGACACTGGGGGGCGGGAAAAAAAAAATCAATGGAGAGGCAGACTGGGAATGCTCTTTTATTTCCAGATTTTTCGATTAGTTTTACAGCAACAGAGAGCAAAAAACAGTCATAGGCATTTTGAAAAGTATTTAGCAATGGTCTTAATAGTTACCTGGACCTTCAGCCACGGAGGCTTAGCCCCATATTTCTGGTTTCCCCTCCTTTTTAAAGTACTTGAGGGCACTAGAACAGGGCAGCAGACAGTTGTAAAGAGAAATGTTCGTCTTAGCGCAGACATCAAAATGGAAAAGTCTGCTATTAATTGCATGTGATATTTGGGTGGTGTGAAAGGCTGTGCAAACCCCATGTGGGCTAGGCCAGGTGTAATGAAACACTGTGGTCCTGAGCCCTGCCACAACTGCAAGGCTTGTGAGGCCTGGAAGAAGGACCTGAAAGTGGGGAAATACAGCTCAGCTGGCAGGAACTCCAAGGGCAGAACAGGCCTTCAAATGCCAGATCCTGGAGACAGGGCTGGGCAGAGAGCGTGGAGTAATCCCATGACCACCGGTTGTTTGATCCCTCTGAGGGAAAGGTGGGTCAGACCCCAAAATGTTAGTGTAAGCTTTATGAATGACTTGTTCAAGAGGGCTCAAGTAGAGACTACAGCTTACCAAAGGCCATTTAAAGAAAGAGAGGCCTGTTGCCTTCAATTAGTTTCTTACTTTTTTCTTAAATTTTTAATTCTCATGGGAACTCCCACTGCCCCAGAATTGGTAGATACTTATGGGAACTCAACTGAGGGCCAAGTACCTCACCTGAACCTATACCGCTGATGAGCTGGAGGCTGAAGACAGGAAACTGGATGAGACCACGGCCCTGCCGTGCCACAAGGGATGCTGTGGGAGACCCAAAACCAAGAAAAATAGGAAAATACAGCAAGAGTATCCCAATAATGGTGGATGCCAGTGAAGGTACAGAAAAGGGGATAGATCACTCTAGGGATATCTTGTTCAGTGCTGTCTCTCTATAGCATCCACTTCTACCACTCTCTAAGGCAGGATACCGGCTAGATGGACCATCGGTGTGACCCAGTATGGCACTTCTTATGTTCTTAGATATTAGTCATCCCTTTACACTTTTGTAGAGTCACTAAAAAGTTTCCTTTGGGGGGGCGGGGGGAGAGGAGCGTTCTTTTGATGGAAAATGCCTTTGCCATAAAACCAGCAATTTCTAGAAAAACATTACATTTTACTTCAAGAATTTCAAACCTTGATTTAATTCTTTTGTTTTTAACGGGGGGGAGGGGGGAGAATCAAACTTTTGATTTAGACCTAAAAAGAATGAGTTTTTTAAAAAGTGGGTTGTGGTTTTTTTCTATTTTCATCAAAAGGTTTACGTTGTGATCAGCTTGATTTTCTTCTGCTGCTCTTATTCACATTTTTTCACACATTGGTTCCTTCTATTTCCATTTCCTTTTCCCTAAAATTAAATTGCATCCATAAAGCACCTCTCCAATTGGTCTTTCTCTAGTGAGCAGCTTCATCAGTTTCCTTTCATGTTTTAGCTGCTCTAGCTCAGTGCATCCAAAAAGACCCTCAAATGGAGTTTTCTCTTTCCCAGTCACTCCATTTCCTCCCACTTAATTCTCAAGGAATTTCAACTCGTAGGCTATCAGAATAGGCTCTGAATGTCACCGGCGGGTTTGAGAAAAAGGTTCAGCTCAATATCCAAAATTCAGATGGGAGTGTTGCGGTCTTATCTCTGAATCTCCTGACTTCCTTGTGGACCCAAAATAGGAGTTGCATAGACAATGCTGTAGATTTAAGTTGTGGTTTGCTCCTTGCATACTAGATCAGGAATTCAAAACCAGAGGCAAGAGTCCAACTCACTAGTATGAATCCAGTTTCAAGCATGGGTACTATACTCCAGATCGGACGTTGCATAGGCTGCCCATGAAAGCTGATCAAGTGTCCAGCCGACAAACATTTGATCTAATGCTACAGTATTTGCCGCTTCTTTGCCCTATAGTTTCAGGGAGTGGAATTGCAGGAGAAATGGACTCTAATTCATTCACTTAAGCAGTTTAAAATGACCAGCAGTAGATTCACCCTCTTACAATCACCTGTTTCTTATCCTAGATTAACACCAGGCTCTTCAGTGCCACTCGTCCAAGCCCAGCTGTTGTCCCTAGCACACAGAGGTAGTCATTTTGATGCCAGAACTGGATGGCATGGTCCACCTAGTCCTCCTCCTCCACACTGGCATTATTCCATAGCTATTACCTTGCCATCGACGGCCAATTTCTGCTTGCACCTCAAAAGTAAATTAAAAAAAAAAACTATTAGCAATCCACTGTCATCATTTTTTTTACTCCACTAGAAAAAAAGCCTAACTCTGTGGTCCAGGAAGGTGGTGAACTGTCCTGGCAAGGAGGGAGGCCAGGGCTCTGGCCTCTGCTACCAGGACTGCTTATGCATTTTAAGCAATGACAGCTGAACGCCAAAAATATCAGTGATACTGATGTAAATGCAGAGCCTGCCATTATAAATCATAGCTTTATTCTGGGTTGCATTTTAGAATCAAGAGACAGTATTTGGTCCCATGTAAATGGGAGGGAACTATAGCCTGCAGTACACTGGGTGATTTGAGAGCGTACAGCTCACCAATTCTTAGTGTGCCCACCGCACCAGGAATGCACGGCAGGTGCACAGGAGAAGTGGGATTTCAGGAGAGATTGGACAGTGGAGAGAATTATCATGATACCGTTGGTAGAAATAATAATTAACATACAACGCAGGGAAGCACCACAGCATTCTTGCGATGCAGTGAGTTGGGTAAGTCAAAGACCAGTGTCTTCATGCTACTGATGAAAAACCGAGGCGCCATGAAGTGAAACGGCTTGCCCTAATGTTACAGAGCAGGTCAATGTGAAAAAAGGCAGCCACACGCAGAGGCCAAACCAGAGGAGATGCACTAGAGCACTTGCACCCCACTTTGATTCCTGCCCCGCTTTGATTCCTGCCTAACAGTGGTAGCAAGCATTTGTAGCCAGACAGTGCTGAGGGAGCCACTTGACATCATGGCTCATTATAATCTGCCTGATCCCTTTTAACTCTTCATTCCTCAGGTCTCAGCAACCATCATCTTGTTAATGGTCTTGATGTTCCACCAATCAAACTATCCTTTGTTCTGCAATTCTGCTGTCTGCTAGCTGCTCCTGGTAATGAAGCGCCTATGCCACAGCCCTGCAGATTGTTTTTAACTCATTGGAATAAAATTATATTCATATTTGCTTTAATCTTACACTGCATGATACAGCCCTAGAGCTCTAGTGTATTAGTAAAGCTCCTGATTTACTTTTAACTAGAGAAAAATCTGTTAATATGCGATGATGCACCTCATCATCTGCATTGCCCTTTGAATATTCTAGCTCTGCCCATGGCCACATGAGTCAAAGCTCTTGGGACATCTCTATATCTGTTGTACAGCACCTTGCACAAGAGCGCTTCAACTAGTGTTGAAGCTTCTTGAAAATATTGTAGAGTAATACATCCATGGACAGGCAGAGAAAGCCTAGGTCACAATTCAGCAATTCTGTCTCCCATCTCCATGCCATTCCAGTAGACTTCATTGCAGATAATAAACTGATAGTATACCCATTTGCTTGGGTTTTGATGCTGCACATTACATTTCACAGTGTCTAATCAACAAGTAAATTGCACGGTTCTCATATCTGAAGGGAACCCCTAGGGCAAGTCTTAGTCCACATCTGATGCATTGCTTCCTGGAGCTACCAACAAATAATAATCATATGATGAGATGACCACATGAAATAATAAACACTGATCATTGCGTAAAGACAGCAATGTGGTTACAAACAACTGTGGCCCATCCCTGAAAAAGGAACAGTCACCCTGTTAGTGCAGGTGGCACAGAGTAGTAGTTATAGCTATGTTTACACTAAATATGTCCTTAAACCTTCTCACTCTTGCTTTTGCATTAATGTTAGGCACAGTGGGACTCTAACGTAGATGGGTTGCTGGCATTTCGACAACTGTGTCACATTGCAATAGTAATACCTAGCGCTCATATAGAGATGTTCATCATCAGGTCTCAAATAAACCTTTACAAGGGAAGTCATTATCATTATCTCCATTTGACTTGTAGGGAAACTAAGGCCCAAACAGGTGTAGTGACTCACTCAAAGTCAATAGCCACCAGGATAGTGGCAGTGGGGAACAGGACCCAGTCCTGTGCTGTATCCACTAGGCATCCTGCCTCTCTCATCATGCTCTTGCCTGCTACAGAACAGACCACAGTTAAAATGCCTGCTGGCTGGCTTTTAAATACTACTGCTGCTACCACTATTGGTCATAAAGTGGCAGTAGCACAACACCCAAGGAAGCCAAGAAAGGCCCGTCTAGCATAAATAAACTCTGTGGGAACTGCGGCTGCTGACGTTACTCTGCGATTTCTTGGTCATGTCTACTAAACAAGTTGCTTCTTACCTCCGACAGTTATTTAACTAAAACAGTTTAAATCCACTTGTTAAATACAACACACCAATCTCAATGCAGTGTCTTCCACTGACCTTCTCATGACCAGGAATGATAATGGTTCATTTAGCCCACACCTGCTTCGGCCACGGTGTGCCAGTTCAGATGTTGCTATCGTATAGTATGCAAAGCCTGTCCTGGTGCATGGATCTAAACATTTGTATAAATTGCTCTTGCTTATTTTTTTTTCCATCGCCCATACCGACAGAATGGGTGTTTTTCTTGTCTCATGGCTACAAGAGCTGGAAACAACCTATTACTGTCCAGTAAATGGCCCACATTTTACGAAGGCTGTTAGAAGCTGGGAAATAATTAAAAGAATGACTCAGTCAGGAAAAATCTTTTTCTTATCATGTTTACAAGGCCTGTGATTACTTCTGTTGCTCTCCTCTGTACTCATTCCAATTTATCCACATCTTTCTTGAAGTGCAGTGCCCAAAGTTGGCCTCACCATTGCCAAATAAAATAGAAGAATCATGCAACACTCCCTTTAATCTATTGAATATGCTATTTGGGTTTTTTTTCTTTTTTGCAACCATTTTACACTGTAGACTTATGTTCAGCTTACAGTCCTCTATAACAGAGGTGTCAAACTCATTTGGCCTGCAAGGTGTAGGGCATGTGGCCAACCCCGTGGGCTGGATCGGGCCAATGGACCCCCTCCCCTCCCCTCCCCTCCCCTGCATGCCAGACCCAGCACACACAGTGCTCACTCTGGCCAGTCTAGGACCACACCAGATGCAGCATCTATGCAGGACTGGTCCAGGACCCCTGCTGCACATGGCACTCACCTCAAACTGACCAAGTGTGGGGGTAGCACTGTGTGCAGTGCGTGTCCCTGGTCAGCCGGAGCAGACGCATGTGCAATCCACATCCTGTTAACAGTGCATGTGGCATGTGGGTCAAATCCAGACCCAGGGGCAGCACCAGGGGCCAGATGATGGGGCTGCATGGACTGGATTTGGGCCTGGCCAGATCTTTGACAGTCTTGCTCTACAACCCCTAGGTCCTTTTCTACAACACTACAGCCTGCCCAACTGTTCCCCAGTTCAAAGTTTGCAAAAAGAGGCTGGAGAGGCATGTGTTTAGGACTTCTGCATACTGCATCA
The DNA here is from genome assembly GCF_001723895.1 of Crocodylus porosus. Classification (NCBI taxonomy): domain Eukaryota; kingdom Metazoa; phylum Chordata; order Crocodylia; family Crocodylidae; genus Crocodylus; species Crocodylus porosus. Next base: position 1,629,928 of record NW_017728886.1, on the reverse strand, counting down.
GTCTCAGACTAGATGATGCTAAAGGTCCAGGCAAACTGTATCTTTCTATTAAAAAAATTAATTAGAGTCTTTTGCAGAGAAAAACGTATTGCTGATGCTATTTAATAAAAATCTGTTGGCCCTTTGGATCAGGTCGCATCTTTTTGTCCTGGTTGGACAGCTCAAAATGCAATGGTACCCTGGACCAGGACTGGGGCTCCCAGGTGTTACAAAAATACAGAGGTGGTAACTGGGTTTGATAAGAGCAAAGCAGCAGCAACCATTTTGCCCACTAGATGGCTTCATTCTCATGATGATAACCCATGGGAAATTGTAATAGGGCTGTATCAATGGGCAATTTTAGCAAACTAGAGCATTTGATTACTTGCCGGTTTGCAACAAAATATTAACTCTATAGATCTTTCAAATGAACCCCATAATGAAAAAATAATATAGTTGCCTTACCTCTTGATTAAGGAAGCAGTACAAAACAGCGACAATAAATCCCTGAAGAAACAGAACAGTTAAAAACAGTTAAATCGTAGCACAAATGGAAAAGCTACTTTAAGCGTTAATAGTCTGTGATGATATTTATACTAGGCATCCACTGGAAGAATGAAAGGTATAATGACTGAGCTGTATTCATCCCCAGTATATTTCCATCAGTCACCCAGATCTGCAGCTGGTGTATCAAAGTCAATGAAGCTACATCATTTTACACCGACTGGTGAGTCTAACCAGGGAAGGTCTGACAGGGTGAATTTTCACTGCAGTGTGGTTCTCAAATGTACAGCTCACTCGGTGGCCCAATATGCCATGAGGCACACCTTATATAGAGAAAAATAGCAAAGCATCATGGACTGCACTAGGAGACCCTGCGTGCACAAGATCACGCTGGTTTGCTTGGCTTTAGGGGTGTAAGAAAACGATTCTCAACTTGTACAAACCATATAGCTTCGGGGAAGTTGATGGAGCTATGGCAGTTTACACTAGCTGAGTATTAGGCCCTGTCTTCCAGATATAATTAATTTCCTGCTGTGCAAGATGAGGAGGACAACGTCACAAAGAGATTCAGAGATTCAGAAACTAGTTACTGAAACCACATAGTGAATTTAGGCAGAGGGGATATCATGTTTGGGGGCTAGCATTTCACTAGGATATGAGGGTAAGCAGGAAGCTCAGATCCTAGAATCTCTGGGAGGCATGTAGAAGGGATTTAGGAACAATGTAGTTGTCTAACCTCCAAAGGGTGATCTAGTTTGGTCCTCTTCCACCAGTACATTTCTCTTGAAACTTAGGTGGGCACCTCTGTCTCACACTACAGAGTTCCCTAGGCACCTACCCTTTGGTTTCTAGGTATGTTCAGAAGCAGCCCCTTTCGATCCCTCAGGGATCACGCAAAACTGTGTTGTGGCAGACACCTGAGACCACAGGGAGACCTGGTCCATTGGGTCTGCTCTGAGCATGCCAAACTCACATTGACAGCATTGAGTTCAGCTCAGATTACCTGAGAAGTGCAAGACGTATGTCTGCATCCCTTCAGATTGGGGAGGCTTTATAATCCAGAGCTCTCACGTCCGGAGTGAGTGCTCCAAGCACAAGGCTATGGGGCAAAAGTTGGTGGGGTCTGTGTCACCACCCCTGTAGCTGAGGCAGCTGCCCTCAATAATGAGACTAAGCAGAGCAGATCAGTAAGTGAATGCAGGTGACGAACTTCTGGGATGGAACATAGGCCCACGCTTAATAGCTCCTATTACAGCCCCTCCATGCACTGAAGTGCCCTTCAGAGACGCCAACCGCAGCACGTTCTCTGTATAAAATAGCTTGGAAATCTAAACTCAGTCAAACTGTGGAGGTCCAACTCTGTGAAGGCGCATACGTTTCTCTCTCGACTGCCTGGTGATCAACCTAGTCAAATTCTAGCACCCTCTGAGGCTGGAGCACCTGTATTTTCCGGGTTAACCTGCCTAAACGCAGGCATCCCCAAGATCAAGTTAAGTCGGGCCCTCTATACTAATATTCAGCTGGTGCAAGTCAGCAAACTCAAGGATTTCTACTGCTTCCCACCAGAAGTGGCTCAAGGTTTTAAGTGGCCATTGGAGGGCTGATTTCTTATTCACAGAGGCAACGCAGCCTTATGTTGAAGGCTTGGAGCATTGTCACAAGTCATTCTGGAACAGACGACTGTGGGGGAAGGCATGGTGGCAAAGGTCATGCAAAGCCACTTTTCTGAAGTCTGGATCTGGAGCTAAAGCAGGAGGGTCACAGCAGTCTCCGGTGGAAATCACAGAGTTTAAATTACACAGGCACCACTGCTATCCAGACCTCTTGCATCCAGGACATAGAGTGCAAGGAAGCACAAAGCCAACACAGAAGGCCAATACAAGGGTTACTTCTGCACTGGGGCATTTTTCTGTACTCTCATGGGCTTCCTTTATGGATTTATAAACTGCCATAGCTGTGCATAGATGCTGCTTTAGAGCCTATATTAACCCTATAGTTTCATAGTTTCGTAGTTTCTAGAGTCGGAAGGGATCGGAGCAGATCATCAAGTCCGACCCCCTGCCATGTCAGGAAGGAGTACTGGGGTCAAACGACCCCAGCAAGATGTTCATCTAACCTCCTCTTAAAGACCCCCAGGGTAGGAGCCTGCACCACTTCTCTTGGAAGTTGGTTCCAGATCCTAGCTGCCCTGACTGTGAAG
>NW_017728886.1:1606777-1626578 GCF_001723895.1 Crocodylus porosus | reverse complement strand
ATGAGAACGGGGTGAGAGACAGTGGCGGAGGCCTTCCGGAAGCCCAAGAAGACGATGTCCACTGCTACCCCTGCGTCTAAGGATTTGGTGACCTGGTCATAGAAGGCCCCAGGTTGGTCTGACAGGACCTGCCTCTAATGAACCCGTGTTGGTTGCTCCTAAGCATAATCTCCCGCACTGGCCCCTCGTGGACATGCGCCAGGATAATTCTCTCAAAAAGCTTGCCCAGGACCGAGGTAAGACTAACTGGCCTATAGTTCCCCGGGTCCTCCTTCCTCCCCTTTTTGAAGATGGGAACCACCTTGGCCCTCTTCCAGCCTCTGGCACCTCACCAGAGCACCACGAGTGCTCATAAAGCCTTGCCAGGGGTCCTACAATGACCGCAGCCAATTCCCTCAGTACTCTAAGCACCCTATGTGCTTAGAATATATTTATGAGTGATTTTCTACAGCCACGGGATAATTTTGTGTACCATTTAACTTTGGAGCAGTAGGTCACCCACCACAGCTTAATCAGTGCTCTACAACTCCCCTGGCTTTGGAGACCTGGTATACTTTGGCAAGTTTTGCATCAGTCAAACTTCCAAGGGAAGGAAAACAATATATAGGCAATAAAGGATCTAACTGCTGCGATACTTCAACAGGTTTACCTGAAAAGATCCAATGCAGAGTTCTAAATAAAGCCGGACTCCCAGGTTGGTATATTCAGGGAGGAAGTTGAAAACAATATAATGGGTCCCAAATAGTGGAATAAGAAGCAGTGTTGACTTTGAGAGACGCCTGGTGTCAGAAAGGAGACAGAGGCAACATCACACAATTTTTCTGAAGAGCACAAAGACCAGTAAGAGCAAGATTCACTAATGAGAAGTGACGGTCACCAGGGTAAGAAAAGGGTGTTTTCTGTTCTTAAACTTCAACGTCTTTTGAGACTGCAAAATCAGTCGGGAAGTGCCATGAGAACAAAGCTGGGGAGAGAATTCCAGTGCTTCTGGCTGGCAGGGAAGAACCACATAACCAGCCTTTCTTGTTGTACAATTTGGCAGTCTTGCTTTTTGAATAAGTATGAATAAACGTGCAGTTCGGGTCTAGCGGCCTTGAGAACGGGACTACAGCCAGGAACCCCTGAGCTGTTCTCCTGGCTCTGAACTGACTCTGTCTATGACCTTGAGTATGTCCTTCTCTATTTGGAAAATACCGCATTTCCTTTTTCTGGCTAGGCTTCATTGCTCCCTTTCTGCACGTTGCATGCATTACCTGTATTGAGAGGAGTTATTGAAGTTGATTTGTCTCGGGTCCAACTTTTTCAGCAAGATTCTGATGATGTTGACAAAGAGGATAAAGTTGACCTGTTTCCATTTTTTTTTTTGAAAAAAAAAGTGTTACTTTTCCATAACAAACGTTCAGCTGAAAAGTATATTGTGACTTAGTTATGAAGAGCTGCTACTGCAGTACATCGTGTCCTTTTGTGCACCCTCATTGTAAAGCATTGTTTATTATACGTATTAGAATAGCACCTTCTTAGGACATTGCCCATCTTACAGAGACGAGTAAAGTGTCCTGTAAGAGTACTGCAGATAATTTTTCTCATTATTCACTGGGGAACACCACATCTTATAAACAACCAAACTTTGTTAGTCTGTTAAGTAATAAACGGTTTCACCGTAGATCGCGTGATTCTTCATTTTCCCATTTGAGACAATTATAGTTGTTGCATGTCAATACCTTTTGAGTTTGCAAGTTAAATTGGTTTAATTTGAGACTGTTCTAGTGATGATGTAACCCTGATGAAAGAATATACTGTGTCTGAAAACTTGCTAAATCTTTTCTAACTGTGCTTGGTCTGATAAATATATCACCCATAAAAATGCTTGCCCCTTGCTTAATTTGATATATATACAATGAAGTAAACAGGTCATTCACACCTACGGAGAATTTCTCCCTGTTAGCCTTGTGTAAGTGGATATCTGTGCACTCGTTTCTCTTTCAGGGGAATGGAGATGATTATTTTGGTCTAAAGATGTCCATCTTTCACCAGACATTTTTAATCTCATTTAACCCACCAATGATAGTTAATTGCCTGACTGCACAAAAATGAACGTCATGCTCATTTTAGCATTCCTGCCAAGTAGTTGAGGATGTCAGTCAAACACAAATGGGCAAAAACAAGGGAGGTGTGCAGCAGTATTAAAACTTCATCACAGCAGATTACAGCTAATGACTATCTTTATTTTTGGAGTCTGCATGCACACCGCTCTATCCTGCAAAATCAGCCCCTTCAACAATGCTCATACTCCTTACATATGTGCGCCTGGAAACTTCATGAGACACACACATGCAGTGCATTTAACTGCAGTTGAATGCCTGGCTTTTCTGAATTTGTACGTTAGATATTTTCTGTGGATTCCTGACCTGTTGGGATTAATTGCACACCCAGATCCATTAACCCCAACCACTTATCTAATGCCAATGCATACCCAACTCAAAGGTCATTATTGCTGTTATCACCTTAAGCAGGGAACAAAATTAGGTAAGACTACCCTGCATTCATAAAGCATATATTTAAATGTGTTGCTAAACTGGAGGGGTTTTCAGCCAAATCCTCCATTTTCACCAAGGTCAAGAGAGGTTTAGTAGCTCAACTCCCATTATTTTCAATGGGAATGAGAAGTCTTTCAAACATGGGGAAGAGTGGTTTTTGCAAGTTCATAGTAATATTAAAGTTTCCACATTAATCCTCTTTAGCCTTAGGATGTACGCTTTTCTGTACAGCCTTGGCTCTCAGTTGGAAGCTACAAGTCAGGCAGTGTGTTCCCACCCTAGGCTTCCCCCTACCACCTTCTCTATTTAATACCATTTCATAATCACTTTTCAAGTAATGTTTACAAAGTTCAAAATATCACACATACCCCAACAGAAAGGATGATAGGTCCCTTGATTAGCCACCAGTATGGAGAACCCTGGTTAATATCCCAGCATCTACAAAAATAGCACTACAATTAACATGGATAGACAGACATGGTCAGAGAAATCCTGTTATATCAAGAAATTACACTGGCTAGTCAGTGGGAGTGTTGAAACAGGCCATATTCAATTTGGATTTGAATTCGGCCCAAATCGGGGATAGTGATTTGATTCGTTGATTCGGATCATTGTCCCCAATTTGATTCAGCCAAATCCGACAATTCGATGCTGATTCGGAGAATTAGCAATTCAGCCATAGACACAGCTTTAAAAGTTTTTCTACATACCTTGAGGTACCAGGCGTGGCTTGTGAATGCTGCAATGGTGGGGTGGATGGAGTGTCCCACAGGAGCGTGGGGGGCCCCCCCGCATGCTCGGCGGCAAACCTGGAGGTGGACCAGAAATACTTCTGGTCCACTTCTGAGTCTGCTGCCGAGCGTGCTGGGGATCCCCCCTGCGCTCCTGTGGGATGCTCCACCTGCCCCAGCATTGCAGCATTCACGAGCTGCCTGCTACCTCTAAAGCTACATAGGAAAAGCATTTAAAGCTGTATCTATGTCCAAATCGCCAAAAGTTTCCAAATCTCTCCAATTTGATTTGGAGAAATTAAAGAGTCCTCTGATTCGATTCAGATTCAGAGATTCAGCCACCGAATCAGACCAAATCTCCACCAAATCAAGTCAGGGAGTGAAGCTTCACACAGCCCTAATGGTCAGTAGATACCTATATGACCGTGACATTTTGAGAGGCAGTATTAGTATCCGAATCTCTGCAACCATGGTTTGTAATGTACAGTTGCCATGGATATTCTCTGATCCCAGGCCTCCATAAATATTTTCTGGTCCTTATCAAAACAGTAGGATTTCCATTGGCCCTAAAACACTAAATGATAGCTCAGAGTCATCTACTGCTCCATAGGTCGAACAGATGCAAGCTGCAAGCCCAATCAAAAGCATCATTGTTCTTTGAAGATGAGGCATTTTCTCCACATAAAGTAGAAACTTCATTCAACCTCTTTAGGTTTCTGATCTCAGAAACTATTCTCACTTGCCTATAAAATTATCGTTGTCTCATGAGAACACCTTGATTTCCCTGCAGCACGAGAAATACTTCAACTTGCCTAAAAACTATCACTTCCCTAACTTCACTGCCATTACAAGCACGTGTTTTCAGTTACTTCTAATTTTTCTTAAAACCTTCCCTTTAGCCTGAAACATTTTATGTTCTTATGTCAAGATGTAAATTTGTCTGGATTTTTTTTTTCAGGGTATCCCTTTATTCTTTTTCTGGAGGGAAATAAAAATGCAGGGTGAAAGGGTGAAATTTTGTTTCTACTAAAGACAATGGCAAAACTTCCATTGACTTCAGCAGGACATGGACTTTATCAGTATTTTCTTTCATTTCATTTGGATAATAATTACACAGAAAGATGATCAAGAGCAAGTGCAGGATGGATGTGCAGGACAGGTTTAATGCACTAACTTTCCTAGGACCCCAGTAACTCACAAAGGGCCACATTACAGGATCGAAACTTCTCATAGCACTGAAACGGGAACACGCTATGGAATCTGGTATAAAACTGCTACTTACGCTGTGTCCTCAAAATAAAACTTGGTTAATATCCACACGAGGGTGAAAAATGTTGGGAAACCTGTAAAACAATTCAACATGTGTTATGGGTTTTTTTCCAATGTCATTAATTACCCCTCATTAAATTTCCACTCTGTCCACAGCAGCCCTAAAATGATATTACAGGGCACCCACAGGAACAGCATTTACATATGCAACAGGAACAGCATTTACACTTAATAAAGGTTTCTGTGGGGAACATAAATGTAAAGAGGAAGCCTCTCTACACACTATGCAATTAAGTAGTTACAAGCAACCCATGTTCAGCATTTTGAGGCTGTGAAGGGGTGCATAAGTACATTTGCACTAAGGGTCAAAACTTCAGTATAGACCTGCTTTTGCACCCTTTTATTCATATGAAAATCACTTTTTCATGTGAATAGTCTCAGCTTCCGGTCCCTCAGCTCAGGCTGCAGCTTCAAGCATTAGCTTTAACTTTTAACATGGCAGAGAGCTGAGGGGAGAATTTAGCTAACAATAGTACTAGTCAACAATACTTTTAAACTTCAACTTGATAAAATAAAGGCCAAGCCCTGTGCAGGCAGGAGGGAGTAAGTCCTGGGGTAGAAGGGAGGATACTTCTGTGCCTCAGTAAGGACGGCATGGGTGGAAGAGCTGCATTTTGGCCTTCTGCCTCTCCTCCAGCTCTGCCCTCATTGCATTTTTAGCCAACAACCATGCAATGCCAAAAGCAGGGTTGAGTGCTTGCCCAGGAAAGGTCCCATGGCTCCTTTCCAATGGTGGGGTGGGCACTCAGCAGTCAAGAATGCAGGGATTTCGAAGAAGAAAGAGGGACAATAAGCAGGAGGGGGCATGCCACCAAAGTCAAGTGCTCCGGGCACTACCCTGAGAAGCAGGAGACCTGGCTTCCAACCTTTGACCCCAGTCCTAGTCTCTTCGTGCATTTTACAAGAAACAGATGAAAACCAACTGGAAATAACTAGAACCCAGGTCTTCCTCCTCCTAGGTGAGTACCCTTTGTGCTGGTCTACAGAGTCAGGGTTCACTTGGCCTGCTTTCCTTTTGGTTATGGGGATCTTTCCACCCAATTGAACATGAGGGAGTGGAGGATGTTCTCAGCCTGAACTAGATCGTAGCCCGGTTGGTAAGGCTTGGGAAGCGGGAGATATGATTTTGATTCCTCCCTTGTGGGGCTGTTCCTAGAATCCTGGTCTGACTTTTTACAATATAAAGGCAGTTATTTTGCAGTCATTTTATATGGATGCCAACACCATTGACCTTTCTACTGACATCAGAAGGAGAGGGATCAAGTCCTGGAAGGTATTATATTCTTGACCAGTCCCACCCCTGCCCTTACATACCCCAGCCAAACAGAACCAGCCACCAAAAGTATCTTTTTCCATGAGGGAGGGATGAGAGCAGCAGACTGTTCAAATAAAGGGCTTCTACCAGGAGCCACATGAAATTGGTCATCATAAAATAGTGGCAGAAAACAACTGAGATCTTGCATTCAGTCTAGGGAAAAGAAAAGGCAAAAATTCAGCACAACACATGCAAATATTTGAGTTGACCTTTCAAACCTGATGAGCATCCATAATTCCAGTTACCATTGTAGAACATTTTGGGTGCCCCACACCTCTAATTATGGGTGTGAAAGACAACACAGCCCAACTCTGATACCAATGCAGATGACACCATTAAATGGAATTTCTTTTGTTTTGGTTTGGTTTGGTTTTTTCCCCTTTTGGTAAAGAATTGCAAACCTCTAAGCAGCTTCAGGTCACCACACCTTCCATTTTCAGACCACTTCAATATAGACCTGCGTTTGGCTGTCTAATATTCATATGAATACCAATTATTCATGTGAATAGTCTCAACTGCAAGGTCCTCAGCTCAAGCTGCAGCTTCAAGCATTAGCGAGACTTTCAACATGGCAGAGAGCTGAGGGGAGAATTTCTCTAACAATAGTAATAGTCTACAGTATTTTTCAACTTCAACTTGATGAACTAGAGCCAAGCCCAGTGCAGTGAAGAGGGAGAGACTCCTGGGGTAGGAGGACAGCAAATAAGAGGGAGTATATTTCTGTGCCCCAGTAAGAAGGGAATTGTTTTGGGAGGGTGGAAGACCTGCATTTTGGCCCTCTGCCTCTCCGTCAGCTCTTCCTTCACTGCATTTTTATGCAACAACGATGCAGTGCCAAAGTGGAGTTGAGTGCTTGCCCAGGAAACAGGCAGCCTGGATTCCATTAAGAAGCAGCTTGCATTAAAACAGAGCTGACAGCTATCATTCCTAAGGCCTCGCTATGGCTCTGGAGGATGATGATTATAGCCTCACTCAGACTTGCACTGCAGGCTGACCCCAGGGAAGACACCTGTAAATCGGTGTCTGGTCACTGAAGCTAGGTAGTCCAAGGTGGCTAGTTCCATCACTCGTTTGTGTGCCCATGGCAGTATAAACTGGGCTAGAGGTTCTTTTTCTCCCCGCTCTCCATTGGCCAGCACTCAAAGGGTGGCCAAAGGAAACGGTACAAAAACATGCTCAAGCATGGAGGCATCGACACCAATGGCAGGGAGGAGCAAGCTGCTGACCATTCGGCGTGGCACCACCTGGTCCTCCAAGGCCCAATGACTCAATACCAAGGCCGAATGGCGGTGGCAGAGGAAGAAGAAGGAGACCAACCCAAGGCTGCGAATCCCACTCCCCCATGCAACAACATGTCCCCATTGCCAAAGAATGGGTGTATCCAGAATCCAGCTCCTCGGTCACCTGAGGACCCAGCAAGCCTGACAGACATCATCCTCGACTTTGAAGGACCGCCGCCGAAATTGGGCTAGCATATAATGTACATCAACGGGCCATTTGTTTCAGGCAGACCTTTGACGCTTTGCTCTTTGAACATATAAAATAAAAGCACAAGCCACAGGAAGAGATAAGGCAATATATTATGCATATACCAAAGTCAGCTTTTCAAATGCTTACAGTAGAGAAACTGCAATGATCTATGTCTTCCTTTTGGAAGAGGACGGCATCCTTAATGAATATGGCAATAGCTTTCAGGATGAAGGTGAGAAAGAGCTGGATGTGGATATAATTCCTGGGACAGCGGAGTCTCCTGTAAGGCAAGAAGCCAAAAGACTGAAGTGAGGGGAGGTGAATAATCTTTGCCAGATGCTTGTTTCCTGACGCTGGGATTTTCAAAAGCAGTCTGCTTTGGCCTAACTCTGCTCCTACTGAAGCAAATAGGTGACTGCTAAGGAAACTAGGTTTATTTTAAGCACTCTTGAAAATTTCCCTTTTTGTTGATATCTAATATCAGAGGGTGTTAAACCCTCCCAGAACAGTACCAAACCGGTCCCTCCCTTGGATCCCAAATATGCACTTGTGCCAGTGGGAAGCCTGAATTTGCAGAAATGACCTTGGCTAATATAAAACTGAAGGAGATAAAACAGCTTCCAAGATAATAAGAATGCTGCAGAGTACCTGTGACTACCTAGGTACCTGTCTTCTAGGTAGCAGGCAGCGGATATATGGCTTATCAGCATGAGGACAGTCAAGGAAATTAATCTAAACTAATTTTAAAGTGGATTATATAAGGTGTATTAAATGCGTAGGTAGACACTGTTACTCAGAACGACTATGGCTGTATGGTTTAGTTTAATGAACTATAGGAATTAATTAAGTGCCATTGAATTAAGGCCACTTTACTTCTTAATAATAATAACATACATATAGGGATGTCCTGTGATTTACAAATCACACCTTTAGTTAATTTTGGTCAACCATCTTCCATGTAAAAAAAAAAAAGCGTTGAGCCTGATTTTCAGAGACGTCAAGCAATTTCAGTCCTACATTTTCAGCTGGAGTCAGAGATGCTCAGCAATTATGAAAATCAGGCTCTTATTAAGTCCAACCCATGCCAGATCACTTGCAGGTGATCTTAAAATTCACTTACTGTGAAGAGCATTGTAGTTGAACTCAACCATTGCAAAATTAGCACATTTTAAAGTATAAACCTTTCTGCCCATGGCTTTTCAGTGCAGTGTGCATTTCTGCTTATTCAGTTTCTTTTATTTTTGGAGTCCTGTTAGATGCTCATCAGTTTACCTGAAGGCAATGAGAACTGTCACAGCAATGGCGAGCGAGGCGATAGATACGCTATATCCTACAGTGTAGATGATCTTTACCGTAGAAAAATAGGAGTGCTATAAAGAAGAGAATAACTGTGTTATTTGCAACTTATGGCCAAAATAAAAGTGGTAGAAGCTATGCAAAATCGGGTGGGATGCCAAAACCTTTTCTGCAGTCTCAATTCACACTTCTACTATCCACCTTTTTGTAAGTACATAAAATCCCAAAGCAATGCTCAGCTGGAACACTTCATCTTATTTTCACAATCATCTCGTTCAATGCTTCACCAGTGCCAGGGCTCGAGATTAGGAAAAGCTTTCTTTCTCTAGTGGTTAAGCACTAGAAAAGTCTGCTAGAGATGTGAGATATCCATCCCGGGATAGTTTTAAGTGCAGGTTTGTGTGGGAAGGTTTTGACAGAGTTTTTTGGGTAGCTGTGATATCTTTTATTAGACCAGTTAATGGTTGGAAAATTTGTTCTTTGCAAGCTCGCGGGCACAAACACGCTTCTTGTCCCCAAAAGCTTGCAAAGAACAATTTTCCCAACTATTTAGTTAGTCTAATAAAAGAGATCACATCTACCCAAAGAACCATGTCTGCCTATGTCCTTAGACCAACACAGCTACAACCAACAATCCTTTCTGTATATGCATGTGTGTATACTAAAAATATTCCTGCTTGGAGAAAACATTCACCTAATCGTGGAAGAAGGTCATGGTAATCTCAGTAGAAAGCATAAAGAGATGGGACAACAGGAGCAGGATTTATCCCACGAGGCATGAGGCTTTGCTGACCACAACAATGTTTTTTTGGGGGGGGGGGCAGGGTGCTTTAACCGAGCTTAGCTCTAAGCTCAGGCCACTTCCACACTGGCCTGTGCCATTGTCACCGAAACCAGATCCAGAGCTGGAGCTGGCTGCTGCCACTTCTCCCCGACGCCTGGGCAGAGCTGCCCACAAGAGAAATGCTGCAAAAGCACCCCAGTCCTGCAGACTGGATAAAATGGCTCCACAGGCCATAGGTGTCAAGGGCCTTATCAGGCAAGATTTTTTAGGTAAATGTGATATCTTTTATTAGACCAGCTAAATAGTTGGAAAAAAATTTCTTTGCAAGCTTTCAGACACAAATGCCCTTCTTCAGGCATAGGGAGACTCTGCGGGTGTTATGCAGAGGCACTATCAAGCAGCCCAGCCTGGACTCATCGCCCACTTGGCCAAACCCACCAGAAGCCCCACCCCAGCTGATGAACCAGCCAGCCACTGCTGGGCCATGGCCCCCCCGGCCTGCACCGTGCCCCGCAGCCACGGGGTCCATCCCCAGCTAGCGTAGCAGGAGCAATCAGAGCAGGATACGCTGCCACCCAGGCCCAGGGCAAGACAAGCAGCCATGCCTGCCCTCATATTCACACTGGAGTCAGACCCTGGGTCATGGAGGACCCCGCACAGTCTTGCCCCACAGCCAGACAGCACCGGGGGTTGTGGAGCCACTGCCCACCAGGCACATGTGGCATGGTTAGGTCAGACCATCCTCGACCCAGTCCCTAGAGCAGGTTGCGGGTGCGTGTTTTAGGGCAGTCCAGTGGTGATCATTTGATTCGCAAATCATTCCCTGCTGCAGTTTAAATCCAGTTTTGTTTTGCAAAAGCGAGTTAATTTTTCAAAAGTCCGAGGATGAAATCCTGGACTCATTGAACTTGATGGCAAAACTCCTATCAACTTTGTTGGACCTTGCATCTCACTGCAAGGTTTTTATCTGCAGGCATTGATGGCTGATGTCAGAGGCAGGAAATTCCCTGACAGATAGATTAGTACTGGTGGCTGTCTCATATGTGGTGTATATAACACAATATATCCCTCTTTCATAACATTTCCTCCCTGCCCTTCTCCGAGTTCATTTTCAATTTCACATTTTACTCTTGGCCCTGCTTCCTATTCTGTTTTATTCTACTGGGTTTTCTTTTTTCCTTCTGTTCCCAAGCTCAAGTTTTCCCAGGTATAATGGCAGGTTTTCCTTGCTTTATGCGAGTTCTGTATGTTCAAATTCACTCTTATGCAATGACCTTTTTTATACCAAAAGATCATTATATGAGAGGTATATTCATATTCCGATCGTTGTGGTGGAAGTTCGCAGTCAGCTGCTTTATGCGGTGCATTGTGGGAGTGGTGCACACCAAAATATAGTTTCCCGTGTGGATCTGTGCTCCCCGCTCGTTCTCTGCGACACGTGTTTCCGTAGTTGCCATCCCCATTACAATAGTGCCCTGTGCTTGTGCGCACTGTCTGCTGTTGGCAAGTACCAAAATTGTCTTGTAAAAGTGGGTTGGGGGTCAGAACAGTTGAGGTCGTGGAACGTATCCCTATTTCTTCCATTGTAAAGTGGGTTTCCTTTATGCAAATTCAAGTTACGTGCCGTTCTCCAGGAATGCATGTAGCGCATAAAGCCAGGGAAACCTGTACAGCCAAACAGTTTTGGCACTTAATTCCTGCTTTTTTCCAGGGCATGTTATTTGAGTGTATGTGGACTGACTTCATCTATCCATAATGGAAACCGCAAGGAGAATTAGACGTAGACCCCCTTTGAGAATCTGAAATTGAATTTCAAGTATTTCTTTTCCAAAATTTGGCAGTGTCTGCCTTTTGAGTCCTATTTCAACTTTATAATATACTTGCAAACACCCAGTCAGTCACTATATTTCTCCCTGTTTGACACAAGAAAGGATAGCAGATTAGACTTTCATGGTCTAATTCCACTGCATCACTCCAGAAAATGTTATAATTAGAGTCCTATGGTGAGAAGTGCTAAGCACGACTGAAACGTAAGATGTAACAGGCCTGACACTGCATCCACCATCGCATAGGCAACACACTCCATTCAGCCGTTATCAATGCCCTGGTAGCTCTTACTGTATTGCTCCACCCAAAACTCAAATAGGGGAGTCGATAAGGAGTTGCCCTGTGCACTGACACAGCAGGTCTGTTCTAGTCTCATCCCAGCCAGCTGACACCGAGAGTAAATCAGATACAAATGCCATACAAAGCAACAGCCCAGTTCCCAAGTGGATAAACAAGCAGGCTAAGGAGTTTACCTAAATAAAAGATCAGGGCTACTGCCAAAGAAAACAGCAGGCTTATGCTGTGATTGTTTTTGCACTAGAAGTGCAAGGAAGCAATAAAAAGCAAGGGGGAAAGGACTTTTTTTCAAGCATCGCATTTGAGGGAAAGTGCTTGTTTACACAGCATGGCAGGTACTATAAATCAGCTGGCAGAAAAAAGGAAGTTGCAAGCTAAATACCATGATAACAAATGGGGAAGAAGGAATGGGAAGAGGACCAGAAAAATCTAGGAAGACCCTGTGCAAAACAGGTTGTTGACTAAGGGCGTGTATAGACGAAACGGGGGCCCTATATTGAAGCGGTGGGTTTTTGAAAACACCACTTCAGTTTAGAGCCCTTTAAACCTGCATGTCATGGACACACCCAAACTTACCTGCCTCTCCGGTAGCGGGGAGGGCAGGATGAGCTGCCGGAGGGCGGAGTGGTGCCTGGGCTGCAGGCAGGGCTGGTGCTTCCTTCCATGGCTGCGACAACCCCCCCGCAGGCAACACCCACCTGCAAGCTCCTGGATCAGGTGGTCCCGGGGGGGCACCACAGCTGAAGAGGGAGGCACCGTGCCTCAACGCAGCTCAGGAAAGTAGGCAGGCTCCAAGGAAAAAAAAGATCAGGCTCTCCACTATTGTTGGGTGGAGCCTGTCTTCCCAGGCTGCTGCCAGGCTGCCTGCACGGGCTTCCTGCAGAGCCCCTGGGCTGCCCGGAGCCCAGTGCTTCACTTCGCAGCTGGTAGGCCACCAAACTGAAACTCCTCAGAGGAGTTTTAGTTTGCTACGCCCGAAGTCATTTAAGGCACATTACGCCACCCAGTTTGCTACAGTGGCTGGAATTACTACACAATACACCACTGACACGTGCACACACCAACACCATTAAAGCGGTGCAAAAGCATTTAACCCACTTTACAGTGTCGTGCACACATGCCCCTCGTTTCGCCCACACATGGCCTAAGCTCTTTGTCACAAGTGAAATTACCTTCACCAAATAAAACACAATCTTGCTTTCATTCTCTCAGCTAGCACCACTGGCTGCGTACAAACTTCCCTGTGAATCTGTGAATCTCCTTTTCACACCCCACTGGAGTCTTCTGTTTTACTTCACTGAAATTATTCCAGATTTACACCAAAGAATTAAGAAAATAATTAGGCCTCGTTACAACACAGTTTTTATACCTGCATAACATATTATTTAGGGATGGGATTATTATTTTAACAATATAGCTTTACCAGTACAATCCAAATGTGGATTTGGTTATACCTGTATTAAAGTGCCTAACCCCAATTTAGCTTAATACCCTTCCTAGACAGGAATAGCTGCTATATGAATCAGTAAAATTATGTTGATTAATTGAGCCAATACTAA
Organism: Crocodylus porosus; assembly: GCF_001723895.1. Taxonomy (NCBI): domain Eukaryota; kingdom Metazoa; phylum Chordata; order Crocodylia; family Crocodylidae; genus Crocodylus; species Crocodylus porosus. Next base: position 1,613,433 of record NW_017728886.1, on the reverse strand, counting down.
CTTCATGTCAAACAGTAAAACTTCCCAGCATTTACAAGGTCTAAGTGACACTGGGTGTATCTAAGAGATGCTAAAAGCACAGTAGACTAATTCTACTGTGGATTAGCATGTCACCGTAAAACCGTGCTAACACCCAAATGCACAGTAGCATTAGTCTACTGCACCTTAGCATCATGTAAAACATGCGCACCAGTGCTTCTATGTGGTAGTGCCGATTATGATGCATCAGATTATTACCTGTTATTACAGGTACTAAACTTAATGCACTATAATTGCAGAGCATTAGTGTACATGTAGACATGTCCACTAACTCTGAGAATCAAGCTGAAACAATTCTGATCCAAATTCCTTGGGTGTAAATCCAGAGAAACTCCACTGGATCAATACCAGTCCAAGGGAGAGCCAGGTGGCTGTGCACAATACACATTTTACAGTCCTAATTTCCTCTTGCTTAGATACTTTTACTGATTATTTTTTCTGTAACCAACCTATTTTCTTACAATAGGCATGGCGTAGGGATCCAGCCTCTTATGTTACACTGGTAGAGACTACATCACAGCTGACATTCTCTTGAAAAGATTAATCAAAACTCATGACAGAGGTGATATCTTTTATTAAACCAACTAGATATTTGCAAAAAAAAAAAAAATCTTTATTCTTTGAAAAGAGGGGCACTTGCCATAGACTTGCTCTATTGCTACTAATAGATCAGACTGAAAATTCAGTCCCTTGTTTTACAGACATTTGGGGCAAGATTTTTAGATGGTGTCAGTTAAGATCAATGGAGTCTCACACATGCACATCAGCTGCAGGTTCTGCCTCTACGTTTTGCGAATACAGCTCTCTAAACTTATTAGCTGCCTTCATTATCGCTCTCTCAGGACAATAAGTGTCGTGAATCATTTTGCCAGGTAAGCAGCCATTCTTCCTCGTACCTAATAAGTGGACGGCCAGTTAAACCAAGTTTCCTCCGCCCTGAACTTCAGAAACAGAAAGGAATCCTAACAGCGACTGCACATGTCTAAACTCTGTTTGCTCAATGAACTTACTTCTTCAATGGGAATCTCATCTTCCACTGGGCAGGCAATATGGTATGAGGGAAATGGATCTGACCATCCTTTCTTCGTGCAGTTTCTTCTCACCAGGCCAGCTAAAACAGAAAAGTTCTGTATTGCTAAAGAAGCCCATGCATTCATTCCATGGACAACCAAATTCAGCAGTAGCACGTTGCTTCCTATTAAGGAACCGTAGAATAAGAGAAGAACAACCCCTGCTAACAAGGAAGACAGGGAGGAACAATGTTCCTCCTGATAAGGAGCGCATGGTTGCAAGTCTAGGACAAGGGGAAGTTCACTTCCGAACTTCCTGAAGTGTCCTCCATTGAAGATCAACGTTGCCCCGGTCGCAAAGAATAGTTTTTGTCCTTCCAAGTTTCCCTGGTATAAGCTGATGACCATGCTCTGGGTAAGTTTAACTTCTCTTATATAAGGGATGGAAACTTCTTCTCCTCCTTAAATCCAGAGAGGGTTTCTCTTAGGCACTTTATACCCAGAATTGCTGTACTGTGCATTTTCTGTAGAAGCAATGAAGAGCTATGGAGGCAACACAAAGCAAAAACCCGTCTCACGCATGATGTATAATAATGTATTTGCATTGTGACAGCACGTTGAAGTCACCAACCAGGGCTTCAGTGTGCTAGATGCTGTACAAATGCAGAGCAAAAAGATGGGCCCTAAGATTCAGTCTAAGTAGAGTTTCTCTCTCCATCTATTCTGGCCCTGCACCAGTGAATTCGGGGTGATAAGATAAAAACCATATCCACCATTGTGTGTTATAAAAAATTAGAACTACGGAAATTAGTCATGGGAATGACTTGTTTGGATATTAACTATTTTGTTCAACACCACATCTGTGCTTGGTGCTGTGCAGATGAGGAAGCAACAGTGAAAAATAACTAGCTTTCCTATTTCATTTTTAGGGCTTTTCCGTTTCTCATACAGTAACCCCCAGAGGGAAAGACCCCCACCCCCACCCTCAATTCCCCTGAGACAGACCTCATACCATGCTAACATTTCTCTTGCTATGGGATAACCATAATCAATAGCTCCTAGTTATACTCTACCCTCTCCCCTATGCCTTTTGTGTCTACTCCCTCCTTGACATTGGATACAACTAGCTGGTTTATCTGGCGTAACTGTTTTGTCCAGAAAGTGATAACAGGGTTTTCAGTACAAAGCTTTATAAGCCAGATCCAGGATAAGTCTGAGGATTTTACAGGAGGAAATGAAGTTTGCAGATGAAAGGAAAGTTCCTGATCCCTTGTTTATAACTAGCAGGTGTCACATATTGTGAGGAGGATGGTGGGCAGGCTTGGGGGATTATTGTTTTTTCTTTTGAAACTGCCAAATCTCCGTCTTTCCTGGAAGATCGGTTCTCCCCACATGTTCTCAGTTAATCGGGCCAAACTCATCTCCAGAATAAGCAACTGCCAAGCCACTGATTTCCACCAAGTTACAACTGCTTTCATCAGATCTGCTTCTGGCCAAATTTCATGGCAAAATTCTGCTTCCCCTCTCTGTTCTCAGCCCCAAGGACTGCCCACATCATTCATTCATGATCCTTTCATTTCATCCCCTATTAATCACAGACTAAACCTCTTAAGGCCCGCTGTTGATTCAAACAGTACCCCCCGATGAACCCAAGAGGAGCTTTGCCTTTGGGCTGATGTCAAAGCCCTTTGAAACAAGTGAGAATTTCTCCATGGACTCAAGCACTTTGTTTCAGGTTCACAGTGTGAAATGCTAGACCAAGCCCCAACCATGGAGGTCACCCAGGACCCCAGACAAACTGCAAAGCACCCTCTAACAAAGGTAGACGTTCCTGGAGTAGCGCTCTCCTTATCCCCACTTTCCACATGGCTCAAGCCTTGCTTCCATGACCCTCGCTTTCATGAGCCTAATGGGGTCGTGTGCAAATTTAAAGCAATGAAATCAGTCTGCAAGGGTCCCTCACCTGGCTTCTCCATGAAGTAATAGAGGAAGTTCGGACATGGTAAGGCAATAGTCTCTCCAGCATCTGCATCAGGCCAGCACAGCAACCGGTCCCATGTTTTCTTGCAACCTCACAGAGGAAAGGAAACACATTGCTAAACCTTCTTTGTATTTGAGTATGAACCATCTCATTGTAGCCATGACACCACCAGGGAGACTATGCTGGGGGAAATGAAGGAGGAGGATTTCTGCAGCAAGGCCAAGGAACTCATTGCCGCAGGATGATGTGGAGGCCAATGCTGTCAGGCTCAAAAGGGAATCAGATGTATTTGTGAAGGACAGGTCAAGGATGTAACCTGCTGGTGGTGACTGAGAGGGTCTGACAGGGGATGGATTACACTGCACATGTCCTGTTAATTATAAGCCAGATCCAGAATAAGTATGAGGATTTTAGGGGAGGAAATGAAGTTTGCAGATGAAAGGACTACTCCTCGTCTCCAGCATTCACTAGTTACCAGCTTTGGAGACCAGACACTGGTCTAGGTGGATCTTTGGCCAGTCTCATATTTTTATATTCACATCCCGTTTGAGGTGTCGATCCATCTCACCAGCCCACATTTTTGAAAGATAACTTAACTAGCTTCTTCCAGGCAATGCAGCACATATGGTGTTTTCAATGGCCTTGGAGCCAGGAGATGGGGTGACATGGTTTGCTGGCACTGCATTTCGGGCACAGAGAAAAAGTAAAGTGGGGAAGAAAATCAAGGGAGCAGAGATAAGGTCATGGAGAAGGTGAGGGAAGAGAGAGGCAGAAAGGCTGATCAAGACACAAGGATAGCTGATCCTGAATGAAGGACCATAGCATCTGAACTTGATGCCCAGAGTGATGGGGAAGCAGCAAAACGATTCGGGTTCAGTTCTAGAGCAGAATAGAGAGGTTACATGACTTCTTCCTCTGAACCAGCTTCGTTCATTTTTCAAATCCACAGCCTGTTTCCCTTTCAAGACACCATATACTGTACCTTTAGTCCCATTTTCCCAGTCTTCAGCATCCCTCAGACACTCATTCTCATTTTTCTTTAGCTCAGTTACAAAATCGCATTCTGGATGGACATGCCCAACCACCTACAAAGGAGAAGAGTTTGTCACTTAGGTAGATGAATATCACCCTGCCTCAGGCATTATCAAGGACTGTTTCCTATGTTTCCTACCAGTAGGCAGCCCCTCTCCATAGCATCGCACTTAATTCAAATGACTACATCCTCTGGGAGTCAACAGAACTATGCAGATCTCCATCAGGAGCAAAGCCGCAGTGGGTGTAAATTATGATTACTCTATGGATTATATAGGAGAGGCTCTGCCCCATATAAGGTTTGGCTCAGAAAACCTCTCCCATCTCTTGCAAAATAACATTGTAGGGATTTTGTTGTTGTTGTTCTTTGCAAGGTACTTTTTTTCTGTTCCCATCGGCATCTTCTGCCACAGACTTCAAACAGAGCAAGTGTGATGCATTCATTTTGCTTTCTGCCCATCTACATGACTGATGCCAAAGGTAGGATTTAATTCTCTCTGGTTCGGTAACAAAGGGCTCCCATAAAAATATATTCAAATGGACAAGTCATACTCACTGCTGTCTGGGTGCTGTGGACCAGGTAAAAGAGGGACAAAAAGAAATACAATAGAGCCCATCCCTACCCCACTTCTCCTGCAATCCCAGCTGCTGTCGAGCAGGATACTAAGCTACAACCCAAAAAAAGAGCTGGAGGGTTGGATAGAATCAGGGTGCCGTGGCCAAATGAGGTGTAGGCCACTGGGTCCCAACTACAGGTTGCAAGCCAGCTGATAAATATACAGTGGGGTGATATCGAGTGCTGTACATAACTCCTTTTCATGGGAGACGAACTACAAGCTCTGCTCCTCCAAACCATCTCTCTCCACACAAACAGGACAGTTCCTCTACCCAACAAATGGTCATCCCCACTCCACTTTGTTTCACTCCCATCTGTACTGGGCAGAAATATCACCCATCAATGCATCCTTAAAAAAAAAAAAAAGACAAAGTGAAACAAGCTGAAACCTTCCCGCTGAACAGGTGGTCGGATTATTCTATTCAGCCCCTCTGGATGCAGGAAGGATAACTATTCAGCGAAGTCTGGAAATAGATATCTTCCTTGCAAGTCATTCAAAGGGCAAAATGTAATAATTCGAATCCACTGGTGTTCCCCATTCATATTAACATCCTCACCTCAAGCTGATCTACAGAGCATTCAAACTGATGGGGCTAGCTTACAACTCGAAGCTCTCAGCCTGCGCTTTAGTGAGCCACTGAAAATGGGGCTGTTGATTTGGACAGAAAAAAAAAAAAAGATTGGGCTTTATGGGAAAAAAAATATATTGAACCTGGGATCCCATGCCATGCAATTCTGTTCTCAGCTTTTCCTGATTTGACTGCAAGACTTGAAAAGTGGCCTTTGAAACTAGCAGCGCCTATGAATGCCAGTGATATAGTCCTATACTGATTTCTGTGTGCTGCATCTTTAAATGCCCAGAGTCTTTTCTAGCTGCCTACAGGACGACAGGAATAGGGGTCGATTCAGAGTGGCTGCATTTCATATTACACACATTTAATTTCTATTGCAGACTTGGATTTATTCCTCCTTTGCTGTTCTCCTTAATCAGTAATGAATGAGATCTATATGAAAAGGTCATGTTTCATCCAGGTGCATTGAAACCATAGGAGAACATTGCTATGCTAATCAGCATGAAAACTAACCATATCTTTCACTGAATGGATATTTTATTTTATTGAGCGGGTTTGGTGAACTGTGTCCAGAAAGATCTTAGCAGGGTGGAAATGTACCCAGTTGCCCAGTCAAAAGAATTTCTCCTGGCAAAATGACTCTCTTTTGCTTTTGCCTCTGAAGACTGCCTTTTGAGTTCAGTAAAAGTTAAAAAACAAAAACCCCGTCTGGCTCGTTCACAAACCCAGAACCCAGGGAAAATAGAGCATATTTTCTTTTTTGCCCTCTCTAAACCTGAAAAATTTGTGAGAACTTTTGTTCACATGCCCGTGAAATAAAAGGTCCGTGATTAAGGTTAAAGGTCACTTCTCCAGGGTGTCCTAATTTTACTGCAGCTCTTCTAATGCAGCGATACTGAGCAGTTGCGATTCCCACCGTCTTGACTAAAAGCTGCAGATCTTTTATGGGCAACAGAAAACTCAGATGAAGCAAAGTGAAAAGATTCCCTGTCCCCTATTCAGTCTGTTCTGTTATGGGTACACACGCATCCAGCCAGCCCTGGTGTCTGGCTGCTTACCTAGTGGGCACCTCCTCTGGCCATATTTCTGAATACGAGCATCTGCTGTGCTTTGGGATGAACTCAGTGTAGATGTACTTGGAGCACACGAACCAGATCTGGGCCCTTAGGGGAATTAGCTGAGCTGAGCATCTCGGTGGCGGTTTCATACCTAAGGTTATTCGGGATTTGCGCCTAAGGCAGTGGTACATGTATAGCTTTATGTATAGGACGAGAACTTTCTCTACCTATATAAGGCACTTAAGGGGGCACTTAAGGGAGCTCACCCCTGCCCCAGCCCTGGCACAATCTGTGGGCAAGGCAAGAGCCCCCAAGGGCACACTTGCCTGCCTGTACACTAATGCCAGG
>NW_017728886.1:1575071-1606766 GCF_001723895.1 Crocodylus porosus | reverse complement strand
TGGGCAGGGGCCTGGACTCGATGATCTCCCGAGGTCCCTTCCAGCCCTAATGTCTATGAAATCTATGAAATCTATGAAAGTTTGCTGGCAAAAACATAGGTGCCTGGGTACTTTCAAGGCACCTAGGAAGTTGGTTTGGGTGGGGGTGGTTGTGGGTTGCTTCTTTGGACACAGGTGGCCAAATCCTGATTATATTATGTGACAGTGGCTTGAATGCACTTTTTTTTATTGTTACTGCTTATCTAGTAATTAGTTACCGGAGGTTAGTCAGACACTTGAGCCTCCATTGCTTTCATTCACTTGCACCTGGACAAACAGTGGGCCTTAACATGCTACTATTGTGAAGTTTCCTCAATATATATTGAAGGTACATCTGCACTGCAGCCACATCTGCACCATGGACATTAGTGTGAAAGCTGCTCTTCTAAACATATCCAAGCTTTAAAGCAAGTGGCTGGGGGCTGCTAGAAATCTAGCCATGGGAGCATGAACTTCAGCATAGACTAAGCTACCACGCATTTATTTAGCCCCTGAACACCCTCAGCAATGCCTGAAGTAGCTCATTTCAAGCTGGTGCAGGTATACCTTACATGAGCTGCAGTCACAGATATACCCCTAGAAAGGTGGTCATAGGATCATAGGAAAGCAAGGCTGGAAGGGACCTCATAAAGTCATCTAGTCCAGCCTCAAGCCAAATCATCCAGCCACGTGTCTGCCTACACTGCCCTTGAAAATGTATGGGGATAGAGATCCCACAACTTCTCCAGGCAGCCTGTTCCAGTGCTTCCCACGCTCATAGTCATAAAGTTCCTCCTACTCTCCAGCCTAAATTTCCCCTACCGCAGCTCGAGTCTATTGCTCCTAATCCTGTCCCTTACAGCCACAGAGAAAAGCCCATCTCCATCCTCTCGGTAATCACCCTTCAGGTGATTTGAAGGCTGTTATCAAATCCCCCTTCAACCTTTTCTTCTCCAGAGAAGCATGGGTAGAGAAAGAAGAACACGCAAGCTGTGTAGCCAGGCAGACAGTGATGTTTGCATTGGATAGGGCCTCACTTTTCAACCTAACATTACAGATTGCTCATTTTTATGCATAAGCAGTCACACATTGAAAAGCTACCTGTTCCCCCTCTGAATTAGTCATTAGAGTTTCCCTTATCCATATAAGTAGTTTGTTGTAAGCGAGTGTGTTTACACTAGATTTATTTGCTGGTGCGTTTCTCCCTCCCCTGGCCTCTCCCCCTCCCCACCTCTCCCACACACGCAGCTAGCTGTAATGTGCAGCCAGGCTCTGGAAAGGGATGAAATGTTCTGCTTTGCTTCTCTTCCTCCGGACCAATGGACAGCTCAATGAAAAGCTAAGAAATTGTACCAACCTAGCACTGGCTTGGAAGTCAGATCTGGCCCTATACCCATGGCCACATCCTAACACTACTAATCCAGATAATCAGCCCCTCTGAACACCATTAAACTCTGAAAACATTTGGACTCTGACCTGGCCTTTGAATCTTCGTCCCATATCTAAGTACATCTCTGGATGTCGATCTCTCATCTCCCTCCATGATCTTGGGGTCGTGGAAGGGACCTGTAGTAAACCCCCGCGTAGAACAATGAAGCCCTGTTGAATCCTTTGCGAATGCTCACAGGGTTGTGATGACCCCTGTGATTGCCAGGATATCAAAGTTGCCGGATAAGAACTTGGCCCTTAAGAGGTAAGGATTTCAGGCCCAGAAATTTCACCCACGCATCCGCATTAGTATTCTGCGCGCAGGATAGTCAAAGAATTTGGGGGCAGAGGGGGGATAACTGTGTCACTCATCATAATCTACTACCTTGGCCCAGATCCTCCAGCAGCATAAATGATCAGAGATCTGTCCAATAGAGCTATAAAGATTGAAAACCAACTGGGGGATCTGTCCTATTGCATCTTTCAGACACTTCTTTACACCCACTTAAGGCTGCAGATCTTGAAGTGATCACACAAGTCCAGGTTTTGTGGGGTGGGTCAGAAAGCATCGCATGCAACCTAGATCTGACGACAGCCTCTGGGCCTCGTGTTTTAAGTAAATAGCTACTCCTGATGACCCGACTTTTGGAAACAACTTGAGACATTCACAGGTCTTGCTTTTCAGCAGATGTCCTACGTGGCAACTCAGGGAAAACATCCGGGCTAGGTACAGACATTCAAAAAGCTTGAGGCAGAATCAATCTAAGCTATGCAGCTTTCTGTAAGCGGTGTAGTTTAGATTAGTAGCAAACAGATGTTTGCCCTTTGGTGAGGGGACAAATCTTAGAGTGGGTTTTGCTGTTTTTAAATCAGTCTGTGTATGCCAAACCTCTGTTACATAGACCAGTTTCCAATCCCTTGTACCAATAAAAGTGTCATGTCTATACCTGGCCCAGAGGTGCAACAAACAGCTTTTTTGCTCTGGGTAGAAGCTCTTTCTCCCTGATACTTTCACTCTGACAAGGGAGCTCTGATGGTCCTTCACTCCTATCAAGTGTGAAAACCCCACTGTCAAAGAACAAAGACAGTTTTGATTTACAAAAGCTAAAAATATCTTCAAGGCGTCAAATTCCTTTCCAAGTTGAAATCTAGGAGGAAGAGAGGGAGCTATTCTCTTTGCTACACATCAGTCGTGATCTTGATCTTTGATTTGAACCAAGACCTGCCTTGAACGGAGCACTGCTTGTACAAAGTCTGAACAGGGAATCGCAGGATGGTGATTCAGGAAAGTACTCGGGAGGGGATGAAAGTTGATACTCTCAGTACACCGGAGGGGGGAGTTTGGGCAGGAAAGGGGCCATATTCTAACTTTCTTCACACATAGTGGTGCATCTACATGTGACATTAATGTGATGCAATGAACTCCAGAGCAGTTCACGCCAGAGTCAAGCGCTCCCAGACTCAGCTTCTACACGTGCACCCGGGACAGCAGCAATTTGAGCTGAGGCAGAGCAAGCCCCCGGCTGCCTGGGCTGACCAGATGCAATTTACACCCCCGGTCACTGTCTACACATGTTTTTCAATGCAGTAAAATACTCTGCCATAAGATAGTACTGTTCCCGACAGTACTATCCTATGGAAGAGTTAATTACTTTACTGCACCCTAATCCCGGCGCATGTGTAGCCAGTGATACTGTACTACGGAGGGAATTAGACTACTCCGCAGTAAAACACACATGTAGATGCCCCCAGGGAGTAGTGTATAATTTATTCACTGGTTTCAACAGACTCAATAGGAATTACGAGGTACACAGGCTGTCGTGGCAGCGTGGTAACAGAGAAGTTAAGATGACTTCCTACACCTTTAGGGTTAGGAGTGCAAGCCCTGCTTTGAACATGAGGCATAAGCTGCCATAAGCTGCCCCCAGCTGTTAGTGAGTGTGTGGTCATTTACCGTGGGGATTCAAAGGCAGCTGGACATGATGTTTGCCACATGACACCTTTGGGTGTACTGCTGACTGCAGAAACTGGGGTGTCTGCATCGTATTTGCCCGATGGGCAGTTAGGTTTGGGAGGAATCTTGATTCGTGAGACCTGCATAAGGGTATCAAAATCTAAGGTATTCAGAAAGGGGAAGAACAAATTTAGAAATGGGTGAGGGTAAAAAAATACACAAAGCCGTGGCAGGAAGGTGGCTGTGTCTGAAGCTGCTGTTTTTGTGCCTCTAAGAACAGCATTCAGAATGACAATGAGAGAAGCTGTATCTTTCCCAACATTTTTTTTTTCTATGGGATCAATCCCATTTTTGTTTGGAAGGACACAATGCAAAGAGTACTATGCAAAAAGATAGTCATGGAAAATGTATAGGGAACATGGTTAATGTTTCCAATAGTTCCCCTCCGAGAAGAAGTGCATAAAATGTTCATCTTGTGAGGTTGTATAATTAAAAGCTCTGAAATCTAAAATTAAACTGAGGTTCCAAACATGGGGCCTGTTCCAAATTTAGGACTTGTTTTCAGAGCTGCCCGCACCTACAATTCTTATAAGTGAATCAGATTCGTGGGCTCACATAGTTTCATAGTTTCTAGGGTCGGAAGGGACCTGAGTAGATCATCTAGTCCAACCCCCTGCCATGGCAGGAAAGAGTACTGGGGTCAAACGACCCCAACAAGGTGTACATCTAATGACCCCAGCAGGGTGTACATGGCCCCCTGAATATCAGGCTGATTGTTCAACATCTAGTTACATTAGCAACCACCACATGAGTAAAGCCTGCAGAATTAGACCATTAAGAAATATCAAGCAGTCTACGCATTTAAGACAGATCATGTCTTATTCCTGCTACAATCTGCAATAGAAACCTAACATCTATTTATCTGACTTTTCCCCTGGTGTTTCCCCTCCCCGCCATGTATATCACCACAGAGCATTATTTGCATGTTTAAACTAGTCTATACCGAAAAAAAATGAAACAAAAAATGTTTGAAGACTTAAACTTTTAAAGCCACTCCATAACCATAACCCAAGTCACACAGGGAAATAATGGTACCAAGAAATACTAGTGGATAAGGTGGAAAAAAGTTGCTTCTCTCCTTTTCTCAATCAAAGATCTAATGCTCACAAAATACCTGATCTGCCATCCTTACCCACGCCATGTACCACCTAACTTTGTGAGCAGGTGAGTTTTTGTGGGCTAAGGTGTTACTCGTCTTATGCAAAGGTGGAAGAATCCTGCCCAGAAGAAAGCAAGATCCTTGCTATGTCCTTTAGTGAAGAACACGACTAACGAGTAGGACCAGATTCTGCTCCCCTTTTTATGGGGAATAGTGCTCCCCTCCATTAATAATTACATGCGTTGCATAAATGCCATAGCACACCACGAGGGAAATGAGAGGTGCATATGGAAAAATAGGCTTTTCCTCAGTTATTCCATATCACAGCCTATTTCTTTCCAGCTGCAAAAAGATGTTGTGAGCCCAATGATCCTGTGATGTCATGTTTCATGGAACACCACCCCTGAGGGGCGTGATACCATAAAACAGGGGGTGCCAGGTGTTTAAAATGGCATTATAATCTAAAGCAAGGAACAACTTGCTTGTCCATCCCCCACTCTCCTTTACATGAATAATCATGTAATCTGGCTCCCAAATAATTGCCTGAAGCAGAAAGGCAGTTTTTTGGGGACAGTTTTTCTTTACACCGTATATGAAGTTATTGGGCAAACCTCACTGTGATAGAAGACAGCAAAACTTCTGGGGATTGTGGTCTATTTGCTGTGATCGCTGTTATTGTCTCAAATACTGGCACACTACATGTTACAAAAACACCAGTGAAATGTCAGCCTGTAACGTGGCAGATGTCAAAGGTTAACACAACCATCCCTGAACTCACAGCCTCCGTCATACTAACTCTTCTCTATTTCCTTTTTTTTGTTGTTCCCCTTTTTTAAATCCCCCATACACATATTTTGCTATCGGCAATGTCAAAACATTGAGTAATAAAGCAGTGAAACACAATGCTACACCGATCCTGCAGCTTGTATGCCTTTTCTGCTACAGCTTGCACTGTTCCTAGCATCTTGCAATTTTTAATGTGAATCAAAGTCAAATAAAGGAAGGGGGGGGGAGAAGAGAGAGATGCTCCTGCAATGAAGCAAGCTGTATCAGCCCATCTGTTCCTAGAGGAAACTAACTCATTATGGAAAACAATTGAGGCAAGCCCCTTTAATGCAATTACTTACAAGAGTTGCAAGACACAGCGAGTAAAAGGCACAGTGGCACAAAGCGCTGGAATTCATCTTCCGAAGCAAGTCAAGTGTCAGACTTCACTTCCTCAGCCTCCTTTAGCATCTTTTACCTTCCCTTCATCTTCCCTTTCTCCTATCAGTGCCTGGTCTGAAGCATTTATCTTTTTGCACAGAAGTGACGTAACAGTACAACGAAGTGGAAACTAAATATTAACAACTCTCTAGGCAGTGACTGACTGGCTTCCCACCTTCTTGACCTTGCTGCACATTCCGAGATAGCAAATGTTGAACTGCGCGGTGGAGATCAGAGTAATGAGATCTCTTCTGGGGAGCCTGCCTCAGAGACACCAAATGATTAGAGTCAGGATTAACAGACCTACTAATGTTGATCGTGTCACTTTTAAAGCAACATCGGACGTTGGAGACCAGCAACGCCTGCGAATGCATTAAAATCAATTCATTCGAACACAGCATGCATCTTATGCTTGTTTTCCTGTTTAAAAATGCTGTGTGCGCTTGCAGGTGTGTGGAGATAAGAGGGTATTATTACATTTTTCAACGCATGGCCAAGATTTGCTCTCGGACACAACGGCTCCTGGCGGAGTGCATGCTGTATGAGCATCGGAAAACAAAATTCAGTCCAAATTATGTACCGTGTAAAGAAGCACATGCGTGAATACACATTACGCCCCATCTCCTCCCCCCATTAGAAGAACATTAAAGCTGCCAAGTGTAGGACCTCCAGATGGGAAAACTGGAATTAACTTAGTCTCTGTCGCTATTCACCCAGCTGCCTGTACCCCATGTTCCCATCCTCCCCATGGCTCCTCACTCCTGCACCTCCAACACCCTCCCTGACCCACATCTCCCCCAGCTTCCCTGCTTTTGGTGTTCTCCTGCTCCTCTCCACAGCACAAGTGGGAACCCTGATGGCAGAAGAAACAGAGACCCTTTTCTCTCCGTTTTAGCGCTCAGTGCAACAGCCCAATAAAAGATATCAACAGCAAACACCTTGCAGAAGCTACCTGCAGCCAGGAGGAGCTAGGTTAAGGAGACTGCTCCTAGTCTTCACCTTCCCGGGCTGGGAGTATGTCAAGGGGGTGGTATACACATAGTCCGGTCACACGTAGGAGTTGTGGAGGGCACAGAGTATGCGCAGGGAAGTCAGCATACAGCTGCCAAGCTCTCTATTGACCAAGTGCAAGGGGAGGGTGGAGTTTTATTTCTTTTTTAAAGCAAGGGTGTCAGACTCCCCCTATGTCCCAACCCAGATCCAGACCATGGGGCTCCTTGCAGACCAAATCCAAGGGGCAAACAATAAGGGCAGCAGTGCTGGGGGTGAATGCTTGTAGCCAAGCAGCCGCAGGCCAACTGGCAGTGGCCCCAAGCAACAACAGGGCGAGATGTCAGCACAGCCCTCGCTCCCCAACCTGACGCCAATGGTGATGTCCAACAGTGCCCTGGAGTCTGCAGCAGATCTCACTCCCTCATGGCCCCACCAACAAATTATGTGACCTGCCAGGAGCACCACGAGCCCGATGGAGTGACTCTGCAGGCTGGATCCAGCCCACAGTTCAGACATTTGACACCCAATTTAGGAATTGATGACTTGGCCAAACTTGGCCAAATTCTCACAGGAGTGTCCCAAGTGAATCCCAGAAGGTAGGGCAACCCCTCTGAAGATCCTTCAAGGTCTTTCTACCGAAAATGGAGGCCCCAAGCTTCTTCATGGAAGAAAGGAAGGATTATTTTAACATGGGGGGGAGGGGGAGGAGGGAATCATAATTTTTTTCCATAATTTAATTTCCAAAATGACTAAAAAAATATTTGGTGGCAGAGGCCTGTCATGAAAAATTTCAGCTCAGACATTTAAAGATAGCAAAAATGGCAATGGAAAGCAAAAACTTGTAACAGGAAGTATCATGCAACCTGAACACGACACCTCCTTTTCTCTGGTATTGCTACTACTACTTAGTGGTTTTGTAGTACTTTTCATAGGCACTCAGAGCACTTTAGAAATAAGACCAGTGTCGTTATCACCACTGGACAGATAGGGAAACTGAGGCAGAGAAAGGAAAAGGGATTGATTTGCTCAAGATTACCCAGCAGGACAGTGACAGAGCTAGGGAAAGAAACCAAATCTATTGAATCCTATTCTGCATTGCCACATGGCTTCCGAAAAGTCAGCGAATAGACTAGAGGTGATAATTAAATGAATATGTGCAATTTGGTAAACTGGCTATTTGCAGAAATCAAAGTGCTTTCAATGGGGAAATTAGAAAAGAGAGACTTACCAGGATCCGAGGGTTTTATATCAGGTATAGGCCTTGAAATTCCTATAACCACCACTCACGTCTAATGCAACAACTAAAGCACAAGACGATGCAATCTTTGTGTAATACCACAACTTCATACAGGCTCTCCCGCTGCTTCTCAGTAGATAAGGACAATAATTAACTCTACTTTGCAGTACATCTGCAGTACTCCAGGGCAAATGGGGGTTAACTCGCACAGTTCTTTCAAATATACCTTATCTGCACCTGATGCGATAGCTCTATCAATTAGTGCAGTGCACACCAGGCTATCTCATTCTTCATACATATTCATATACCCATGAGGGTTTTGTACATATTCATACACCTGTGAGGAGGGTGTACGTCGCTCTCTGTGCATTGAAAAGCCATTTAGAAAGCTGGGTCGATGTTTGCAAAAGTGACTAGTGATTTGGAGACCTTCAAGGCTTCTGACTTTTTGGCGGGGGGAGGCAGTGAATACATTAATGGTGTCTCAGGTTGGCCCCTGAAAAATGCAAAGTACCCACAAAAAAGTCAGTCGTCACTTCCTTAAAAAAAAACACAACAAATCTTGGCTTGCCTACCACTTTTAACCTTTTTCCATTAACCTTTTCTGTGACTCTGGCTCAGGCGTTCAGCCTAAATGAATTCTGTTCTCCTCTCACCCTTTCTGTGAAGGTTCACTTGTCCATACTTTTGAAGAGATAGTGTGGCTTGAAATTCAAATAAGAAACAGCTTGACATCTTGGTCCCAAAGACAAACAGAACTGGAGGGAGACTACTGAATATTTTGCATTTTTTTGCTTTTTTTTTTTTTTTAAGGAGTACACTTTTCCATACCAAAATCCCATGCCTTAGAGCATCTGGCTTTTATCTAAAGCGAGGTAGCAAACGTGCTAAGACCACAGGCATGAGCAGACAACCAGTCCTCCCCGGGCACTTTAATCTCGAATTACAGTTGTCCGGTTCTTCCATTCTGGGCCCTCTCCTGGGGAGAGAGAGTCAAACTTGATTGACAGATAGATAACTAATATATTTTCTTTCCAATCAATGTTAAAGGAACCAGTGATCAACTCATGACTTAACATATGGCTGCCAAATGGTTTCTAGCCCCTGCAGATTGCTTAGAAGATGACAGAGAAAAAAGAGGAGAGATCAGACGTATAGTGGAAGGCACCTGCATACCCACCCGACATTTTCCAAAAGACAAAAGTCTTTCGGTTCCCCCCAGGATTTCGGTTGGTGGTCATAGGAGAATTGCTTAGACTAACTTGAGGCAGCGACTTGAGAGATACTGAAATAATGTCAGAATGGTCATGAAACCAACCAAAGGGGTAAGGTGGGTGCTATGGTTTCAAAATCGCAAATCCCAAAGTGCGCCAGAGCTCACAATGAATGTCTCTTCCCTTTTCAGCTCAGTCTCTCCTCATTTGTCTGTCCACGTCTTACCACCTACCCACAACCTCCTCCACTCTACCAAGCTTGTCTGCATCTTCTGGGACCATTTCTGTAGCTTCCTCCACATCACTGCCTATAGAAAGGTGCATATTTACCCTTTAGGGTGGCTACTCACCAACATCCATGGCCTCCGCTGCTTCTGCTGGGAAGCCTTTAAGTAATTATCCAAGTAAATAAAGATATGCACTGAGGCGAGTCAGATGTAGACGAAATGCTCATCTTTAAAACCATTTTGTACATAAAGGTGATAACAGCTGTGCCCGCTTTGCTCGTGTCCCTTCACTCCCCCTCACTGCCTGAGGACCAGATCATCGGGCTGCGATCCACACTAAGGACCACCACTTTGTGGCATTGTCCTGGGAGCTGCCTCCAATCTCACAAACTGCCTGACAGCTCCTCTGCTGCTCCAGAGGAGGGTGGAAATGATGCTGGGCCTGTATATGGCGCAGTAGTGTTCTGCATAGCATGCTAGTGCAGCTCCAGCACGGGGTGGAGACAGCCAACGGTCTGGACTGCCCCTGCTCCCTTATGGCAGCTTGCAGAAGTGGGAACAAAGGGTATTTATGGAGCAGGGTACTTTGTCCCCCAGCCATGTGAAAACAACAGCATGGTGCACAGGCACAAGAGAAGAGAAGGAACCTCCTAGTCTGTAGGATGGGACATAACCTACGGCAATATCTTCCCATGGAATTATGCCATGTCTAGCTTAACGGGGTCAAAGTGCCATTTCGTTGACATTGCTCAGAGACAAATAACAATGAATTGTTTCATGACATGGGAAAGCTGGGAGAACACCTTTTCTTGCCTCTGGCCTAAAGCAGGTGTTTCCAGTCTTGATGTTTCATCATGGTAGAAATAAAAGCCAGCAACCACCACCTTGGCCAGTTTCTCCAGTGACTGACCCAAGAACTTTCCAATCTAAGAGCATGAATTACTTTAGGGCAAGTTGAAATGCCAAGATTTTTTGCTGCCATTGTAACAGGCCACTAATCCTCCATGGATTTAGCGTGGACTGAGACCTATAACTTGCACTGAACAGTGAGCATGTCTACACATGCTATTAATGTGCTATAGGCTTACTGTGCAGTAAGCCTTCCCCGGGAGCACATCTACATGTGCACCCTGTTGGGAGCAAATCTGCTTCCAATGGGAGCAGCCCAGTACAGGGCTGCTTCTGCCTGGCTCTGCCTCCCTGCAGCAGCCAAGGGAAGCTCCACGCCTCTCCCAGGGTGCTAGCCCGGGGGCAGGCAGGGGGCATAATCCTGATGTGGATAGGGCCAGAAGAGCTCTGCCAGCTGGCCCTGGCACATCAGGACAGGTCCTGATGTGCATGGGGCTAGGAGACAGCTGCTCCTGCAGCCAGCAGAGCTCTCCCAGTCCTGTGCACATCAGGACACTCAGCTGCCATCAAGCCCCTGGCTAGGTGGGGAAGCAGAGAGCTCCCCAGTCCCAGCGCTTCCCCCCCAGCTGGGGACTCACCAAGCAGGACAGCTCCAGCCAGACCCCTGATGGGCAGGGAATCCCCGACCAATCTGGTGCTTGCTGGCAGCTGCCAGTAAGCCCCCCAATGGGCAGGAAAGCAGAGAGCTACCCAGTCCTGGCACTGCTCAGCTCCCACCTCCTGTAGAGAGCCAAGAGCCATGCAGCACCAAGACGGGCAAGGCAGAAAGCAAGCCCATCCTGGCACTGATTGGCTCCCACGTCCTGAGGAGGGTGAGAGGAGGAGGAGCTGAGCAGCAGCAGAACTGGGGACAGAGTACTCCCCAGTTCCCTGTAGCCCCCTGCTGGCGTGCCTGACGGGGAGCAAATTTGCTCCTGGTCGGCATCTACATGAGCAGTAGCTAATGCAAAGTTAATCTCTTACCTGTATTTACAGGTAGTAGAAAATCATGTATTTGCTTAATTTACTGCACAGTAGCTGCTGCACAAGGCTACATGGTGATGCCTTACTGTGCAGCAGATTAGTCTACTGTGCAGTAAAGCGTCACGTGTAGACACGCCCACTGAGTTATATTAGCCTCACACTGCCAGTCAGAAAGAATAAAAACTGAGTGAGAAAGAAAGCTGGAATGATTTATTTGGAGCTTTGAGTACATCAAGGTTGAGTACAAAGGGCAGGACACTGTGGAGAGTTTGTATTAGCAGCCATGTTCCTATTAGGAAAAAATTGTAAAGTTCAGGCCTCATGGCTGTCAGTTACAAGGCCTCTATAAGCATGACTATATACTGGAAGGTAAGGAAAGCTATTTCATCTTGGAACAAAGGCACGTGGAGGAGTTTCAGATGAAGGCCATGCCTTGCCTCTCTCCTTGTAGTGCCAACAACATGCCATCATGTGCTTCCTCACAGCCCTGTGGGTGTCCAGTTCAAATGTAAATGTTTTTAAAATACAAATTGCATTAATACAGCAGAGTTATACATTGGGATTTTTTGAAACCTATGGTTACAGAGTGATGATTACAGTACTGTACTAAAGAAATCATTTTTGACATTTTGACAAACACCTGTTGCCTTAAAAGCATGCACTCGGGCTGTTACTCAGGTTGCACTCAGCAGATTATTTTTGCCTACCAGCACAGAGGGTAATGGCTAGCAAGCTTTTCACTTTTCTATTATGTAGAATGGAAAGATGGGTTTTAATAAGGGCTATTTCAAGAAACTCCAAATAAAAGCATTAAATCATGTTTAAACCATTTAAGTGCTTCCATTTTAATGGGTCATACCACATGCATACATTGATTGTGTTTACACTAAGGCAAGTTTTCTAATAGAGATAAGACCTGATGTTGCTAAAGCTATGGAGCAATTCAGATGACACTCTCAGGCAGGCAGATTTAAGCACAGTGCTCAAATGCCACTTTTACAGAACTACTTGCATGCAGAAAAGGACTATGAATTGGTATGCACTGAATATCTGAATGAGCTAGATAGCCTAGGTAAGTTTTTTAAATGACAGGTCTTTAAAGTGCCATGGATTAGTCTAACTGGATGCCCCATGTGCATCTATTCATTTGTCTTTCATATGACCCAAACCCTAAACCCAATAAAAAAAAATGACTTAATTTGCCTCTTTACAAGCAAAAATATTCCATTTCTGCACATGCTATAAATAGTCCAAGTCTAGAATTCAATAACAGGCTTGTGAAATGTCCTATTAATGGAGTAATGAGAAAACTTTCCTGCTTAGCAGGTATCTTAGCAGAGCCCGTTACCATATGAACAGATTTCCCACTCTTCATACAACATCTAACAGGGATAAACACCAGAGCTGGTTGAAAATGCCTTGTCAGGGTTTTACAGGTTTCCCTTGATTTATGCGGGTTTGATTTATGCAAATTCACTCTTATGAAATGAACATTTTGTACCCGAAATTCATTCTATGCGAGGTAAATTCGCATATATGCAATCAGCATAGGCATGCTCTGCCCTCTCCCAAGCAAGTAAGTCTGAATTTGTGAGGGGAGGGGAGAGGAGGGGAAAGGGCCATGAGCGGAGAGGAATGGGGGCCCCAGCCGTAGACCCACTCGCTCACTGCTGAGACCTCGATCTCCCCCCCACTCCGTGTCACTGCCGGCCCAAGTCTGCAGTGGCTGCCAGCACTACCCTGCTCTCAACCAGCTGCCGGTGGCTGCCCACCCCTGCTGCAGCTACTCTGGGAGTGGACGATGGAAGTGGCTTGCAGCCACTGGGGTGCGCCATCACCCAAACCCCCCGATGCGGTGCAGCCTAGTGGCTGCAAGCAGGCAGCGGCCACCGCTCTCAGGGCTGCAGCGGGTGCAGGCAGCCACCTGCAGCCAGACAAGAGTAGTCTGGGGC
Organism: Crocodylus porosus; assembly: GCF_001723895.1. NCBI lineage: Eukaryota > Metazoa > Chordata > Crocodylia > Crocodylidae > Crocodylus > Crocodylus porosus. The sequence continues at coordinate 1,593,506 of NW_017728886.1, read as the reverse complement.
CAGTGACCACTGCAGACTCAGCAGCCCCACTCACCCCACCCTGAGCACCGGGAAGAGTCTGGTGCAGCCACCGGTACAAGCCTGCAGTGGCCACCAGCCCAAGACTGCTCTTGTCCATCTGCAGGTGGCTGCCCACTCCTGCTGTGCCCCTGGGAGCAGCAGATGCTTTCCGCTTGTAGCTGCTGAGCTCCGCTGTGCTGGGGGGTTTGGGGCATGGTGCCCTGGCGGAAGCAGAGCCCCAGGGGGTTTGGGGCACGGTGTACCCCAGCAGATGCAAGCAGGCAGCATCCACCACTTCCAGGGCTGCAGCAGGGGCAGGCAGCTGCCTGCAGCTGGGTGAGAGCAGGCTGGGGACGGTGGCTGCTCCAGGCTTGGGCCAACAGCAGCACCAGGCTCTTCCTGGCACTCAGGGTGGAGTGAGTGGGGCTGCTGCCCATGCCAAGCACCATGAAGAGCCTGGTGCTGCCACTGCTGCAGCCCCAGGAATGGCAGATGCCATCTGCTTGCAATCACTGAGCTGTGCCATGCCCCTCTTCCCGCCCCTTCCCTAGCCCCAGCCTCACTCCCTCCCTCACTGCCCTGGGAACGCATCCCTATCTATTTCATTGAAAACTGGATTTGCTTTATGAGAATTTGATTTATGCGCCATTCCCCGGGAACACATCTACCGCATAAATCAGGGGAGACCTGTAGTGTTGTTTTATTTTAAATGGAGAACAGCTTTCCAAGCAAAATGGAAATTTCTGGGAGGGGGAATTGTTTTCACTGAGATATTTCTCATCTTTATTAAAACCACCACTCTTCCCCACGCTTCTGCTCTCCTTGCTTTTTTAAAGCATATACATGGTAAGTACGGTCTCCCAACTAGCACTATCTCCATCTGCGTACTTACAACCAGTACTTCCCCATTCTTATTGATTTCTCTGGCTACTTTGCATTAGCTAAAGTAAACCGATCCACAGACCCTCTCATATATTCAAGATGGATTTAAGAATTCACTCAGGTTATGGGGTTGAACTCGTACTAGTATCAAAGAATCAGAGTGATGCACCTAATTATGGGTCTGCTGGATACTCAATTATAGCATTCAGCTGAATACAGAACATTGGTCAGGATTTGGCTGGAGCAGAATAATGAATAAACCAGCAAACAGAACAGTTGCATATAATTGATATAATCATTTATTGCAGCAGGATGTTTATAATAAAACCCAGTTATTAGTCATCCTTGTACCCTCACCAAGCAGGCCATTATGAGATAGATATTATTTCCCAACTATATTTTAATAAATTACTACTGTCTTGATCAGACGTTATGTAAAAAGCACTGCAGAAAGAGCATGTGCTTTTAATTAAGCAGGTGGATGGTATTTCATTACCAAACCCCTAATCACCATTAAACATTGTTATTTCCATTGTCTAGGAAGATATTTTGGCTATTAAATCTGCTCTGAGAAGTATGACCTGTTCCTTTTACATGGGTGTCTTTTGCAAACCACAAAGGAACCTGGTTCACCCTGGGAAGGTCAGAAGCCTTCTTAAGGGAGCTTTTGGGATCACAGTATTGATCTAGAGTTAAGATATGAAGTAAACACTTGATTATGCAAGAAGTTGTAACCAAGCCTAGTGAAACTTAGCTTTGCTGTTTTGCTATCAATAGAGGAAAGATACAGCCCAACTGCTGCAAATATGATGCTAATTAAAGACTGTTCTTTCCAGTTAGTATGCTAATATATTTTATACATGAATATATTTTAATGTATTTAAATAAAGTGTAACAAAATTAATGCTTCATTTTAAAATAATGAAATAAACTGAAAGAAAAGAAAATACATTTAGTAGACTTAATTTATTACCAATTAATTTTAATTAACATATTTTAATGAATATATTTTAATACAATTTGTATGCTAATCCTGTGTACAAGCTAACATTACCTACTGCACAGAGTACCACTAAAGTCCTAGCCTGGAGTTGGCAATTATGGAATGATTTGAAAATTATTTGTGACATGTCCTCCTATCCTCCCCCGAACTCCATCACTTCACTTCCACTTAAAATGAGTTTTCAATGCAAGAAAAATGTTTGGAAAAATGTCTGGCCTTTGTGAAAACAAAAACAAGACAAAAATGTGGTTTTGTGTAAGTGGAACAGGAACACTGATTTTTTTATCAGCTTGAAACTGTAATTACTCCAGGTCTACTTTGAAAGTTTGTTCTTCAAGTTGCTGGAAAAAAAATGAAATATTTTTCATTGTTCAGGTTTTTAATTTTTTTGTTGGGGGTGGAAAAAAACCCTGAAAAAAATTACAAGAACGGAGATCGAAATGTTTTTCTTAATTGAAATTTTGACTGGGGTAGAAGGGGAAAATCGTAAATCTTTTGATGGGGCAGCGGGGCACCAATGAAACAAAACATTCATTATTTGAATCAATTTGAAACATACAGTCCAATGTAATCCAAAAAGGTCTCATTTGATTTGGGAGTTATTTTAACCCTTTCAGAAGATTTTGGGTTTCTTTGTTTTTGTTTTTTTAGTTTTTAAATATAAAATGTCTATTGAACCCTGAATTAAAAGGCATCATTTCAAAGGCAAGAAAAGCAAGATATTTTGAAAATGAAACATTTCTTTAGAAAAATCCAAATTTATGTTTTTGACATTTTTCTAAAATTTAACCTTTTGCCACCTGAAAGTGCCCACTAAATTTTATTGATTTTTGAGGCTAAGTTGGCCCTTCAAAAAACATTTATTCCGTCAAAAGTTATTATTCATAAAAAGAAACAAAACTGCCCAGCTCTATTCCCAAGGAACTTCATACCTGGATGTGAGCAGCAGGTTTCAGATCTAACTCTCTCTGCACAAAATTTTGCCAGCACCTGTATTTCTCCCCTACAGCCCGACACACCACCCCATGTAATTCCCTATAGGAACTGATACTGGATAGTATCAAGGCACAGGGTGTGAAAGGACTGTAGCAAGTCAGCAGCCCTGGACTTCAGGAAGGCGGATTTCAATGAGGTAAGGGGACTAGTCAGGGAGGCACTGAGGTCCCGGAGGAGAGGGGATTTGGGAGTCCAAGAAGAGAGGTCATTCCTGAAGAAGACAAAGGGTGAGAATCCCCACACGGATCAAAGGGGGCAAGAGTGCTCAAAAGCCCCCATGGCTCACCAAAAGCATTCAGGAACATCTCAAAGCCAAAAAGGAGGTATACATCCAATGGAAGGGAGGGGCCATCACCAAGGAGGATTATACCTCCATTGCTCAAGATTGTAGGGGGGCTGTTAGGAAGGATAAAGGGAAGATGAAACTGGGGCTAGCGACCTGGATCAAGGACAACAAGTCCTTTTTTAAATACACAGGGAGTAAAAAGAAGGTACCAAGTAACGTGGGACCTCTGCAGGACATGCTGGAAATCTGGTGGTCGCAGCAGACGACAAAGCTAACCTCTTTAACAGATTCTTTGCTTCCATTTTTCTGAGCAGGGACAGGAACATCCCCCCCACTGGGATCCCGGACAGACCCAGGGGAGGCACAGCCAGGCCCAGGGTCAGTGAGGACCTAGTCAGGGAACTTCTGGTGGGACTAGACATGTTCAGATCAGCAGGTCCTGATGATCTCCACCCCGAGTGCTGAGGGAATGGGCAGGGGTCATTGTGGGACCCCTGGCACAGTTTTATGAGCATTCATGGTGCTCTGGCGAGGTGCCTGATGACTGCAAAAGGGCCAATGTGGTCCCCAGTTTCAAAAAAGGGAGGGAGGAGGACCCCAGAAACTATAGGCTAGTTAGTCTTACCTCGGTCCTGGGAAAGCTCTTTGAAAAATTATCCAGGAGCACATTTGCAAGGGGCCAGCAGGAGAGATTATGCGTCGGGGCAATCAGCATGGGTTCACTAGAGGCAGGTCCTGTCAGACCAAACTGGTGGCCTTCTACGACCAGGTCATACAATACTTGGACTCAGGTGTCATGGTGGACAGTCTTTCTGGACTTTAGGAAGGCCTTCAACACTGTCTCTCACTCCATTCTCATTAAAAAATTAGGCCACCGTGGTGTTGACACCTACAGAGTCAGATGGGTCACAAACTGGCTGGACGGCTGCACCCAGAGAGTGGTGGTGGATGGGTCATTTTCAGCCTGGAGGAATGTGAGCAATGGGGTTCCCCAGGGCTCAGTCCTCTGGCCCACACTGTTCAACATCTTCATCATTGACTTGGACAAGGGGGTGAAAAGCACCTTGTTCAAATTCACGGATGACACTAAGATGTGGGGGATGTGGGCATGTTAAAAGAGAGGAACAGGCTACTACTAGATATAGACAGGTCACAGAGGTGGGCGGATGAGAATAGGATAGGTTTCAAAACTGACAAGTGCAGGGTATTGCACCTGGGGAGGAAGAACCAGCAGCATACCTACAGGCTGGGGAACTCCCTTCTCATCAGCACAGAGGCAGAAAAGGATCTTGGAGTCATCATTGATTCCAAGATGAATATGGGCTGCCAATGTAGGGAAGGCTAACCGCACCTTGTCATGCATCCATACATGCATCACGAGCAGGTTCAAGGAGGTGATCCTCCCCCTGTATGCGACATTGGTCAGGTTGCAGTTGGAGTCCTGCATCCAGTACTGGGTGCTGCATTCAGGAGGGATGTGGACAACATGGAGAGGGTCCAGAGGAGAGCCACTCGCATGATCAGGGGCAGCAGGGTAGGCCCTACAAGGACAGGCTACGGGACCTGAACCTGTTCCGCCTCCACAGCAGAAGGCTGAGAGGGGATCTGGTGGCCATCTATAAACTGGCCAAGAGGGACCAGCAGGCAATAGGAGAGTCCCTGTTCCCCCAAGCACTACTGGGAGTACCAAGGAATAACGGCCTCAGGTCGACCCTACAAACTATGAAACTAGGAAAGGCAAGTGACAAATTACACTTACTGCTATAGAGTGGCTGTGAAATCTGCAGAGTTAGTTTCACCAACATAGTTATGCTGGCAAAAGACAGTAATGCAGCTGCTTTTATACCAGCAAAAGCATCCTTCCATGAATGCTGGGTTTTTGGTTGTAGCCTTGTTGGTCTAAGTGGAACCCTAATGGAAGAAATATCAGGTTTCATTGAATCCATCCTAAAACTTCTTTTCACCAACTAACTTCCTGCTAAAACTAAAAAATATAGACAACCTTCCCAACAATACCCTCCTAGCCACTGTGGATGCCATTAGTTTATACACCAACATCCCATACCGGGATGGCATCCAGGCCTGCCTTACATATCTACAAGAACACAGTCACAACTCAAAGTACAGACCTCAGGATATCACTGAACTCATATACGTCATCCTCACACACAACAACTTCAGTTTCAACAACCATCACTTCCTCCAGGCACAGCTATGGGCACCAAAAAGGCCACACAATATGCAATCTTTTTATGGCCCACCTAGAAGAAGAGTTCCTTAAGAACTGTGTCATCAATCCCTTGCTATACCTGAGATACACAGATGACATCTTCATCATGTGGACTGAAACCCTGCAGTCTCTTATGAACTTCCACCAAAAACTCAAGTGTCACCACCCCTCAGTCAGACTATCGCTTGAATACTCTAACATTTCCTTTTGGACACCATGATCAGTATCCAAGATGGTAACATTCAAACCAACATATACAAGAAACCCAAGGACCAACGTACATATCTGCACAGAACCAGCAATCATGCTGAACACACCAAGAAAGCTGTAGTATACAGCCAAGCCCTCCGACAGCACCGAATCTGCAGTGAGGAGATTACTCTTGATCACCACCTCACAAATCTCAAAAGGGCTTTCAGCCAACAAGGACACTCCTCCAAAGACATAGATCACACCTTTGAAAGAGCCACCTGGATACCATATCAAGATTTGCTGGAGTACAAAAAGAAAATCCCCACAAATTGCACGCCATTCATTATGACATACCACCCCTCCCTGGAACCTACACAGAACATCCTCAAACAATTACAACTCATACTAGAAGAAGACCCCATCCCTAAAGAGATCTTCCCAGAACCACCCATCCTAGCCTTTAAACAAGCACCAAACCTTGTTAACCTCATTGCCAGAAGCAAACTCCCTAGGACCCAAACCACACCCAATGGATCCAGATCATGCCAGGACAAGAAATGCAAAACCTGCTAACACATCTCCACTCCCAACCCCCCACAATAACTACACCCAACAACACACCATCACCGTTTCTGGATCCTACACGTGTACCTCCAGAAATGTAACGTGTCTCATCCAGTGCATCAAATGCCCTGAAGGAAAATATGTAGAAGCGTGGGTGACTGGTACCTCCTGAGTCAGGGGGGGCATTTGTCCCCTCCCCTGCCCCCACAGACAGTCAGCGACGGGGTGGAGTTCCCCCGTGGCTGATCCTGCTAGCTGCGGGGGGAGGAGGGGTCCTCCCAGTGCAAATTCTGGCAACTGTGGGGGGAGAGGTCCCCATTGCCGATCCTGCCAACCTGCAAGTGCCAGTGGCACGTTGCTGGCACTTCCAAGTCAGTGGGATTGGCAGCGGGGAAGCTGCTTCTCCTGGCGCACTCCCTGGCTGGTGCTTTCAGGGAGGCATCAGTGTGCTCACATGCCCCCCCCTGCCTGGGAATACTACTGCACTCTTAGGGGGTGCATGCGCACCCCCGTGCTCCCCCTATGCATTACCACCGTGTAGGAGAAACCACACAATAACTGCACCAAAATGAACACACACCAAAAATCTATCGAAGGCAAAAACACCCAACTACCTGCAGGTGCAACTTGAAGGTCAATCACTGCCTCTCCAGTCTCTCAGTTCTAATCCTCCAACACAACTTTCATAGGCAAGCCTACAAACTTCACTCCATCAACCTGCTGGATACTAAAAATCAAGGATTCAGTATAGACATTGGATTTATGACACATTACAACCTGCCTGACCGACCTTCTACACTGCTTCCCCGCCCCCGCCCCACACACACACACACACCTTTTTTCTCCCTCCCTCCTCCACTTCTCTGCCCTTTTTCTTCCTGGTTCCCTACCATTTCCTTTTTATTGCTAGCCTCTTTTTTACCTTGTGTTATTACCTCTGTAGTGTTTTCCCTTTGGCCTTTTTTGTCCCCTGTTTTCTTCTTCCTCTTTCCCCTGCCTTACCTTTTGCTTTCTTACTTCTACCCTGTTATATCTTCACTGGCAGCCTGTCACACTTTTAACTTCTCCCATTCCTGCTTTCGTGATCTCCAATTTCTGTGCTTCGTGGACTGCCTCTTTTTCACCTAGTATTTTATCTCTGCTGTCTCCCTCTGACTTCCCCCCCCACACTCCCCATCTTCTCCCTCCATGCTCTTCCTTTTGTCTTGCTTATCTCTACCCATTTACATTTTCACTGACATCGCTCCACACTTTTAGCTTTCTCAGTCCTTCGTGTCTCAGACCAGCGGAGACTCCCCATGCCTGACGAAGGGTAACTGCGCCCAAAAACTTGCTAAGAACTTTTTTCCAACTACTCAGCTGGTCTAATAAAAGATATCACATCTACCCAAAGAACGTTGCCTTCCGTTAACAGAATTTATTCCATTCTGGGAATTGCTTTAAGGTACTTTTGCCAGCTAGTTCTTGTTATCCAACTTCTTTTGCTGGTATAAGTTGCATCTCCACTGGGCGGGGGGGTTATAGTTGCCTGTGTAGAGCTCCCAGGACAGCAATCCTAGCAAGTTCAAGTATAAACAAGCTCCAGGTCCCTGTCCAGTATCTAATTTGCCAAAGTCCATCTTTTCATGTCTTTTCCAGTGGATCTCCTTGTTACGAAGTGGTTGCATGTCTAAAGTTTCTCTATAAAAGATCATAAAGATCAACACAGCAGTCACTAGGTCTGAATGCTTTTAACTCTCCCTATGCCTGAAGAAGGGAGCTCGTATCTGAAAGCTTGCAAAGAACAATTTCTCCAGCTATTTACTTGGTCAATAAAATATATCACATTTACCCAAAGAACCCTGTCTTACCATTTCATAGGTATTTAATAGCTCCCATCTATCACCAGGTCAACATTCCCTACTTTCTATCACCCCCTCCCTCCCCAACCTGTCTCACATGTATTGTCTCCCAACACCTTTGATCCTCCCTGCCATGTATCTGCATTTTCACCACCCTGCATTTTCCATATTGGCTTCTGTTCCACCTGGGAGAACACAAAACACCAGCAGACTCTCCCTGTGCCTGAAGAAGGGTGTTTGTGCCCAAAAGCTTGCAAAGAACAATTTTTCCAACGATTTAGTTGGTCTAATAAAAGATACCACATCTACCCAAAGAACCTTGTCTGCCTATGTCCATTTAATAGATGCTAGTATTTACTGGTCTAAAAAACCTGGCTAAATAATGTAGTTTAGATGCCCTTGTGTGTTCAGTATGATAAATGCTATACCTGACAACCACGACATCTCTCTTACCCTTGTTACTCAGGACCCACCAGTGCCTTTCCTTACAAATGGTATCACATTGCTTGATTGCCTGGGGTATGATGAAACCTATAAAAGGTGCTGAAACCCTGATAATGCGCATTTACCTCCTGCCATTCTTTATGGAGTCCACTCCACGCTTCCCTTGCTGGGGAAGCAGGATGGAGGGACACTGAATCTGCAGTGGGGACATTCAGCAGCAGCAGCTGCTGTTTTAAATGGACAGTTTTCTAGAGGCCCAAGACATATATAAACTTTGCTTTATTAAATTATCCAGCAGTCCAGCTACAGCCATGGAGGGCCTCCAACTTGCCCAGGGAGGAAGAACCACCAGCTTGGTCCTTTCCCTTGACGTGTGGTACAGCGAATTTATTCTCCTTTGACATACGGCTGTCTAGCCCAGGCTATCTGTGACCACACTGACTCATATTCTCCCCTGTAACTTCTGTTCCATTGCCTAATCTTTCTAGCAGTTCAGAAGTTTTCCTAGCATTTCATCAAAAATTCTCCGTGCTGTCTCATAAACCCATTTCTTAGTCTGCCTCTGACAAGAGGGATTAACAAATTCCTCCCTCCAGTGTAGCATCTCCTTAACCAGGCCAAAATAATTACTCTCTCTGCTTTTCTCCAGACACACACGCCCAGTTCTTTGCTTTTTAAATCTCTTCTAGTTATTCTCCTCTTGAGTGCTCTCTGCTCTGCCTGTCTTATTTCGTGGCACAGTGCAAGGTTTAAAAAAAAAAATCATTTAATGACCACAAAGTGGAGGAACATATAAAGCAGTTTTAAAACTAATTAGCTTTGCGGGATTTTTGAAAATCAAGTCTGAGACATCACTCATCCCAGAAGGCCTTAAAAAAAAATCAGAACAACCAAACAGAGTGTGAAGTTTTGTAAAGCAACTCTGCAGGATACCTTGAAGGGTAGTGCCACCACAGAATACAGGTCCACTACCAAGATCGGTGCAAATTTTACAAGGTCATGTGTACTTCCTCTGCTGATCTGTATAACAGGTTCAGCATAAAATGAGATCACCTTAAAAGCTGCTGGACCTAAACAGTGGGCTGGAGGTACACAAGGAGCACCAGCACACTGAATTCACAGTGGCTTCGAATGGGGTGGAAAGTTCAGTTGATGTAGTAGCCTCTAGTGGGGGCTGAGGTACATCTGAAACTGCAGATCACAAAAATGTCGGCTGAGCCATGTGCCCTAAAATAAAAAAGCAGGGAGAAGTGAGATCATGGCCTCACCTTCTCATCCTCTGTGCTCAAGGGGGAAGACTCTAATATTGACTCAAGGGGGCATTTTCCAGTCCCATGGGTAAATTGGCATTGCACGAGGGATCAGTGTGTCTCCAGTCCAAAGGCACTGCCCCCTCCTCTTCCTCCTAACATATCCCAGGTCCAAGACCTGGATCCCGGTGGATCAGAGGTAACATCCTTGGAGCTCAAGCAGATTTTAGTTCCTCAACATTCGTATCCCCTCTACTAGCTGTGTGGCCTCCCATGGCCTTGAAACCACAAAGAGACCACAGCACTTTGCAGTTCCCCTAAGAAGAGGTTTAACCTTTTGACCTGATAGAGGGGAAGTGACTCAGTGATTCTGAATAACTGCTTCTTGGGACTGACAACACAATGATTTGTGACCCAGAAGCAGCAGAGAATGAGGCTGTGGGAATGATGTGGGTTTTGTGGTTTAGAGACTGATGTGTAATTCCTCGTAGCAACCAGAAGAGAGGAAGGATCTGTGCTGAGGGAACTTTGAAACACAGGACAGGGAAAGAAAAACCAAAGACAAACCAAAAACCGTTCATTCATTTTCTTATCAGGAGTAGGGAAGAGCAACACACCCTTGGCCAACTCCCCCATGGCCCATGGAGGAGGCTAATATCCTGGACAATAGTCATGCAATTCAAGTGCAGGAACAGGAACTTGTACAGGAATAAATAAAGCGGGCCAAAGCAACAATCTAACCTCATCAATCAAGCTCTGTCAGAGCCAGGAAAGCTTTTGTAAATCCCGTCCGTTGCTGGGAACTTGACGTTACAAAATATAGAGATGGCAGCACTTGCGTCCCTTGGCCAATCCTAATTCCCTCTTTGCACACTCTTAGGAGGTGAGCCAACTGGCTCACCAACACCATCACTTATCTGCAGGCTGCCTAGCACATTTTTTAGGTGGCACATGGGAATTTAGGATGTTTCCGTTCAGGATTGCAGTGATAGCAATCAACAGCCCTTGGCTTCAAGTTGCAAAAGATGCGTTGCTTTGTATTGAACCATACAAAGAAACAGATTTCCTGTCCTGTTCTGCATTGCTCTTTTTGAAAGTCTTGTGCAGGCCAGTGCGGACCCCAGTGCCCAAGTCGCCGCTACCTCTATGTGAAACAGAGCAGTGCAATAGTCTACAACTCCTGGAGATGTAGGGGCCAGATTCCCTGCAGTCATCCAGCCCCTTCTCATTAGTCCAGTAACAATCATGGGGACAGAAGGCTGGCAGAAATGGCCCCAGGGTACACATCTAGTGGAAGGGGCTCCCTAGGTGGTTTAGAACAGTTAAAATGATGACAAGTCCTCTCTCCTTTAAGGGGAATGATCAGGGGAGCAGCTTTTGTGAGTGGGGACAGATTGCCCTTTGCATCCCAAGAGAGTGTTTTAGGCGGTGTACTCTTTGCTTCAGCTAGTCTTGGTCACTGGATGGTTGTTATGCCCCAAAAAGAAGACTAAACATAAGTTATGCCAGATTCTGGCCACCCTTACTGTGAAGAAGTTTTTCCTTATGTCTAGACTAAATCTGCTGTCTGTCAGTTTGTGACCATTTTTCCTTGTTACCCCAAGAGGCGCCCTGGTAAACAGCGCATCGCCCATCCCTGGCTGCATCCCCCAATGAATTTGTAGAAGGCCACAAGAGCACCTCTCAGTCTTCTCTTGAGGAGGCTGAAGAGGTCCAGGTCCCTCAGTCTCTCCTCATAGGGCTTATCCTGTAAGCCCCTGACCATACAAGTGGCCTCCTCTGGACCCTCTTGAGTCTATCAACATCCTTCTTGAAGTGCAGTGCCCAAAACTGGACGCAGTAGACCAACTGCGGTCTGACCAATGCCGCATAGAGGGAAAGTGTCACCTCCTTGGATCTATTCGTCATGCATCTGCTGATGCACGATAAAGTGTGGTTAGCTTTGCTGATGATTTCGTCACACTGCTGACTCAGGTTCATCTTGGAGTCCACTATGACTCCAGGATCCCTTTCCACTTCTGTGCTGCAGAGAGGGTCACTTCCCAGCCAGGAGGGGTGCTGGATAGTTTTGCATCCCAGGTGCAGCACTCTGCACTTGTCCTTGTTGTACTGCATCCTACTGTGCACTGCCCACTTTTCTAACCTGTCCAGGTCTGTCTGCCATCATTCCCTACCCTCCGGAGTGTGCACTTTACCCCACTATTTAGCATCATCTGCAAACTTGGACAGAGTATGCTTCACGCCCACATCCAAGTCACTGATGAAGACATTGAAGAGTACAGGGCCAAGGACCGATCCTTGCAGGACCCCACAGCCCACATCCTTCCAAGTCAATACCAGCCCGTCTACTACCACTCTCTGGGTGCGACTGCTAAGCCAATTTGCCACCCACTGGACCATGTACACATCTGTGTCACAGCCTCTTAATTTATTTATGAGAATGTAACTCAGGATGAGATCCAAGCACTAGCTCCCAAAGGAAGTTATGTATAACGGGTTGCACTGTAATGCCTAGCTTTTAGGTGTCCTGGTGAAACCTCATCCCAAATTAGGCCCCTGAATGAGGAGCCCTAAACAGAGTTCACAATATCCAGCAGGCTCATCCTCCATCCACTTAAGCAAGCCAGTAGGAAATGCTAGTGTGAGGGGCAGATCCTGAGCCCTCCTTCTTGAAGATAGGCAGGTACTTACGCCCAGGTGAGACCCAGCAATTCCTGTCCAGGAATCTCAGCCGCAAAGCCTCTTGTGGAGTTAGGGACACAGAGAGATAGACCAGTGGGGAACCAGGGCATGGGTGGCTTGTTATAATGGTTGGAAGCATGACAAACCTGGACAGCAGGGCCACGCAAGCAGTCTCAAGTCAAGAAGGCCAGGCTGAGGTCAGTAGCCAACAACCATAGCTATGAGTCAAGACAGGCTTGACTCATTCGTAGTCAACAAGCATAGCTACAGGTCAAGCCAGGCTTAGAGAATCAAGTAAAAGCAGGAAATAGGATAGGACTTTATCATATAATCATAGAAAAGTAGGGCTGGAAGGGAGCCTATCTAGTCCAACCCTGCTCCAGAGATGATCATTCCTTTCTTTCTGAACTATTTTGGGCAAGTGTTTGTCTAACTGGCTCTTAAAAACTTTGGGAGCAATTCTTTCATACAACTACTAGGCACAATACCTGAAACATCAGAAACACATTTTAGTTTGCCACAGAAAAAGCAGGGGAACAAGAGCAACAAGCAGTTTACCAAAATACACTCAAGAAATCCGGGAAAAAGGACCATAACTCCACTACAGAGGAAGATGAAAAATATACATCGGCCATACCAACTCCTCCCTGATCCCAAGTGTTGTTGTTGGTCCAGACCTGATCAGGGGAACAAGACCCTTTAGCCAGGAACTTGGGGGGGGGGGGAGGGTTAAGTGCTAGCAGGAGTATCCTCATACCTCAGTCAGAGTCCCCAGCCTTGCCTGCAGCCAACACCAAATGCTTCTGAAAAAGGTGACAAAAACCCAGATACCAACAAGAGGGAAAAACATTTCTTCCTGGCCCCATATAGTGACCAGAAAAGCCAGAAGTATGGGAAAACCAGATCCCATCCACTCTATATGCAACCTGTGGACCAAAAGCACAACTCCACGCATTATACAGCCTTACTGCAGAGCCAGAACTTCCCTGTCTGTCATTTTGTCTTTAAACATCTCAGCTCCTTTAATCTTTTTCCCTAAGCAAGCTGGTTGTGGAGCTTCGCTTCATTCTCCTGATGGTGAAGAGAGTCCACTGCTATTTCCACCTGCTCTGGACAGCAACATGCTTCTGGACAGTCACCTCACTGGGGCCACCTGACCCCAAATTATCTTTGCTGCATGGTGCACAGGGCTGGACCCAATGATCTTTTGAGGTCCCTTCTGGCCTTACAATCTATGACTCTATTTAAAAAAACCCTAAATTGGGGGAATAAAGGAAAATGCTGTCATTGCCATCTTAATCATTTAATCATACTTAAGCATTTATGCAGAACTCATTTCAAAATCTCTAACTTCTGTATAAATATTGTGTAATTAATTCTCAAGCTTCTCATCATGACCTCCATTTTCCAGGACATATGACTTCAAAATGGCCTGAGTCAGGAATACGAGCACCAGCAATCAGTGCCGTTTAAAATCCTACCTTAAGTCCAAAATGTTAAGTCCTGACAGTCTCTCAGCCACCTACATCCATATTTAGGTGTTCACCGCTCAAAATCACTGAAAATAGCAAACTTTGTCACTGGCTAAAAATAGTTCCCAATAAAAGTAGCTGACTAACCTAAAAGAGCCCAGATGCAAAATGTCCGCTTAAGTGCCTTGCCCAACGTAACAAACTGAATCCGAGGCTGACCCCAAGTCCAGACCCCTTTTTTAACCATTAAATCAAGTTCCCTAAGATTTAATACCATATGTGCTATGACTTTCTCACTGCCGCAGGCTGTATATTAAACAGAGTATTTCAGCTTGCATTTGAAATGGGTTTGCTTTCATTGTGCTCAAGATAAAATTCTTATCAGAACCTGAATGCAGCTCTCCCCAGATGTTTTCCCATGATACAGTAACATTTGGCTGGATGCTGAGTTGGCAGTGTGCCTCTGTGCTGCGGAGCCATAAGAAACATCTTTATGTACAGCTTCAAGCACCAAGAGATGATTAAGTCCAGGAAATGGAGGATTATCTGGAGGGCAAACAGAAGCCGTATGATAATCTGAGATGCATGAAAAGCCCCATTCTCCCTGGGAAGCTGACCTAGGGCACCCAGTTGACATCCTTATCCCCAGTGATAAAGCTATAGCCCAGTAGCCCAGTCCCATGAGCCCCTAATGCAAAGTTGTTCCATAGTTTTAAATAACAGCTATCTTGCAGCTTCCTCCTTTTCCCAAACAGCAGTGTCAGAGGAACAGGCTTCCTCCACCTCCTCCTCCTTGGTATCTACTGTTTACTATATGCAAGCAGCCCTGGACTTGGGGAGCAGGGGCAGAGGCGGTTGATCTGATGTTCATGCATTGTGTTCATTTGAACTATTCTGGCATGTCACCGGGGTCTCACTCTCTCCCCCTTCTTCCACTTGCCTGCGAGTTATTGTTTTTAAAGGAAAACATAACCAGATTTGCTGTGTTCCTGAGCTCCTGAGACACATCATAAAAGACTTTTGAAAGCACATGGGTTGGCTGCTGTTTCTTCCCAGGTGGAAGAAAGGCCAAGCCCAAACCTTTATGGGAGGGTGCTGAAAACATCTGGCTGAGGAGCAGGGGGAACTCTTCTCCTTCCAGGATCAGGCTCTAAAAGAGGAAGGAGAGGAAGGATGGGAGAGGAATCTCCCATTCCAAGAATCTCTTAGTCATGCAAGGGCTAGGGACAGAAATGATACATAAACCGTAGGTAACTAGAAACTGATTCACATCTGTAATACAACAGAAGTTAAGTACACATAAACCACTTCCAAAATGGCCAAAACTGGTTTAAGATAAGCCTGGATTGATGTAGTATCAGACTTCATGGATTTAGGTTAAATTGGTTTATTGAACTTCTGTCCCAGATCCCCTCCAGATTCAAGTTAACTCACAGTCTCCTAGCATCCCAGGATGCTTTGCACCTGTCCTGCAAACCTCCTCCCTCCCCCAGATTTTTTACTTGAGTTACGGGAGGCATGTGGTTGTATTTCTGGAATCAAAAGTGAATGTCTGTTCACTCGCTTATCGGTTCAATCTCTGCAGTTTAGGCTAACCTGTGGAGATTGACTTGATTCAGCATCAGGCTTTCTGACTGTCTGTACTTATCCTAGGACATTAAGAGTTGTCCTTTGCTGCCAGTAAAACTAAGGGGCCTGGTTCTTGTACAGACAAATCTCTGTATCCTTACATGAAGTTATGGCAGACTTAGCCTAGGGCTGGGTGGTTTATCCCTACCTTGACCTTCCTTTCGAAGCCCTACTAGCAGCCAGAAACAGAGCTGGGTTTTGCTTGTTCTGAAAGGGTATCTCCCCTGTATCAATGTTGTTTCATCTCTCATGCACCATGCAATGGGGGCACTGCAAGAAACTATTGGGGGACTCAGATATAATAAAAATCCCCTTATAGAGCTGGAGGGGGATCAGCACCTCTGATTGCTTTGATGCGCTGCAGCTGCAAATGATGGGGCAGTGCCATGGCAGTGACCCTCAGCTTGAACCAAACTGCTTCATACAGCAGTAGAGGTAGCTATGCAGGCAAGTTCTGGCAGCCACTGCCAGGCTGTATGCTTTCTTTTCCAATTCTAGTCCTTTTTTTTTTAGTTCAGCCTGTTTGCTGTGTCCCTATTTCAGTGGCACAATAAGCCAAATTGGTACCTGAGGCAGACCTTGCAGTGGTGGGGGTGCCATGATGCCAAGAGCGGGGTTGGGGACAGGGGGCAAAGTTTCTGAGAGCAAGGGTGAGGGGAGTGTGGGCCCAATGGCCAGGTTCCAGGGAGGGAGAGGAAGAGCCTTACCCACACCAGGCACTTCTAAACAGTCTGCCCAGCCTGGCTCTGTTGCTCCTAAAGCAACAGCAGCTGGGAACTGTTTTGGAGCTCCCAGCATGGCAATGCTGCCAGGGCACAGACTCTCCAGGGATGGGGGGCAATTCTGGCAGCCCTCCTAACTTGGCATCTGGGGTAGGTGCCCCTCTTGCCCACCCCCACGTATGCTGCTGCCATCCTTAGGCAAGGTTCTCAGCCATGTGCTATGCTGAATGAAGCTGAACTCAGCTATGTTGGCAATGCCTGGAAAAAAATTCAGTCCAGGAAGAAGGGTTTGTGGATTTCATTGGTAGCATGAATATTTGTTTTAGACTTTCTGCTGCTCCTTTTCCTTAAGATCAAAGGGGCAGGGGATGTCTGAGTGCCCTAAAACTGACAGGCAATGCAAGAACCAATGCATTTGAACAATGGCAGCTCTTTCCTCTGATTCCAGATTCCCCACTACAGATTGGCATGTATGCAGATTAGGTCCATATCTATATTTCCCCTGGATGGGCTGGCACATGCAGCTCCCTTTGCACTTGCTCGACATGTATGTTCTGCAGACATATGCCGGCTAATGGATTATCCACAAACTATTCCCTTCTGTTGTTTGACTTGGGGTCCATTACTCAGTGAGATTTGCCAGTGGTCAACTAAGATTATGTCAAATCCCCACTTCCGTTTATTGGCCTGATTTCAAAGGTGTTGAGCATCCCAAGTGCCCCATGAGCTGCATAAGAGTTGCTAATAAATGGAGTCTCTGAAAAATAGAACGAATGTGTTTATTTTCTTTAACTTACCAGCTGCTAAAGCAAAGGCTGCCTCAAGAATGCCTAAAATAATAATAAATGAATAAAAAAGGAGGGATAGAGTCATCAAAAGGTCCTTTTTTCCAAGTCAAACAGATTGAAGTACAAATATTTGATTGAATGAAAGGCAAGAACACAAAGGAAAATAAATGAAAGCCAAGTGTGGGACTAGAGGTTGTGCTCAGTCATATCCAATTCCAGCCAGCTGAGAGCTAATTAGTGCAAGTACAACACTGTTCTCATGGGACTTCTGCTTCAGGAAACAGCATGGAGTGGTCGTGTGTCTTTCAGTCCGGGGCTGTCTGGCACAGCACATTAGTGGTATCAACCTGCCTCTAGGTAGATTGTGATGGATCCAGAATAGCTACGCAGGGATTTTGCAGCAGAGTAAAGCAGAGCAGGACCTGACAAACAATAAACACATAAAATCAATGCCACAGTTCAAAAGATAATGGATTACAGTCCTTCAATGAGATCACAAAGTGCAGCCACGTATGATGCCCTACCAGAATACACACACGCCACCAGGCACTATGAAATGCATGCACACTCCATATACCTTCATCTTCTAAGGGGATATTCCAGGGTTAGGAACTGAAGGCAAGGAGCCAATAACCAATTGCATATATACCATGAAAAGCCTAGATGAAACCCAAGTCTGATATCTGGCAAGTTATTGGCTTGTCTCCTCTACAGAACATAGGAAAGCTTTTCAGTGGCCTGACAGTTAAATTAGAACAAGTTTGCCAGGTACTATATTACTATCTTCAAGGGAAGTCATTTAAAATGTCCAGCGATTCTTTGAAAATTAAATTCACTTGCACATTCGGGCCAGCCCAAGGCCTGCATATCACTTAAATCTTCTAGATAGATCTTAAATATTGCAGAAGCGTGTGAGCCAGTTTCAGCTTGAAAGATCCCTATTATGCCTCTTGGCAAAGAAAAATTTAAGATCCAACTTGTGCCTCTTCCATTTGTATGCTAATAAGTGCTGTCAGCCAGGTGCCTTGAAAGGAAGGGGTGTGTTGTTATTTGTATCAGAGAGTACATCAGTCTATGAGAAAGCTGAGTGGATCGAAGATGCTATTCCCAATTCCTCCTGCTCCAGCTACTCCCGGCTGCTGCCGTGTCACACCTTCATTGGATCCAGCATGAGATGTCCTCCTGTCCTATCTGCTGTTTCTCTTTCTAGATAAGTGAAACCCTTTATTCCCTATCAACTCCCCATCTGCTTGCTACTTCTCACCACATTCTCCACTTTCCTCAAGAGCGGACACTCAATCCCGATATGAGGCCTCCAATCAGCAACATACTTAAGAACATGCTTAAAGCATACCAGTCGACTAAGATTATGTCAACCAGTTTCAGTGCATGCATAGTTTCATAGTTTCATAGTTTCTAGGGTCGGAAGGGACCTGAGCAGATCATCTAGTCCG
>NW_017728886.1:1565486-1575060 GCF_001723895.1 Crocodylus porosus | reverse complement strand
TAGAGGCATTTGAGGCATGGAATAATATGAATGCATTAGGAGAGAAGAAGAGTATAAGAGGGAACAGTAAATGTGTCTATATGTGCATTTACGGCACAGTAACTTACTGCGCAGTAAACGGTTTTTAGGCCGGCGTCTACACATGAAGCTCTAAAGTGCAGTAACGCTACGTGCGGACCGACTTGAGACAAAAGATAGTCAGTGTTACTGCACAGTAAGGCATCTACATGTGCATTACTGGGCAGTAACTAATCGGGCATAAATTTGATAGCCACATGGTGCAGGGATCAAATTTACACCCAAGTCCGCATAAGTCACCATATTTACCATACAATACAAGTGTGCATGTGTTGACACATGCCCATACTGCACAGTAATTTTTGGTTACTGTGCAGTATATGTGCACATGTAGACATGCCCAGTGAGACGAGTATCACAAAAAATTAGATGTAGACAGGAAAGATATCCACAGAATAATTTAAAAATCAAAGGGGATAATCTCTATTTGCATCCTGAAATAAGCAGATGGGTGGAAGAGATGTCAGAAAAGGGTGGGTTAAGGGATGACACTTTGCTGCAGCTGTGGAATGGTGGCATGTGGCGGGCTAGACTTTTTCCCATAGTAAAAAAAAAGGGTCAACGAAGTCTTCTGGGGTGGCCTAGCACTGCCTTCCCCTTTCTACAATGAATGACAGGCCTGAAAGGAAGAAAATAAGAGGAAATAGCATGGTTCAGAGAGAGGAAGACTGGTAGGTGCAGGTAAAATCTTGCCTTGCTTCAGACAACCAGGGTGTACTAGGAGCACCTGCCCCTTTGAACTGCTTTATGCATGCATGTACAGTGGGCAATAGTGGAAGTTACTTAATACATACAAAGATGTGGCGGGGGGGTTGGGGGGAGTCTAATTGCTATGCCATTGACTTCAGCGAGTCAGGTTTTCACTTGAGGACTTTAGCAAGGATGGGATTGGGCCAGCAAGCTATGCAGGCAACACGATGGCGACAATCAAAGACTGAAGGCAAAGTAAAGCGGAGAAGGGAAAGGGATTTCAAACTGTGGGCAATGCCAAAGTTACCGAGAGCAGAGGCAAAGAAGGGAGGAGATGGGGTGCAATTAAAATTGTTTTTCCTTTGTGCAGCAGAGGCATTTCCATTGGAGACATTGAGCTAAAGGGAGCTGATAGGAGAGAAAGCACAGTAATGATGGAGTCAGTAAAGCAGCTCCTAGCATAGCTCTTTCCCCCCACCCCCCTCCCGTCTCCAGTTCAAACACACACCATGGCCTCCTTATTTCCCACAGAGCCAGCGTGACCTTAAAACCTTAGCCAGCGTTTTCTCTATGGAGCCCAGCTGGTTGTGCAGCTCCGGCCGTCAACATCTATTTTTAAAGCCCCAGGTTGCTTCGTGTTTTCTTTTACCAGCAGTCTTCCAGGGATCGCTTTATTCGGAGCTGAACAAGCAACGGGCTGCCTTTCAGCAGTCATTGTATTTTCAGGCTCTCAGATTGCAGTAGATGAAGAGTCATGATTCAGCATCTGTGTCAATACAGATGTTTGCTGCAGAACCAGCTAGCACAAAGCCGCAATACCCGTCCTTGCAGGGAATCCTGTCTTACACAATAAGTGACTATTATCATAGGGCTAAAGCTAGTGGGGGAACTTGTGGCAAAGTGGGAGGCGGGGGCTGTCAAAGCTGAACATTTTTGTGGTTGTTTGGACAGGACAGGCTTCTTAGGTCTAGGAAGGAATTGATGATCGCAGCCAGACAGCAGAAGTGACTGCTGAAAATGCAACATCCCACTGGTTAAGACACTCGCCCTGGGTGCATCAGGCCTTTTATCTGACACATTCAGTCCGAGGGCTTGAGTGTCCTAACTGACTGATTCTCAGCCATTTAAGCAAGAGTGTCTCTCAAACTCTGCTGATGAGGCTGTTTCACCTTCTAGGAACACAGGCTTGAAGTTTGGTCTCCCACATCCCAGGAGAAAGCCCAAACCCCAGGGCTTTGGCCTGTTCTGGGCCTTGAAAGGTCCGGGATTACTTCTATGAGGACTGGGCTGAAGTCCCGAAAACTTTAGCAAGACAGAAAAATCCCTTTTCCCCAACAAACCAGAACAAATAGAAATTAAAATATATATGAAAAGGTTGCCAGCTTCCTGTGTTTCCATTATAACCACTTGCAAAATCCCATTGAAACTGTTTTCAGTGGAAAATGGCTTTTCAATTAATTTTTTTTTTTTTTGAAGGAAAGCAGTTTCCTACATGGGTAGAGTTGCCTTTCACATCTTGTCATCTGTTCATGTGTTATAATAGCAGAGGCTTCTCTTTCAGCAGCCAAGCTCTCTCGCCTGGAATCTATTCCCTGGTGTTTAACACTCACCAAGGTTTCCAAATTTACTTTACTTTTGAACACTGAAAAGCCGGGGGATTTATTTGCAAGAGAAAACCTGGCATCTTGGCTGATGAATTTGCAAACTGAAAACTAGACAAAGCCTTGGGTTCAAGGCTAATTATCAGGGGCAGCACCCAGCATGGTCAGCTCTTACAGCTGTGTTGTGAATGGTGTCCTTTTTGTCATACACCTCCAACCCCAGGTTCATGGGATTGTACGGGAAGTTCAAACCTTCCCCGCACTGATAAAGCTCCACAAAGGGCAAGAAAAGAATAAGAAAGAGTGTGTGTGTGTGTGTGTGTGTGTGTGTGTGTGCATGTGTGCGTGTGTGTGTAATAGAAGTCAGTCTCCTTACAAAACCCAGACCTGGATAAACTTTCAGCTGGTTCAGAAGAAGGGCTGAAGAAAGCAGATTCCTCCTTAAGCTGAATAAGACCAGGACACAATCAGAGGCTACAGCTGGTTAGGATTTCTTTTTTGTAGTTTTCTGGCCCGAATACAAGTCCCAGCCACATGTGCGCACGCACACACACACACACATACCAGACTGTTACCTGATGTCACTGTTCGACCCCCAGTGCACAACGCTTTGAAAATGCCAGCATGTGTTTACACTTTGCCTTCTGCGACACGGCTACCAACTGTTCCCAGAAACTGCTCATTAATGACAAGTTCCACATGTTACAACTCCTAAGTTCAGCTGCATTATACATGTCAGATCCCAAGGGAATCTAAGCCCCTGGGTGTGAAATCGTTTTGCTTGCTCTATCTTTGGCATAAACCTGTGCAGTTGAATGTCCACGGTATTTACTCATTTATCCATTATTAAAGTACAATGATGATATTTGAACGGACGTAGGAAACATTTATTATTTATAATGAAACTGAAGTCAAGGTTCTTTAACAATACAACACAGCCATATTTAACTGGTTAAGCAATTTTTTCAGACAGGAAAAGGTTATTGTTAATCAAAAGAAATCCATATCACAATAACTAGCCAGGCAAAGGATTTTTTTAATGGAGGACTAGATTTAATTAAGGACTTAGGCACCTAAGCTGCCTATAGATGCCCTCTGATTCGACTAATTGTATCTTCTCCACCTTCTAATTAGAACACTCCAGAGTCATGTGTATTAAGTTCCCCCTGGTTTTCAAAATGGCCATGGGGGCGCTTTATCTAAAGCTTGTTGAATGAGCTTTAATTAGAGCAGCCTGCAGCCATTTTTAAACACATGGGGTGGTAATACACATGATGCTGTGATGTTTTAATTAGAGCAGTTCTCCAGGAACCACTCTAATTAAAAGCCTCTTTCCCACTTGTAAAGGCACATGTATAGGCAGCCTTAATGGTGGACTGAGACAGAGCTGAAGTGCCTGAGTCTAAAACTGTGATACAAAAGCCCTTGTTCAGGTGCCATCTAAGTGGCTGGACAATTTTCTACCTGACTTCAAAGGTCTCTAGGTACTTTCAGTTCTACCTATGTGCATACTCCAAACTTCCCTAGTCCAAGCGTGTGCGACTGGGGTCCAAGCCGTGAGCAGACTGCTGCCTAAGTATCCTGAGGCACCTGCTCCATCAGGTGTTATCATTGCAAGCCAAGCAACACACCAACAGGATTAGGCCCTTCACAGTATGCAGCTCTGGCCACTTCCTTTCAAACCCTAGTGATAATTTGGGTACTGGTGGGAGGGGGCTCAGGGGTGATGCCAGACCCCAGGGCTCAATCCTGTCACATGGGACCAGGCAGGGGCAGTGCCAGCCTGATCCCAGCATGTGGAGGCCTGATCCCAGAGCACAGGGCCAGGATGGGGTGGTTTTGGCCCCAGGGCCCAATCCTGCCCCACAGCGCTGGGTGGAAGCAGCACAGATGAATGGAGTCCAATCCCACTGCATGGTTCCCCAGGGCCTGATCCCAGTGCATGATGAAGGGCAAAGCACAGGGCCCAATTCTGGCATGCAGAGCTGGTCTGGGGAGGGGCTAGGACTCATTCCTGCATACAGGGGCCCAGGGCCCTATCCCAGCACACGGGGCCCAACTGAGGCCATGCAGAGTCCTATCCAGATCATCTAGCTGGGCAGAAGCAGCATAGGGGTTGGTCCTAGCACATGGAGCTCAATCCAACCCACAGACTGGTCCTGTGCCACTTGTCTGACCCACAGGGCCAAAAGGCTGAGCAACACCGGGTGTGTCTACATGTGACTCTGTGTCACTGTAACAACATGCTACATTGCTTGTCACTCAGTGACAAAGCTCATCACTACGGTGACAGAGCATCAGCAGGCAGAAACCATTCATTTTTGGCTAATGTTCCTCTACAATACATTAAAATGATGACAGTTTCATTGGCAATTGCAAGACTGAGCACATTTTCAAATACAGTGGTTGCTCTTTTTCTTTCTTGCTTTCAACGTTTTTCATGCCTTCCTTACCTGCCCCTGGCTGCGACCACTTTTTGCTGCCCTCGAGGCACTGCCTCAGGCACTGAGCTGGGAATTTTTGGAGCTCTTTCCCGCACTGGGCAGCTGAGCAGAGCACAGTTGGCCTGGCCATCTTCCTGGTGGTCCAGGCCAAGATGGCCACCCTGAAGAGCCACTGAAACCAGCTCACCAGGACCAGGATGGATGATGCCCCGCAGCTTTTCCGCCTGTTGGTGCAGGCCTGCCTCTCGCTCAGATTCGAGCATGCGGATTTCCGACAGACAGTGCCCACCTTGAGGAGTGCTGGGCTATCGAGGGGGGACTGTGCCAGGTTGAGCAGGGATGCCTGCTCCTTGCGCTCTGACGCCACCACCTGCTCCGATGTCCTGAGGCCCCCCAACCATCCCCGCTGTAGAACTGTATATATGTATATATTTCTTTGATCATTTTTTTGTCTAGAGTGTGAGGTCAGGCCCTGTGAGAAATGGGTCTCATTGCTCATGCCTGGCCTCACGGGCCCACTTGCCTGTCTCATTTGCCACCATCCACCCCACCCCTTGTTTATTTAATTTGATGCAATGTATACTTGTTAAAACGATCATGGACTAGACTGTTCAGGCAGGCCTTGCAGGTCATGAGCCCAGGCTTTGTCCTTGAGGCCCAGACCTTTGGGGCAACCTGTAGGGTCTTTACTGCACCCCATTTGTCACTCTCCCCAGAATAAACCTCTCTTA
Source organism: Crocodylus porosus (assembly GCF_001723895.1). NCBI lineage: Eukaryota > Metazoa > Chordata > Crocodylia > Crocodylidae > Crocodylus > Crocodylus porosus. The sequence goes on along the minus strand of NW_017728886.1, from coordinate 1,569,516 downwards.
AAAGTCAAAGTCTGTCTTTCTTTCTTTCAGCAATTTTAGGTAGGTGTTTACACATGCAGGCATTCACGTGCATTAACACTGTATGTGGACTGACTTGGGATTAAAGTTAGTCCCAAGTCAATCCACACACACAGCATTAATGATCTTTAATGCGTCTACATATGCAATAATGTGCCTTAACTAATCGCACCTGTATTTACAGGTATCAAATTTAGGCACTATTATCCCCAAATTGCCATTTTAAAGTGTATTAAGATGCATGCCCTAATGCACCTTAAATTTAACCTAATGTGCCTTAAAGTATCCCATGTAGACACACCCACAGTGTCTAAAATGTAGGTGCCTGGCCTCAACTTAGACACTTTTTGGCAGCTAAGGCCAATTACAGAGCATGATTCTGAAGTGCAAAATCTGAATCTCATTGACATGTATATGCTTCTACACCACTTCTGTAGTGCAGAGGCCTTCAGCTGCTGCTAAGGAATTGACTCCCACTGTAAGGCATGTCTACAGTTTATTATGGTAGTTTACTATACATAGGACAGGCTCCAAATGAGAAAATATGGGCCCAGAGTTGATGTGACATCTTCACCACTTTTCATACGGTACAACCAACATGGCGTGCTTGTCATTTTAATGTCACCTGTCCTCCAGGGACGGTGAAATTGAACCTGTTTCTACCACCATTAGCAATCTCATGAGGGGCCTGGAAAGCTACATCTTAAGGAATAGAAGCTGGACAATTAAGCTGGAGAGGCTCCATTAAATGATGCTGAGCTGCTTTCTGATTAAAATAATGAAATGAAATGGTACAGCATTAAAAAGTTAGAGCTCCCCAAGGACAAGTAAGTGTGTGCTGCCGCCTGTTGTGTTTGTAGCTACATCCGCTCAAAGGTCTGACTAGCTACCAGCTAGTGCTCAATATACTTTTCAGGAAAAAAAAAAAAAAATTAAGGATTGAAGCTTCCAGCAATTGCACTTAATGTGAGCCCTTTTGCAAGTGCCGTTGCCTGCCTCCTGAGCTATGAGGAAACTTCTCTTTTGTTTTAAATAGGAAAGCAAATGAATCCATTCTCCAGTTCCTCCACCCTTCTGTTTGCAAGCTTGCCTATGCTCCCTTGGTGCTTATCACTGGTTAAAGATATTTGTGGAGGACCATCTCTAAATGGTACCAGCCCATCTCAGAAGAATAACCAGAAAGGGCGGGTGTAATAGAGAAAGAAGAGAAAGGGAATAGAGATGTGGGGAACAAGTAATGTCTAAAAGACCAAATAGGGTCACAGTATCAGTCAGTTCTCATGCATTTCTTAATCCTGCTTCCAGACAAGAATAGCAACAGAAAAACGGAAATGGCATAATACAAGCCATTCATTATATATTTTTGAATGTGACAAATCAGGAAGTTCAGGAAATCTTACAAGAAAGGGTTTTGTTGTTTCAATTTCCAGCATGAATTGTTGACCAAATAGCATTCTAGATCATAAGGGATGAATCACACAGTACAAGGGCTACTGGGCCATGTTACAGGGTACCTTTAAACCACTATAAAGGCCCTCAAAAAGGGTGTAAGCCCCCTCATAATGTTTTAAAGATAAGCCACTTAGAAACAAGTTTATCTCTGAAATGTTTTACCCATGTAGTTCTAGGGTATTGTTAGGGGAGGTAAAATGCTTTACTTCCATTCCTCCGGCACCCCAGGATGCACAGCTCCCAGCCTCCCTACCCCTTCCCACCCTCCAAAACTCTAGTGGTCTCCCTTCCACACTGAGAGCAACTGCTCTGAGCAGCTTAATTGCAGAGAGACAATGGCTACATGGTCTCATTGCCTGGGGGCTCTGTGCTGCACAAGAAGCCCAGGTCCTCAATTAAACAGAGACCATGTGACCAGGGGAAGTGTGCTTCCCCCAGATGTATGGTCTTGATGAAACTGAAACAGCAGCTCCATGCTGAGAGCAGAGCCACCAACGGTTAACTGTTAAATTTATAAACATGATTTACAAGATAATCCCAGGGATTTCAGAGAGTGTTAAAAGCATTCTACCCGCTGGGGTCTTTCTGAGTTCTTTGCAACAGAAGAACTGCTCTATAGTATAAAAAAGGAGTAAAAACCAAGTGCAGGCATTTACCAAGTAGTGCCTGGAGTCTATCAAGAGGTTCCTTGAATCTATTGATGGGTGCATCAAGTAGCACTTTGTCAAGGGTGTTTAACTGCGTCCAGGTCACTGGAGCTAATTATACTGTATTTACTCAAATATAAGATGACCCTAATTATAAGGCAACCCCCAATAATTAGTTTCTATATATGGCAAATTTATAAATGTATTATAATTTTCCATGTATAGAATTTAGTAATTAGAGATTTGCCTTGAATTTGTCCCCCTCCCTCTGCTACACCAGCGAAAATAAATCTTTGGGAGTCAGGTAGCCCCTTTGCTCTTTGCTTATCTCTCCCCCGCCCCAATTCAGCCCCCTGCAGCCCTACCCCCAACACTTGCTGTCATACTCTGCTCCCTCTGGACACATAGAAAGGCTGTAACAAGGTTCTGTCCTGAAAGAGAAGTCTTAAGAAAAGGGGGAACTTAACAGAGTGTGCCAGCCCCACTCTAAGTTGTTGCATTTGTTTTATATTATAATCTGACTAACAAGCCAAAGGATTGGCGATCTTTTGTTGCTGAACACCTGAGCACCAAGGAGAAGTAAGAACCAGGTAAACCCTGGCTGGGCTCTGATAACCAGCCGATGTTGTTAAGATCCATGGGTGGAGATGGACACAGAGTGGGGGAAGGTGGAGCCGTGTATCTTGGCCCGGATAACAGGGCCACACATATAAGGCAACTTCCCGCGCGCGTCCTTTTCCAACAAAGTATTACATCAAGACATGGCAGGCAATAGTTAGACAGGCTGCCCAAACAGGAGGACCTTCTACTTCTGTTAAATATGGTAATCAAATATGCCATTACTGGGACCTTTTCTGATTTTTCCTGATATTCATCATGTGTAGCTCCTAGACACCAAGTGGAGTTAAATTCAGGCAAATATCAGGTCCTCAGAATGTTCTCAAGAAGTATTATCCAATCTTCCTGCTGGTGAAGCCTTTTATGCACTTGTCATTTACGCCCATTTTACACCCTCTGATGTATGCACCGGGACTCTCCACTTACATAAATGGGCTCAGTTCTGATTTGGGTCCCTTTATATGAAGCTCAGGACTGGTTCCACTCTATTTAACAGATAATTATGTAACAGAATGCTTTCAGATCTTGAAGTAAATGGTTGATAACAATCCTTCTTCCTCATAGAGAATTCCTACTGAAGGTAAAACAAAAAAATCTACTGACCTTTTTGGATGCAGTTGTAGAAAACACCCACCATTTATGGAGGTCAGGCAAATTATGTGACGTAAACTGTGTTCTTTTGGGCTTCTTTTTTTGCAAAAGTACCCTGGCCTGAGCTCAGCCCCACTATTTGTCACCACCAAGGAAAGTTTGTGATTTGTTTGCGCTGACAATACACAGTGTCTTTGGATGGAAGCTGTGGTTTTCAGTTACTGTGGAACTGTCTGCTTTAGTTCTGTAGGAGAATGAATGTTTGATCTGTTTGCTGAAGCCTCCTTTCTGGTAGCTGAGGTGATGGAAAGCTCTGGGAATTTGTTTTTAATGCTGCTTGTTCCTGAAAGCTCTTGAAATCAGCTTTGCTGGCTTCGTATGAAATCTGAGTCTGAGCCATTCAAACGCTTTCCTTTGACTGATATTTTGTACACACAAATGTTTGGGAAATGACTGTTCCAAGACACGCTCGTGTTCTTTATGCAAATTCGACATTCTTATGCAAACAAGTCTGCTCACTATTTATTATTTGTTGTTCATTAAAGGGGTTTTTTTCACTCTTTGCTGCTCATTTTTCCTCCTTCCTCTGTGTAAAAAGTTTCAGCTGACTCATAAAAGAATAGTTTCATAGTTTCATAGTTTCATAGTAGCTAGAGTCGGAAGGGACCTAGGTAGATCATCTAGTCCGACCCCCTGCCTGAGCA
>NW_017728886.1:1513510-1565031 GCF_001723895.1 Crocodylus porosus | reverse complement strand
TGCCGGCCCATGTTCATCGTGGAGTCAATGACGACTCCAAGATCCTTTTCCGTCTCCGTGCTGGCAAGAGGGAATATCAGTACCATGTGACAAATTGCACACCATGAAGAGCTAATAAAAAATAGTGATCAGTTAGTGAACATCCTATCAGCAAGAAATTGAACAAATTATTCAGCTAGTATGTTCACAGAAATCAGAATCAGCTTATGGAACAAATTAAAGAAAAGATGAGCCTCTGTAGGTATGTGATTTATCCTAAGCGAGACAAAAGCCAGTGCTGTGTGTTGTTGCCAAAGAAATGCACATTATCCAAATCACAGATTATTTTCCCAGCTACCTAGGCCAGTGGGAAAGGAGAGGCCTTGGGAATGGAAGAAGACCTGGAGGTGACCTTTCTCTCCCACTTACCTCAGGTGGGACAGGGAATGCTGCTGGGGACCAGAGCACCACTCCATGCTTCCGGAGACAGTTCTCAGTCTGGATTGACAGCAGCAGAGCCTAGAGTGGTACTTCCAGCCCCAGAGAGGAACAGCCAAGGAGAGATTTCAGCATCACAGCACAAGAGATGCTGGAGAACTCCCCTGCTGGCACCTGCCTGGAGCCAACTGTGGTGAGAGGGTGTACATCTCCAAGCAAGGGTGGTCAGAGGACCACCAATCAGTCTAAGGATTACTGAGAAAGTGCTGGGGGCAGCATGCCAAAGAAGGTCAAAGTTCTGGATTGAAGTAGGTGCCCAGAGAAACAAGTGGTAGCTGGCTTAGAATCATGAGCCTGCCATGAGCTGGGGCGTAAAGCTGGCTGGTGGACGTTTTTGTTTTTCAAACTGATTTTCTCATTTTGGGATTGTAAGATAGATTAATAGTGGGGGGGCTCCACCCCAGATGAACGAAGAGACTGAAGTTGATCTTTTGATTTTGGTTCCCATCAGAAATGTTAAAGAAGGGAATTGATTGGGAGAGTGGGAAATTCACCCCAAAGACAATGCATAACTGTTGAATTGATGGTTATTCACAGAAGTTCACAGAAGTTTAGGGCTGGAAGGAACCTTGTGAGATCATCGGGTCCAGCCTCCCTGGTCTGGGAAAAAAAGGCTGCTGTGGTCAAATAACCCCAGCAAGGTGTGCGTCCAGTATCCTTTTGAAGATCTCCATGGTAGGTGCCTGCACCACCCCCACTAGGAGTCATTTTGGGACTGTTAAAAAGAACTGACTTGCGTTCACATTGCCACCCTGTCAGTTGATTCATGATAGGAGATGAGATGAGCTCAAGTTGAACTGCTAGTCAAAATCTGGGTCACCCCACTGAGGGACTTCATTGAGGCCCATCAGAAGGGCCTGCCAGATTCCAGGTGGCCCAGATAGGTCAGTCGTATGTGGCACAAGGGCTTGCACCTGAGAAAAGAACACTGAATAACATTAAGGAAGGGGTAAGGGTGGGGTGTAGGGGAGGAGGGGCCCCATGAAAAAATTCCTCTATCAGGCCCCAACATATCACCCAGTGAAACCAGCTCCCTAACTGAAGGAAGATCAAAGTCATGGTGGGTGAGAAAATAACACCAGAGCATGGCTGGGCAATAGTGTCACCCCTTCCACATCTTGATGTCATTCACTGGGAAGATGCCAAGACAGAGGGGCCTAGACCTTACAGCACCTACCCCTGACAGCTAGGTACAGATGTTACACTTAACACAAGTTAATCATGTAGAAAGCCCTTTACAGTCATAAAAAATACAGATGTTCGTGACACATAAAGCACTTGAAAAATTGTAGAACCGAATCTAAGTTAGCCCTGGATGGATGTGGTATCAAACTAAAGCACTTTAGGTTAGTGTATTTTATCAAATATCTGGAGCACATCCGACCTTAGTTAAGCTAGGAGGCATTCTCCCAGCATCCCAGGAGGGCCTTGCTGGAAAGCTTAGTAACCTGAGCCAAGCAGACAACACTAGCCCAACCCCACCTCTGAGGTGTCACACAGAGGAGACCAAAAAGCCTTTCTCCTCCCTGTGCAGCTGGAGGGGAATGGACCCCCCCCCCCCCACACACACACACACAGAGCTTACTGGTTCAGGAGTTGGGGGGGCTGAACAAAGTCTGCATGGCAGGGAAGCTCTGTTGAATGCTGGCCACAGCTCCTGGCATAGAAAAAAGCCAGACAGGCAGCCCTGTGCTGCAGCTTCTGGCACCAGTTGCCAGGAAGACAGGAGGGGGGTGAACAGAACCCTCCCCTGCTGCACAGGCCCCCACACCTTGCTGGCTTGGGGCTCTGTAGAGGCTAAGCAATGTTCACGCAGCAGGAGGAGGGGGGTTTCCTTCCCCCATGACCCTACTTCCCAAGCCTCCTGGCATCTGCAGCAAGCAGCTGCAGAATACAGCTGACTGACCCAGCTTTTGGCTTTGCTGGGAACTGGGGCTGGGGGGAGGGAGCCCATATGCCATGTGAGTCCCCGCCCTCCAGATTTCTGGGTCAGATCTTGGGGGGTGGGGTTCTCTGGGTCCATTTGGAAGGGGGGTTCCCTCCCCAACCCAGTTCCTGGAGCAGCTAAAAGCCAGGGCAGGTAGCCCCATGCTTGTAGCTCCTGAGCTGTCAAGATGTTAAGATGGGGCAGGGGAGGGAGGGACTTGGCCTGGCCCCCGCAAGACCCAATCCAGGGAGCGCATGGCATGGGGCCTCCCTCCCCCTCTGCCCCAGCCTTTTGACAGCTGCAGCCAGGAGCTGCAAGCACAGAGGCACACTCCTCCTCCCCTCTGCCCCCAGCCTCTGCTGTCAGTTGTCAGCTGGCAGGGGGCAGGGCTGGGGAGAGAGGTCTCTCTGGCAGCCTCCTGGTAAGCAAACAGGAGCACCACCTCTGGCCTTGGCCAATACAGACAGGTTCCAAGACTCCCCCCCCAACCTCCTCCCCCTCTCCCCCCACACCGAACAGTGAGCATCTGTTTGGTTTACTCCCACTCTACTTTATAGCGCTTTAATTGCAATACAGTGCATCCACCAGGGGTTTTTGAACATCTGTACTTAGCCATAGCTGGTAAGGGAAGTCAAATATTTTGCAGAGGAAAAGATGAGTTTTCATTGGGTGAATAGACTTAACTTCAGAAGTGTTGCTACATGCTGTAAGGAGTTTGAATTAAAATGTGAGATCATTGGCCTCTGCATATTGTTCTTTTCACACAAGGAAACAATGTGAACGTGTGGATAGTTCTCAGGAGTCAGGCTCACAAGATCTGGGTTCACTTCCCGGCTCTGTGTTACTGGCCTGCTGGCTGGCCTTTAACAAGTTATGTTGCATCCCTTTGCCTCAATTTTATTTTCTGAAAAATGGGGATAACAACAATGACTTCCTTTGCAAAACTCTTTAAGATGTACACGAGATGAGAGGCATGAGCTGAAAGCTAGATGGTCTTTGGACCTAAGCCGGTTTTTACAGTGGACTTACCATAGTAAATTCTTAGTTCCTCCTAACAGTGTATTGCTTAGCCTGACTGTCTTATTGTGTGCTGTTTGTTTTCTCATCCATTCCCCAGAAGAAGAAATGTAGAGCATGCGTCTTGTTTTGGTAGATAGGGTGTGGAGGTGGGGGTTAAATATTTATACATATTACCTCATTTTTATATTAGGGAGGTCAAGATTTGCAGAAAACACCTTACAAAGTAGAAGGAAATGAAGTGGATAACAGTCCTTTTCTCCTGGGTTTACTCATTTGCAGTCTCATACCATCCACAGGAAAAGTCTAATTAGTTTTACTCTTATGGTAGAGACTCCTATGGACAAGGGAAACAACATTATTGAATACAGCCTTCATCCCAGACCCTGAGTCATTTAGATAAGGTCCTTAAAGATAAGAATTGCAGCCTAGGAACAACTCAGTAGTCTTTGGGAATCCAGTGTAGAGAATAGAGGACAAGCCTAACATAGTTGTGGAAGCCAGTGTTGCTGCTGTGTGCTTCAGGGTTTCCTAACCACTAACATTTACATGCCCAGCTACATTGCATTGCTGTAGTTTAGCCAAGAGTTACCAATGGCATGAGTAACTGAGGTCAAATTATCCATGAGAATGAGATGAAGTGTGTTAGCCCACTAGGCTAACTGATAAAAGTATTACCATATTTTCTCGCATACCACACAAGCTCAAATCAGACAAAAATTGTGAAAGTCATAATGAAGGAGTGAGGGGTGGGGAAAAGATTTGCCAGCATTATGGCTGTATAGGGCAAGGGCAGAGTCTAATTTTTAGTTCATTCTCTCTTTTCTGTGTAGGCAAAAGCTGTAGCTGCGGCTAAAGACTGGATGGATCTGCAATTTTGAAAACAGTTTGTAGGGCTGTGAAATAGGAAGATAGAGACCAGGAAGGAGTATCTAGCACATGGCAAAATTACTTGAAGAAAGGTTAGCTTGATTAGCGAAACATCAAGACAGTTAAAAAGGAGAGATGTTCATTAACACCTGTGGAGCAAAGGAACGTGAGCCATTAACTCTATTGCCTCCCTCAGCTGCCTGAATAGAAATGCCACTGCTGGTGGGGGAGATGTGGAGAGAGCAAGTGGAGCAGAAATCAAAAGCAGGGTGCTTCTATTCTGGGCAAAAAAAAATCAGATTTCCTGCTTAAGATATGCATCCCAATTTTGGGGGGTTAACTTTGGGAGGAAATGTGCATGTGGTATGTGAGCAAATAAGGCATGTGTAGATGCTGGTCTGGGAGACCATAAGGAATCAAGGATACTCAAGAACTATTGCTTGAATTTGTGGGTCTATTCCTTCTACCAAAGGGGGCTGTGCTGCAGCTGCAAACTATTGAGAATGCTTCCTTCCACCCAGCTCCATGAGCTGCCTCACTTGAGTTCAGCTTCAGCAATCCCTTCTTCACCCCTGCTTTTATCTTGTCCAAGCATGGTGCCATCTTACAATAAAATCATAGAAAAAGAAGCAGGAAGAGACCTCAGGAGATCATCTAATCCAACCCACTGCTTGAGAAGCAATCGTGCCTGAAATAAAGCATCCCAGGTAAATTTTTCTCTCACCTGTAAGGCCTGTAGGACTGCCATTGGTGGTAGTAGAAGACTGTTAGGTACTAAATGATAGGTGGAACTGGTGTCATATGACTGTTGGGGGCAAGAGAGTTCATAATGTCAGCAAGGGGGTTCCTGCTGATCAAAAAAGCCCTTACCCCACCAGTAAGGGGTCTCATGTCAGAAGGGTAGTGTCCTATGACTGCTTGGTAGGTCAGTCCTTTAGAAGGGGCTCATGCCATGTCATTTCACTGGATCCGGACCCCAACCTCCTTTCTCTTCCAGAGAGCAATATTAACCTCAGAGCCTCCGTGTTTCAGAAAGAAACAGCAAATGACTGATTAACACAGCTGAGGCATTTGTTTACTCGCCTCCGTTTGGTGTGCAACGATAGCATTTGCCCATGGTTGTGTAGGAGGATGATAAAGTCTTTCCACAAGATAATATGTGAGCCTACTGAACCACAGAGAAGAAATATGATACTGAAATATAACTGAGGCTACCCCTGTATTCCTTTATCTTGGTTTCTGCACTGAAACAAGAAAGGAGATTATATTTCCATACGTGTTATGCTCAGCTAGCTAGGTTTCATCCCTATAAGAAGGGGGAAGGCTGATTGCTCCTTTCTGTCTCATCCTTTTTAGTAGATGCACAGGGCAGCCCCATGAGCTTATAATCCAGAATTCAATAAAGTCAAGCTAAGAGTTGGGTTTACTGCCATTTCCTTGTCTCCTTTTGCTTCCCTCGCTTCCCAGTTTCAGCCAGAACAAGAAGGGAACTTGCCAAAATACTACCAGAAGCTGTTCACTCACTTTGCTGTGTTGTTTGAATTTTAAAAAATAATAATAATCTGGGAACAGTAGCTGAGGAACAGCCAGTGCAGCTTGCTTATATATGAAGACAATGGGGACCTCTTGCCTTATTGTCTCTTTTCACACTGTTTCAAATTCCTTCTTTCCCTACTTGTAGGCACTTTAAGGCTATGCAAACCTGAGTGACAAATATAAAATTAACTTTAAATGACTCCTAGCTGCAGAGATTTGTATTTTTTTCAGAGACTCGTTAATGCTCCTGTTCAAGTATGCAACTGTCTGGTTACAAGTAGAGTGATGTCTGAGCAAGTGAGAGTGAAGATCTCTCTCTGGGAACCTCCTGGGTTGTGTGTGGGTGAGTGGCTTTATTGATGCAGAAGAGTTCCATTATCGGTTTCAAAGCTGACTTAAATCACTATGAAGCCCCATGTTTTGGGAGTGCTTGTTATAGCCATGCTGGTCTAAGGATGTCGGCAGGAAAGGTTCTTTGGGTAAATGCAATAGCCTTTATTAGACCAACCAAATAGCTGGAAAAATCATTCTTTGGACGCTTTCAGGCACAAACACCCTTCTTCAGACATAGGGAGAGTCTGCCGGTGCGTGTGTGCTCTTCAGGGTGGAGCAGAAGCAGAAGCCAATATGCAAAATGCAGGTCTGTGAAAATGCAAATGCAGGGCAGGGAAGATCAGAGAGGATGGGAGACAACGGCCGCATACAGACACGTGCAGATATGTGGTGTGTATCACTGCAGAACCATTGGCAGGGCCACACCGTATACATGCAGGCATACCCCACACTGCTACCTTGCAGCATGGGCGGGGAGCGGGGGGGGAGGGGTTGACTCTGGGACATCCCAGGGTCAAAAAAACCCATGGCAAAAAAAACATAGGGTGGCACACATGGCGGTAGTGAGTGCCACCCAAAACCAGGGCCTGGCAAGCTGAAGCAACAGTCTACACTCCTAGCTGCAGGAGCAGGAGGTCATTACACTTCAGCTGAGGCCTAATCAGTGCCAAGGAGAATGGTAGGACTATCTCCCCTGCTTTTCATTGAATATTTTTGGTTATGAAACCAGCAACTCCATCGCATTGTTGACTCCTGCTGAATTTGTGATCCACTATAACCCCAGATCCTTCTCTATCTTACTGCCTTTTCCCACCTGGCCTCTCCCCATTTTGTAGATTTGGATTTGATTGTATTTCCCAGTATATAGCACTTCACATTTCCCTGTGTTGAACTGTCTTCCATAGCTAGGTTTTTCAAATTATCAAGATCTCTTTGAATTGTAAGTCTGTCTTCCAAAGCATTTGCAACCCCTCCCAGTCTACGTCTTCTGCACATTTGGTCAGAATATACTCTGTTCCTCCATCCGAGTCATTAAGAAAATAGCTCCCAGCACAGACATCTTTGGAGACCCACTTGAAACATCCTGCCAGTCTGAAATCCACCCATTAATAGATACTCTTTGCTTATGGTTATTCAAAGAATAATTAATCCATGTTATGGTAATTTTGTGGAGCTTACATTTCTCTAATTTATTTATGAGAATAGCACACAGGACTGTGCTCAAAGCTCTATCAAATTCCAGATATATTATTTCCACCAAATTTTCTATAGTCATCAAGCCCGTTCAAAGAAGGAAATCAAGTTGCCTTGTAAGGATTTACACTCCATATTGGTTATTACAGTATATGGATAAAAAACCCTTTTATCTTCAAGATATTTATAAATCCAATATTTTATAAATTATCCAAATAACTTCTTAGGTATTAGATTCATGTTGACTAGTCTATAATGATTAGGGATCTCCTTCCCCACCCTCTCCCCACCTTTTTTTAATATACGATTGTTTCTCTAGTCCTCTGGGACCTCAGCTGCCATCCATTAATTTAAAAATATTTTTGCCACTTGCTCTGTGTGGAGCCCTGAAAGACTGCTTTCCTGACCTTATATTAATATGTTTCCGTACCTAATATATCCCAATATACACAGTACCTACTACTGACTATCACACCATTTATCCTCCAGCAAGGCGTCATATTGTTAGTTTGTTAGTGTTTTTGCTGAGTGTAATCCAAAACATTTGTGGAACGGGAAATTATTAGTAATTACAGTCTTGTATTGTTTAGAAAGTGTAGTTCTCAGTTCAGGATACAAGGACAATTTGAGTGTGGCATGATGTTTTGCCTTCCAAAAGACACAATTTTAGCCTGAGGATCTTGTGCCCACTTTGCTTCTGAAAGGCATTACAGTAGTGTTAAAATAAGTCCAAATTCAGGATTTGAATGAATGTACGTATGTATGCGTTCGTAGGACTGTCTGAACAACACTGCTATAGTTCATGTGGTTTTGATGTGCTACCAATGAATCCTTTGCAATGAAAATCATGATAATAATGGGCAAAGTAATCTGTGTATTTTTCCAACTAAAATTATTTAATAGGATTATTATATTAAAGCTGGGCAATTTGCCTGGGTTGTGCTGATGCTCTTACAGGAACTAAAGCCCAGAGGTTCCTGGTTAGTGCACCTCACTCCTGACCCGCTGTCCCTCATCCCCAGGCCCAAACCCCGCCACTGGAGGGGGTGGGGAGAGCAGCCGCTTGCAGGCTGGCACTCTGACAACCTGCCAGGGAAAAACCACAGTTTCCCATGGTTTTCTCTTTTAAAGGAGAATCTATATTCAGCATTTGTTCACACCCCTTCCATATATTCTTGCAACCCAATTTTGGGCCGTGACCCGCAGGCTGAGAAACTTGGGGTTAGACAACCAATTCTATGGGGTGGTTTGGATAGGGATGCTCTTGCCTTGAGCAGGGGGCTGGACTAGATGAGGTCCTGAGGTCCAGCATGTGCTAGGCACATTGCACGTCAAGCAGAAACACTCGGTTGTGATCTCAGAGAGGTTTAGACACTGGGGGCTGACACTGGGGGCAAGAATGTAGGTTGAGAGTCCCATTGAGCAAGGGGTGAACCAAAGAACAAGTTGGTTCTTACTTCTTAGCTTCTCCCTTGCCAGATCAAGTACTACAAGCCTGTTAGAGCCACTTACACTGGGCATCTTACCCAGCTATTCTGGCCAGGGATACTGGGAGAGAGAGCCAAATCTGTTCCCATTGCTGGCCTCCTTTTGCTATGTTCCTTATAGAAGCCCCCAGTAATTTCTACATCTCCCCCACAGGTATTACATGCTTCACTTGAATATTTTTATGCTGCATATTTATATTGTTACTATTTTTATTATTCAGTAGCATCTGCAGGCTCTTCCTTAGATCTGGACCCGGTCATAAGAAGCACTGCAAACTTTCCATGCTCAGGAGCTCTGCAAGGACCCAACTACCCTGCCTTCTGTCTAGGCAAGAGCTCACACAGTCTCACGTGGCATGGAGAAGGCACCACTCCCAGGCATCATAAATCTATGATCAAATCATGGCTAAAGAGCCCCTTGTACTCGGACCTGGAGGTTTAAATGGACAAGACAGCTAAGGCCAAAGAACAGGAATATTATCATTCCCGTTCCACTGGTAAGGAATTCAACGAGGCTATGGAAAATCATATTGTGTCGAATGGCAGGTTAAAAAAAAATCAAGAATCACCATCATTAAGTGTGTTAGCACAACTGATTTTGTTTATTTTTAAACCAATCCAAAATGCAACCATGCTGTATTTACAAAGACAATACATTGGATAATATACCAAATGTACACAAGAGAGAAAATGGTATTCCATCTCTGTTTGATTTTCAGTTTTCTGTACTGTACATGTGTTAAAACTGCCTGATATATATTCATATCCATCTCAATCATTTTTGACAACTGGATTAATACTGTTCCTTTAACAGGACCATGAAGAAAAAATAATATCCACTGAGTTGCTTGGGTGAACTGACTTTGTGCGATCTCGTACACCGATTCCCCCCAGGCCTAATTTCTCACATAAAGGTAATACTTCCAGTTTAGGATAGGTTTTATCAGCACATATCTGCTTAGACTATATACTTTGGTTAGTATACAAGACCATCTACAGCTATGTATTTCTCAGGCCATATAAAGTAGCACAAAAAACAAAAACAGAAAATAGTCTTTTCACCTTTTTAAGTGTTCATTTTCTCTGCATTTCCAGTGTCATTTATTTTGTCTACCATTTATTACTGTCCTTTTGATGTATTTTCCTCTCTTATTTTCTTACAAAACAGTCTATTCATCTATCTGTATAAAATATATATATATATTTATAACAAGAAATGACCCCCAATATTTGTTTAAGCGCACACATTTATTGTTGTGCCCATTTAGAATATATACTGTTTATATATACTCTACTTTGAATGCCATTGTCCCTGAATGTCCCAATCTTACCTACTAAAACAAGGAATGTTATTTTCTGTTTTGTTTTAAGATGCACAGTTATATATGCAAGATTAACAAAAGCAGAGCAGCCACAGGAAGAGACAAATCCTTTTTTTACATGTCATCAGTTTGATCTTGTTCATTATCTTTACTTGATGGTTTGGTTTGTAGTGACTAATCCCCTAGAATCAGAGCATTTGAATTTCATGTTGTATCTGCTAGTGCCAAAGAGAGTGCATAGGTATGTACAGGGAAAACTCAAGGCTGGAAGATGTAAATGTATCCGGTACTTGGAGATGCCATGTTGCTCAGGACCATATATGCTATGGTGTGTTGGGAATCACATACAATTTGACAAGCTCAGGCTCATTCCAAATAATTTCTAACTGGTTGAAAGGCCTTTATTTCGCCATCATTTTATTTGGGCCGGCAGCTGGGGAAATTCTTCACATGATCGTCATGCGCATTATATCAATACTCTATTTACAGCAATACTTTCTGCTTAGTAAAATCCCCATTTTAGTTATACATAGCTATGTTTCCAAGCAGTCTAATCTCACAGCACTAAGACTGGTCATATGAACACTGTTGCGGTATATCCAAATGATCACTTTGAATAAGATGCCATAAGCTAGGGGGGTTACAACTTGAACCTGACCCTCTAGCTCACACATAGGTGCCTAATGATTTTAGCTCCTTCACACTTGAGAGCCCCAGGTAAAAATGCCCTGAAAGATTGGGAAAGAAAAAAAAATAGAAAATGGTAGTGAATTAAAAACCACTGTAAAGTACTCCTTGTTTGTTTACAAAGAGTCCATAATACTGATACATTTTTTTTTTCCAGAAATCAATACATTTCTATCTATAATTCTTCTTTATTTTGGCTTCATCTCCACCCGGGAGTTAACCTCATCGCCATCCAGGTCATACTCTTCTGCTTGGCCACTGGTCCACACCTTCACACGGTCAGTCAGTTCACTGGTTCGGGGAGCCAGGATGAAGTCATAGACAAGGGCAGCGCTCACTCCTCCAATGACTGGCCCGACCCAGAAGATCTGAAATGTAACATCAGGCACCTCTTTCACTGCTTAATCAATCAGTCATTCATTCTAGACCTATTCTTGAAAACACCCTGTATTTGCCATATGCTCACGTATTCAATTTGATTGAGAAAGCTCCCTAGGTTCTTGTTCAGTCTGGGAGGTGGGGACTCTTTAGTACTAATCCTCACAGTGATACTGCCTGGCTGTGCATTTTTTGGGGAGGGTCACTTTGGCCAACTAACGTCATGACCGTTGAAAACACAAATTAAAGCAACTGCATAGAAAACATGATGCACGTATCTAATTAAATGTGGTCTGATTGTCAGTGAGGTCATGGGAGATGCATGAGCTCACTGTCTCTAAAAGCCTTGCCATATTTACGTTGGGATAACATTTACAAAGGCACCAGAGACATAAACATTGTATCCCACTGATACTCAATAGGCTTTTGGCTGTTTCAGAAATTTTACCCAAGATGCCTATTAGGGATTAGAGGTGAAATCCAGAGGATCCTATTACTTCGGTATGTATAAAAATGATGCACTCGTTCCCAGGCAGGTGAGTTACAGAAACAGGGCTGTACATGTAGGTTGTCTTTCAAGTCAATGGAGAAAGATAGGCAATCCACAAACTCCTGCAAAATCCCTTAGGAGGGGCCCACAGAAAATGTTGAGCACAGTGGTGATCAGAAACCCCTGACTGAATGAAAGCTGTACAGAGTGCCTTGGTCCAGTTGGGACCCAAGACCTGGCGTCCTCTGTGATAGCACTGCCTGCCCCCCACTATAACTTTGGGTTATAGTGCATCTATTTTCTTTTCAAAAGCATTTATTTGTGCAAGCAACTTTTACTAGCACAAATGTTCCTGGAAAGTGAGCTTCAAAGTCATTTGCAGTAGCACTGGAAGAAATCAAATGGTAAGTTCTCATCCAAATGCATTTATCTCAGCATGTATCTAGTGAAGGAACAGCACCCTCATCATGTTAGTTCAAGTGAATGATTTTATTGAAAGTGCTTTGGACGTTAACAATTCTGATGGGGTTCACTGGTGCCCCTAACTAGAGCAGGGCACCTGGGAGAGCTGCCCTGGGCACCAGTTTGAGGAGGGTGTGAGGAAAAGAGAGGCTCCAACTGCTGCCACACAATTGCACTAGCCATGCAACAGCAACCAGAAGTCACCACTGCCCCAGTGGGGAGCAATTGCCATGGGCTCCAAGCCCTGGTGTTACACTGGTAGTATTCGCCATTCTAAGTTGTAGCAAAGATCTCTGAAATATACAGTATTTTCAAAGTCCTACTGCCAGAAAGCATTTAAGCAGTTGCTTAGCAGTTAAACATATGTATAGCCCTAATGACTTCAAAGTAACTTCAGTTACTTAAAGTTATTCATGTGATTATGTGCTGTCATGAGCCTAAATCTCAGTATTTACTGTGCTCATAAGCGACAACTCAGAAATACAACTTGAAGACCACATTATTGGCTCGGTGCTATGGATAATATCTGTTTTAAAATGCATGTTTCCTATGCCACTATTTTATATCATCTCTCATCCATGGGCTGGGATGTACTTGAATAATAATCATGACCATGATTTAAGGATGGTGTCTGTAACATAAATTTCAGTCTGCAATAAAACCTGTTTAACTTACCCAGTGATTAGTGAAGTTATTGGCAATCAAAGCTGAACCAAAAGATCTTGCTGGGTTAATGCCACAACCAGTGTAATCAATCTATAAGACACACACACACACAAAAAATTGCTGTTAAGGAAGATATCCAGAATACAAGGTGTCCCACAAATGCAAAACTCAATAGTGAAATAGAGTGAAAGGTGTATTTTGTGATTCACGGCCGGTCCATAAGTGACAAAATGCAATTTGGGCTGGAATTTCCTAACAAGTCTTAGATGGAATGGAATAAAAAAGAAGGCTGAATCCGTCCATTGAAAGCAGAAGAGAACCATCCATAATGAAACACAAGTGAAATGCTGTCCCCACTGATATCAATGGGAACTTTGCCACCAACTTCAATACAGCTATGATTTCACCTCCAATTCCTGCAAATCCATGTAGATTTAACTGGACCGATGCTGATATGAACCTCATGATGATACCATCTGACTCTTTGGTTTACGGTAGTCTCTCTTAAGGACATAATTTAATATGTGTAAATTGTTCCAAAATCATCTATGACAACTTACAAAGTCCATAAAGGCATCAGGCCGGATCCTATCCCAGGAACTATGGGCCTGAATAGCAAGAGGTAAATGAATCTTCTTCTTTCTCGCTAAGTTGTGTATTTCAGGTTTGCAGCTAAGATAAAAGTGGTTGATGTAGGAAGACACTTTGCTTTTCAGGGACCACAGCAGGGTGGAACAGGACTGAATTTAGACACTCAACACAGGTGCCTATTCAGTAGAACAGAATTTTTCCATTATCTGGATCCCAAGTGTTTAACATCTAGGTTATATTAAAAAAGGACAGGCCACATGAGAGATGATGCTAGACTAGGGTGAGGATTAAGAGACTTTCATAGAAGGAAGGCACAGTATGGCTTGGCTTCAGAAAAGCTAGTTCCTTGTTTTAGCTAATTTGCTATAATTTAGTCTTTCTCCAAAATGTTGATATGGATGAGTGAGTGTCAGTCATGGGCTGACAAACCAGGGAAAAGGGGCTGTCCTTGGAGGAAGAGGCTGAAGAAAAAGAAAAAGAAAACTCAATATACAGAATCTGAGACAATACTGTAGGGGAAATCAGAGTTAATATGTCTGTGTTAAAAGAAAATAATCTGGGTATAAAAAGAAGCAGAAATGGTCTATAGCTGGTGGCTTTCATCTCTGAAGATCCTGGGTTCAGTCTTCAAAGAAGTCTAACAGGATGGCTACTGCATTTGGAAAAGAAATAGGCTTTGGACCTCCCTCCTTAAACCTTTACAATGTTATAATAATGTCTCAACACACTGTCTTAAACAACCATACCGCCCATGCTTCCTAAGAGTGCAGTATCCTCATAAGTGTGCGTTTCACAGATAATATGTTCAGTCTTCAACTGGCAGAGCTGATGAACCTATAACAGTCATGTGAAACAATGATAATGGATATTCAAGGGGATGAGGGGGCAGTTGCTATGAGCCAAGTATTTCTGTAAGTAGGTGGGAATTGATGGCATTGTAATCACGATCAGAATGAACCGGTCATTCCTGGAAACATTCTCCCAAGTCCAATGATATAGGACATCACTGAGTATCTATTATACAATGACATTTAAAACTTACAGCAAGAAGATGCCCTAAGGCAACAGAGAGCCCGATGGCCAGAGGTGCCGATCCTGTGACATCGTTCCTTCTCCGGTCTGTAGTAGCCAGGACACACAACACCAGCTGCAGCGTGGCGATGATCTCAATACCCAGCCCCTGTCCTACATTGATTCCATTTGCAAGCTGTACGGAAACAAGAGGAGGCAGGAGTTAAAAGTTCTTATAGTCGTTAGATCACTAACTATAAATGTCAGGCCTGTCAGGCAACATCTTCCCTCCCATTACTTGTATTTGACTGAACATTAGTAAAACTGAGCTCTTTTAAGAAACATTTGGATGCCTATCTTGCTGGGATCCTTTGACCCTAGCTAACTTCCTGCCCCTGGGGCGGGGGGCTGGACTCAATCTTCCGAGGTCCCTTCTAGCTTTAATGTCTATGAAATCTATTAAAACCCCAGAGTTGAAGTATTCACACTCATCAAGTGTGAATGGCACCTTTAGCAGATAATAATATAAAGCTACAAATACAAGCAGCCACGTTGACACTGTAGCTCATAGTAATACAGCCAATGGCAATTTTCTGCAATGAGAATGTAATTGGTGTGCATATGAGAGGCAGTGGGCGCAACTACACAAGATGCTAAATACGCAGTAAATTAATTGTACTGTGCATTAGTGCATCATGGCAAATGCCGTGCTATTGTGCTAATGCTCAGTAGAATTAGTCTACTGTAGGTTAGCACCACTTAAAAGGCAAGTGTTGGCACTACTGCACAGTAGCACTGGTTACTGCCCACTTAGTTAGCACCTATTATACAGGTACTAAACTTAATGTGCCATAACCACAGCACATTAATACACATGTAGATGTGCCCAGAGGGAACACAACATTTGCCATCTAGAGGTTTATCCAGTAAAGCGGGCATCCACATGGCAAAACGAACATCCACGTGATAAATATATAAGCACTCAGTGGCAACACTTAGGGGGATGCATGGGAGATACATGTGCACTCCCGAGAGTGCTGGTGCACCCCTGACCAGCTGCATTTCCCGCTTAGGTGATGGGCGGAGGGGCAGGCAGGAGCGCCGGTGTCTCGCTGCGAGCGCCAGCCGGCAAGTGGGAGCACCACATGTAGCACCACGGCCACTTCCAGGAGCACCGCAACTGCTTCCCAGTCAGCAAGATTGGCCATGGGGGGACCTCCCCACCCAGGCACAGACTGGTTGCTGGGGGGGGGGCACATGCCCCCCCAACTAAGGTGGCACCATTCATCCATATAAGCACTTGCTGCTTTCTGAAGTAAAACAGGTTCTGCCACTGAACCAACACACATGGCTCTAAACATACAAATCTCACTTGTACTGGTATATAGGACCATCTCATTAAAAGCAATGGATCTGCGCCCACCCAAAATCAGTAGGAATTATACCAAGCCATCCATTTTAAGGACATTGCTAAGGAATTCGAAACTGATATTCTGCCCTTTGTTTTAGAAGCCTCTTGGGAAACTAGTGCTCAACAAACCAGCAGCGACCTGAAAAATAATGCAAAATGTAGCTTAGGACAAAAGAACAAATGACAGCAAGTTACAAAGGGAGTAAGGACTTGTCAGTTAATTGGAAGCAAATGGAAACTAAACAGCGGTAGCCTAGATCTCTTTCACCGAGGGGTGAACTACCACCGCTACCAAGTTAGACAGACATTCAGCTGGGATGGTTTAGGCACAATTTTGTCTTGAGCAGGGGCCTAGACTACATAACCTCATGAGCTGCCTTCCAGCCCTATGATCCTATGAATGTACTTTCCTGCCACTGTTGTGTCAAAATATCGTTAAGTTGTGCTTTTGTCTCTCTTGCCCTTTACCCATGTGGTCATGCAAGAGGAATCAGACTAGATGTCTTTGCGGATCCCTTTTGGAAAACTGGTTTCCAGCAAATTCACAGGACTTGACTCCATGATTCAAGTGGCCTCCTCCAGTACAGTGTTTCTATGTTGCTATGTCCCTAACAAGAATAAACATGCTCTACATAGATTAAACCCAATGCCAATGTAATCAGTAGATTATCTCATCTGCCACCGCGCCTGCACTAAGTGTGCAGGGCTGTATATGAGAATAACATATTTAAACAATATTGTAACTTGTTTAGAAGAAGAAAAACACAAGCAATCATGCTGCTCATGAGATTTCCCGCCTAATTTCCTGCAGACAAACAGCTGTATAACTTCAGATAAGTAACCAAACTTTTGGACTTTCATCCAAACCCGCTGACTTTCATCCTTTACTAGTTGCTTTCCTGTTTTTGCCTCTTTTAGTAAGTATTTTTTTTATATGAGTGCCTGTCTAGAAAAGCACTAAGACAAATACACAGTACTGTATCCTTACCCAGTGTAAATCACCATAGCTCCATTAATGTCAGTGAAACTACATCAATTTCCAGCAGCTCAGGATCCAACTCATTATAATCTATATATATTTACAGGTCACTCATGAAAGTGCTAGATCAGTAGTTCTAGGGTTAAAAACCATTTGCTTACCCACAATCACTAACCAACATCAAATGTAATTATATGGGAGGCAAGGGTTGCAGTGTAGATATCCATCCTGTGAAAAGTGGACTGAAACAATCAAGCACCATGAATAGTAGTAACATCTGATAAGTACCAGCCTGAACTGAATATGTATTAGTGGTTTGGAGGTTAAATCTCCATAGCCTGGGTATCCATAATAAACCCCTGCACCACACACACCAGTCTGCTATAGCTATAGTTTCTTCCCCAGATATTCCGAAAAGGGGTATGCACTCTTCTCCTTCAAATCCGCCCTTTAAAAATAAAGATCTTGTGGGTCTTTAGAGGAGACTGGACAAGCATCTGGTTGCGGTTGTCTGATCCCAATGCTTTTTCCTGCCCAGGGCATGGGATTGGACTCGATGATCTACTGAGGTCCCTTCCGACCCTCACGACTAGGAAACCATGAACTAATCACTTTATGCATTGCAAAAACAATGGAGCTTCTAAGTCAAATGCAGCAAGATCTAACGAACCTTTAAATCACCCAAACAAGACTTGGTCAGAAATTACATGCCTACGTCACAAAGAGCAGCCCTAATTGAATCTGTTCAGCAATAGTAGAGGTCAGAAACCAAGTTGACCCCTGGGCAACAAGCTTTCTTTTAAACACTAGGCCATAGAGTTAATCTGCTACTTGCTTACTGTCTTTCCGGACCTTTGCATCTTCAACTCTCAGCTCTCCAGGGACACCTTCAACAAGACAGGAGGGTGCCCAAATAACCTAGCCTACAGCCATGTGGTAAGGGGAGGTTCTGGGAAAGTAGTTGATGTGGGTTTGAATCTTGTCATGGCCTAGACCCCAGGACTCCTTCGTGCCTGGTTTAATGCTGTTGCTACTTGACAAAAAGAAGGTATTATTGTCACTACCATTCAAATATCATTCATCAGTAACTAGCTAGTGCTGCACCTCGTACTAAACTCACAGCTGTTGTCAGTTAAGGCGTCTGGTTAAGGCCAACATCTTCCCTCTGAGTCATCTGGATCCCAACCTGCCCAAACATTTCCTTGTAGTCTGGAGTCAGACATTTCAAGCTGAACAGGAGCAGGAACTCAGACGCACCCTATGTCTAGTGTTGCTATTAGTTAGCTGTAGATAAGAGACCTGGCCATGTGGATCAGCCTTCGGAAGCCACATATGAGAAGCCAAGGTACCTAATCCTGCCAATTAAGATTGCTTCTTACCTTTTAGGCATTGTAACAGCTAAGTGGAAACACCCAACAGGTTGATTCAGATCTGGCTCTTAGATTTCAACGATATCCATTGAAATCACTAGGTGGTTGGTAGCTAAACACCTAGACCTCAGACCCTTTGGCTACCCCACCTATATATTTTATTTCCCAGGCAGAATGTCCAAACTTAGGGCCCAGCTGGACATACATCCAAGTGACATGCAGGCACTCAAGTAAGGACAATAGTGGACAAACCCACTGTTAACACAATACCACTGATAATCCATGGGGGATTTAGCTGGTTTCCGAATTCTGCTTTCACATCAAAGTTTGAACATTTTGGCCCCAGTGGTTGAAACCATTAATAGCTGAACAACCACCAAACTTTCCTGTCACTTCAAAGGAACTCAGCTATTTTTTAAAAAATATAGAGTAAAAAACAATCCTGATTCTTATCTTAGAGAGATGGGAATTGGGTTTTTTCCTTCCCTTCCCATTGCCTGATAAAAGATAACCCATGATCAAAATGAGACCAAGGTCATTCCCTATGTTAATCAGCACTTGTTGGTGTGCTCTGGGGCATCAGAGAAAACCTGGAAATGTCATAGGAAAGTTCTTGCTTTCCCTCTAGCCCGGTTTTGTCAGATGTAATTATATACGGTTTGACAAGGACATAAATTTCTACTGAACTAGCAAGGAGTCTGGGCCTTGTTCCAAAACACTACAAGCCAGGGGCAAACATTGGAAGGCCTGTCCTGTCTTTATATTTGCTTGGCCTGATGTAAGTAAATGTGGTGCTATAGGGATCTCTTTACCTATTTATCTATATTTGTCTGTCTGTCAGTAGAAACCATAGTGTCACTACAATAGTATAAAGCTGACTTCAAGCAATCCAATGCCCTAGACTAAGGGTTCCCAAACTTTTTCTTATTGCATACCCAGTTCCAGACTTGCCAGCTGCTCATGCACCCCTACCAGCACATAGTTTATATTTTAACCCCTTAAATCCCCGTTTCATTATAATGAAAATTAAATCTGCCATTACACAATTTCTCATGTGTACCCCCCCAGAAATGTCTTGTGTACCCCCATGGGTTCATATGCCTCAGTTTGGGAGCTCCTGCCCTAGACACATAACAACAGCCCTCAACCTTCTGCTAAAATGAAGCCAGATATATCCTTCCAGTATTCACTTCAGGCCAAATCTACTACCCTCTTCTGAGCGGTCCTCTGCTAAGGTGTTTTTGGGCTCCCCAATGAACACCTCATTAAGATGCATGAGGTCTTGGATCTACTTTTTTCATGCTCTCAGCTCTCTTGGGCAGACACAGCTATACTGGTTAGTCTCAGGGCATGCTTTTTATGGTTTTCTTTGCAACCCTAAAGGTAAATGACTGGCTTTATTTTGAAATTTAGTCTTAAGTATTTGTCTAACCATCTGCCTCCAGGAGCTGGGGGTCTAGGCACGGCATGAGACTGTCCTGTGCCTTATTCTTAACCCAGTAGCATACAATAATATAGCCTGGAACAAAACCCACTATCTTTAATAACTATGTCATGAGGAATAGCATTGACAATACCCATAAAAACTGGTGATCACCATGTTGGATTTTCCATTAGCCCCTCAAGCCTGGCAAACCATCTGTCAGCATCAACAAAATAACAAACCAAATGAGTCTGGTGCTAGAGCAATTAAGATATCAGGGATATGAGCTTGATCTTTGCACCAGACCTGTGCCAAAGACTGCTCCTAGTTGACCCAGGTGTCTTGTCATTCAGCCTGGGGGGTGAAAGGAGACTGGATATATCAGTCACTCCCTTGCATGCTTTCAGGTACAGAAAGGGGTGCCTTAGCTGTACTACCTTTATAAGCTGTGAAGCTCTGGGGAACTTTGATGATGATGGTGGCCAACAGGTATGCCCTCATACCTGTTAGAACAGGCCTCCAGGGACCCTAAACATGTCTCCAGATGCTTCAGATACATCTAGGGAGGGGGTAGCACCCCAAATTTCTCCATCCCTTCAGAGAAATCCCCTATTGCCTCCTCAACATGGCTTTAAAGTCATTTGTTGCCATTCAGGTGGCACAAACTCACCCTTGCAGCAACCAGGAAAATGCTCATTTTGATAACGGCAGCTTCCTAACACCAGAAAGACATAATGAAAGCTATGGCTCTTCCGTGAGAGCCCCTTGATTGCATTATGGTGTGTTAGAGAGAGGGACAGTTTTGTTCGGGTGCCTACACCTTGGGTAATCCTGATCTGTATGAGCATCCTAACTGCTTATTTACCCACTGCCTGTGTCAAATGCCCTGCAACCCATTGCTGGAACATGATTTAGCAGCGCCACGGCACAGCACACCTCTCCCTTTCCAGCATTATCTGACTCATTTATTGCATCATGGGAAATGGTGACCCCTTACGTAAATCATTCTTAACTTCAGCAGCAGGGACGTGGGATAGTCCCATCTTAGTCTGTTGCTGACTTGCCTTAGCTAAGCTCCAGAAATGACTGTTTGTTTTTGCAGGTCTATTTGAATGGTCATTTTAGATGGCATCACTCACAGCTCATCCCACAAAGCCCCCATCAAAGCCTGGGAAGGAGCTCCAGCACGCAGGTGACGCAATTTAACAAGGATCATTAAGTGCTTTGCAACCTGTAGCACAGACACATTGGTCTATCAGCAGTCTCCCCAGCTTGTCACAGGGAAAGCAGCATTCCCTGCCTAGGCACTGCTGGGAAATGAATGGCAACCACAATTGCTAGTCTCCCTATCTAAGAGATGCAGTGCCTCACTCTGATTTATCTGTGAATGGAGCTGTTAATGCTTCCTTTTTGCAGTCCCTCTTGCCTGGCATATTCAGCTGACCCATTTCCATAACTGTAAGCAGGAATGTGGGCAATTCCTGGTATGTTTTCTTTCCTCCTGTTTTGTCGGTGCAAGATTTTCATTAATTGCCTGACTTCAAAACAGAACCAGAAGACAGGATATTAAACTGGCCCAAGGTAAACCCTGCTGTGTACTTTTCCAGTGGCTTCATACTTTTCCTATTAGGAATAAAAGTCTATCAGGTCAAAACATGGTTCCGGTTATTTGGGCAAAGCCATTTGTTACGCGAAGCGGTTTCATTGTGTGAAACTCTACGTCCTTTCATCTGTCATCCAGCATCCTCTTAGACCTGTATGATCTTTTCGAGGGTTCACTTCACTTTGATGCTTCCCTGTTGCTAGTATGAGACATGTATTTTCCAAGAGTAACCCTGGTTGTATCAGTCTTCTCTGTATCTTGAACACATTTCACTGAGAGCTATGCTGGCACTTTTTCATCTAGCATGGAAAGTAATTTTTTAATCAACAGTAGCCTCCATGTTACCATTAACATTAAAACATCCCAGCAATTGCAGTCAAGTTTTCCCCTAAGCAGTACAGGAGTTTTCTTAATTGCATCATGTATTCAATCAAATCCTACCATCACCAGTCTTATAAAGAGACATTTTTCCAGCCATGTTGCTAATTATTGCAATTGCTATTCCTCCATCCAGCAGCAGCTATCCTATATTTTTATATGTATGCAATCATTGAGCTGGTTTGCATGGGATAAGGGTGTGGAGTTAAAAACATCTTCTATAGTGCTATCCCCCACTGAAACTCTTCCCTCCCCAAAACTTTTCTTGTACTATGTTTCTAGGTCAAAGCATTGCCTATCCTTGCATGTGTGCACAGAGCAACTGCACCTTTTGGGTAATAGTGCAACACAGATCACACATAATAACAATGCTTTTTGTACTGCAGTGAACTCATTTTCAATGTTTTAATTTCAAGACGCCTGCGATAACTAACACTGGGCCTACCCACTGTGAGAGCATCCAGTCAACCTCCCCGCCTGTCCAGGCCTGTTTCTAAAATTCATTTCTTACTTTTTATTTCATGCAGTCTAGTTTGAGATACTTCAAGTGATCTGGCTTCACCCCGCACCCTCTGGGAGAAATCTATCTGACAGATTTCCTAATACTGAGCTTGAACTCTCCCCTCCTTCATGTTATCTTATTTTTCCTGTGGATAACTCTGCATCACCCTAAGTGATCCCTTTCTTCTCTCCTAACCTGCAAAAGTCAATGGGCCATTATCATAACTGGTAGCTATTGTTTAGCTAAACGGTATAGCATATGTACATATAAAACAAAAATCAATCTTTCCAGCCAGACTCTCTATAATTATTTCTGCTGCTCAGCTTCAAAGTCCCTCTACTATTTTGTCCATTCGGATGCAGAATAACTCTCCTCAGCCTGCCTCATTAGGGTAGCACTAACTCAGATAATTATACTCAGCCTACCCAAACTCACCCTGCACTTCCAGTTGCATATGGGTGGTACACTGCCTTTACATCATGTTTCTATCCACCATGGGACTGTGGTTGTAATTTATTTCAGAAAAGAGGGCAATTCCATGAAAAGAAAAATAATCCTTGTGGTCCAGACATTCATTATTTAAAGGCATTTGAGAAACTCTGGGAGGAAGGCACTGCTCCCATGACCAAAGATGAGTATGTGCTTAAGTGCTCTGGAAGATGAGGGTCTGGAGGGAAGAGTCCCATTCAGCAGTGATTTTATAGGTTCACAAGTGCAGTCATGTGAATAGCTGCAGCAAAGTCAGCAAGATGGAAGATGGTCCAGCAAGAGCTATGAGAAATTATTTCAATTCTCTGCTCTGCCATAGGTGCCTTGTCTGACTTCGGACAAGTCACAAAGCTTCTCTGTCCCTCTGCAAAATGGTGGATCTGCTGCACCGAGATGGGCAGGAGAATAAGCACAGATTATGTTAAAGATTGGGAAGTATTCAGATGCTATAGTGAAATGAGTCATACAACTATCAGAGAGACATCCTTGTAATATATTATTTGCATGCACTTTCTTGGATCAAGACCTATTCAGATGCTATAGTGAAATGAGCCATGCAACTATTGGAGACACAACTTTGTAATATATTATTTGCATGTGCTTTCTCGGATCAAGACCTAGGATATATCATAAGGTTGGAAGGGTTTCTAGAATCAAGAGTTTTCTTGGATCAAGACCTAGATATATCATAAGGTTGGAGGGAATCTCTTAGGACATCAAGACCAGTCCATGGCTATGATTGGCAACCAACCGCTTTCATGAATTAATAAAGCTACACCAAAATTAGGGGGGTATTTTTGTTCCCACTACTTTGACTGAAGGGCTATTTTGGACCCTCACTGCTCAGCTAGTTAGAAAGCTCCAAATTTCCATCCTACATTTCTTCCTAGCCAGTTTATATCTATTTGTTCTTATGCCAATGTTGTCCTTCAGCTTAAATAGTTTCTTTCATATTTCATGGGTGTAGTTGTAGCCATGTTGGTCTAAGGGCATGGGCAGACAAGGTTCTTTGGGTAAATCTGATATCTTTTATTAAACCAGCAATGTTGGTCTAATAAAAGATATCAGTTTTACCCATAGAACCTGTGTCTAGTAGGAGAAATGGTCTAGCAGAGTATGGGGATGACCAACATTGTTGGCCTAATAAAAGATATCAGGTTTACCCAAAGAACCTTGTCTGCCTTTTATATTATACGGTGTTTAAGAGCCATCATTAGTTGATATGTAAATTGAGGCAAAGAGAGGTTTAAGGCAGTTGCTATCCAAAATCATACAACAGGGGCCTTCTGTACAGTCCTATGGAGTTAGGGGAAGTCCTTGGAAAACATCCATGGGCTTCAGATCAGACTCAGTGACAGAACTGATAATAAGGGCAGAGCTCCCCATACTATGCTAGACCCTTTCTCTTACTAGATACAGGTTAAAAACTTATAGATGCCAGCACAGCCAATTATCCAGCATCTCTGGACAGGAGACACCCTTCAACAAAAAGACCTGACCACATCCTCCCACCTCTGTCCATAGTCTACTGAAAAGCTAGACGTTGCTTTTGTGTGAGACAAGCCCTGCATGCTATAAAGAGAAGAATGATAGCTCCATTTATATTAAACCAAAGTGTGTAAAGCTAACGTATGAGCCCAGTGACAGACAGTAAATGTCAATCTCTCTTCAACTCTTTCATTAAACGTCGCCAGCTGGAGACAACCCATTTGTTGAAGAGTCACATTAATACTTCACCTTTTTATATGTCTGTGGGAAAGTTTTCTTGAGAAACAATTTTTGATCTTGCTGGCGGGAAATAAAGTAGAGTTTTTGTGGGGGCTGTTGTTTCTTTACCAGCTTAAAATCAGGGAAACAGCTCCTCTTTAGAAGCACTTTCAGAGCATTTGTTTATACTGATGTGCTATTTATTATCTCCTTTATTAGTAACTAAGACAGCAGTTGACTTTCAGGGGGAATGGACGGTCTAACTGCTTTTTGAGTCTGCAAAAATCTCTCCTTATACACAGACACTGGAATAGTTGTCTGACTTTGCCCAGCCAATATGGTTGGCTGTCAACAGCATTAAAATAAGATCCGTTTTATATTTCTAAATTAAAACTCCAACAAAACTTCTACAAGCCTTTTCTGGAATTAACGGGATTGTCAAAGACTTCCTGAATTCAAGGTGGCTTATACTTTTAAACTGCTTTTTTCATGGTACCATAAAACCAATGTTTCCATAGATCTACATGACTTGTAAGCTGCCTTTTTTACCGTAGAGTTAAATGGGGGCACCAATATTCAAATTAGGCCTCTGGAAAAAGACAGTGACGTCTACTCTATCATTTCTTTTCCCTGTTCGTCATAAAAGAAACTACAAAAGAAGAGGATCTAAGGGTCATATCCTGTCTTCCTTAGCATCTAAGTGGTTTCTTTCTGGTCTAGACTAGTCAGCCTGATTCTCATATGGGTCGCATTACCATAAATAGCTGAGTGTCTTCCACAAGTGCATTCAGGAATGTCACTCATATCTGCCATGTGAGTCTGCTGTGGATAGCACTAGTTTACATAAGGGTCAGGCATTGGCCCTTTATCCAAATGCATCTCCATAGTTCTCACTGACTTCATTAGCAATTGTGTGAACATAAGTATCAGCAGACATTTGAGCCCTTCCAAGAGGGCTTAAGACCTTCATTTCCCTGAACATGTTGACTGCAAGGGAGAGGCCATGGACCGGCCAGGCATGGAGGATGCAATACCCTCTGGTTCTTAGAAGAAGACACCCCATGCCAGGTGGAAACACATGAGTGGGAGAGACAATCCCACAGGTTACACTCCTGCCACTAGGATTTTCACTCTGGGATCTTTAGCAATAACTAAAAGAATCCACTTTTTCTACTGATGGATCTATTTCTTTCATAGATTTCATAGATATCAGGGCTGGAAGGGACCTCGGGAGATCATCGAGTCCAGCCCCCTGCCCAAAGGGCAGGAAGTCAGCTGGGGTCATAGGATCCCAGCAAGATAAGCATCCAATTTACTCGTGAAGGTGTTCAATGTAGGTGCTTGAACCACCTCCGCTGGCAGACTGCTCCAGACCTTGGGGGCTCGGACAGTAAAGAAATTCTTCCTTATGTCCAGCCTGAAGCAGTCTTGCAGGAGTTTGTGACCGTTCGACCTCGTCATCCCTTGGGGCGCTCTGGTGAACAATCGTTCCCCCAGATCCTGGTGGTCACCCCGATAAACTTATAGGTGGCCATCAGATCACCCCTGAGCCTACGCTTTTCCAAGCTAAAGAGTCCCATGTCTCTCAGCCTGTCATCGTAAGATCTAGAAGAGGCAAATCGGAGGTTAAGTTAGCTCTGTACGCTCTTAAGAGTGGTCCATACTCCTCCAGATACAAGGCTGGAGAAGAACTAAAGCTTGATGAATTTGGAGGGAACCCAAGTGGATAGCATAAGTCATGCACCTACAGTAATTAGGCTCATGGGGTTCCCGTCACACTTATGTGTCACTATAAAAGTTTGCATGGTCATTTGTTCTGTTGCTTCAGTCAGCATTAACTCTCTCACTCACTCTCCCTCTGAAATATATGAGGAACAGCTAATGACTTCAGCGAAGGAGTTGTGCTCCTAGCCAAGAGGGGATAAGGACCTGGGAAAGACTGACTGGTCCATGGGTGTGTTTGTTTTCGTGGTGAAAATCAAGCCTGAGTAGCATTTCGTAGTCATGCTGCCTTCCCCAAGTGCTGCATTACAAACTACCATCCCTGTATCAAAGAAAACCCTTAAAGATCAGATATCTCTTTCCCCCAAGCATCTATAACTTTTCCTCCAGGATGGACAACAGGCCCTGTATATTTGATCTAACTGGATATTATGAGGTCCTAACCTCAGACATCTTTGACCTCAGTGGAGTCGCATCTGCTTAATGTGATCGGGTCTGGATTCAGTCCTGAATGCCAATGAATTCATTTCTTTTACATTAAGGCTTGATTTTGTAAACACACAGTGCTGTATTCTGCTCCCTTTCGTGCTTGTATTAATTCAGAGTACATCTCTTAACTCCCGATGCTGCTGTTGTCATTATTGTGCGAGCACGCAGGAGACTCAGTCTCGGATAAGAGTCTCATTGTGTTGGGTGCTGTACAAACGGGGAGCAACTAGATGGCCTCTGCCCTGGATTACCTACATGTAAGTCTAAATGAGATATCAGGGGGATAAAGGCAGACAAGGGAGCAGAAGGAAACAGTGCAAAAATCAGTTGCAAAACATAAAAATAGTTGGTCAGTTATGAAATTCTGCGTCACTGAATCCTGATGATTTTTTTTTAACCCTCGGAAAAGGACTCATATAATAAATGATGATGACGATGATATTTAAACCTTGGATTTTAAGTCAGACAATGTATTTTCAAGAGGTTTACTGCTTATCTGGTGCCTCCAATTATCCCAGAGAGTGAAAAAGCAAATGCTGCTATTCCACCCTGTAAAAAAAGCAGGAAACTTCTTCTAGAGGCAAAAGGAAATATTCTGGATCTGTTTTCCTCCAATATTTATGAGCTATCTCCAATATCTGTTTTCCTCCAATATTTATGAGCTATCTTAGTGAGCTTAAACAACACAAGTCAGTTGTGGCAGATTTCTCTTTATAGAACTTTTTTCAAGAGAGATCTGCATCTTACCTTTTCTAAGATTCATTGATCCTTTAAATACTTTCCCTTCCTGAGAATGAAGGCAGCAGCTATTCTGCACTCAGAAACACCTAGACCTTTTTTCTAAGGATGGAAATGAAGAAAAACTTCTCTGAGTGAATCTGATGGGACTCTAGTAACATGGCCTCTCCTTCCATCTTCTACCCGAATGACCAGAATATCTGCTGGAAAATATGGGCACACCTCTATTGCCTCAAACAAAGTTTTTGCACATGAAAACAGATGCAGGTCTTCTTAGCTCACATTCCCCACTGTTTGCCTACCTTCATGCTGTCATCTTTCCCCTCCCTATAAAGACCCCCTATTTACTCCCAGGACGTAGTTCCAGATTTGGATCCTGATTAAGGATAAGCGCCTCTAACCATTGCGAATCTAAATTCAGACATGAAAACCAGAGTTGTTTCATCCCTACAACCAAGGACTGTATGTATAACTGAAAGTTGCCAACTTACAGATCTTGGAAAGCAGCATTCAATGTCTGTTCACAAAGATGGAAGGGTGGTGGCAAGCACAAGTTTCCCCACACTTGCTAGCTAATGTCTCTCAGCGCGGGAGCTGGCCAAACAACAGATAGCTATTTCTTTCGCAAAGTTTAATAAAAAAAACAAAAGTTCTAGTTTTTCACTGGGAAGAAAAGAACAATCCCTCAATAGTGTTCACATTGGCTCTACTCCCCTGTACACAGTGAGGGCCAGGCATTTATCAAGAGTGTCCATTTAAGCAGACAGCCCGAGTCTTTTTGTAATCTTACTGCTGCTCTTCTGCCTCAACACCTCCAGTCAAGCCATGGCAATGTAGACACCGGGCATATACCTAGCAGGAATCTCATCTAGAAAGCTCTTCGAACACTTTATTGGTAAAATAGCCCCTTTCTCCTAGCAAGAGGTAAGCATGTTTCACAAAATATTATTTATTAACTTCGGGAGATTGCCGAGATGCAAGGTAGCATCCATTCCACATTCAGAAACCCCTGGCAATTTGTTTAGGAAAGAAAGTAGAGGTAAACTTCCCCGATTGAATCTCTAACAAAACTGCAAATAGGTAACGTGTCCAGAATAAACAGCCCTGCTCTTCCAGATTGGAGTAGATGACATTCAGTAACCACAGGACCTTAGTTATATGTCTCATCCAGACTGCCAAGCTCACCTCACTATCTAAACAAGTTGCTAACATCGAAGCACCGCTGCAATTTCCAAACAGGTCATTTTCCTGCCTGCCGTCTCTTATTGAAGTCACCACATCGCCTCTGCCTAATGGTGTTGTTCGCCGCTATTCTCTCATGAGACTCTGCTGAACGATGGAAATCTATACAATAAGAATAATGCTGCACAGCTCTTCATCTCCAAGTATCTCAAAGGTCTCTACAAAAAGTACAAAAAGGACAAACTGGCCACTACTGAATTTAACTTATCTCTGGGGAGCAATGCAGAAGCTATAGCGTGTATTTAATAACACAGAGCATCACTAAGCAGCAGGCTAGGGCAGAAGGATAACCCTGCGCCTAATTGAAACCAGGGGAGATGTGACTATATAGCTTATAATCATCTATGCTGAAATTTGAACAAGGCACAAGAACTAAACTTAGCCTTGCAAAAAGCAGCATCGACTCTTTAATGACTATTATGAGGTCAAGATCTTGGTTTTATTTCTCATCCATCAAGCGGCACTCACAAAACCACAATGCTCCATAAGACCAGGCTGACTCAGAGGAAAAAGTGTCACCTCCTCAATCACCACCAAGATTTCCTGAACCACCCGGTTTTCTTTGGAAGGCCTTACCATCCAACCAGACGTTGTTTAGTTTAAGATTGGATGGGATCATAAACTGAGGGCGTGGGCATAATGAAAGAGGGTAATCGCAAAGGGAAACACTGAATCACTATGGCAAAGCTTCTTAGTCATATTCCCAGACACTAAGCCACTTCTTATAATGAAGCATTAGCATTTCTGCTGCTTTCTCTACCTGGAGATACCCAGCATCCCTGGGGGACCTCTGAAGAACAGGAAGATTTCCTTACTTCGTGTCAGCCTGGAAATATCAGCAATGTCAATGGCCATTCCCTACCGAAGGGCTAAGCATACCAAGACTCAGCTTTGCTGAAGGTCAGCAAAGATGAAAGGAGAAATAGAGGCAACATTTTATATTCCTGCTGCATGTCACATCTAAAACTTAGTGATAGAGGTTAAAAACCCTCCCTCATAGGCACACACTTCTCTTCCCCCTGCCCCTAGCCACCAGGGCTAGGGACAGAGGATACACATAAACCAGCTTACATGATTGGAAACTGGTTTAAACGTGTAACAGAACAGAAGTTCAGTGCACTGAAACCAGTTTCAAAATGGCCCAAACTGGTTGCAGATTCACCTGGTTGGATGTCATATCAGACTGAACTGTTTTGGTCAAACTGGTTTATCGAATTTCTGTCCCAGGCCCAGCTGAAATCCTGCTGTGCAGGGAGGATTGGCAAGGGGTCCCTAACCACCATGGGCAACAGACCTTTCCAATCCCCCTTTTCCAAAGAAATGGAGTATGCTAAGGGCTCACAAAATAGATGACCAGCCAAGATGACAGCTAAGAGCAAGCTGCAGGCTGCATCAGTGGCCACATAGTAGCCCTGTGGCTATTCAGCCACCAGTAGGGAAAGGACTCAGTCTTTCCTCCCTGGTTTACCACATGTGGGTGGATTTGTTCTGTAGTATCAAAGGGATGGGGAGAGAGGGCAGGATCAATGCCAAACACTGATCCTGCTCAAGGCAGCAAAATGCCCTTCTCCCTGCCATTCTACAGGGAGCTGAAATGCTCTCCAAGCCTAACCAGCGAATGCAAAACCTACTTTGCCTCTGAGCTTGTACCAGTGCTGATCAGCCTGTGGCTCACACCGGGGTGTGGCACAGAGGCTGCCCATGAGAAAGTCCAAAGCATGCTCAAGGACCAGCAAGCAGCCAAGGGGACCCCTTTATTTGCACAGCCTCCTGCCTTAAGAGTGGGACCCCAAATATGCACAAACAGGCTGGCCGCAATTCTGTCTTGGCTTTGCTAAAAAACCCACTTCCTTTATGCAGCTGATTGTTATCGGTCCATTGAGTGGCCTTTTAAAACAGGATTCATTGTATTTATTATTCTTGGTTTTGTTCCTGTATTTAGGCTAATGAAGTCTAGCTTTTTTCTGTCTGTTTTCCTTGCCTGAAATTCTGCTCTACTTAAGCCTTTTTTTATTCTTGACTTTAGAGCAGATTTCTCACTCCATTTCCACTCCTGAAGAACTTCTTCTAGACCCACAAAGGAGCCTGCTGGCTCTCTTGAGGCAGCAACTGGATCGGTACGCAAAGCCACTTAAAAGGCATGTGACATGATGCAATCATAAGGCAGCTCATAACATTTTTTCCTAATCTTATATTAGCCCTGCGATGAAACTGAACTAAGCAAATTTACTCGACATATGTTTCTAGTCTGATAAAAGTCTTGAGATAACCACTGTCCAACAGCAAATACCTTTTGCTGGAGCAGTTGCCTCTAGCCTGCCTTTCGTCAACCTAAGTGCTTTCCTGACCCTTTTTGTAGGCAGAACAGTGTAACTAAATCCTGCTTTACATATCCGGACCTCATCCGTCTGTCTTAATATAGTATAGGCAGCTATGCTGACAAGCCAATGCATCTAGTTTTGGATGAACTCCGCTTTTATAGTTTTGCCATAAAGAAATATAGATTGCAAGATTCATAGATTGTCAGGGGCTGCAAGAGCATCGGGTCCAGCCAACAGGTATGGTGCAAGACTCTGATTATCAAGAAAAGCAAGAGCTCCTCCGAATTGCAAACCATACTTTTCCTGCCTTAATACCATGTTCAAAGCTGAGAGTTTTAGAAATATGTCCACCCAAGCTCTTTCTCACGTTAGCACCGAATGCCTGATTCAAAGCTTCTGGTAGTCAATAGACTATTTCCATTGACTCCAGTTGGGTTTGGATCAAACCTTTCCCTGTTGGCATGACGCCCATATTCTACATTTTAAAGGACCAACAAATCTATCCCTTCTCCCCTTTTCTCTCCATCTTTCTTACTCTTGGTGTCATCGAATGTACTTTGATGGTTTATTGTGGGAAGTCAGCACCCTGGTGCAGGCAAGACAAGTCTGAAGCCAAATGTACATAGAAGGCTGTGTGAGCGTATGCAAATTGGACTGACCTTTTCTTGCCTCATAACACTGTGAAATACTTCCCTAATAAACTACTGAGGAGTTACAGAAGAAAGCACAGCATCAGCTACGGGGCACGGCTTGTCCTTCCACACACTGCAGACCTCCTTAAATCTCATCTCTTTCTTTAAGATGAAGGTGCCTTCACTTCCCCCCGCGAGCACAAGTTCCTGAAGCTGCCGGCAGGAACGGGAGTCCCGTCCGTTCCCTGTTGCACTCCCGCACGCTACAAAGGCAAATCTATATTGCTGCTGCTTATCCGAGGGATCCAGCGCGCTGCTGGCTGGAGCCGTGATCTTCCCCTGTGCCCTAACATGCAAACCTGCCGGACACGGCAGCTGCTCTGCTGTTTTCTCCAGCGCCGAACCCAGCCACGCTGGCCTTTCCAGTGGGAAGTGAATAAACTTGTTTTCCTCTCTATTTCTCCTGCAGGGAAAACAACAGCTGCTGCCCTCCCCATCTCCAGGGAGATCCCCCCACAGCTCCGCTAGCCAGAACATTTCGAGCTGAACGGAAAACCATTTCTTTTGAATATCTGACGGTGACAATCATCGATACCCAGCCTCAGGACAGCACTTGATACAGCTACATTAGCAGCAGGTGGACCAGAAGTCCTGATCTGATGCAAACTTCGTACTATATACAATGGGCTAGAGCCTACAAAGTACCGTTTCCCCCACCTTCTCCCCCACCACGAGGGATTTTTTCCCCCTGAAAAGTGTCATCCCACTGACTTCCACTGAGTTCTGGTAAGGATGAAAATAGGCTTCCCTCCTATGTGTCGAGTGCAATACTTAAGGTCCACAGTGCGTAATGTCCCATCCCCACTGATGCCAATGCTCCTATTAACTTCAGCTGGGCCAAGATTTTCCTCCAAGTCTTCTTATATAGAGACAGGTTAAGTCAAATCTCAAATGGCTGGGGAGCAATAGGAATACAGTAACTGCTTGGCTAGGGAAAAAAAGGGTCCCAGATTTTGGGAGCAGTGGACCCAGATTTGGGTCGAATATGGTAGAATAGTGGAAAGGCCACATGGAGGGAGTATCCCTTATTGCTCTACACAAGTGTAATTATGATTTGAAATGTTGTCACAGGAGCAAAAGGGTTTGGGTGTGGTCATATGGCATCCTATGGACTTCAGGTTCAGGGCTCGGTGATTTAGATTGAACCAATATGCCATAGCTGTGGGTTTGCCCAGCCAGCTCTCAGGTATTTGCAGGGGACCCCTGGGATGGAGATGCCCCTTGCGGTCTGTTTTACTGATGAGTGGTTCCCTCTGCCATCCCTTCTAGAGTCCATGCAAATCCCTGCATTGACTCCAGGAGGTGATGGATCAGACCCAGAACCATCCTCGAAATCTGGATAGATCGTATAGATCAGATCTTCTGTATACACAGATTTTAGAGAGGCAAACAAGCAACTATCATTATCACATTGGTTTATGAAGACCAGTTATACCCACTTGCAACTTGTATCCCTCTGGAGGTAGCTAGGACTTCAGAGCTTTCTAAAGCACATTTTTATTAATTTGATACTCATTGGCCTATTTTTCCCCTTGTGCCTGTAACTCTTGGTACCAGTGAGCAACTGGTAGCGAAAGAGCCCTTCTGATCTGACTCTAAGCCTGCAGACCTAAGGAATTAAATGGGATGCTGAATTTCATCTAAAAACTGAATCCTTAAAAGACACAGAATATCCAGAAGACTTGAAAGAAATGCAATGTCCAGCACCAGGTGAGGGAGCTGATCATAAGGGAAGTTCCAGTTGTAATAATCCTCTCCCTCTCATCAGAAGTTTGTGCTATGAGACTTGACACTGAAAATAGCCTCAGCTGGAAAATAGCCTCATCTGTGCCAAATGATAGGTATCCGTTTGGTTGCCACTGTGGATAAATGCCAACATTTTTAAGGAGAGGCAGCTGCAGTCCGGACAGCTTTAATGCAGTGACAGCCCCTGAGCCACAAACATCTGGTTGGAAAAGCCCTGAAAGCAGCCCCCCTATTATAGACAGTTGTCTCACTAGCTTGTCCCAGTACAGAGCTCAACATTTCCCTAGCTCCTTGAAAGCACAAAAGCACAAAAAGTTTTCACTGCACAAAAAGTTTTCGTGTCAGTGCAGAGAAATATTCTGGTCCCTGCCCACTGCAACGTGTATAGTTTTGAACACAGGGCTCCCTTTGACACATCTCTTTCGTCCCCCTTCTCTGTCTCTCTTCTCTGCGAGCGGACGTGTGCTGACATGCTTATTTTGCATCCGTCATCATCGGACTAGATGGACAGTTAATGAAGCACCTTCACAGGCTTGCGAGCATGCAATAAAAAATATATCCATATATGCACATCGCATAGCATCGCAAGAGCAAGCCATGCAGAGCATAACCCTTAAGGGAGTCGGCTACCCAGCTGCCAAAAAAATGTTACAGGCATCAGCTACCTAAATCCTTGAGGCAGTTTTGATCATCTCAGCCTTACCTCAGACCCAAGCACAAACCTGATGCAGACCATCAACAATGTGCCATTATATTTCAGAAGGGAAAGGGCTTTCCTCTTTCATCTCTGTCTCACAGAAGCAGCAACCCTTAACTTTCGGTAGTACTGGGGTCAAGTATCCTGGTACGGGACAGCATTGCGACCCTTAAGCAGTGAAGTCAAGGCAAAGGGTCTTATGGACGCCGGTGGCATTGGATGGAGCCCTGAGTATTGTTGTATCAGGAGCAGCAACATTCACCAGCATTACAGACAAGTCCCCCACCCTCCGCTTGCCCTTGGCAGTAGGTGGCAGGTTTATTCCTGCTAGAAAGAGGGAAGGGAAGGAAAGTTTTGCCACTTACCGCATTGAGTCCAAGGGAGTTGTTCGGGAGAGACGAGGTGACTCCAGAAAGAATCGCTGTGGCTACCACCGCCCCCAGGCACTGCGCAATAATGTACATGAGCGCCTTAAAGAGGCTGATCTGGCAGCTCAGGAGAAGGCCCAGGGTCACCGCTGGGTTCAGGTGGGCACCGCTGATGTGGCCCACGCTTTGTGCCATGGTGGCAATGGCTAGCCCAAACGCCAGCGAGACCTTCACGTTGTCTTGAGTGGCGGTGACTGTCGTATTGGAGCCTAGGGGGAAATTGAAGCCCAGCGCCGAGCCGATGCTGATGAAAATAAAGAGGCTCATGGCAAAAAACTCAGCCACCACTGCCCTCCAGAAGGCTTTCTTTTTGAATTCGCTAGCCATCGTTTCACTCTCTCCCTCTCTCTCTCTCTCTCTTCCCCTGCTTGATATTTTCCCTTTGAGGTCTGAGGAGCAATCTGGAGAAAAAACAGTGTTCTTGGTTTATTTATAGGGCTTTGGGTGGTCTGTAGGAGGAAAGGGGTGTTGCACAAAGGGAGGAAAGAACGTCTACATAGATGCTGACTGCTAGATTGATGTAAGACACTGCATGCATGCCAAAGTTTTTTCTTCCCCTTTTTTTTTCCCCCTACCTTCCCCTCCCTTCACAGGCTTCGATCTCTGCTGCTGTTTTTGAGAGGCTTTTTAAAACTCCCTATAAAAGAGCACTTAGGAATTTTATCCTAACTCATTTGCCCTCCCTACAGTCAGTCAGCAGGCACGTCGGACGGACGGACGGGTGGTGCAGGAGTTCTCTCTCTCTCCTTCTCTCCCGGGACTAAACTAAAAGGAAAAACCCTGGGATCTGTGCAAGCCTGTGTATTATTCTGCCTCCACTTTAGCAGAGGCTGGTGACATCTGAAGTAGTAAATACAACTGACAGCTAAAAGTACACTCAGGAGACTGGAAATATCACATTGTGTTTCATTTGACTCCAGGTAGGCAGTGCTCTCTGCCAGCTCTGTTCGGACTCTTTAATTACTTTCCGATGCCAAAGTCTGCCTTTCTTTCTATCGGTCTGTCTGTCAGCTAGCTAGCCATCTACCTAGAAAAGTTTTAAAAAGCCGGAAGTCTAATCCACCGTGATGAATGCTTTCATGCCAAACCCTTTGTGGGGCCACGTGCCTTTTTTGTTGTTAATATTTGTATAATGTTATGACAAAGGCAAACAAACAGTCTGTCGGTTGGTCAGTGGCTTTATAGACATGTCTTCGTTAACGCTCGTCCAGACAGGTTGTGACCTCAGTAACCCCGTGAGATTCTGGACTCGCTCCATCAAGGCAATTTTAAGGTTTTACAGACACGCAGCAGGGCGAGCAGAAATAACTCTCTTCGCGCGCTCTGCCGCCGACCGAATGACTCTGACTTTTCCCAGCGCAGCTAGAAGCTCCGCACGCGTCGTTTCGTGCATTTCCCCGATGCAAATACACTCGAGGGAGATTTTGTGTAAGCAGTTGCAGGCCATCTGTACTCGCCGCAGCCATTCACCGAGCCCTGGGGAAACCTCTTTGTAACTTCACGAGGCAGCTGTGAAACCAGCTATTTCTTTTCCATTGCTGTCATTCTGTGTCCTTTTTTACACCCAGCCAGAGCGTCAGGGCTTCCCCTACCTCCTCCCTTGACTCTCCAGGTAGCTGTAAGCAAGCCCCGTGGGGGGTGTCTAGCCCAAACCCTACGATGAAAGTATAATACATACTTTTTGTTAACTGTCCTCTTCCAGGGTCAGCTGTCCTTGCTGTCACCAGGGAGACTGGCTTCTGCTGCTGTGGGTATACACCGCTGGCCAGAGAAAGGAAATGGCATGCTTGGTTTTGCATGTATAGTGTGAAAACATCTTTAAGTGCAAAGGGTCTCGGAGCCTCGGCTCTTATCACATTAAGACCTATGTAAGCCTACTGGTTTAACTTCCACTGTCAGATCGACGTGGACTCTAAAGTCTTCCCTGAGTCAAAGACCCTCCCTTCTTCAAACACTGACTTCTAAGTTCCTGTTTGAGCTGATCCAGATCCACAGGGGGTTGAAGGATCCTTGGAGCATTACTGGCATTTTAAATCTGCCTAATTTTCCTTTTTCAGCATGCAGCGTTCCCTTCTCAGCCGCGGCTAAACTCCATTCAAAGCTTCCCCGACAGCATTAACAGCAGATAAGAAAGGACGACAAAAGGACAGGAAGAAAGAAATCATGTCGAACAAATATACACACGGAAAACGTTAGACAGCCAGGAGGATATTTTAAAAAACATACTGAGCTCTTTTAAATCTGATTCCAGATAAGAAGCTGAAAATTGTTTCAATAAAAATCCAGATGTCATCCTGTCTACAGTCCCTCGGTGTGTGTCCCCATTCTTTCCGGTCAGCAGATGTTCTGGATTTATGTAGGAACAGACTATCTTTCCTAGTGCTGCCTAAAGCACGTGTACAGGGCATCCGTACCAGCAAAATAAGAAAATAAAAGCCAGCTCTCGTTACAATAATGAGCAAGATGGTACACGAGAGAGAAATCAAATTAAACCACACCACACACCAAGTGAAAGCATAGTGTTAGAGTACAGAAAATAATTTCTGATTTAACTATCCTTGAGATAGCAGACTTTCCCATTTTGGGTCTTTATGCCAACACTGTATCCTAAAGTTGTTAGAGTTAGAAAAATACAGTTACAGCTATTGTCTCATTGTTACATTGGCCTCCTTTATCTCTCTGTCCATATCCACATTATTTCTCTTATCTTGCACTCCAGTTGTAAATTCTTTGGGCTAACGGCTAGTGTACTACAAACAAGCAGGAACGTAAACACCAGGTACATTTAAGGAGAATAATTATGAAATACAGAAAGGGGAAGGAAAATATATTGCCAGATGACTCTGATAGACTATGGGAAACTATGATCCTCTCTTATACCCCTCAAATCGCACATACATAAGAATGCAATGATGGTTACATATTATTCTTAATTTGCTTGTCTTGCCATAGTGTCAAAGTAATTTGCTTCTATTACCCTACTGTCATTATTATTATTCATTTGCTTATGTTACCCTAGCAGCAAAGTGTTCATTTGCGTGTATTACCACAGTGGTTAGGTGTTGTGCGCATATTGACTGAAAAAATGATTCCTTGCCCCAAAAAGCTGACCGTCAAAGATAAGAGAGACCTGACAGATACCCAGAGAGATGGAGGAGCACAAGGAAACAGTGAGTCAACTGGACAATAAGAAGGGCAGTAGTCCCCTTGCATACCAACACTTAGAGCAAGAAGACTGAGCAGAGCAACATAAAAGCAGGATAGAGAGAGAAGCGAAAGGCAGGTAACCTCAAATCATTTCTCTAGCAGCTCTTTTTGGTTAGTGGGAGCTATGTCTGAGAGAGGATGCCAGGCCTTGGACCTTTAATGGTATCGTTAGTCCAGGAAAGTGCCATTCACAAGTATCCATCACCTGTGAATCCAACTTCAGCCAACTCCATGGGGTCCCTCTAGTCCAGGGGGGTCATGCATCCTGCTACAGTGAGTTGGAGACCCTTCATAGTTTCATAGTTTCTAGGGTCGGAAGGGACCTGAGCAGATCATCAAGTCCGACCCCCTGCCATGGCAGGAAAGAGTACTGGGGTCAAATGACCCCAGCAAGATGTTCATCTCCTGACCCCAGCAAGATGTTCATCTCCTCTTGGTCAGTGAATGGAGGATGAAGCTGAGAGGCCTGGAATAGGGGGTGGCCGCAGTCTTATGGGCTGGAATATGGGGTGGCTGCAGAGTTAACCTCACTTTTGTCAAAACAGAAATGGCTGGACCACACCTTCAGAGAACAGATGAGTGCATTGGTTACAAGATAGGCTTTGTTCAGCCAGCCTAATTTTTTTCCCATTTCCCTACCACTTGAGTAAGAAACAATGCCGGGCCCTTCTCATTTAAGTGATGCTAAACTTGTTTTCTGCTGTTGACAGTGTTGCAACTATGGAAATTTTCCAGCCAAATGAGGGGAGGGTCAAAGTCAAGGAGCAGGGGGAATATGCATTGACCGCTGGGCTCTGGTTATCCCTGGGAAGTGGTAGGACTGGCTGAGGAAACAATGGTATAGATCTCCTGGTTGAAAGTATGGCAAGGTAGCAAGGGAAGAGTTATCAAAGTTCACGCATAGGTAGCCCCAGACTCCGATCAGATGCCCGACAAACTCTGTGAAAGGAAGGTCTGTGGGACATAACTAGTATATTATTACACACGCAAAAACTACCTTCCTCCTCATCCATCCTGCCTGGGCAACAGCAAGGAGAAGTCAGACAGCTCGGGAGTGACAATCTCAGCCTCGTTTCACAGCTCTTGCAGGCCCCGAATGGAGCAGGTTCAGTACAGACATTGCTAAGAAAATCACTACCAAATCTTAACAACGCTCTGCTGACCAGAGAGACTCTACAGTTTTCGCAGGCTATAATTTGGCAAAACTCCAGTGTTTTTCTTAAGCGCACTATAGGGAGCAGGGTAACAGCTGCCCCAAATTTTGAGCCATGCTTCAAAGCACGATGGTACCAGACCTTCTCAGTGAAGCAACTTCCATTTTTTTT
The DNA here is from genome assembly GCF_001723895.1 of Crocodylus porosus. NCBI lineage: Eukaryota > Metazoa > Chordata > Crocodylia > Crocodylidae > Crocodylus > Crocodylus porosus. Next base: position 1,526,114 of record NW_017728886.1, on the reverse strand, counting down.
TTCATCTAAAAATGGGCAGAGCACGTTTTCCACTCAAATTTGTTCTTGGAAATGGTCAAACTACTGTTTGGATGGAACTGGAGCAAACGTTTCAGCCAGCAGCAGACTGGATGATACAAAGCCTGTGGCTTGGTGGCAAAGGCAGTATACTAGGAAACAACCCATGCAAGTTCAAATTCCCTCTGGGTGAGGGGGCTTCAAGGCCATACTCCCATGCCTTGGGCAAGTGCCCTAACCACTAGGCTTCTGGGCAAGTTTTGGCCTACAAAGAGTTTGGGTCCAGTCCCATGGCTGAGAGGACTGGCAGCGTGGGGTGGCAGGGGCACCGGAATATTTCTATTCCACATCCCTCCTCTCCTTTCCTCTCCTTGCTCTTGTCCTTCATTTATGGTCACCGCTGAATTTTCTGCTTTGCATGTCATTGCCCACATGAATCTGCAGCACTTAACAGCGATGATAGGTGGACACCGCAGGTCATGCAGGGAAGAAAGAGGGAGAAAGGTGGGTGGACAACGAATGTACCCTCAGTGACTGCCCTGGTGTATCTATTGAAGTGCGTTTTTTGATATGGCAAGAATTGGTGACTGTGACACTTGGACAGAAAGCGTCAGGGGACCAGCTGAAAGCAACTTCAACCAGCTGAAACTGGTAACAACTTGCAGTCTTCTGCAACCGCAGCTGAAAGGGCTCTCAGGCCAGATGCCAGTCCCTGAGTCATCCAGTGATCTGGCAACAAAGGCTGCGCATCACGGCTTGATGAGCCAAAAACTAGCAGGGAACTCATATGATTGGTTCACGCACAGGTATTTCATAACTCCCTCAAAAACAAAGCAGGATGCAAAAAGCCACACATTTGTCATTCTGCTTAGAAGGATGTGATCTGTTTTCAAGGCCTTTGTTTATTTTTACAGTTAGGGCCCCTTGATGCTTGGCAACAAGATCTTCTTTACAGGTGCATTCCTCTGACACGGTTACTCATCTTTTATATTTCATGGGGGTCACGGCCCTCTCCACCATCACTGGCTTTTGACTCATCAAAACATGAGCAGGGAATAGAAAATGAGCTGAATTTCTATGGGCAGCCATAGGTGCAACTCAAAGTCAACAGAGCTGAGCGTTTTTTACACCCGTGAGGAATCTGGTCCAGTATGTATGTGCACAGAATGACTGCAAAGTAAGTCACTTGTCCCAAAGCGTCTGAGGGACTTAAAAGCTGAATCGCTAGGAAAGGGTCATAGGGATTTGATTCGGGGTTGCTTTTCAGAACGTGTGGGAAAATGGCCATGCTGCATACCTGTGTGGGCTATTAAAACAGTGGGGCTGGGACTGACCAGGACTGTATACTTTCTTTATTCAGAATGTCCTCTCATGATTAACCTGACAGAAATGAAGCAATCCTGATATGAGTCAGGAGACGTGCATCCATTAGCTATATCATAGCTTTTTCACTTTTGTCCTCCCACACAAAAGAGCAAGTGTTATTGTCTGCAGACTTACATGCGGAGAGCCATCCTCTAAATCCCTCTTCACAGGTCATGCACCCTCCACTAAGAAATCAACTTCATGAGCCCTTTAGCGTATCTCATGCCCCCCTCCAAGCCTAGAAGACGAACTTCAAGCTGGACTTTGTTCCAATCGTAAATTCATCCGCACTCTGCCAGGTCTCTAGGCCAATTTATCTGGGTCTCTAGGCCAATTTATCTGGGGCAATGGAGTAGGCTGCAGCCAGGAAAGGGCATAACAGGCTGTCACCTGTGGTTACCTTCTCGTCTCCATCGTGGACTGGTCAGGGAGTGGAAGAGCGCACAGGAAAAAAGAGGTGTTCAAACCCACCCCATCCAGTGGGGAAAGACGACCCCACAACTATTTCTTGCCTGACTGTAAATGCAGGCCACTTAAGAGGGCCAGGGTCCCAAGAAATATGCCGCAGTAGATAAGCAACACAGATGAATATACCGAAGGCCATGCTCAGGGAATGAGTGAGAATGAAAATCTAATCCCCGCCGTGCACTAGACTGCAACCGATATAAGAGAAAGCCCGGTCCCTTTCCCTAAAGACCACGCCAGTGTGTGTGCATTGCTTACGCTGCGTTGCCCTTTAAAACTTTCCATCTCCCTGCATTCAAAGGTATAAATCATCTTTTTTTGAAGCAATCGTATTTACCAAGCCATTGTCTTATTGAATTTCATGTCCCCACTGCATCACTTGGGAGGAACTGACCAACTTTCTCCAGAAGGATGAGGATTTCCCCAACCTATAGCCCAATATCCTAATGGTTAGAGCACTGGCCAAGCTGGCTGGAGAACCTGATTTTAGGCCCTACTCAGAGATTTGAGATATGAGGAGAGACTGAAGCAACTGGGCTTATTTAGTCCATAAAAGAGAAAACTGAGTGGGTTTAATAGCAGCCTTCAAGTACCAATCACTGCTGAGTGGTGGCCCGGCGCTCAACTTTCAAGATCCTTGTTCTTCTTAATGGAGTGGTCAAAGGGACACGCCACATAAGACATGCAGATGCACTCTGCAGCCACCTCTAGGGCCCCCGGCACCCTACACATCATGAGGATTGCCCAAACCAGCAGCTCTCCTCCCACTCCACGCTCTTCCCATGCTGTGGGGATGTGTATATTCAGGGCCAGGAACTGGCAACTGCCTGCCTGCGTACCTCCACTTTGCCTCTTGCCTGCTCAGTGCTTTTATGACCACCAGTCAACCCCACAGCCATGGCAGCCCCTGTGAACCGTTAGACAGGCTCTGTGCGAAGGCGCACTGTACATGGCAGTGCCCTGGCATTCAGGATACTTTGCTCATGTGAAACTGCAATCCTGGTTCACGCTGAGCACCCTTCTTTTCTTGTGACTCCCCCCGCCAGAAAAAACCAGTGCCCTGCAGGATTGGGCCCTTTGTGTCCATTTTATGGTTTACCACATCCCTTTTCTCTGTCCCCACTTCTCCTTTAGCTCCTGTCTTTCTCTTTTTCCTTAGAGCTCCTCTGCCTCCCTCCCTCCCTCTGTATAGCTCCACCACGTCTTTGAAGCTCTATTCATCGTAAGCCAATAGTACATTCCCGCATGGAATGGACTCTTTAATACTCCCTACTATATCTCTTAATGAGAACATGATGACACCAGCAAGACCAGCAGCATAGGAGCCAATTCATTAAAAGTGTGATAAGTGCCATAACCAACTCCCCCGCTCACTCCCCCCCTGCCCTCCCTGAGAATAGCAATCAGTGTGAACTCTCTAGGGGTCATTGCATCTTGGGATAGCATCTCTATGTAAAATAATATCGTTTTTGCAGCGGAGGATTGATTCGGCGATGCAGCATCGATAACACTTGCATTCCCTTCACCACCGCAGCAGTTTTAGGGTCATGATTTACTGTTTTTACCTTTAGTGCCCAAGAAACACAAATTTGTAAACCCACAACATCCATCATGAGAGCTTGCCACGGTGAAAGGAGCAACATGGTTGTGGCAGAAATTGCCTGAGATACCCCACTTACAAAACAAAAGACACCTACTTATATTAGATTTCAACTCTCCCTTAGGGAAATAGGAAATACCAAAAGTTCCTGTTGTTCCCACATTAACTCATTTAGCCATTTACTGCTGGTCATACTCTATTTTAATCTCACCAATAAGCGAATATTCCCAATTTAGTTCCTTTTATTTTGCCCTCCGGCACTAGTCTCAGCATAGAGGTGTGATAAAAATTCACTGAGGGTGGTCCTTTCTAAAGGACACCGTAGTCACATCTACACGAGATACGATGCATGGCACTAGCGCCGCATGGCATGAACTGGGACATGACACTACCGCACAGTAGTAACAAGCTACTGCGTGGTCAGCATCACCAAGAAGCCATGCAGGGATGCTACTGCGTAGTAACACCAGTTACTGCACAATCATTTAGTACTTGGGTATGCAAGTACTAAACAGCTGCACAGTATCAACTGCACAGTCAGCATCTCATGTAGACACGGCCTGTATAACCTTTAATAATGCCAATGAGGCGATTCCCATTGACCTCAGCAGAGATGAATCAGACCATAAGCCCAGTACTTTTGATATAAGTTTCTTCAGCCTTACCTTCCTTCCTTTCTTCCTCATTTCCTCCCTACTGAGAAATCAGAATGCCTCAGTTGCTAATTTCCCCTCAATGCTGCTATTCCTCTTGCAGATCCAAACTGCTTTCATACCTCTGAGCGTATGTGGTTTTTTAAAATGCAGTTTTTTCAAGCTTCCAGGCTCCATCAGGCTGTTAGAGTGTCTGCAACCATCCCTGGTACAAACACTAATATTGTAATGTGTTTATTACTGAATATACAGGAATATAAATAATTTATGCATTGTTCTCATTATGATCACTACATTCCCAGAATGTGCATAAAAAAATAAAAGGAAAAAAACAGACGAACACATGCTGGGAAGTACCTGGGGAGTTTAAAAAGGACAAAGACTTTCAGGAGAATGCGCCTTATAGTGCAAAGCTTCAGTCAAATCAAGGTATAGCAGTGCAAGTCAACATTCAGTGCCAATGCAGATCAACATGTAGACTGACTTTGGATTAAGTACAGGACAGAGGGTCAGAAAACTGTGAATTCAGACCCAGGCTTGCCTCTGAGTCACTTTGTGGCACATAGGTTGAATAACAGCGGCACAAAGGGTATAAGGGAATAGAGGGGCAAAGCTCATGCCCTGCTCCCCAAACTGATCAGTCACCAATTTTGGAAAGAGGCAGGGATTGGCAGCTGCTATTCCCCTCCCCTCCGCTCCTGGACCAGACTAGGTGGGGAGTGTACAGGGATTGACTCTTGCAAGAAAGTTGACACCTGGAAAATCTTTCTCCTGGAAGGGGCATGTTTCCCCTGGGAGAAACTGGACCAACGCTTGTAGCTTCTACTGGGAGAGTAGCAGTTCTCCCACTAGAAATATAGGCTGCTTACAGACATTAAAAACAAAATGGTGCTTTACTTTATATTCGGTGTGCTCCCATGCCGAGCCCAGTAGACTCCCAGAAGAGGCATCATGTTAGTTGGACCCGGCTCGCCCAACATCTGTATAGATCAGGCGCTTTAGTGGGGCTTTTTGGGTGCTTTTATCTAAGAGATGATTGAATCAGCTTTTAGATAAAAGTGCCAAAAAACCCTGCCAAAGCACCCAATCTATAGAGATGCTACAGACCTGGGTGGAACTAACACACTGCTTCTTCCAGTAAAGCACTTTTTTGTTAATGTCTGTAGGCAGCTATAATGCCTGTCCATGACCCAAGTTTTAAAAACCGCTCTCTGAACAAGATGGGCTCTTTCAGGCCTGCAGAGTAAAACTGAGTATGGCGGTTAGCCACTTGAATGCAAGTACTGGCTCCAAGTACTTTTCAGGCACACTGGTCTGTAGTAGGGTGCAGCTGGAGCTGCAGGTAAAACTGTCAACTAGATGCTGGCTAAGGACTGGAGGCTGAATTTCCCACCTAGACAATTTCTCTGGCCACATGGGGCTGGGAAATGTTTCTGGACCCATATCAAATACTCTGCTATATGGCCTGATTATTAATGAACTGGAGAGGCCTTCTCCTCCTTTCCTACCAAGCAATCATCATCAAGAACATTTTACAGACCAAGTGCAGACAATTGGCCAATGGCAAGTGAGGCTAAACAAGTAAGATGTTTATGAGTAATCCCTCTATTATACATGGCATGTTACTAAACCATACTATAGTATAACTGATATTTAAAATCACTATGTTAAATCACTTTACCAATATTACTATACATGAAATTATAGAAAATAATGCCAATAATGAAGTATGAGCTTATTAATGTGAGATGGTGTGTATTCATTATATAGAGTTGTTATAGTTATTGGTAGTTGTAGTATAATTGAATGCTGACAAGTCTGATTGTCAAAATGATAGGTGGTTGAATCATCCACCCTTAAACTGCTAACTTAAATCAAGCCTGCCTATAACTGTGGCAGTCAGTGCCAGGTTCATTTGCCCAGTGGCTCGTTTCCCACTCACATCCCTTTGCTTGTACCTCTGCCTTTCAGATGGGAAGCTCTCTGCAGCAGGGATTGTGTCCTTATCTATTCATACGCAGTGCCCGCCACAATGGGACCTTGACCCTGATTGGAGTCTTTAGGCACTACCCTAACCGAAATATCACTGTTCTCATTGTCATTATCATCATCATTGTCTCCTTTTCTTTCTTCTCCCCTTTCTCATAATTAGCAACAGCCATCCTGGAGTTTTGCAAAAGCCCAGCTTTGCGTTCTGCTGCTCCATCTGCACCCTACTACAGACCAGTGCTCCTACAAAGTACTTGGACCCAGTATTTGCATTCAAGTGGCTGATCCCCATACTGAAGGCATACTGTAAAGTTTATTCAGGTCCACTGACTCCTATTATCCAGGTGGATTTTTTGGAATATAGCAAGTCATCCAACACCACTTCATCTTCTCTTCCCCTGACAATCCAGCCATTATTAGAAGGCTTGAATTACCGAAGAAGGCTTTGTTACGTCAGATGTTTGCAGAGCATAGTTTAATCTCTGATGATCCTCTGTACTTGATGCAATCAGTTCTGCTCTCACGGGACGCATTCTCAGACGCCGAAACCCCAAAGCCAGTACTCAGTGCCTCTCTCCCCAGCTCTTCTGGCTTTTTCTTCCCTCCCCTGTGGCTAGGGGCAGGTGACAAGTCTCTAGGGAAACCTTTGGCCTGAATCTGCCAACTCCTTCACTAGAAATCTCGCCTCCTCATCTCACAACCCAGCCTCAGGGAGTCCTTGGGATTCTGCCCTCCATTAACAAGGGACGTGGGAGGGAGGAAGCCAGTGGCTGCCTGGTAAAGAACAGCAACAAATAACTTATTGATTAGGGGCCTGATTCTGCTCTTATGCAAGCCATTGCGAGTCTTCATTCACATTTGATGGGCAGCAGATCAGCCCTGCTCGTACAGCCGTCTTGTTTTACTCTCTGTTCAGAGGCCAGCAGGCATCCTGTCACACGTGGTAATAATCCCTGTAGTGGTGAGAGGAAGGGTTCATTTTTGAGGGTGATATTTATCCTGACGAGGACAGATGCCAAGCCCCTCTCTTGCCATCACCGATCTGCCTCACTGCTCAGAATTCCCTATCGTTAAACAGGAAATTTGCTCTGATGTACATCATCGTGTACATCGCACCAAACATTTTGGGCTGCTCCACTCCACATGTCCTGGTGACAGTGACTCAGCTGCACACATGCTGCTTTTGGCATCCGTGACCAGTGTGTGATCCTGATCTGAGTGCAGGGTGGATACACAAACGTCCGCGCGCCCAGTACCCACCGAACTTGTCCAATAGAGCTGGATTCACAAAGCCAGGTAAGTCCTAAAGTTGTAGCCTGGCTAAATCCCATGATTAGTTTGTGTTAGACACTGGTGAGCCCTCCCATGCTTTAACCCAAAAGCCCAGGGCATGTGTACACATGCTCCCTAACACGGCACCAGGTGTTTTAACTAGCGAGGCGTGCTAATTAAAGGCACCCATGCAACACGTGTATCAGCATTGCCGCATGTCCCTGCACTGAAAAAATGGTGGAAGTGTGCTTTGCACTAAAGCTCATTACACATGTTTTATTTCAAAGTGCCCCACCTCCGTTTTGTCAGTGCAGGGATGTGCGGCAATATGAGAAGAGGCTGAGAGCCATGGGACTCTTCAGCCTGGAAAAGCGCAGGCTCAGGGGTGACCTGGTGGCCACCTATAAACTTATCAGGGTGTGCATCAGGACCTGAGGGAACATCTGTTCACCAGAGCGCCCCAAGGGACGACAAAGTCCAATGGTCACAAACTCCTGCAAGACCATTTCAGGCTGGACATAAGGAAACACTTCTTTACTGTCTGAATCCCCAAGGCCTGGAATAGACTCCCCACAGAGGTGGTGCAAGCACCTGCTTTGGAGACTTTCAAGAAACATTTGGACGCTTATCTTGCTGGGATCCTTTGACCCTAGCTGACTTCCTGATCCTGGGGCAGGGGTTGGACCTGATGATCTTCCAGCCCTAATATCTATGCAGTCTATGAAATCTATGAACATTGATACACATGACACACAAGGCTGCTGGAGTGCATCAATTGCCATGCTCCGACACGCTGAATTTCCAGCATCTTCCAGCAGGCTCCCTGCGTGAATTTAGGAGCCCCTAGTGATTAGGGCAATCTTCTAGGAAGCAGGAGGCTGAGACTCGAGGTCCCCTTTGCTCCTGTTTGCAGCTACATCCCTCTGGCTTCCAAACCCAGGGCTCTAACTGCAATGCCATAGGCTATGCAATCCTTAGGCCTTTCTCCAGCCTTTCCCTTGGAGCACTTTCCCCCAGGAGGTGCTCAAGCACCTGCAAAGAGAGCAGCACCTCCAAAGAAGTTCTGAGGAAGAAAGAGAGGACAGCCCACCTTGTCCCACCCATCGTTTGATACACCAGAGACACTCAGGTAGGGAAGGACCATAGTGTTGACCTTGACCCATCAGACCCCAGAGCACACTCTGAGGATCTGAAGGAAGAGGCTGCTCCACAGGTGAATCAGTGTTGGGGGAGAGCATCTATGTGGGCACAGGGGGAGCATTGATTGGTTTGAACTAAGGAGGCTCAGGAAAACAGATGATATTCACAGAATCATTGACAATGAGGGTTGGAAGGGACCGCAGGAGGTCACATCCAGTCCAACCCCCTGCTTAAAGTAGGACCAGCCCCAACTAGATCATCCCAGCCAAGGCTTTGTTTAGCCAGGTCTTCAAAACCTCCAAGGATGGGCAGCCCACCACCTCTTTGGGTAACTTGTACCCTCCTTGTGAGAAAATTCTTCCTAATATCTAACCTAAATGTGCTGAAGGAAGGAGGGACTAGATGACCAAAGAAAGGGGCAGTGGCGACACTAGATGCCCCTGAGAACCTGCACGTTGACAGTCATGTGGGCACAGAAGAAGCAGACCTGAGCTTTTTTTCCATAGTTGGGAGGTGAAGTGTTGACAGACCTTGACAGTGATGCTGAGGAGGGGAGTAGAGGTTTTAAACGGTCAACAGATATAGAGCCAACTAAGCCAGTTTCACATTGACCACATAAAGGAGGACATATTAATGGTGACAGCAAGAACTCTTATATGAAGGAGAAGCTGTTTGAAGACCATGAGGAGTTTGCTGTAGTTGCATTAGGACTACAATGACCTGTAAAATGGTCTTCTTAGGATAGAAACCAAAATCGCTTGGATCTCTGTGCTGAGTTATGTCGCCAGTCCAGGACGTGCCACACAGTCCATTGATAACTCCAGAAAATTTAGCTGGGGGCATGCCAATTTGTAAATTTTGTGCCAAGCAACGAAGATCCCAATGGCACTTTATGTGGCATAAACAAAGAACAGAAATGAGCATTGTTGCTTGTATTGAGCAATTACTTGGCACCAGAAGTTACAAAATTCTGCGTAAGGGCTGGTTCTGGAAAAAATGAAAAGGCTTTGTGAAAATATGCTGAAAAATTATGTGTCATATACTGAACATGGTGGTAGGTATAAATAGACTAGTCATAGAAAATGACTTGGGTGTCCACCTGTGGTTCTGTTATAGGGCCTGAATAGGACAGCAGGGGCTTGAAGGACACAGGGAGGCTTTCACAGTTTAAGGCTTGAGAAATAAAATATTTTATGAAACGGCAACATTGAGTCTTCATGAAAACGGGATGTTTGAAGGGATGCTTCTTCCAGCAAGATCTAGCAGAAATAAAACCTTATATTTAAAGTAAAGCAAAGACCTGCTATATAAAGCATGATTATTACAACTCTGGCTTTGCCATGCCAACACTGGCTGAAAACTGGCTAACAGGATTAAGGACCAAATAAAACTTATCTTAAGATTTAATAGATGATTTGGACATGAAGTCCTGCTAGGCTGAACAGGACTCTCACACTGGTTGCATGTTCATAGCAAGAAAGGTGACTAAACTCCAGGGGTTGTGAAGTGCAGGGAAAGGGGATCTTGTATCTCAAAGGGCATGCAAAACCAAGATAAACAGGAGCACATTACTCAGCTGTATAGGAGTGGATGGTCTCCAAAATAGAGAAGTGTGAGTTGTCTTAGAAACTGTTTTAGTAGTAAACAGGCTCAGAAAAAATATTGGATCATTAATTTAGTGCAGAGGGTCTGAACTGGATAAAAAAGGAACCCTTGACGTACTTTTAAACCCTTTTTTTTTTATATACTTTAACGTACAAACATCAATTTAAATGATTTTGAAAAAACATCATCCCGGAAAAACACACAAAAACAGGCTTTTTCAATCAATCTTCTTCCATTTGAAAATGAATTTTATGCATAACATTTTCAAAGAAACTAGTTCTTTTCTTATTCATTGATCAATGTATGTGCCATTCTTCCCAACAAGGCGCAGGGTGGCTTACCGGAAGAGAAACAGACTGCTTAGAAAACAAGAGAATGACAAAAAATAACTTAAATGAGAACTAGAATAGCAACATAAAACAGAGACCCCCCTCTCCCCTCCCAAACAATATCTTGGCCTAACTTTGATTGCTAAAGGCCTACCCAAAAAGGAAGGTCTTATAGCTCTTCTGAAAGACGTCCAGGCTCAAGCATTGTTGGGTCTCAAAAGGGAGCGAGATCCAGAGATAAGGAGCAAATGATGAAACCTCCCATGCATTTTTGCCAAGGGGACTTCGGCACCTTGATGGTACTTGCAGGAGGTCGCTCTTGGCTGACCTGAAGAATTGCAATGGGACATATGGGAGAAAGTGGTCTCTTAGGTGTCTAGGACTCATACCATTGAGGGCCTTATAGATCAAAATCAGCACCCTGAATTGTGCCAAGGAAGTTAATGGGAGCTAGTGAAGACTGAAACCCTGGAGTTATGTCCAAAGGCAGGCCACTGCGGTCTGGTCCAGCTGGTCTTCAATGGCAACCCTATGTAGAGTGCACTGCAGTTCACTTAGATCTAACGTTAGACGGGGAGACAGAAAGATATTCCAGGTCTAACTTGGGCATGCGTAAAGAGTATACACATTCTTCAACCTGCATAAATGAAGGCATAAAAAGAGGTTAAGAAATAAGGCAGATTGTCTGCTATAGACCTGTCACAAGACTTCAGCATCTAATGAAACATCTAACACAGCATCTTACATTTCCAGCGTCCACCAATGGAAAATGCAGCAATTTAGTTACACGTTACATTACAGACGCAGAAAACGAGTGACAAAACCAGTTTTACACTTAAATGATTAAATTCTTCTTTTCTCGCCTACCTCATGCTCCATAGGAACATTTCTAAATGTGGGCAAGCTACTTTAGTCTTGCAAATGCAATGCAGTAATGTCATATTAACTCGTCTAATGTGAAAAGCAGATTGCTAAGGATATGTATTCATGATACTAAAAATGCTTTAAGCAAAAGTAGACAGGTTCAATGTGGAGACTTCAAAATCCGTATAAAATTAATAGCCAGAAATAAACAGCCAGTGTGTGTCTGAACTATTCACTGGGATTCATGCTTCAAAAAGAAACGGTGAGAGCTGGGCTGTGGTAACAAGTATGTGTGTCTATTTGGGGAGGGGGAGCCTTCCACGGAAATGGAGGTTGGGTGAGAGGAAGGTTAGGTAGAAGGGATATTGCTAAAAAAAAAAGAGAGAAGCTTTTATAGAAAAAAATAGCTTAAATGTTAGTACAATAAAAAGACTAAACCCCTCTATTTAAAATGCAAAAAACCCCAATTATTTTAAAGAACTGAAAATGGTCATTGCTTGTAGCATATAAAGAAAGCATATAAATAGCTAAATAAATACATTTTCTTTCCATTAAAAATATTGATTACAGACCTAAACCTATAGTGTACACAAAAAAACCCAGGGTTTACAATAAAAAAAACTAATTAATTACTTTTTATTTGTTTTAAAATATATCCCTGGGGAAATACAAACAGCATGCATTCTTGAAATGTTATAAGTAAATTAAAGAGTAAAAAGAGATGATAAACAAGCCAGAATGCGTCCGTTGTATTTCTCTTACAAGGCTTCAAACAAAATATGTATCTGGAGTGGCAGACAATATGTGACTTTGGAGGCTTTTGAAATAAAATATTGTGTGGATTACTAGTATTAGTCCTCAACTGAAGGAGAAATGTCTTTAAAGAAAAAAAAAAGAAAGTTCGGTAGAACATCCTTGTGAAAATGAGGCTTTATATTTCAGGATAAAGTAAACTCCTTTGTAAAGCATGGTGTTTAAAAGCCTGGTTTAAGCCAGCCTGATTGTCCTTAATTTTATAGCATATAAAGCTTTATGTAAACTACAACAAAAGCAAAGCCACAAATAGACACACCGGCCCCTTAACTCCCTCCCAACTTTTTCCATTCTCTTTTTGCATCGCAAATCCCAGTAAATACTGTACAGACACCTTGGCTGCTCGTGTCTATCTATTAATTTTATACAGATAGAAGAATACCTCTTATAAAAGGCAGTACATTTTGTGTACCTAATATGTGGCTACCTGTTTTTCACACCTGAAGAGTTTATAATGTATTGATGAATGATGTTGGCAACATGAAAGTAACTTGCCTACCTTTAGTATTTTT
>NW_017728886.1:1510497-1513410 GCF_001723895.1 Crocodylus porosus | reverse complement strand
ACAGACGCAGAAAACGAGTGACAAAACCAGTTTTACACTTAAATGATTAAATTCTTCTTTTCTCGCCTACCTCATGCTCCATAGGAACATTTCTAAATGTGGGCAAGCTACTTTAGTCTTGCAAATGCAATGCAGTAATGTCATATTAACTCGTCTAATGTGAAAAGCAGATTGCTAAGGATATGTATTCATGATACTAAAAATGCTTTAAGCAAAAGTAGACAGGTTCAATGTGGAGACTTCAAAATCCGTATAAAATTAATAGCCAGAAATAAACAGCCAGTGTGTGTCTGAACTATTCACTGGGATTCATGCTTCAAAAAGAAACGGTGAGAGCTGGGCTGTGGTAACAAGTATGTGTGTCTATTTGGGGAGGGGGAGCCTTCCACGGAAATGGAGGTTGGGTGAGAGGAAGGTTAGGTAGAAGGGATATTGCTAAAAAAAAAAGAGAGAAGCTTTTATAGAAAAAAATAGCTTAAATGTTAGTACAATAAAAAGACTAAACCCCTCTATTTAAAATGCAAAAAACCCCAATTATTTTAAAGAACTGAAAATGGTCATTGCTTGTAGCATATAAAGAAAGCATATAAATAGCTAAATAAATACATTTTCTTTCCATTAAAAATATTGATTACAGACCTAAACCTATAGTGTACACAAAAAAACCCAGGGTTTACAATAAAAAAAACTAATTAATTACTTTTTATTTGTTTTAAAATATATCCCTGGGGAAATACAAACAGCATGCATTCTTGAAATGTTATAAGTAAATTAAAGAGTAAAAAGAGATGATAAACAAGCCAGAATGCGTCCGTTGTATTTCTCTTACAAGGCTTCAAACAAAATATGTATCTGGAGTGGCAGACAATATGTGACTTTGGAGGCTTTTGAAATAAAATATTGTGTGGATTACTAGTATTAGTCCTCAACTGAAGGAGAAATGTCTTTAAAGAAAAAAAAAAGAAAGTTCGGTAGAACATCCTTGTGAAAATGAGGCTTTATATTTCAGGATAAAGTAAACTCCTTTGTAAAGCATGGTGTTTAAAAGCCTGGTTTAAGCCAGCCTGATTGTCCTTAATTTTATAGCATATAAAGCTTTATGTAAACTACAACAAAAGCAAAGCCACAAATAGACACACCGGCCCCTTAACTCCCTCCCAACTTTTTCCATTCTCTTTTTGCATCGCAAATCCCAGTAAATACTGTACAGACACCTTGGCTGCTCGTGTCTATCTATTAATTTTATACAGATAGAAGAATACCTCTTATAAAAGGCAGTACATTTTGTGTACCTAATATGTGGCTACCTGTTTTTCACACCTGAAGAGTTTATAATGTATTGATGAATGATGTTGGCAACATGAAAGTAACTTGCCTACCTTTAGTATTTTTTAAATGATATTAGAAATATATCTTAGAAATTATATAGAAATTTTCTCAGTGTGGGAGGAACAGGAGAAATAAGAATTGAATCATTTACGTGTAAAACTGGTTTCCCCACTTATTTTCTGAAGTGTGTTATGCAACTTCTGACTAACCCACTGCATCCCAGGCCAGGAGAAACTGGGAGTACGACACATAGTATTAGATAGTCCATATATTTTCAATGGTATATATGTGTGTGTCTGAGTGTGTGCATTCACAAAAACTGCTTGATGTAATTATTAAAAAAGCATGTGCTTTTCTGTGGGCTACTAAAACCACTGTGATATTTTTTTTTAAGTTTTTTTTTTACAGCTTGGTGTAGTTTAAGGTACAGCCAGGAAACTTATTAAAAGTGCCTCAAAGTTGCCTTTTGATCCAGTGCTGACCCCCTGCTCTACATAAAGTACCCAGGATTTTCTGATCCCCTTTACTACTTAAACCCTTGATAAGACAACTCACAGCTCCTTATGCTGGAGGCCATCCACTTCCATCCAGGTAAGTAATGTGGTCCTGTTTATCTGGGTTTTGCAGGGCTTACACACTGCCCCAAAGGATACAAGACCCCCTTTCCCTGCAGTTCACAACCCCTTGAAGTTTAATCATGTTGCTTGCTATATGGGAGTCCTGTTCAGCCCAGCAGAGCTTCTTTTCCAAAATACCTATTAGTTCCTTTAGACCAGGAGAGGCCAAACCTGCGGCACGAGTCCCAAAAATTGCCTGGGCAGCCTGTGCGTGGGACCCACAGGAGACCAGGAAGGAGACAGACACCACAGAAGCAGATAGGGCAAGGAGCGGAAAACAGAGCAGGAGAGCACAAGGCAAGAAGCAGAGGAGGAGATCGGGCAGCAAGCACAGAATATGGAGCAGAAAGCAGAGCAACAGATCGGGCCAGAGAAAAGGGATCATAGTAGCACTTGGGAAAGCCAAGGGGCTAATTTGTGGCATACCTGCTGTAAAAGTTGTTCAGGATCACATGTACACTTTGCATGGCCCTTAATCCTTCGTTAGAAAAACTGTTCTGTGTGTTTTAAGCCCCCATGGCTATTTTTAATCATAGGACAAGACCAGGACTTGGCTTGATTTTAACCCAAAGGCTGTATGTCCTCTATGCTTTTGTAAACAGTTCAGCTTTTCTCCTCCTCTGAGTAGTCACCTCTTTCCTCCAGGTGACAAATCAGGTGTTCCATAAAATATATACCTTTTTTTATTTTAGGAGCCTTAAGCTACCAGAGTCTTCCCTCTCCCCCCTCACCATCTTGTAAGCCCCTATTTTAGTATAAGGCCTTCCTATACCTCCTCCTCCTCCACTTAGCTTCTGGTAGGGACATGCACGGAGTGATTGCATTTAATCTTAGGGTGAAATAAAATCAGGAGCTGCACATCAGTGTCTAAAACCTGCAGTTATTCAGCTGTGCATGTGCCAGTTAAATACACCAAGTGAAATGACTGTGTTCTAAGCTGCACTCACATACGTATCCCTATATAAAG
>NW_017728886.1:1506141-1510357 GCF_001723895.1 Crocodylus porosus | reverse complement strand
TCAGGCTCAGGGAAAATTAAAGACGGTAAAAAGTCCCCATACATGGAAAATAAAGTTCATTTTTGCACAGAGGCAGCGGAAGGTGGAAGTCTGAAGTCCTAGGAGACCACATACAGAGAACAGGAGAGAGACTGAAATCGCAGGGAATGAAATGACATCTGCCCAGATGACTCGAACAGGTTGATTATGTCCACGGCCCCCAAATAAGGCAGAAAATCTGGCCCCTGCCAGTATGTCCTGGGGAAAATTCCTTGCTTACCCCAGAGCTGATGACTAGTTTCACACCCTGCATGTGAGCACGACACACCTTGCATCTAAGAACGTGGATTTTCGCCTTACAACCCTTGTGTTCCCCTTCCCGGGAAATTTAACATCTCTCTAGTCAGTTGGACAGGATACACGACTGCCAGCTGTGCACCAAGGCACTGAAGCTTTTCCCACTGACCCGTTAAGGTAGGGGTTGAAAAAGGAAACTAACCGGCTACTTCTGTCCTGGTTCTGAGAACGCTGCTGAAAAACAATCCCTGCCTACCCGCTCCTATCCTGCATTCCCTAGACCTGGAAATGAATCGGCGAGGACGCTTTGGGCATTCCCCCACTTTGTCTCCCAATGCAGCTGCTGTCACGCATGTGATATGAGAGAGATCTCAAAACTGGCAGCAGGGGCGCGATCCTGAGCTGCCCTCACTGCCGCATTTCCAGGTTTGGGCAGAATATGTAGGAAAACGCACCAGTGGTATAAAGCCCTTGAGGGCATATCCATTGATTCACAGACTCCAAGGCGCAGCTGGGTCATTGCTCCATATCCTTTATCTGCCAGAATATGACGGGTAAAGGATCTGTCCTTAAAGGATCAGCATATTGAGTTCCCTGCAGCTGGGGAAATCCTAAGGGGACTTTGCTGCTAGTCACTGAGATGTCCAGTAAAGGTCTTTGGGTTTGTGTAGATGAGACAGGGGCCCTAAACTGAAGTGGTGAGCTTTTAAAAACACCGCTTCAGTTTAAGGCCCTTTAAACCCCCATGTAGTGCATGCACCTGTGCACTTACCTGCCTCTCCAGCAAGGAGGAGAGGGCGAGCTCCCGGCTGGTGGAGCAGTCCCTGGGCTTCAGGGGAGAGCCAGTGCTTCTGTCCGCAACAGTGGCACCCCTCCACCTCAGGCGGCACCCGCCTGCAGGCACCTGGCTTGGGCAGTCCCAGGAGGGAAGCACCGGGCCCCCACGCAGCTTGGGCGGGCAGGCAGGCTCCAAGGAGAAGGAAACAAAAAAGATCAGGCTCGCCACTTTTTTTTTTCTTGGGTTGCGCCTGCCTTCCCGGTCCACTGCCAGGCTGCCTGCACGGGCTTCCTGCAGAGCCCCTGAGCTGCACGGAGCCCGGTGTGTGGCCCCAAGTCATTTACACCGCCGAATTTGCTATAGCGGCTGGAATTACTGCTCAGTACGCTGCCAATGTGTGCAAACACCAACACCATTAAAGCAGTGCAAAAGCATTTAACCCACTTGAAAATGTTGTGCGCACATGCCCTTCATTTCATCTACACACGGCCTTTGGTGCTGAGGCCGCTGTTGATAACAATGCTTTTTTCATGTATACCACACGTGTATATGAGTAGTTCATCTGGTTTCTAGTGAAACAAGTTGGTTTGTAATGGATATCCATCAGTGCCACACTTTTACTTTAATCCCAAAATATCCATGGTCCTGTGAATCTGAATTGCCTACAGTTCTGTATCAGGTAAGGGTACAATGGAAAATACCACCTCCCCTCCCCTTTTATCCAGTCTGGTCTTATGGAACAAGTTGTAAATACCAATTTGGTTGTAAAGCGGATGATGATAGACTAATTTCTGGGACCACAGATGACAGGACAAGGAGAAATGGCCTTAAATTGTATCAAGGGGATCGTAGGTTGTATATTAGGAAGAACTTGCTCACTATGAGAGGGGTTAAGCATTGAAACAGGCTGCCTACAGAGGTTGAGGGTTGTCTATCCTTGGAAGCTTTCAAGACCAGGTTAGACAGTCACTTGTCTGGACTGGTTTAATCAGGGATGGTCCTGTCTGGCACAAGAGGTTGGACTAGATGACCTTGTGAGGGCCCCTCCAGCCCTACTTTTCCATGAATCTGTGATTTCAGCATTAAACACATCAAGTTTCAGTAATGCTAGCCATCTCATATTTCATGCAATACATGATCATCTCTAACTCCTTTTGGTTATTAACTAGGCTCCTAAAATTAATATACAGACATAAAAAGTAACTAGGAACAATGGCTACAAACTGATGGAGAGCAGATTTAAGTTGGACATCAAGAAGAAATTCTTCATGGTAAGGGTTGCCAGAATCTGGAACAGGCTTCCAAGGGTGGTGCTGTCTTGGGGGTCTTCAAGAAGAGACTGGACAACACCTGGCTGGAGTTGTGTGACCCCAGTGCTCTTTCCTGCCCAGGGCAAAGGGTTGGACTCGATGACCTATTGATGTCCCTTCCGATCCTACCACCTATGAATCTATGAAAAAAGTGTTTCTTACATACCCCTTTGGTCTTGGATTTTCATACGCACATCACCGTGGCATTGGTTTACATAACTGGGTATATCTGCCATGATGGCCTAGTATCACATTCTGTTTTCTTAGTTAGTTTAAAGTTCGAGGTACCCTAGCTAATCAATCACCCAGGGTATTGTTACCCATAGTACTGAGAAGGACTACCAGACACATACAAGTGCCCATTTCCATAGGTAGTGCCCCAGTGCTCTACAGAAGTGTTTTTCTACCACATCACTTATTAAACTACTCCTCACCTCCATTAACCTCCACCTTCTTTCTTCTCAGACAAAGGGAACAAGAAGGATTTCCAAGATATTTGGATATTCCAAGACCAGGATATTTCCTGAGGTCCTCGAGGCTCTGTGCAATGGTGCCTGAGGCAGCAGCATTGGTGTCAATGTAGAGCAGTGCCAAAAGAGTCTGTCCTGCTGATCGCAAAAGCCTGCTCCGTCTTGTAGTCATGTTCTTCACCTTCATCCCTTGAAGGCATCAAAATTGCCCTGTCGTTCTTCCATCCCTTGCAGCATGCCCTTATTCACTTCTGGCAGCATGGAGTCACCAGTGAGGATTGTCCATCTTCCTAGGATGTTTGCCTGGGCTTATCCAAGGTCTGTCTGGTTAGAGCTGAACAGCCATGCTTAATTTGGTAAGTCTTTTCCTCTAGTTGGCTCTTTTAGATTACTCTTTACAAACACCATAGCTCTTGGTAGTAATTTGATCGTTCAGTTCTATTTTTGAGTGTAACTGGTTTTCTTTGTTTCCTAGTCTCCCTTTGTCAGTGGATTTTTTGTCTTCCCTAGAGGACTCTGAAGCAGTAGTGAATGATTCTGGGTGTCCAAGAAATCTTTATTATCCCTAATCTTTTGCAAGGGAGCCAGCTGTTCCTCAGAGTCAGGAACCTTTGGGCTACCGTTGACTCTTCGTAGAGATGAAGTGAGATCCCTTAGCTCAAGTACAACTTATTGGGGCGTGACGCTGGAACTGCTGGGTTAAATTATGTGGCTTACATTAGCAGATGATAGTAGCCTGCTCTGGCCTTAAAATCTATGGAACAAAGGCAAATTAATGGAGATTGCCAGCACTTTAATAATAAATGTCCTTTACAGCAACATGTATTTTCAGCCTAGACAGTGGTGGGCATAGTTTGGTCTAAGCTGTGCAGACAGCACATACACAGCCAATTACCGACGTTCTCAATAACTTTGGCAGGAGCACAGGGGTAATATTTCCCCTAGGATAGCATGTTCTTAAACAGTTTCTCCAGTGTATTTTGCACACATGTGCTTCCCATCAGTGGCAGGCCTGAATGTCTTACACTGAGCACTTATTTATGGTGTTTACAGTGGCCCATACAAGAAAAACCCTGTTCTCCAATTATGGTTTGGCGTCTTTCAGTCCTCCCCATGCTGAATCAGGACTGTGTATATTGCACGGCGTTCAAAGCTCCAACATTTGCCATCTCTGAGAACTGGGTAATTCTGCCTCCTGTAAAAGAGATTTTTTTTTTTAAGCATCATGAAAAATAAGAAATGCGGGAGTGACCTTCTTGCATGAACCAGATTGCACAGCATTTCTAGCTGCAGGGGATCTACTGATAGCGACTTTTATGATCGTAGACTTGTCGGTGTCCTACCAATGACACCTTGGGCCAGATCCTATTTTGCCTCAAAGA
>NW_017728886.1:1503333-1505386 GCF_001723895.1 Crocodylus porosus | reverse complement strand
AAACATCGTATGTGCTTCGCTTATCACTGCCGCACATTGAGCCGACATTTTAGAGTTTTCTCCAATGACTGCAAGGTCACTGTCCTGAGTGGTGATGGCTAATTCAGAGTCCATCACCAACTATGTATAAATAGGGTTATTTTTTCCCCATGTGGACTACTTTGCCCTTATCAATGTTAACAGGGCTGGATAATGCTGAATATTATACACACGTGAGCTTCCTTGTTGTGAAAGGAGCATTACAGAAATGGTAAGGTTGCCTACTAACAATCTGGAGTCACTTACTCAGTGACTATTTAATGCCAGATGCATCATGTGCACTGCTGCAAATCTGGAGTGGCATCATCATAAGTCATTCCTCTAGAATTATACTATTATAAGTAACTAGTAGATTCTGGTCTACACTATGATAACAGGGGCAGGATCTGGCCAAGTAGCCGTGGGCAATCCCATTTTGATAGGCAAATTAGGACCATGCCTACTAGCATTTAGCTACTCACTACAGGTGCACCTACATCAGTGCTGAGGCTGAGAAGGGTCTAAAACCCAGATCAACCATATTTCAGTCAAGTGACTTAAAAGCTAAACTAATCCAAGATGATGGAAGACTCTCCCTAACACTGAAGTCAGTGCTCCTGCCTGTCAAATTAACACACTGCTTCAGATAGACTTCCCCTTACTTAGGTCCTGAATCCAAACAGGAGCTCTCCCCTCCTAGCCATCAGAATCAAGCTGGATCACAACACCGGGTGTTAGTCTGTAGTGAGGCTCTTCATTGAGAGTATGGGAGAGCTATGGGCCTCCTGGGTAGTATAGGTTGCAGCTGTCCATTAAAACATTAGCAAGCCCAGTGACTCTGCAGGGTGCAGCTGGATCTGCCTCTGAAGACACAGCAAGGATCCTCAGTGAGATAACAGGTAAGCTGTGCCCCTCCACAAGTGACTCACTTGAGCGTGGCTGCTTTAGCTTGGAACAAAGGGCAGTTAAACTGGACCCATCTCAGAGGCAAAATTGGATCTTGACCCATATGTTTTCTCCTTGGAAAGGAACAATATGTTCCTAGATAACCTCTACCTTCATATGACGTCTGGATCCTATTCTGTTTTCTAATGAGGACCACTCACAAATCATGATTAGAGAAACTAAAACACATCTCAATGGGAATCGGAAAGAACCACATGTTGTCACTTGTCCTTGTGGAAGGAAAAGTCATTTTCATCAGAATCAGCTTTGGAGACTTTCCAGAGGAAGCATCATTTGTGTATATTGGGTTTTGTTCAAATTCCAAACGATGTAGAGAATCCCGATTAGGTATAAGACTTAGTATATTCACATTTGGACGAGAGGCTTGCCTGTTGAACTGTGAATCAGAAAGACTATCTGAACCAAAACAACAGGGAAAGTAAACATCGTTGTAGCTCATGCGTGGACTTGCTTTACTTTCGCTGTTCAAACACCGCAGGAAAAAAAGGCTATTTTTAATAAATAAAATAAGAGAATAAAATATTCTCCTTCCTGATATCTACGAAGGTAGACTCTGCAGTTCTTCTTTCCATGTGGGCTACTAGTTCCAGGAAGATACGGAGCAGCGTGTCAGAGTCATAATTCATCTTTGTTTGCAAAACCATACACTTCTAACTTGAGACGGGAAGACAGACCATAATAGATAAGATGACGTTTTTCTTATGCTTTATTTTTATTGTTATGCATTACCATTAGAAGTTGTGCTGTGGGTCCACTCTCATCAAAGGTTCGGCATCTTTCCCATGCTGTCACTCCAAGTACAACAGAGAAGACGTGTTTCGAGATTTCCCTACCATGAGTTTCTGGTTGCCCTTCTACCATGGAAGGGAGAGTGACCATCTCCTCCTGGCTGACCGCATGTGCTGTCGGTACCACTCAGCATATTACTGGGGATAAGCCCAGGCCTGAGAGGGTCTCTGAAATGAATTATGCCAGCATTGTTCCTGGTGAGCCCCCTACACAATATAGATCAGCTAAATCATCCCAAGAGAGGAGGTCTTGTCCTACTTCTCCATGCTTTCCCCTTTGT
>NW_017728886.1:1494006-1503233 GCF_001723895.1 Crocodylus porosus | reverse complement strand
TGCAATACGATGAAAGGCATCTCACGCTAAGCTCCCTGCAAAACTCGCAGGGGCAGCAACAAAAAGATTAATTTGCTTTTCCTCTTCCTTGACTTTGGGACCGGAGGTAAGTAAAAAAGCTAAAGTAATCAAGCAGGAGGTGCTTTTGGCATTGCTGCTTCAAATTACAGGCTAAAGGGTATGGACAAATGGGATTATGCTGAGTTAAAAGGAGGAAGGAGGCTTAATACACATCAGCTGCTGTAGGGTAACTGTGCTGTGTGGGCACGTGTACGTGTGCATTAATGCTCTGGGGTTACTGCGCATTAAATTGAATACCTGTAATAACAGGTACTAACTCAATGCACAGTAACCGGCACTACTGGCACATGCCTTTTAAGTGGTGCGAATGCACAATTGACTAATTTGGCTGCGCATTAGCACGCTAGCATGGCTTCCACCATGCAACACTAATGCACAGCAGAATTAGTCTACTGCGCATTTAGCGGCTCTTGTAGACACACCCTGTCTGCTCTGATCTGCAGTAAATGAAAGGCAAGCTGTAACAATGTAGTGGCTGTTTCATTCAGGGGAAAAATGTCCCAGGTTAGAGCAGATACACAAACCAGTCACTCCAGTTCAGCTGATGTGTGATAAATTCCCTATCTCCCTGGAATAATTTGTCCATGTGCCCACACCAGAAGCTCCCATTGGTAGTGGAAGGAACGGCATTACGTACAGACATTTCATCCAGGAGGACACTCCTGCTTCCCTTAATGCAGTTCTTGCTCTGGTGGACTCTCAGGGACGCAGCAAACCTTCATCTTTGCTGTTAGTGGGACACTGTGATTTTCCATTCCCATCATCCAGGCCAGCCCTGGGGGTCCTGCATTCTTCTCTTTTGCTTTTATATAACAAGAATGTCATGTATTAAGATCAAGAGACTGCAGCCTACATGCTGAGATGGTTCATCTGTCTGGTTTCTTTGCCTCGCAGGTTGTTTTGATATGGTTGGTACGGTATAGAGAGAAGATAACTTTATTCCCTCCTGCTTGTCCTCACTGTACTACTAGAGGAGACAAAATCCTGCTCCTTTTGACTTTTGTTTTTAAAAAGTGATTGTTACTATGGCCCCATAGAATAAATGTAGACAATGGGAAGGTTCATTTGCTGAAAGGAGAGTTGTAAGGCCTGTATTAAGTGAGAGGCGAGACAGGGTAAATTAATGCACCTTCTGCCGTTAAAATCTGTGACTTGTGATGAATCTGGGAGACATTCTTGAAGTTCTAGGTCTGCTTCGCCTAATAATCTCTCTCAAAGGAAGCCAATTTTGATCTTATTTCTGCAACTTGGCTTTTTTTCTCTGCCAATTAGGCTGCTTTGTTTACGTTGTAAGAGCAAGCAAAGCAGCCCACGCGGTAGTCAAACACCTGGGCCCGATTTCAAGTGATGGCCTATAGTGAAACTCTCCATATCCTGTCCCTAATCCCCTGAGCCATCCAGACCCCTGTGGCATAAGTATTTTAACTATGTGACTGTAATGTTTCCTTCCAGAGGCTTCCTCTCCTTGTATGTTAACAATGTCTGTGATACCCCAAATGTACAGCATCTTACAAAGATGGGCTGTGATTTGCTTCGGGGGTATAGGTTGTAGCTGTGTTGGTCGACGGACATAGACAGGCAAGGTTCTTTGGGTAAATCCAATATCTTTTATATATGCAATAAATGCCTTTTATGAAAATAATAATAATAGTAATAATATATTTTACGTATAATTATTTTATATAAAAGATATTGTGATTTGCTTGGCATCTTTTCTTGAAGTAAAGTGAACTCCTATGGGTCTCATTTTATTAGTACTCCATTGAGGTTGGAAACAACAGGGATTTTCTGTATCATATAATCTCATTTCAACCCCCGTAATACTTAGCCTTCACAACCTAGCAGGGAGTTAGAAAAGAATGGAGGTCTCTGGGAGCATGAAGCACCCTACTGAATTGGATCTTTGGAAGTAGGAGGTACCCTCCTGTATAGGGAAGTATGAAGTGCCCTACTGAATTGGGTGCTAACTCAATAATAACCTATGAAGTAGGAATATAGGATTTGGTAGGAACCTCTGGGGCTATAAAGGCCAGTTCCCTGCTGTCACAAGCGTGTACGACCTAGTAACCATCCCTGAATTTTTCAAAGTCCCTGCAAAAAGGACTTAGGTTTCTTGCTCTCGTGATTCCAACTGGAAGGTTATTCCAAAACGCCACTCCTCTAATGATGCCAAAACTTCTTGTCCTTTTCAGCCTAGTTTCATCCGTGGACAGATCAAACCCATTTATTCTTGGGCTAACATCTTCCTTCAGCTAAATACCTTCCCACTGTTCACTTCCCTCCTTACTCTGGTTGAGAGCAAGTATTTTTCCCTTCTAGCCTTTGCTTGGCAAAGCTAAACAAGCCAAGCTCATTGAGTCTTTTCTCATAAGACAGGCTCCTCACTGGAAACAGAAATGCTATTGCAAGGAATCTCACGTTAGCAAAGAGCTCAGAAGTTTGTGGTAGTGAGTTCGATGCAAATGAATTGCAGTCTGTCCCCAAGTGATGTCTGTCCAGCCATCTGTCCTGCCTAGCGAAATAATATCTAAGTAATATCTAATTTCCAATGGTGGTACACATTCTGCAACAGATATTACAGGAAATTAAATCTGTCTTTCCCGCCTTGTTTTCCCCATCACCAGGTGATACCAAATGAAATACATTCATGGATAGAAGGAAGCTAGAAAAGCCAATGCATATACAACCTTAAACAGCTTTCTACTCCTTCCACCCAGTAACTGTCAGATTTGGTGGAGGGGAAGACAAATGCATCCTAGCTGATGCATATCAGTCTTCCTACTACCAGTTTAAAGCTGGGGCTCTTTGGCTCTTTTAACAGGAGATCAAAATATAGGCTCATTGTAACCCTTCCTGACCTTCAGCATTATGAGTCTGCAAAACTGTATTGCCTCACATCGCACTGTATGAGACCCAGGCCTGGACCCTTACTCAGAGGAATCATTCAATTAACTACTATTAATACAAGAAAGAGACACCAGCGCAGGCCCTTAATGACTAAATATATTTTAGGAAATCTGTGATGCTGATGGCAAGAAAGCTCTAGGACTCCTTTCCAGGAGCCAAACTGACATTTCTGATGTATTACTTTTGCATGTGTACTTGGCATTGTCTTAGGAACACTATCAAAGGGTGTGAAACACTGTCACCATCAAGGGCTCTTAACTGTTCAACAAATGTTCTCTAGCCATTCGAGCATCCGGAATAAGCTACCCAGCAACCTACAGCATATCCAATCTCACCCAAATATCTACAGCTGCAGAGTTCAAAGAAGGAAAGAAAAGTAATAGAAGAGAGAATCGTTTCATAAACGCCCCAAAACAGGTCCTCTGTTGGAGTAGATTGTCATGGTTACAATACAAGTCACCCACCACTAGATGAATCAGATCAGTCCAAGGGACTTCAGTTTTTCCTTTATCCAAAATGCCATAAATAAATATCAGGAAAAGTGTTGTTCTTCTTTTGAGAAGCCTGCAATGCCTCCCGCCAACAGCTGGCAAATTCTCCTGAGCAGGGACTTTGGAGCAAATGGGTTGGGAAGCAAATAGCAACATATAAAAGTAATTACATTCACAGAGGATGCTAATCTGGGAAACGCTGCAAGCATTGCTGAGGACGGAGATGTAATTAAATGGGGAACTACTGAAAAGCGGTTAGAAAGATGAACAGGAAATGACAACACTAAGCTTCAACCTGGCAAAATGCTAGCTGAGAGGGCTGGGGAAAAATAAGGCCACATTCCTTCTAAAATGGGAAAGAGAGACTCCAAAAGCAGTAATTCTGGAAGGAGTGGCAGCAAGCTGTGATGATTTAGTTTACAGGGACAAAAAGCCATGCAAGCCTATGTTATGTCAGAGAACAGGGAGAAGAGAGCTCGTCGCTAAACTGCTGGCTAACAACACAACTTAAGATTTAACTTCACTCCTCCTGCCATCGTGTAGCTCAAGGGAGAGTGAACACACTTCACATCGATGTTCCAGCAGCACAGACGGATGGGACAGGCAGCCCAGTAGATAAGTCCCCCACTCCGTTACTGGTTCCACCATTCACAGCAATGCATCCTCACCATGACCACCCACATGTCTCTAGGACAAAGCACAGCTCAAGTTGATTTTAATATGTGCGCAGGAGTCAGGTTAAGGGTAATGCTTGAGTTATACCTTGAGCTAAAAACACAGTGGATGTGTCTACACGCGCTGTTCACGTGAATGAATACATTGCAATGCAGCTTTTGCTCCCAGGCACCACATTTGAATGGAAACATCCATAGATGCTAGGGACCTCAGTAGATCATTGAGTCTGACCCCATTGAGCCGGGTCAGAGCAGCCCTGGCTGGCAGAGGGTCCGGGGGTCAGCATGGGGCTGCTCTGATCCAGCTCAACATGCTGCGGAGGGGCTGTCTGGGGATTGAGGGGGCTCCAGTGCGGGGCTAGTCAGCAGGTAGCCCCTGCACTGAAGCACCCACATGCCCCAGCCAGCCCCATCAGCATCTACACAGGTATTGCAGCACACTAAATAACGCTGCCATAAAATAGTACTTGTATTATTATTATTATTATAGTCAACCAAAGCTTCTGCTAAATTACTTTAGTGGGCTCCTCCAAGACTGGGAGGTGCTTTATGCCGAATTCCTTAGACGGAAACCTTTGATCTGTCTGAAGCAGCATGCAGTAACACAGGGCCAAATCCACTCCTGGTACTGAATTGACTTCACTGACATCTACATCTGCTTAAGCACTCAATTCCTCACAAATTTGTCTTCCGGACAAACGATTGGTAATACTTTTTTTTTTAAACGTGTGATATTAATGTTGTCTTCAGGATTTCGTCATTTTGGGGCTATCTGCTGATTTTGAAGATACATTATCAGAAAAAAAAATAACCCCTTCCTAACACTGAGATCCATTAGATAATGTGGTATTGTCCTCAGGGAAATGCTAAAAGCATCTTTGCTTGCATCTCTTAACAACAGCTTCATCAAAACGCTCACGAAGTGACACTGAGGAATATTTTTTCATCGGGAAGGAATTAGGCTGGATGATCTAATACCGAGTCTTTTCCATCTCTAGCATGTGCCATTTTGTCAGACTCGGCATCCCAAGAAATTCCCCAGGGATGTTGCCAGGCATTTTATGCAGTTCCTACTAGGCTGGGTATTCGGAAAAGGACAGTTGAGTTCATCTTGTAGTTCAAACAGTAGCTTAAATTTCCCTCATCCAGTTAGGACAGGCATTGCATCTAACCAATGAAATCACCCTCCTTTTCATGCCATTGCTGGATTCAATGACGGGTGACTTCTAACAACTTTAGCCAAGTAACCTGTTCTGAGAAAGCTTCCTCCACCCCAAAGGACCAACATAATACTGGGTCTTCATTGCGTTCCTCCTATCACAGCACAAAGGAGAAGCACGCATGCAAAAATGCATCCCGCCCTCAGCCCGACAAAAGGATTTGTTTAAAGCCGAAAACTTGCTAAAAAAAAAAATATTTCCCAACTATTTAAATTGGTCTAATAAAAGATACCAGATTCACCCAAAGAACCTTATCTGCCTGCGTCCTTAGACCAACACGGCTACAACCTACTGCCGGCTCTCATACACGCTCTGTCAAGAAACTGGTCTTTGGCATGGCCTGCAGCTGGCTGCTTGGGCAGCAGCATCACTGTTCGCATACGTGGCTGCATGCAGGTGGCACTGTGTGTGGCTTTTGGCTACAAATCACCTTCTGAGGCTGTTCCAGTGCATGTATGAAAAAGAAAGGCTGCGAGAGTGGAACAGACCTCGGAGAAAAGATGTGCTCGTTTGAGAAAAGATGTGCTCATTTGAGAAGCTATAATTTCATGTGGAACGGTCAAAGGAAACTGTGCCCAGAGGCCGTATTTTTAAACACCGGCATGTCATAAAATAGGGGCTACAGGCACAGGTGTCCTGGGAGGCCTCAGACAGATTCCCTGCCCCTCCTCCAAATATGATCTAGCTATTAATGCTTCATCAGATGTAAAGATTTGGGAAACTGGCACATGTGTGAATATTTTAATGAGAAATAAATGCCTTCCTGATGCTTTGCTCCGTACTGCCAATGTTTGTACAACCTATTTTTATTTCCGAGTTGTCTGTGGCTCTCCACAGGCAAGATTTGTCTCCTATTGAAGGCAGAGAAAAGACGCCTGCTTGCTTCAGTATGAGCTGAAGGAGTTTTCTGTTCTGTAGGGATAGGCATTGTCAGTAAAACAGCAGACATGAAGACAGGGGTGTAGGTTGTAGCAGTGTCTGCCTATGTCCTTAGACCAACATGGTTCTTTGGGTAAATCTGATATTTTTTATTAAACCAACTAAATAGCTGGAAAGATTTTTCGTAGCAAGCTGAAACCCAGAGGTACCAACTCCGCTTTTTGGTTGAGGTGACAAAACGTAGTCTTATGTGAAGGAGGCAAAGCTTCCAGGAGACCAGCGGGAGAGCAGGACTAGCTTGATTTTGGCAGGCAGGTTTGCATCTCCTTTAATCCCCTCTTTCCTTCTATCCAGCCCATGCTGGAGACAGATCTAGTCACTGATCTCGCAAAACCTGTGCAACATGAGCAGCCAAAAGGATTTACTCAAGAGAGCAAGGGGCATGATGCTTCTTTACTCCACTCCCCTCGGTGATAACATGCTCAGTTTAAGGGTGAGACATCCCTGAAGGCAGTACTGCATTATCTAATAGATCTCAAAGTTAGGAAGTGTGGGGTTTTTTCCCTTCTGATTGAAGAAGGGAGTTCCTTGATGTATAGTCAACCAGAGCTTCTGCTAAATTACTTTACGGTGGGCTGCTTCAAAACTTGGAGGTGCTTTATGCCAAATTCCTTAGATCTGTCTGAAGCAGCATGCAGCAACACAGGGCCAGATCCACTCCTGGTACAAGGGGCTAAATTGACTTCATTGACATCTACATCTGCTTATGCCAAGGCTAAATTTAGCCCATAAAATTAATTATGCAACTGTTTGAACAACAGAGGCTACAGTCCCCAGAAGCAGAATATGATGCCTCCACTAGAGTTGCAGCCTAGCCTGGAAATTTCTAGGTGTTGAATCCAAATTGTGGTACAGTGATGAACTGCTAGAGATGGCAGAGTATGTTTAGGAGACCTTTTAAAAAAAAAAAATGCTTGCAGCAAGTTCTGAGTATTGGTAAAAATTAATTATCACCCGCTCAGATCTCAGGGATGACAGATTCCCCTGTGGCTCACCATCTGCTGCATGCGTTGTAGCCAGGCCCAGGTTCAGTTGCTCAGATGTAAAAAAGAAGAGCAAGCCACTTGAAGAAGCATTTCAAAACAAGGATCACTCCAAAAACGCCCCCTTTTTTTAACTCCATCTACTTTTCGGGCGCTTTTCGCCGCCTTCCTCCAAACCCGTCATCTCAGACTCACATGACCCAAAACAGGACACACAAGAAAAACAGCAGTGCCAGAAATGCAATATGAGGTGGGAGCCATTTCTGTAACCTGAACAACATTTCCTATGTGCCACATTTCCCCTTTGATCTTTATTTTTTTTTTTTTTGCATTGCTCATACCCAGTACACTAAAAAAAAAAAACCTACCCCAAATCCTTGCACATACATCCTCCCCGATCCTCCAGAAAATGAATGCACATTTAGCACTAAATGGCTGCTGAAGCAAATGGCCAGACACGAGACTGGGAGGCCAGAGATTAGCATTGCTATTCCTAAACCCAGAACCACCTAGCCGTGAGCAGGGGGCCAGTGCCAGTGTGTGAGGGGCTCTACGCACAAATACAGAAAAGAGCTCC
Source organism: Crocodylus porosus (assembly GCF_001723895.1). Classification (NCBI taxonomy): domain Eukaryota; kingdom Metazoa; phylum Chordata; order Crocodylia; family Crocodylidae; genus Crocodylus; species Crocodylus porosus. The sequence continues at coordinate 1,495,361 of NW_017728886.1, read as the reverse complement.
TATTCCCGTGCCCTGAAAATCTGGATACCAAAGACAGCGCAGCGGAAAAGCAAAAGGAAAACCAAATGAACAGCTTTAAGCAGAACTGCCTGGACTATATTCCTACCTATGCCATATGCTTCCTCTGTAACCTTCAACACATGTAGGAGCTGGCTTTCAGATGCTCGGGCTTCCTCGTGCTGTCACTGACCTTACTCCTTTTCCATTTTACTTTCACCGGTCACGGCGGGCTTTCCCCATCTCTACAACAGGTCCTCGCTCTCTCCTGGTTTTAGTTCTTCCCCCTCCTTGCAATACCAAACCTGATATCTCTGTAGCAGAGATGAATTAATTTATGCTAGGGGTGGATAAGACATGGGGCCCAAGAGGTTAGGTGCCCCACAAGTGGCGGCAGTGGTTCACTTCAGCCCAGCTGCTGCTGGAGCTGCTGCATCAGTGTAGCTCTGAAACCCCGGGGCTGGGGGGTCACTGCCGCTCACCCCCCTGGTATTCCCCTACTGTCACCAACAGCAACTAAAACCCCCTGAAGTCAGAGCAGCTGTGTGATCCCCCTGGTTTCCACAGCCACTGATGCCATGGCTCAGGCTGCTGCAGCAACGAGCCCTGCGGGCTGAATCCAGCCCATGCAAACGGATCATCCCATCCACGAGAAGTCCCAAAGGCAGATGGGCCGGATCCGTATGTTAAACACCCCTGCTTTATGTCACCAAAATGCCTGAAGGATTTTAGATGAAGAAAAACACAGAACTGCAATTTTTTTCAGCATTATGAACAACCCTGGGCACCTCCATTTGCAGAATCAAAACTTCAGCCATTTCCTTATCATCATACGTGGCAGGAAAGGCTGCACGTGCTGAAGCCCCCCTCCTCCCTTTGTTCACGAGGCTAATTATCCTGCAAAGAGAAGACCTCCAAGCCACACACGTGACGCTGCGTGTGGCATGGAGGAAGCCTGAGCTGCTCCCTCTCACGTTGTTCTTGTTTTGCGGAGAGAGCGAGGCACTTCGTGTCATCCGTGCCATTAATTTGGCGCTGGTCACAAGCACCCCATTCATTTCCACGAAGTGCTGAACCACACCTCGTGCTTGAACCTGCCCACACTTTCCAATTTCTGAGCAGCGAAATAAAAAGGAAATCCAAAAGCAAAGAAAGACTTGTCCGCAGCGTCTCCATCTAGTCCTGATACAGAAGAGCAGAACGTCAGAATAAATTACTTTTAAAAAACATGGACACTCGAAAACAGCTTCCCTTAAGCTATTGACCACACCTAGGGCAACCTGGAGGTCATCCCAATTCCATTAGTTTAAACAAAAAAAAAAAAAAAAAAGAAAGAAAAATGAAGCAGGGAGGTATTT
>NW_017728886.1:1468958-1493906 GCF_001723895.1 Crocodylus porosus | reverse complement strand
AAAAAAAAAAAAAAAAAAAGAAAGAAAAATGAAACATTTCCTGCCTTTCCAGAAAGAGCCCTCAATCCATCAGTCGGCAGCTGTTTAGCAACTCTTTGCTCTGCTGTACAATACCCACGTCTTCAGCAAATCTCCCTACCCCTGCCAAAAAATCATTTCCAACTTCGGTTTGCAGGATTCCCAAGTGATTGATTTCAAGCTTATCAAAACCAAAGCCAGTGCGCTGATACCATGAAACAAAGCTTCAGACCGGCACGTCCGACTTGGAACAGCACGTTCTCGTTTCGTAACCAGGCAGACGTTTTTTCGAGAGGATTTAGGGGCTCAGGGAGTTGTCCGAAGGATGAAAAATGAGCATGGACGACAAGTTCAGAAGGATAACAAGGAGGTCAAGCTCTTCCTTCGCCTCATCATCTCTGTGGTTGTGAGAGCCTCCTCTTTTAAATATGCGTTCCATATGTTTGCAACGCTCATGAGACCGAGCATCGGAGAATTAGAGAAACTGAGGGCCGGCAGGGACCTCAGGAGGTCACATCTAGTCCAACCCCCTGCTCAGAGCAGGGCCAGCCCCAACTACATCATCCCAGCCAAGGCTTTGTCTACCTGGGCCTTAAAAACCTCCAAGGATGGAGAGTCCACCACCTCTCTGGGTAACCTGTTCCACCCTGTGCTGAATCTCCAGGCTTTAGTCCACCGGCTCATGACGCGTCTGTGGATGCATGACAAGGGGCGGTTGGCCCTATTAAGCCTGCTGCAGACATCATTAGCTGAATTTCTCTGACCTGTGTTAGGCAAGCGAGTAGACAAGGTCATCATGATGATCCCTTTGGGCTTTAATATCTATGTAGCTGTGTGTGTAGCTATTTCACTTAGCTACCTCCCCAGCATTGCCAGTGCTCATGCTTTTAGCACAGATCTTATGCTTTCTGTGGCTGTTACTCTGGGGAAGCTACAGATCCCAGAGTCCTCCTCTTGCCTGATTATTTCAGCTTCCATTTACAAATAAAAAGGGATTGCAGAAAAGATACAGGGTAAAGCTTAAAAATATGACCCCTGACTTTTCTGAAGAGGGGGCACAACACAAAACACAGACCGAACACTCCCCGTCCCCCAGAAAAAAGACATAAAAAGATGCCGCGTGAATTCTTTCAATAGGTTGTGTCCTTAGTCTAATTTCATGACTTGGTTGACCCCTCTCTCACAATTAATTGTTTGGGGTAGCTGCCTGGTCTGTGGGCCCGCCATTGAGATGCTTAAAACATGCTCATCACCAGGGATCCTGGTTTTCTCTGACAAAAAAAACAATTCTCCAATTTTGGGATATAAAATCATATTTTCTATGATTAAAATGAAATGTCACTAAGAGACAAAGCGAGATAGTGGTGTTTCATTTTAATCACAGAAATATGTGGATTTTGGGTTACTTTTTATATCCCAAAACTGGAGATTTTTTTAATCAGAGAAAACCAGGATCCCTGCTCATCACCAGAGTTTCTGGGCACATTCAACTGCAGCTGGAGAGAAGCGTGATTGAAGTTGCTTATATTAAAGGTAAATGAATACAAGCCGTTTAGAAATGGTCTCTGGAGAAAGCACACCTGCCATACATGAGGTGAGGAGACCGTTTCCTTCGCTGGAATGGGGGTTCCTTCTGTCTGATGAATACACTGATTTGTTGCGGTAATAACCTTGCCTAAAACCAGCAATGAAGATTGCCAGTAGTTTCCCAATGTGCTTTGTGACCGTTTTCAAAGCCTCTACTGAATTTTCTTTGACCATTTTCTCCCCACCCTCTCTCGAACAAGCTGCCCCTTCTCTCTTTCCTACCTTGAGTTCCCAGAAGCAAAAAGATAGGAAGAGGAGTGTACTGAGCCAGACAGGCAAATCTGATTGGCATGCTTGCAGATGTTTTCCCAATGAAAAATTGAAGTCTGAATTAAGCAATTCCTGCAGATTGCTGGACTCTTATTAGTCAGAAGTATCTGGTGGGAAAATATAATAATACAGGGTTACAAGCAATATATGCCAGTCTGCATCCATTGGTATGAGATGGTTTGGATAGGGACGATCTGGCCTGAAGCAGGCGGTTGGACTAGATGGCCTCCGGAGGTCCCTTCCAGCTCCAGTTCTCTATGATTTGATGATCTGTTTACTTCATTAGCCCAGAGATAACCCTGTTTTGGAAAAGGGTCATGACTTCTGAAGGGTATTTTGTCCTCTCCCGATTGCCTTGGAAAATCATTTGTTGAATAATTTATCTAAGGCAGCCCCCCTTCCACCTGGGGCAGGAAAAACACCTACAAAGGGTGATACCCAGGCAAGTAAGGCCAAGAAATAGTAGTCCAAACAACTTGGGAGGCATTTGCCCTCACCGCTGCCTTTCTCTGCAGATGCTAAGGGTCATTTGGCAGCACTGATTTATTAAGCCTCAAAGAAGCCTTCATCATAGCCTGTCTATACACACACACACACATAACCCCACTGCCCTGAGCTTTTAAGGACAATGGGATACTAACTGGTCATTCATGAGTCTTGATCCTTGAAAGCTGCGTACTCCAGAGGGTGTGTTCCCCAGGGGAACCCATCGTTCTGCTTTTATATAGTGGACAGCATGCTACAGTCCTGGAGAGTAAAGCTAAAAACCCCCAAGTTCAATGCTCAGGAAACCATAACTCTAAAAAAGCTGAGAAAACAGCCCTTAAAAATTCCTGAACACACTTAACCATTATCATGCCTCCTATCAAGGTCATCAGGCTAATGGCTACAAACTGCCCTTGTTACATGAGATCGTCTGTAGAAAAGGAAGTGCTACAATATTCCTGGCTCTTTTTCCATCAGTTATGGGACGGAGAAGGTTGAAAGATTTAAGGTGCAATCGAGCGTCTTCGTAAACAAGGGTGCACGCTCTGGTCTTGTTTGCAACCCAGAGTAACTCCATTATCACCCATGGGAAATCTGAACAGCCACCCCTGTGTGTGGGGTTAGCATCCGACCCATTGCTCGTGCAGATAGAAATGATTATATGCATTCAAGTCCCTCAAAATACAGCCAGGATGAATTATTAAATTATTCCCTCACTGGAACAGGAGCTGAGCTACTGCAGTTTTAATCATGATGGTGGAAGTTTGACCCGATCATTTCATTTACCTGCTCAATTTCTTATGAACCCCATGCTCTTTCTCCTCCTAACTTCTTCACTGCTGAAAAGGTTCTTTGGCTAAATCTGATATCTTTTACTAGACCAACTCAAATCGCTGGAAGACTGCTGATGACCACATTTATCGCCATTTTCCTGACCGTTACGAACAAACTGTAGAATTGGGTGGAATTTTTCAAATTTTGATATTAAAGAATTTGAAGTTTTACTGGTTTCCACGTGGAGAAATTCTAAAAATGGGGAAATGGGTGGAAATAATAGAAATTAAGAAAGCTCCTATTCCTTGATGTATTTACCTATTATGTTTTGAACTCAGTTTCCTTCTGGAAACTGGGAAGTGTTCATAGCCATGGAAGGACAGCAGTCGGAGTCCGAGTTTTGAAGTGGAGCCCGCGGAGGTCTACAGAGCTGGAGGGGAAGGAGGCTCATCTGACAAGTTATAGTAGGAAACCTTCTAGGGGTTGTGTAGGGGCTACTGCCCTCTCCTGGATGGCATCCCAAACCACTTGCACTTTTCATCCCGACATCCTCCTGTGCCTGCAACAGAGAAAAATAGAAGTCTCAACACATCTGAAGATTAAGAAAAGGCTATTTTAGCTCAACTAAAAGGGCTCTTCGCTTTGGAGGCAGAGTGCAGAAGGTCTTCTTCCACTAAGGGCCAATTAAGTTGACGCCACATTGGTGTAAACTCGAGCTGATGCTTCCTCAGGAAGTTCACGGAGCCTTTCATTCATTCCGGTTTCCAAAAGTAGGGTCCGCTCCTCTTCAGAGCTCAGCCTCATGGACAAGAGTGCCCAAGCAGCAGCAAAGTGGGTGATATTCACTCTGTGTGGACAGCAAGACACTGCTCGGCAGAGTGAATGAACCCTAACAGCTGCCCACCGCCAAACTGAGTTTCTTGGGTTCGAGCTCAGGTATCTGTAGGCTGTACCACACTGCAGTGTAGACATGCCCCGTGATGCCACGTGAGTTCCACGTATTCCTGATAGTAAGGCTTTAAAACTTGATTTAATTCCCCTTCCGATTCATGAGCTCTCCACTGGGAAGAGAACTAAGACTATAAAAATATTTCACTCATGCTACCAACTAGTAATCAGGGTGGGAATGACGCGGGGTTTCTTGAGAGACCTGCATGTTGAATTGGAAATTCCAGTTTAATGGGTGTCATGTACCATGCTAAAAATCCCCTTAGCACACACACACACACACACACACACACATACACAGAGTCTCAGACATGTCCATTTATCATGCATGCTCTACTCTATTTTTCCATGCACCATAAAGATGCAAGACACTGGTGCCTGTCATTTTTTCCTGACAAATTTCCCTAGACTTGAGCAAAAAAAATGGGAAAAAACTTAAACCAGTCGCACTCTGGTTTTCCTCTTGCACACATTAAGGTCAATGTTTAATTGCTTTTCTGTCCTATTTCACTCCAACACCTCTGCTACAGCAACCTGCGGGGGTATCAGTCTTAGAAATCCCAGCATTTCATTAGAACTGCTGTAATATCATGCAGCTTGTATGGCATATTGAGCAACATGAAAAGGCCTGCAGCAGGCACCCAACCTACTAGCAATCCAGACCTACCACTGACCACGTGTTGGAGAGACTGGTAAAGCCATGTCACAGCTTTTCCTTTGCCAGTGGGTGTCACTAAAAATTAGCTCTGAGCAAATGGCAAGAAAACTGGGTGGGGGAGAAACGAGGCTAAGGAACCTGAATAATAAAAACAACTTATTATTGGCTCCGAGCCTTGTTTTGAATCCTGCCTTTGGTCGAACAATAGCAATGAGATCAGAGCTGAGCGTGTGGTACCCTCTAATGACTGTCTGGACTGACGCTTGCACTGAATAGCTGGTTGTAGACCCGGATGGGATGGGAAACAATTTTGCTGAAATATCCGACGTGGATTCCCTGGTGGTGGTGGCATGTTTCTTTACAAGCTTCCTACACCAGTCGCCCTCACGCAGCAGGAGAAAGCCAGCCAGGTGACCCACTGAAACTTGGCCCTGTGTTTACTGAAACAACAGGCTCCCCAGTGACTATCTGGTCGTGTAGAGCTTAACTTTCCCAAGAACACCTCAAAGGGCTAATTTTAAAGAAACAAAAGCTTTAGAAGGCAAAAGAGGGGGTGGGATTTATTGGAGAAGGAAAGAGATGGCAGAAATAGACTCCTTCCTTTTGCCTTTCTCTTGTCCGAGATAAGGAAACATCACACACTACCAGCAAGATAAAAACAACACGAAAGGCAGATAAATATAGTCCTGCTTGCTCCATTGGCTGCTGGGTGTCACAGTGACACTAGGTGATTGGCTGTTAGGGTGACTGTTTGGTCATGGGAGCTTTTGGAAAAATTAGAAAGTGGTTTTGGTGGAAGGGGAGGCAATGCAGGTAATAGAGTGAAGGTTGTTAAACCCATTCTGATTCGGGACAGGGCAGTTCAGTGGTTATAGCACTCAGCTAGGACTGGGAACACCTGGGTTCACATTTCGGTTCTACCACGGACTTTGGGCAAATTTCCTGGTCTCAATTCCCTTCTGTAAAATAAGGAAACAGCCCAGGCTAGGACCTGAAGCCAAAAGTGGGCCTAGGACTTTCAGCTGGGAGATTACATACTCCTGTTGCTTTCCCATTCAGAAGCAAACTCCAGACCAAATAGGCACCACAGGACAGGGACTATGGACCTAATCTATTCCACCTTTTTGCACCTAAGTCACAAATTTTTAGCCATCAAAGTGTTATTAGGGGCATTTATGCAGAGCTTCCCCAGCGAGGTTAGTGACATAGCTGAAATAGGATTTACCTGCATGAGCTTGGCTGCCTTGACAAGCAAAAAGCAGCTTTACCACAGGCATCAGCTAAAAGCCAGGAGGATACTGCAAGGGTTTGGCCAGGATGTAGGTGGCCAAGCCTTTGGGTTTGCCCCTAGGGGACCAGCAAGGCAGGAGCGCAGATTACCAGAGCATTAGGTCAGGGTGCAGGTTGGAGGGGCTGAGAATCAGGGGACCAAGTTCTAGCAGAACCAAGAAGCGAAATTCAAGAGGCATAATCTGAAAAGCAAGCCAAGGTCAGAAACCAGAGGTTAGAGAGCCAGCACCTAGTTCCAAGAGAGAGCTAGGGTCAGAGTCAGGAAGAGCCAAAGCTGAGTCAGGAGCCAGGAGAATCAAAGTGAGCAGCGAGCGTGAGGCTCGCTGGGACAGACTGAGACTGCGGCAAGACATGCCTGCGGCCTGGGGCTGCAGCCGCGCCTAAAAGGGGTACGCCGTGCTTTCAGCAACCAGTCCAGTTGCTTGGCCCTGAAGCAAACTAGGGCAGACTCATTAGCCAGGGATCAGGGGCAAGTGTGGTGGCCCCAGTGCTTGGACCGGCCAGGCATAACCGATCAGAGGCCCTGGCAGATCCAGCCTGTTTGTTCCCCCAAAGGAAAGTGAAGAAGATCTGGGAACCCAGAGCCGTCAGCACATCATGAGAGTAACCTCCAGAAAGCCTGCAAGGAAGTGTCCTTCCCCTTACCAGCGTGGGGCCCACGGATCTCATTCAGACGGACCCAGGATTCAAACTCTAATAGATCCCTGAAGGAGGTACTCACTCCAGCAGTCAGAGAGTTGGTTTTTCTCCCTCCTACCCACCTTGCCTCTCCCAGCAGTACCTCCTTTTTGCTCCTCTCCCTTCTCTACCCCTGGTACTCCAATCACCTGGGCCAAGCCCAATATGTCCCCTGATCCCCCTTCCCGGATTTAGCAAAACAACATGGGCAGATTCAGGGTCAGACTGGGGTGGGGTGCAAAGGCAAGGGTGCATTTGCACTGCCCCTTTAATTCCTGCTCCACCTAAATCTTAAAACCAACTGCTTGGGAGGGGCAGTTGCATTTCTTTTCAATCAGTGGAAGCCAATTGCCTTGATGGCTCATTATCATCTTGCTGATTCCTACCAATCTCTCTGCTTCACAGGTGTTGACAATCTTCTCTCCTTGTCAGTGATATTCCACTATTTCACCCATAGCTGACTGGTGGGGCGCGGGGGGCACATGCCCCCCCTGACAGGGCCGTCGCTGCTGCCAACACTGCCAGTGGCATCTAGCAGTGCTCGCCAGCTCTGTCCCTGTCACCAATGGCGGTGGCAGCATCTGAGGGTGCTCGCCAGCTCCGTCCCCACCACCAGCAGCATCTACGGGTGCTCACCAGCCCTGTCCCTGCCACTGACACCACCGTCAGCTTCTGTGGGTGCCCCCCCAGACTCAGGAGGCACCTGTGAATTCACCTATACTTTCTTCTGCAATTTGGCTTTGTTAGCCATTCCTGGCAATGTCTGTCTTCTATTTCACAGCCCTGCAGATTGTTTTTAGCTTGAGCTAAAACTTTAATTTAAGTGTGGTAATATTAACTGAAGCATAGAAATGACTGACAGTGAAGCATTGGAGGCGCTGTCAAGATGCTCTCAAAAGCTAGATTTTGTTTGATGAATCTGAGTGAGAGACGTACATTTAAATATAATGACTACAAGAAGAATGACACAATATCTTTTGACTCTTTTTTTCTAGTAGGTTGTATTTTTCAGCTTTACATATAATCTAGCAAATCAGTGCACATCCCAATTTCTATATTTGTTTTTGCTTTGATCATAAACAGAATAATACAGTACTAGCCCCCCTAGCACATTAGTAAAGTTTCTCAGTTCTCTTTAACTGGAGAAAAATGTGTTGTGTTATATGTGATGATGGGCCACAGCTTCTTCACCGCCCTTTTCAAAACCCTTTTCAAAGCCCATGGGGAGATGCCTCTCTCCAATGGTTCTTAAATCAAATCAGCTTTTTCTGCCCTGACATTTTTTTCCCCTGAAATTTTAGCATTCTGCCATCAACACTATCCCACAGGACCGGATCCAGAATGCAGCTATTTAAAATGCATTCAAAGAAAATATCATTGAAAACACCCCTAGTGTAGTTTGAGGCTGAGCTAGAGAAAGCGGAGCAAGAGGGGGGGTAGCCGGATATGACCCCAAAGGCACTCAGGAAAGCAAGCAGAGGCCACGGAGGTATTCTGCCAACAGTAGAACTCCATACTCATGTATTACTAATGAAATCACTTGAATCCCTTCCACTTGCTCAAGAGGGGGAATAAGATATACTCAGATATAAACAGGTCCATCTTTTTGCAGGAAGAGCTCAGGGATTCAATTCCCCAGTCTGAGCTATCTAAACCATCTCTAATGGTCTATTCTGAACCGACTCCAAAGTCAAAGAGCTGAGGGCAATGACTTGAAATGAAAGTCTCCAGGCATTTGCTCATAATGAGCCCTTAACGTGCACGGCAGGAGTTAATAAAATGTATAGTTACAGAGCACTTGGGGAAGTGTTTTGTTTGGGAAAGAGTCGGGACGAACACTTGTTTGAAGGGCTGGTTGCTAGAGTTGTGCTATGTCTGTGAATTATAAGCCGCTCTTTCGGTTTTGCCATGATTTTTTTTTTTCAAAATGTGTTATGTACTGCCTAAAAGAACATCCATCCATCCCTAGGTCTGGGTAACTTTGAAAACCCCTTAGTACCTTCATACATAATAGAGTCCATCAGTTCTAACACTGATCAGGCAGCAGCATGGCTGTAGTAAAATAAAATCTCCATAAACTCTACTGACAAAACCACCAAAGCACTCTCATTGTAACATATTCCCAAGCATATATATTATACTGTCTCTGCGTCAACACCTCTCTCTCTAAAGCAACCCACTTCTGGAGCCCAGACACTCATAAGACTTGATCCACCCAAACCTGGAATCCAAATATTCCCAGGGTAAGGACTGAGATATTGAGAGATAAATATATGCATTGCTTGCCTCTCTTCATAAGAGAGTTAAATCCAACAGAAAACTTCACCTATATATTTTTCCATGGATCCCTGGACAACGACCAGCTTTTTGGAGTTGTATTTTTTTTGGGGTGGGGGAAGGAGGGTTGCCCTTTTTTTCTATTTACTCACTTGGTCTATCTAGACTTGGCGAGGACTGCCTAATGAATCTGCCAGTATTCAGAGGAAAGCCTAGTCCTCACAGTTTTTCAGCCTGAGCGAACACAGTGAATTTGGCCCTATTCTGTTGTGTTCTGGACTCAGAGATCAGGCCTGTCACCATGGACATGTGTGCCCAAGAGCTCATGATATAATTTCCTACACAGATATGCCTGTGAACTTTGGGATCATTATCCAGTCCAACCTTCTCAGAACAGGGCGCTTCCCTACCACAAATGACCAGGCCAGAAGAAATGGGACTAATCCAGTGTCTGTTTAATGTTCAGTTTATGGTGTCTAACCTTAACACCATAACAAGAACGAGGACATGCCCTTCTTCACTGGAAAATGAACACTTCCAGCTCTGCGTTAGAGATGGAAGAAGAGCTGAAGAGGTAATTAATTCCATTCTAGGCCAATTCAAGTAATCCGAGAAACGATACTTTGGCACCGAGTGCTGACATAAAGACCTTGAATGCAGGGGTAAATGGACACACCTTTTCTTTAGTTTTTGGATGGCTCACTTGTACATGCAATCAAAGCATATCAAGTTAAGTCTCCTCGCATAATGTTGGGGGAGTATAAAATCCCTGAAGCAAGGTCCTGATAGACATCTTAAAGGTCTTAACTTGAAATTCCATCTCTGCTGCAATTTGCCAGATTTCTGCAAGGGATTAAAAAACAAGCTGGACCTAAGTGCTACCAGATGCAAGCACATCTCCTAGGGATGAACTGTGGTCTGGAAGTATGTGCACCTTAGCATCTCATCCATGTTACTGTTCTCATGGGTGAGACTGGGCCTAATGATACATGGCCCCAGTTTCTGAACAAAGGGGAGGAAAGAGGCAGAAATAAACCATGGCTACATAATTGCAGTGAATGTTGTTGACTCAACAGGCGCGACAATTTGGATGGTTAATTGCTGCACACGTTGGGCGTGGTGGTTTCCTTCTTTGTTTGCACTGTTTATATAGTATGACTATGATGCAAAATGTTTGCATAAAACTGAGGATGCTGATGCATATTCTCTGCTTGCTACTCCGTAGACACCCTACAGGTTTTCCTTAGCTACAAGCTCCTGACACGGCTGTTTTTAACACCGCCTTGAGGAAATCTAATAAAACAGCAGGTCTCACACTTGAGTATCCCAACCAAAGTACTTAAATCCATACTGAAGTATCGAATTGCGAGTTATATTGCTTTCTCTAGTCATGGATGACAGTCCAAAGTATTGCAGTTCTACATTTTACGAGTCAGGTCCAGTTTAATCTTCCCTCAATGGTATAGCTCAATCCTATCTATATGGGACTTGTACTTAGGATCATGTGCTTATCACAAAATTAAATGAGTTTTATGAGGTTACATATTGTGATGACCTACCACCCTGAGGTCTTAGCAGGACTTTACAAATGAAGAATGGTCCTTGATTGCTCAAATTCAAGGATTCACTCCCACCGGCTGTAGGCTTTTCCTCTTTATTTGGCATGTGAGAAGGGGATATGGCAGATCTGACTAACTGATAAAACCCAGAATTTCAGGCTTAATTAAGATAGGCAGGATTTACCACCCACAGTTTCATAGTTAGTAGGGTTGGAAGGGACCTGAGCAAATCATCAAGTCCAACCCCTGCCTTTGGTAGGAAAGAATTCTGGGGTCAAAAGACCCCGGCTAGGTGATTGTCTAGCCTCCTTTTGAAGACCCCCAGGGTAGGAGCCAGCACCACTTCTCTTGGAAGTTGGTTCCAGATCCTAGCTGCCCTGACCGTGAAGTAGCGCCTCCTAGTGTCTAATCTGAACCTACTCTCAGTCAACTTCTGGCCATTATTTCTAGTCACTCCTAGTAGTGCTCGGGGAAACAGGGACTCCCCCAGTGCCTGCTGGTCCTCTCTGATTAGTTTATAGATGGCCACCAGCTCCCCCCTCAGCCTTCTCTTGTGGAGGCTGAACAGGTTCAGGTCCCATAGCCTCTCCTCGTAGGGCCTGCCCTGCTGCCCCCTGATCATACGAGTGGCCTCCTCTGGACACTCTCCATGCTGTCCACATCCCTCCTGAAGTGCGGTGCCCAGAACTGGACACAGTACTCCAGCTGTGGCCTGACCAGTGCTGCATCGAGGGGGAGGATCACCTCCTTGGACCTGCTCGAGATGCATCTGTGGATGCACGACAAGGTGCGGTCGGCCTTCCTGACCGCATCCCCACACTGCCGGCCCATGTTCATCTTGGCATCAGTAATAACTCCTTTTCTGCCGCTTTTCTGATGAGAAGGGAGTTCCCCAGCCTATAAGTATGGTGCTGGCTCTTCCTCCCCAGGTGCAGCACCTTGCACTTGTCAGTGTTGAATCCCATCCTGTTCTCATCCAACCACCCCTGCACCCTATCTAGGTCCAATTGCAGCCTATTCCCCCCTTCTAGCATGCCCACATCCCCCCACATCTTAGTGTCATGAGCAAATTTGAACAGGGTGCTTTTTACCCCCTCGGCCAAATTGCTGATGAAGATGTTGAACAGTGCGGGCCCGAGGACCGAGTCCTGGGGACCCCACTGCCCACATCTCTTCAGGTCAAAAATGACCCGTCCACCACTGCTCTCTGGGTGCGGCCCTCCAGCCAATTTGTGACCCATCTGTCTGTGTAGGCACCGATGCCACAGTCACCTAATCTTTTTTATGAGAACAGGGTGAGAGCCAGTGTCCAAGGCCTTCCTAAAGTCCAAGAAGACTATGTCCACTGCTACTCCTGCATCTAAGGATTTTGTGACCTGGTTGTACAAGGCCACCAGGTTGGTCTGACAAGATCTGCCTCTAATAAACCCGTGTTGGTTGCTCCTAAGCATAAACTCCCCAACTGGCCCCTCGCAGATGTGCACCTGGATAATTTTCTCAACGAGCTTCCCCAGGACCGAGGTAGGACTAACAGGCCTATAGTTTCCTGGGTCTTCTTTCCTCCCTTTTTTGAAAATGGGGACCACATTGGCCCTTTTCCAATCCTCTGGCACCACAGCAGAGCACCATGAGTGCTCATAGAGCTGTGCCAGGGTCCTGCAATGGCCTGTGCCAATTCCCTCAGCACCCTTGGGTGGAGATCACCTGAACCTGCTCATTTGAAGATGTCCATCCCCATAGCCCATGCATTTGCAGTCCCATAGCCAGGTACCAAAATGTCCCCACTTTGCTTTTTGCAACAAGAGTCTATATGCATGCAGAGAGGAAGCTATGTCTCTATGTAACCAGCTCCAACCTCCCTAATTATCTTGACAGCTGTAAAATGCTGAACAGGCTTGTGATCAACATCCCTAGAAAGCTGTCAGGTTCTCAAGTGCTTTCTTTTGTCTCCAAAACCCTCAGGTAAGATTTAAAAATGACGGGGAGTCCTCTGTGCCTGCCATACATGTGCTGCTTCTAAGAGTTCATGCTAATGCAGTATTCTTGCGGGGAGGGGGAGGAGGTTATTTAAAGCAGATACCAAACTGGGCTGCTTTGTGCTCCTGAGCATCAAAAGGCTACACAATTATTCCCTTCACCTGTTTTCCCTAGAAGGAGAGAAACCGGCCCAGTCTATCAGTTGCTTCCCTGACCCTTCCAACAATTAATAATTATCCAGCAATGCCTCCCTCCAGGCCTGTAAAACAGAGCAGGTCCCTTCTGCTCTGGTCTGTTCAAATGATTTCTTTCAACTGTTTAGAGCTGGTAACAGCTTTGTTTTTTCCAAACACACGTTTTCTTTTTAATCAGTGAGATGATTGTCTTGGTTCCAGGTGTCTTTAATTCTTCCCAACCAGTGGATAAAGAAGTTTCTCCTCTGTGCTCAAGACTGGGAAGTGGACCTGGCTGTTCATTTGTTTGGAGAATTTCATTTTGCCCCTTTTGGCAAAAATGATGAGGATTTCCCCCTTTCTTCACAGCTTCAAGTGCTTTCTCTCAAATTAGCATCTGTTATGCTTTTCTGGACATGAATGGTTCTTCATTAAATGGGCTAACAGGTTTTGGAAGACAATAAGCGCGCAGAATGAATTTGCTAAGCCCAAAGATATATTTATATTGGCCAGGAAGCTTAATTTTCATTGTCATATGCACACAACATGGACATAAGACATATCCAAGTCTATAGCTGGGATAACAAATACCACCATTAGGAGCTTTTGCATTTGCCTGGGGTTTACTATTGTATCAATAGGATACAGATAGGAACACAGAGATGTTCTTCCAGACCAAGCAGTATGTGGCTAAACTCCTTGGGATTTGATGCAATTACCTTGAGTTATATTCCCTTAGATTCATACCTCCATATTGATGTGTGACCTACAGTCCCTCGATCTCTCTGAGCTAGCCCCAATTGACCATCTTCTCCCCTGCACCTGTTTTTGCTTAGTTCCCACTAATCTCTGGTAGAAGATTTTTCTTATTCTATAGCTCAATATCAGTTTCTAAATATACTAGATTTTTGTTGAGGGGTAATATTGGGCCCACTGAAAACGGTCATAAAAATCCCACGGACTTCAACAGAACAGGTGAGCCCTGCTATCTTCCTGCCTTACCCAGGGATGTGTCAGGCCAGCTGTGGGCGCTGCTGAGAGTGGGCACAGAGGAGGCAGGCCGCGGAGGAAGAGCCCTTCCCAGCCAACCATGGCTCCATGACAGTCTGGCCTGGGCAATCCAGGTGCACAGCTCCCATAGCCCCCGCCTGAGCTGCAGTGAGCTGGAAAGGGTCTGGCCCCTCCACACCCACCCTCAGCAGTGCCTGCGGGCCAGCTTGGCTCAGCCCTGCAGCCCCAACCCCAGGCAAGGTGGGTGGATGGCAGTGCTATGCTGGCCAGCTCTGGCCGTGCCCCCCGCCATGCAAGCAACTAGCAGGACAGACAGCTGGGCAGACCCTGGATGGGGTCCCCGTACCCGAGAGGGGAGACAGGGAGGTTAATCCCTCTCCCTGTCCCCTGCTTCGCCTGAGGCTGCTACCCCGGCCAGCTCCAGCTATGCCAGCAGCCAGCAGGGTGGAAAGCCAGGCAAAGCCTGGCTGGGGTCCCTGTGCCCATGGGAGAGAGGGGAGACAGGGGCATTTAATCCCCTTCCCTGCCCCACCTTTGCCTGAGGCACTGCCCTGGCCAGTGCACTCGGGGATAAACCTGGCAAGGGCTGCTTCCCCCTCCCCATCCCCCTCCAGGCACACCCCATCTGGCATCCCTGCAGACCAGGGTGGGGGTTTAGACTCCTCCCTGATCCTACTCAGCAGCCTGCCAGGGCCTGGCCGTGCCCCCCACTGCTGCCAAAGGGAAGGGAGGGCACGCTCTAGCACCTACAGGCTTCATGCCTAAGCCACTGCAGGCATGTGCCTGTATTTCCAGAATCAGAAGTGAATGTCTGTTCAGTTGCAAATCGGTTCAACCTGTGCAGGTTAGACTAACCTGCAAAGATTGAATCAGTTCAGAAGTTCTTGAATGACTGTATTGAGCCTTAATGGTCTTTTAGCTGATTTTTAAAGGCACTAGTTTCTTTCACTTGTTGCATGCCATTTTTCTGCAGAAAACACACATTTTGTGGCATAATCGACCATAAGGAATGTGTACTGGAACAATGTGGATAAAAATCAGTACTGCAAATATTGAGACTAGCTGCGAGTTTTAATAAGGCAGGTTATTTGCCATAGGGCAACATGTAAAAGCAAGCATGAGGCTCTGACAAGATTACATAAAAACATACACGTTCCCAAACCTGGCAAAATCCATGCAGACTCACAGAAAAAACACATTTGATTTTGCAATGGAAAAAATAAAAAAGATATACTTGGCATGAAGGCATCAATTTGTCTTCTGGCAGACCTAATGGTTTTAAGTTGCACAGAAAATGTAACTTGCTTGAGTTTAACGTTTTCAAACCTTTTTACCTATTCATGCCGTAGCAAGCTTAACAATATTTGAATCGTGAGAACATAGATATTGTGATTTGTGTTTGAATTCTACTCTTTCCGAAGTTTATTTGACTTCACCTTGTCTTGGAGTTGATGTCCTTTCGGAAAAAAAACTTGTCTAATTATTCAAACTGAATGAAAGATAAGCAGATGGGTTTGATTATTCACTTTCAAATTAAAACTGAGTGGGATTTTCAAAAGCAAGCAGTGCCAACACTGATTCCCCTCCTCCCCCCTCTCCCCCCCCCCCCCTTTGGTGGAAGTCTACTTCTTCCACAGTCATTTGCGTTGTTACCAGGGATTCTGATGTGAACAGAATTAGCCAGTTAACTTTTGGTTTTTAAAGCACATCCTAACACCAAGATTTTCAAAACATTACTGTAACGTTATCTCTGCTTCTCTCTCTTTGTACAATACTTCTGTTGACATCGGGACAGACAGTCCAGAACTCAAGCTGGACATAAAAGAGGAGAGCTTGTGGGGAGGAGTCCCAGCACCATGATAAAACTTCAGCTTCGGAGCTGGCTGATCCCTTGAGCAATGGCTTTGCTGCCCTTCCTTGCATTGGGAAAAGACTGACTTCACCCCTTGCCTTTTAGAGTAGGGATGCGTTGCCAGTTTAAGGGGTTTATGATGATGTGTTTTAATAGCCCTGGTGGCTATTTACGCCTTTACATCGGAGGCTTTTAATGCCAGATTCCTCTTTGCTGTTTCCTTTCACGGTGCATTCAATCAGCAGAACCTATTCAATGAATATTTATGAGTTAATAAGGCATGGTGTGCTGGATTTTTACCATGTAGATGCATACACAGTGTTTTAAACAGAGGCCACTGGCAGCCATTCCCGGATAAAGGATTGATTTAAAAATTTGAAGGGGAGAATTTTTGGGAGCATTCGCATTCCTCATGCTTTTTTTTTTTTTTTTTTACAAAGAGGGGATCTGTGGTGAGACTTGGTCTATGTATTATAGTAGTAGTCATGTTGGCACATTCCAGCCCGGCCATTGAAAGCAGAATAATGTCACCAGAGGCCGTTTCCTACACACTGCCCTGGGAGTGCTCAAAAATCTCAGCAGGAAGGCAGCTTGCTGAGGCCTGAGATCATAATGTGCTTCTCTTCACTAATTGACACTTGGTCCTGATGCTAGAACACGTTAGTAAAACAGTTTGCAAACCTCAAGCAGCAAGGAGAAAATGCCTGCAAAGCAGCCCTTGGATTTTGCAGTTGTCCTCCTGCAGAGATTAATCATCTGTGCACAGAGATCCTTGACTGAGCCAATGATAAAAAAAATGTCCGTCTCTTACATGGCTTCGGTGGGGGTGTAGTCCAGTTGTAGCTGTTACGGTTCTAGTTGCAATGGCAAGGAAAACATTAGGCAGTAGCTATGAATGCTGTCATATCTTAGGAAGGAAAAGAAGCAGGAAGAAATATCCATATGAGGACAGAGTCGTCGCATCAGGCCTTTGAACTGGAGACATAAGGGGAGAATTGTATAGGACCAAATGAAGCCTTTCGGTCACCTGTCTGCATTAGGGGCAGTGTGGACTTAGGCTGTTGCATAGCATGACTCCTCCCAAACTGCCCAGAGTACAAGAGCTGAAAAGGCAGCACCCTCTTCTATGTGCTCTCCTGGACGGTGCAGAAGAGCGAGTGAGGCTTGGTGGCATAAAAAGGGGTGGGCAACCCAAGCATCAGCCCTGGACAATGATTTTTGGGGGGGGTGCAAGAAAGGCTGCCAGAGCCAAAGGCAGATCCAGCAGGCTATAGTGGTGCTGTTGCACCCACCTTGAATTCCTGCTCCACCAGAAGTTTAAAGTCAGCAGTAGCAGCAACATTTCTAATCAGGCAGCAGTGAGGCAGCAAGGGACTTCATGGCTCATTAGACTCTACCCGATTCCTTCTAAACTCTTCATCCCCACGAGTGTTAACAACCCTCTCTCCTTTTTTAATGGTCGTGATATCCCACTTATAAAGTGATCCCTTGTTCTGCAATGCTGCTGTCTGACAGCCACTCCTCGTACTGTAGCTCCTGCTTCACAGCCCGGCACACTGTTCTTCACTCGAGCTAAAAACACGAACACTCAGGTGTTCATTTCAACAAAGCTCAAAAAAAGTGAGATTTTGTTTTTTGAATCTGAAAAAAAAAGAGGCACATTTAATTTGAATGACCACAGAGCTAAAGAAACAATAACTTTTAATATTTTTTTTTGCTTAGTTTGTTGGGGTTTTACGCATAATATATGATATATTAAGTTCATGCCCGTTCCGATAAAGTTATTTGTTTTTGCTTTGCTCTGAAATGGAATAGCTCTACTAGGCACCTAACATATTAGAAAAGCCTCTAGTTTCTTTTTACCTGTAAAAGAATATGGGTTGCTATATATGTGATGATGCACCCCACAATCTTCCCCACCTTGCCCCAGCCCATTTCAAAATCCCCCTATGCCCCCAGCTATTGCTGCCCTGGCCACTGCTGCAGCCCAGGGCACAGAAACTGCATGGCTTTGTCTCTTCAATACCTGTAAGCAGGTCTGTTCCTGGTCATGGAAACAAAATTGCATATACCCAGAGGAAATGGGGAGAAATAAGGGAAGAGGGAAGGGTATAGATGAAAACTGCCCAGGACAGTCCCCAGGGATTTACCAGTAGGAGAGTGCAATTTTTCAAGATGTTGTAGTGGACAATACATGACAAAGTGCAGGACAAGCGTCCATTCAGACAAATGACTGAAGCCAGTCATCTGTGTAAATACAGCACATATAAGAGGGTGCTGCCTTTTCAGATCTTGTACTCTGGGCAGATTGGGAGGAATTACGCTATGCAACACATGTCATCACATTTACTCCTTATTCAGGAGTCTTCCTGAATACTGAGAACTTTTTGCCTGAAAAAGGTAAAACAATCAGATAAGCAAAAGGTGTACCAAGGTATTAAAATATGCTTCTGTGATTTCTCAGAGATCTTGACAATATATAGCAGTAGGCATTGGTCCTGCCTTGACTAGAGTCGAACAACATAACCAGGGCATTCAGAAGTGATGAATGATTCGGGCTACCTCAGAAGCCTGCCAATATGCGTTTCAAGCGTGGTACCCAAACTTAGCAAGTGATTCGGAAATTGTAACTTCTGACTTGGTTGCCTTTCTCCATCCGTTTCTTTCTCTTGCCGTCTCGATTTTGTACACCAGTACATTATATCAAACATGCACACATGGTTTGCAGGTTTGAACATGGCACTGATTGGCATTTGACTTAAGAGCCGCCTCTGGAAATCACATTCAAGCTCTGCTTAGTGGTTCAAGTAGTGCTTAGTTCAAAATGCCCTTTCATTTCAAGATCCTTAGGAAGAAATTGCAAAGCCCCAAACAGGGCAAGGAATAAATGTCATGAGACGGTAAACAGCAGGTGAAAGGAACTACTGAGAACTATTCCTGGCCATGAAAAATACAAGATTAAAGCAGCCGTGAAAGTCAAAGGGAATGAATAGCTGCTTCTCTGTGGATTTTGAGCATGGGGTTAAATTCATTCTCAGTGGAAGCAATATTGATTTCAATCTCCCGTTTGTTTTAGTGTCCTAATCAGGCACGCATAACACCTAACACAGACTTGCAATCTCTGATAGGTCTCTTCCTACTGGCACACAGGTAGTCAGTAGTAAACAGCAGGTACGCTCCCTAGTTTTAGACTCGCAGTTTAGAATTAGATGCAAACAATGACATATTGGGAAGGAGTTTTGACACTGGCCTTCTTAATACAGAAAAATATTATAGCAATATAGAGGCTATACAAAGAGCCCAGACCGGTCCAGGGAATTTGACTATCCTGAAATGATGGACAATACCATCTAGAATACAGGAATTAGAGGGTTGGGATCATCAAGTTCAATCATGATCTCTGAGAGCAGAAGAGAAAGGTCCAAGATATAAACCACTGAATCCAGTGAATGCGTAAGCTCAGTATAGGCCATTAGTCTTAACCAACAGCTGCATGTTCATAGCAACCTGGGACAGCAAGTGACCTCCTGGGGTCACCAAGGCCAATGCAATGCTATCATAGGTGGCTGCATGATATAGTCTCAGCTCCTGCCTGTAGCAGGGCAGCCTTAGGGGTGCTGTGACCTCCCCTACCGCCCCCTGGCTACAGTGTCAAGCCAGTGTCAATGCACCCTCACCGATCTCGCCCGCCATGTCTTTGATGTTTAAATGTTTAGGGGAGGCTGCCTTTTCCATCTGCTTTGACACAGTGCCTTGATGTCACTTAGCCAAAGATCTGTCCAGTTGCCCCGGTGCACTTTAGCCTTAGGGCTACCCGTAAGTCCTACCGTTGCCCGCACTGGACTGCTCAACGTGCTCACCCCCTCCTGGGGCTTCTCAACGCGCTCACCCCCACGCCCGCATTGGGGTCTGGCTTGCGCTCACGCAATTGGGGCTCAGGCGGCCTTGGCCTTACCTAGCCCCCAGACCCCCTTCTTGGGCCTTACGCCCCACTGGGGCCTGTGCCTCACGCTCCCACGCTCTTGCCCCCAACCGGGGCCTGTGCCCCACGCTCGCCCGCACTGGGGCCTTGCTCACGACTCCCGTAATCGGGGCTCAGGCAGCCTCAGCCTTACCTGGCCCCAGACCCCTTTCCTGGGTCTTACGCCCACTGGGCCTTTTACCTGTGCCCACACTGGGCTCCTCCCAATACTCCCCACTGGGGCCAGGGTCAGGGCACCCCAAAACACAGCACCACTGTCCGGCACCAAACTGCTGTGCCTTCTCTGGCACCAGATTGCTGGGCCCTCCCAGGGCACCAGGAACCCCCACGCTACTGGGGAGCTCCTATGAGGCCTCCTCCACCCCTACAGCCTCACCCGGTCCTCCGGTGTAACAACAAACAAAAACCCTCAGCCAATCAGCCCCAACCCAAACTCTAGCCTCCTGGCTTAAAACGTAAACCCTAAGCCTTATTTTCCTTCCCTGCCAGGGCTCCTCTGCCTGCTTTTCTCACCCATGAACTGCTCCGGTCATCAGGCCTCCCACCTCTGCCTACTCCCAGCAGAGTTTGCTCCTTCACAGCTGCTAGAAGGGAACTGCCCCTTGGCCTCAGCCTAGACTGCTTATAAAGGCCAGGCCCTGCCCCCTTCCGGTCAGCTGACCTCTGGGGTTGTCCCAGCAACCCACACCTGTGCTGCCCTGGTGAGTGGCAGCTGCCCATATTCCTGTTATCAGTAGCAGGCACCCTAGTGCCCTGCTACACTGCCCCAGGTATCTAGAGCAAAGACTGGACTAAGCCAACAGGAGTAATCTGGTATGACTGCCAGAGACATAGCTCCCTGAAATGCCTTCCTTTCCATTTCAACAGCCAAAACATTTGTCCAAGCCCTGGTTATCTCCCCGAGTGCAACTTCATCGTTTCTGGCATCCCTCGTGCCCATTTCATACCCCTTCCATATGACAGTTGCTAACATGTCTCCACTCACTTGCTGATCTGAACCCATTATTCCCTTCTGCAAATTGCTTCACTGGCTTCCCTTCACCCAGTTTATGTCAAGTGAAATCTTCCAGGCCTTGCAGAGATCTCTTTGACCCAAGTCTTATGTCTTGTACTGTCTTTTCTAGCATGCAACACACCATTTCCCCCCAAATCAGCCCACTGCCAAAGATCGGGGTGCATGCATTAAGTGGGAAAGATGATTTTCAGCCTGGGGTTGGAAGCACTATGGTTTGGTGCCTGCTCCACAGTGCAGCAGCTCTGGTAATATTGTTCAGGTAGCTGAGGGAGTCAATTGACTCAATGACTTCTTTTTCTTCACGCTATAGGTGTTAAGGATCATCCCTCCTTCTTCATGGTTTTTACATTCCACTAACCTTTCTTAGGGCAATTGTGCTGTCTATTAGCCGACCCTGGGCTCTTTACTTCTGTCTTTTTAACTGTTTAGCAGTTTAGTTATTTTCAAAATCATAGCTCTAACTATGGAGACCAGCCTTCAGCAGCAGCAGCGAGGAGCTCAGCTTTAGTTAAGCATTTTCTTTATTCTCCCTTTCAAAAACAAGGTGCATGATATATTAGGGGGTGATATATGTGAAATATTTCATTTGTTGCTGAGTCCTCTTCTACTTTCTCCCTTCCCTCCAGTAACGCAAACCTTACCATCCTTTTCACATACTCTTATCTCTGAGTCTCCCCATATGCTGCAAGTCTGCATGCAGATGGCAGCCTTCTCCTCATTCAGACCACTTCTTTAGACTGCTTTATCTGGCAAGACTTATTAGCCCCATAAATAAAGTATCTTCTCCACAAATTGTAAGGTAAGAGGGAAAGAATGAAGTGATGAGGGGGGATTAGTAGTTGCAGTAGGAGTAGTAGTATTACAGTTATTAGCATTATTAGCATTACTATTATTGGTAGTAATGCTGATGATAGCAATGATGATGATGACAGTAATATGAATAATAACAATAACAGCAATAACAATAATGATGATTCTGTTGATGATGTGCTTGTTATAAGCAGGCCTATGTGTCCAGGACTATGAAGATTCATTTCCAAATAGAGGAGGGATTGCTAATATATAATTTTGATACATATACATATATACATATACATATATTTAAGTATAACTTGCTTTACTTACACCACTTCTGGGATGGAGGAGGTCCCAAATGAACAGGTTTCAGGGACCAAATACCAATGCCCTGATCCCAGGAATAACTCTGCCACAGGCACTGAGGCCACATCAGAGGAAATCTCTCCTGCTGCTGTCCCAGCACCCTCGGCACCAAACCTAGCACTGACAACACAAAGTGCCTTCCCAACATTGACCATTAGCTTGCAAAATCAGAACCTAAAGAGAGATGCCTCCTGCATGCATCTGTTATCGGTAAAGAGGTATAATAAAATAAAACATTTTTCCCATTCCAGTGAACTTCGAGGGATCAAGATAATAGGGAATAATCCTTTATTTGGATAGGCCAAACCTTGGCATGCAATGCTAAGGACCGGTGTGCTCCGGCCCTTATCCATTCTAAATTGTGCATCTCCACTGAAGTTCATGGAGATCCTCTGGTTTACACCAGCCAAGGGCCCGGCCCTGTATTTTACCTTGGCCTTTCCTGCATAGTCATTTAATACAAACCAAGGCCATGAATTAAAAAGAACAATTCATGACTGCTTACATTTGTACAATCGACGCCTGTCCAAATGGGACTTGAACAGGACAAAGCACAATGCACTTCCTTGTTTTTATTGGTTTCTTTCACTTCATGTCATGCCAACGAAGGTTGGTTTAGGAAGTTCTATTAATTAACTGCTGATGTTTTTTAACTGTTGTTCCCAGGAGGGTTACAATGACTTGGGATGACTGTTCTGTGGAAATTCTTTGTGGAACAGTTATACATAACACATATTCTCCTCATGACTGGTTTTGGATGGACTGGTTTTGAATTTTTTTTTTTAAGCAAAGGAGGTTATTTTTCCTTTAAACAAAAGTCACCTGTTTGCCCTTTGCTCATAAATCTTTTTTCTCTTATCAGGCAGCTAGAGCCCGTATGGTTTTTAGACTCTACAAAAGAAATATAGTCATATGCATGTTTGTGTGCTTTGCAAAACATTGTCGACCGGTCCAAACAAGGCTAAGCCTGCTTTTTAACACAAGCATTTCTGATGCTTTGATTGGCGGGAGATACTCAAAAAGGAAAACATTGTAACTATCTCTAGTTCAAGTCATCTCTGTCTAATGGAGCTTGGGCTCCGGCAGGTGTGGACCAGTAAATGTGAATGAAGTAGGCTTCTCCGCTAGTTTGATGGTTATTCTTGTCTCTCGCAGGGGCAGGCTGCATTTGACTGTAAAAATCACCATTTTGTTATGGCTAGTATCTGGGAGCCTTGAGCTTCACCAGTATATGAGTGATGACCTGTTGTTAAAGCTAAAAAGAGATCATCATCCTTGATTTTTCCTTCTTTGGGGTCCCCTGTTAGTAAAGCAAAGGCATCGTTCTAAAAGATGTGTGGTTTCTGGCTATCAGGCATTCCTATTCATTCTTAGGCTGCAAACAGATATTGCAATAGTCCAGGAAGAAACCATTTCCCTTAGGAGAAAGTGTAATCATTCATGTCTGTTGTCCCATGGCAAACCTGTAAGGCGAGGGACAGAAATTACACGTAAGCCAGTGTAAGTGATTGGAAACTGGTTCAAATCTGTAACACAACAGGAGTTCGGTGTGCATTAACTGTTTTGAAAATGGCCAAAATGGCCATGAACCCATTGGATGTTTAAGATGAACCCATTGGATGTAGTATCAGACTTAACTGATTTAGATTAAATTGGTTTACTGAACTTCTCTCCCAGATCCCCTCCAGATTCAAGTTAACTCACAGTGCCCCAGCATCCCAGAATGCTTTGCACCTCTCCCACAATATACCTCCCCACCTTGCAGGGTGGGAGGGCTAGCCTTGGTCCCAGCTGTCTGCTCCAGCAGAGCAGGAAGGCGTACTCTAGCGCCCTCCAGCTTCTGGCATGGGCCACTGCAGACATGGGGCTGCAGTTGCAGAATCAAAAGTGAATGTCTGTTCACTGGCTTATCAGTTCAATCTGCTCAGTTTAGACTAATCTGCAAAGATTAAATCAATTTAGCTTCAGGCTTTCTGACTTTCTATACTGAGCCCATAAGATTCATGGGATAAACAGAGCTAACAGTTTGTCATGGGACTTCGCAAAGTGCAACTGAACAGTTGTTCTGGGATTGAATCAGTGGCAGAAAAGCCACACTGCATTCAGCTGATCACTAAACCCTGACTTGGAGAGTGATGTGCATACACACCTATCCCTGGACTTTTCTATTTTGGCTTACAGGCACAGCTTGCCCCTGAACAAATGTGTCATTTGTTTCAAATCTCACATGCCTAAAGACAGACATCTACATCTGTACGTAGCCATGCAAAAAGTGGTCAGATTTTCAGATCTTTACTGAATGCCTATAACTCCTATTGAATTTAATACCAGTATAAATAAAAGCAGAATCTAAAGTATTTCTTTAAGTTTCCTTAGTTACAAAATAGAATAATAGTTCTCAGTAACGTAGTTCTCAAGTGAGCACACTCATTCAGTACTGACTCACATGGAAGGATTTCATTGTAGTAAATGAGGCAATGAATAGAAATGCTGGTAAGAAGCCAATTTTATTTCCTGTTCATGGGCAGATTTTGTGGGGGACTTAGAAGATCCCATGCCCCATCACATGCCAGGTCTAACCGCTCATGTAGGTTCCTAGCCAGAGTGCAGGACCTCCATCTAACCCAGGAGGTGCACAGCCCCACCAGGGGAGATGCCTTGTTGGACATGGTGCTGGCCATTGGAGATGACCTGGTGAGGGGGCTGTGGGTGCTCGACCACCTGGGCGACAGCGATCATTGCCTGCTGGAATTCACCATCCAGCACAAGGTGGCAAAGGCCTTCAGCAAGGCAGCAGCCCTAGATTTCAGGAAGGCAAACTTCAATGAGCTAAGGAGGATAGTTGGGGAAGCGCTGAGGTCCCAGAGGGGAGGGAAGCCAGGTGTCCAAGGAGAGTGGTCGATCCTTAAGGAGATGATCCTCCAAGCCCAAAGGAAGGTAATCCCAACGAGGATCAAAGGAAGCAGGAGGGCACACAAGCCCCCATGGCTCAACAAAAGCATCCGGGAATGTCTCCTTGCTAAAAAGGAGGCGTACACCCAATGGAAAGAAGGGGACATAACCAGGGAGGACTATACTGCAGTCGCTCGGAGACGTAGGGGGGCAGTCAAGAAGACCAAGGCAGAGATGGGACTGGGACTAGCTACCCGGATCAAGGACAACAAGAAGTCCTTCTTTAAATACATAGGGGGTAAAAAGAAGGTTCCGGGTAATGTGGGGCCCCTGCAGGACG
>NW_017728886.1:1464174-1468858 GCF_001723895.1 Crocodylus porosus | reverse complement strand
AACTATGAAACTATGATGGGGAAGAACATGCAGCAGTATCACTGATTATTGGGGAGGGGGAGCTAATTTTAAAAATTGGCTAAAAATGAAATATGTGATAACATATTCCATTTAATTTACATCGAGCTATTTTTATTTTAATGCAATTTCCCCCAATCTCATTTTTCCTCAGTGAGTGCTTCAGCCACTGGGATTTTATAAGAAAGGGGGGCACTACCATTGTTTAATAAATATGGCCATAGTTGGTGAGCTTTATACTGAACACCATGGTATCAGTGGCTGTATCTATATCTATCCCCTCTGAGTACATGCCAGGGAGACCCCCAGTGAGCCAAGCTATGCCCACTCCACACACACCACCTCCTAAATAAATGAAAACAGGCTACTAAAAAATCACGTGAAGAGAGACGTCTATGATGGAGATCACAGAGAGTGGAACAGGTTTTATTCTGGAAGAAAAATTGCGAGGCCATAATCCTTTCTTTGCATTATATCTACGATATGCCGTGCCTTATAGAAACAGACAGGTCTCGGGTGAGTTATACGTGAGACAAATTGGGCTTTAGGTGCTCATTTAATTGGCAAAAAGGAGAAAGAAGGAAGCAAGCTGTGGGTAGGAGGCTGCTTGTCGGAGGTGTGTTTATCAAGTCAGTGTTACAGGGTGGTACATCTCAAGCGTGGAACAGTTTGTTCCAGCTTCACTGCCTGGTATTTAAAGTGGACATTCCTTCTTTATGCTTGTTTTTTAAAACTACTTTGCTATTGCTTCCTAAGGCTCACATCTGTGCAAGTGCCTGACTTGCAGAGCACTTTTTTCTAATACTGCCCTGACCGCTCAGATGAACTCTGCCCACGTTACAGCTGAGCATACAGCTCGGCCACTCCAAATTCCTCATTGGGTTTGTAACTTTTCTTCAGAACTAACCTTTCAGAAAACCTAGCCACCCCCACTGTGCCCCACAGAGAGTCACAGGTGGTAAAGCTGACTCCCAACCCATCAGCAACCATAACCAGAAATCGCCCTTCCTCCCTTGGCCGGGAAACAGAAGCCAGAGTGTTGAAGACCTCGGCCGTTGTCCCCGGAGCCTGCCCAACCCAGCACACCACTGTAAAAAAGTATGTTTGCTGAATGTGACTTTTAACCCTGTATCTTTTGCATATATATTGTGCAGAGAAAAAAAATGGACCTGAATGTTTTCTGCTTTGCATTCTTGGCTGGTGTTTCGGGAACGAATAAGTGTATTTGCTAAATGCCAACGTATCAAATGCTTGGCATAGCTGTCTGATGAATCGTAGGGCTCTGCCAAATGAATTTAAGATAATGGTTAGGAAGTCAACAGAGCACGCACATGCAGGGTGCCTGTATCTCTGCCATCTTAATGGGGTGGGATTGAAATGCTGTCACAGTGCATTAAATATAGGCATATAACAGAGCTACTCTCACCAAGTCGTCCTCCCTCAGACAAGCTCCAAGATCCTTCTGTAGCCCCCATCTTGGTAATCCCTAATGCCCCACTCCACTTTGAACTCTAAAACCTTATCACCGACTGACTGACTTCCACAAATCCTTCATAATACATGCCAACCATCAAACCCTCCCAGTTTCTTCCCTAGCACTGCTGGAGAAACTCTCTGAACTGAAGAAAAACTTTCTCTGACTCAGGAGCAGGTGAACAGATATTTGGAAGGCAGAGGTAGAAATGGCATAGCTATCAAGAGGATCCCCTTCCCCATCAAAAGCCCCATTGACTTCACCAATTATATGTACTATCGAACACTTTTCCTCGTCCAACTCTGCCGTTCACAGAACATCCAAAGGTCAGAGCAAATCTATCGCGGCAGGGAGCCAACTGAGCATGCTTGCTGTTGGAAAGCACATTACCTGTTACAGCAAGGAATTTATAATGAACTAGTGATTTTGGAAATCTGGTTGATGATCCTTATCTTGAGACACCTGAAAAGCCCTTGATCCTGAAAGGGTGGGATCACTCAATATATATATTCTGAAACTCTGATCTCTTGAAGATATTTCAAGTTAGACCCACAGACTGAGGCATCACAAATCACGGGCTACTCTTGAAAATGTTGGCCTTCGTGTCACTGCGTTCAATAGCGCCATACAACATGTGACATGGACATCTCACACCTGCCATTTGGGGGAGATTCATCCTTGAGCAAAGACCCGGAACGGATATTCTGTGGAACACAAGGTACCAGTGACACTAATTTAAGTGATGACTGAATATTGGTCTATTCATCTAAACTGGTGATTCTCACCCAGGATGTCTTCTGATCTTATCGAGGGTGTCATGGGATGCCACCCAATGGTACGCACACATGGTTCACAAGATAAACCCAGAGGGGTCAAGCGGGAAGCCATAGCGTTAAAAACAGTCTGACTTCTGAAATTCTTTGCCACAGAAGAATTGCTCTACTATTTTTCGGTAGTCAAAAACAGAGTGAAAACTTGGAGCTGACATTTTCCGCAGGGTGCTTTAAGTCTGAAATGGCTGAGAACCACCAAGCTGAACAATGGTGAACTCCATCCCTAAAAGTGACCGTTCACATAGCATTAGGGCCAAGGATAAACGTATTATAATCATATTGTTGTAGCCAAACACGATTCTGTCAAGAAAAAGAGGCTAGTAGTTGAATTTTGAACACCCCCCTCATACATACATCACTGGAGAACATTACCTGACATCTCTGGGACTTGCTGTTGCATTTCTTTCCCTGTAATATGGCATTTCTTTCCATGCAAATGTGATGCATTATGGCAGCTTTTTGTTCACTTAGAACTTCACACAAACAGGTTATTTTGCACAGTAGCGGCAATCCCATCACACATTGGTTGAAGTTACAAGTGAAAAGATCTGATTAGAAACATTCTTCCCTCCCCTCGGACTTCATAAACGAGGTTGCTAGGGAGAAAATAACTTCCTTATTTCCAAGCTCACAGCTGGATTTATCATCTGCCAGCCAAGGAAAACAAAGAAATAAAGAGCACAAATATGCATTGGAAGTGTCTTTAATTGCAGTGGCTTCCACAGTTTACATAGCAAAGTAAGACCTTAGATAGTAGAAAGAGTAGGGTTAATTGTAAATTAACCTCTTTGTTTTGGATAGCCTCATACATAAGAAAAACAATACCCACCAGTTATGATGGAGAGACATTTCCAAAGCGCCTAAGTGACATTGGCATTTAAGTCTTTTAGGGTGCATCTACAGTCACCCTGCATTGCCGTAGCAATCACATGCATCTTCACGTGACTGGCAGCTACTTCGCCACAGCAGCACACTCCCCCATTTTAGTGTGCCACTACGGCGAAGTAGCCGTGAAAAATAACTGTGCGCCGCGTGTATGGTGCAGTACGGGCAGTTACTGCGCCCTGCTTTAATACTTCCAAAAGGAAGCACGGCAGTAACAGCGTCACCATAGGGTGGTGTGTAGGCATGCCCTTAATGATCAAATGAGTTTTAGACCCGCATATCATGCCGGACCAAATCCAAAATGCACTCAGCTGCCAAATTACAATTGGCTTCAATTGCCATTTGGATGGAACTTTTATACATATATAAATGTGTGTATATCTATATATATATCTAGATATAGTTATAGATAGAATATCTATATAGATAATATAGCCATATTTATATAGCTAGTATGTCTATATCTATTTCTATATCTATAGATATGTATATATATATCTATAGGTACGTATATGTATGTTTACCCAAATGCATATGTATCATGTGAGTCCCAGTGAATGCTCTAAGAAAACCCACTATAATTAGTTAGCTACCTGTGGATCTCTTAGCCTTTAATATGATGAGAACAGGGCTGCTATGGTGCCTTCAATTCTGTTACTGCTCATGACAAGAATTTCTTCCATGTTGGCTCAGCTGAGCATTTAAGCACCTGGGTCTGCCTAAGGCCACTTGAGATTCACAAATTAGGTACTCGCAAGGCAGCAAGTGTGCTCTGAGCATATCTACACAGGCATCCAGAGCATGTCCACACCAGAGCTTGCCTAATTCTTGCTGGCATATGCTCAATGCTAGAGCAAGCCAGCTATATTGCACTTCCATTTGAGGAGGTGGTATGTGTGGAGTGGATATAGCCTGGCTCACTGGGGGTCTCCCTGCCATGTACTCAGAGGGGATAGATATAGATACAGCCACTGATACCATGGTGTTCAGCAGAAAGTTCACCAACTATGGCCATATTTATTAAAAAATGGTAGTGTCCCCCTTTCTTATAAAATCCTAGTGGTTGAAACACTCACCGAGGAAACATGAAAGCAGGGGGAAATTTCATTAAGGTAAAAATATCTTGCTGTAACACTAATGGAAGGTGCAAAGGAGTTGACCACAGAGGAGGAGACGAGAGGTTGAGAACAACACAGATCAGGTCAGTGGAGGCTTCTCCACAGTGGACGGATCTACATGTGCACTTTAAAGCACGTTCACCTGTTTTAATATGCATTACTCACAACAAAAATGCACTTTTGGTATTGCAAATTCAAATAGGCTCACGCACATTAAAGTGTCACTAAAAACCATGCACTTTAGTTTCATAGTCAGCCGGGTTGGAAGGGACCTGAGCAGATCATCTAGTCCGACCCCCTGCTGTGGCAGGAAAGAGTACTGGGGTCAAACGACCCCAGCAAGGTGTTCATCCAGC
>NW_017728886.1:1460347-1464074 GCF_001723895.1 Crocodylus porosus | reverse complement strand
CTGACTAGTTTGTAACAGGCAACTAGATCCCCCCTCAGCCTTCTCCTGTGGAGGCTGAACAGGTTCAGGTCCCACAGCCTGTCCTCGTAGGGCCTGCCATGTGGGTGGCCTCCTTTGGACCCTCTCCATGCTGTCCACATCCCTCCTGAAGGGCGGTGCCCAGAACTGGACGCAGTACTCCAGCTGCGGCCTGACCAGTGTTTCATAGAGGGGGAGGATCACCTCCCTGGACCTGCTTGAGATGCATCTGTGGATGCACGACAAGGTGCGGTTGGCCTTCCTGACCACATCCCCACACTGCCGGCCCATGTTCATCTTGGCATCAGTGATGACTCCAAGATCCTTTCCTACCTCTGCACTGACGAGAAGGGAGTCCCCAACCTGTAGGTATGGTGCTGGTTGTTCCTCCCCAGGTTCATCACCTTGTACTTGTCAGTGCTGAATCCCATCCTATTCTCATCCGCCCACCCTTGTAATCTGTCTAGGTGTGATTGGAGCCTATTCCTTCCTTCTAGTGTGCCCACATCCCCACACATCTTAGTGTCATCGGTGAATTTGAACAGGGTGCTTTTTACCCCCTCATCCAAGTCACTGATGAAGACGTTGAACAGTGCGGGCCCGAGGACCAAGCCCTGGGGGACCCCACTGCTCACATCCTTCCAGGCAGAAAATGACCCATCCACCACCAGTGTCCCGGTGCGGCCCTCAGCCAATTTGTGACCAATCTGACTGTATAGGTGTCAGTGCCACAGTCCCCTAGTTTTTTAATGAGAATGGGATGAAAGACAGTGTTGAAGGCTTTCTTGAAGTCCAGGAAGTCTATGTCCACTGCTACCCCTGCATCTAAAGATTTTGTGACCTGGTCGTAGAAGGCCACCAGGTTGGTCTGACAGGACCTGCCTCTAATGAACCTGTGTTGATTGCCCCTGAGCATAAGCCCCCATGCTGGCCCCTCACGGACATGCCCCAGGATAATTCTCTCAAAAAGCTTGCCCAGGATTGAGGTAAGACTAACTGGCCTATAGTTCCCCAGGTCTTCCTTCCTCTCTTTTTTGAAAATAGGAACCATATTGGCCCTTTTCCAGTCCTCTGGCACCACACCAGTGCACCACAAGTGCTTGCAAAGCCATGCAAGGGGTCCCGCAATGACCTCTGCCAATTCCCTCAGTACTCTAGGGTGGAGATCTGAGGGAATTGGCATAATTGGACCAGCTGATTTTAATACATCCAGTCCCTCCAAAAGTTCCTTGACTAGGGCTTTGCTGACCCTAGGCCTGGGTGCGCCTCCCCTGGGGCCTATGGGGGTCCCAGTGGCGGGGGGAGGGTGACTCGGTCTCTGCTCAGGAAAATGGAGGCAAAGAAATTCTTAAATAGATGAGCTTTGTCATCTGGTGTGACAACCAGATTTCCTAGAGTGTCCTGCAGGAGCCCCACGTTACCCGGTACCTTCTTTTTACCACCTGTGTATTCAAAAAAGGACTTCTTGTTGTCCCAGTTCCAGCTCCGCCTTGGCCTTCCTGACCGTTCCCCCGCACCCTCGAGCAACCGAGGTATAGTCCTCCCTGGTGATGGCCCCTCCCTTCCATTGGGTTCCCGGATGCTTTTGGTAAGCCATGGGGGCTTTTGCACTCTCTTGCCCTCATGTGCATTAAAATAGGCTAATGCATATTTTCCTAGTACCTCATAAGGAAGGTACGAGACTTAATGTCTATTAATTAAAGTGCATTAATGCACATGTAGACATACCCGGTGTGTCTCAAGAACGTCCTACATGTGTCTCTCACCTTAAGAGTGGGTCAACACTAGAAAAATGAGTGTGTTTATCACAGCAATCCAAAAAAAATGGTGTTGCTATACTTGACAGGGTTTATGCTGTTCTACCAGGTTTTCATGACCTCCATGTACAAATGAAGCTCGGTTCCTATCAACACCAGCATGGTTGCACTATTATTTAGTGCAGTGATGCAGACAGTAATGTTTCGTGTGGACAAGGCCTGCCAAGGGGAAAGAAAAAAATTCAGCTTCTACATTTATCCAGAAAACAAGGGTAATTGTTTGTCCAGTGGCCAACTCTCCAGTGGGAAGAAGAACAAGAAAAAGCAGTTTCAGGTAGGACTCTGAAGAACTATGTGATCATAATAACTTTTAATCACAACCAACCTGGGCAGGTTTCAAACACAGGACAGTTATATCTACCCTGAAGCTCAGAGAAGGACTACAACGTAGTAGAAGGGTACAGGTTGTACCCATGGTGGTCTA
Organism: Crocodylus porosus; assembly: GCF_001723895.1. Taxonomy (NCBI): domain Eukaryota; kingdom Metazoa; phylum Chordata; order Crocodylia; family Crocodylidae; genus Crocodylus; species Crocodylus porosus. The sequence goes on along the minus strand of NW_017728886.1, from coordinate 1,461,815 downwards.
AGGACAAAAGCAGACAAAGTTCTTTGGGTAAATCTGATATCTTTTCCAAAAGCTTGCAAAGAAGAATTTTTTCCAACTATTTGAGTCAGTCTAATAAAAGATAGCAGATTTGCCCAAAAAACCTTGTCTGCAGTGTACTACAGAGCTCCAAGTTAGCTTTAAATTAGCTAGTACTGCCAGCAGTTTAGTTGTGGTGGTATGGAGTTCAACATGGGATAGATGCCTCTGTGACTGCAGTGTAGGTTATACCCACAGAGGCAAGAGACTTAACTACCCATTACTATTCCACTAAGACAACTTATGAAACATGCATGCTCTAATTGCTCAGATTAATTTCCACTGATTAATTATTAAAAGAAGGGAGAGGGGTCTAAGATACTAATATTACTATTGGTTTGAATGTTTTATTTATACGGGACACTCTGTACAAGACAAAATTAAATATACCGTTCAAGGCTGTGTTTCCCACAAAGGTGGCATATTACATATGACACCTTATAATAACAGGCTCTCTGTTGAGCTCTGCATCTGAATATACAATATGTCATGTCTGTTGTCAATTAGTTTGGGTTGGTTAGTTTTCAGCAGAGGGCATATTTATAACATTACAGAAGGCACGAGAGTAAAATCGAGCCATGCACATGCTATAATTTGGGAACATTATGGATTGTTTAATGTAGTTTGGCAGAGCTGCCGCTTTGTTTACATTCAGGAAGTCACATTTGTTGGACAATGGAAAGAAATGGAAAACAATGAAAAGGGAAAAAGTAGGGGTTGTGTTTTGTGTTGTTGTTTTTTTTAATGCAGGCAAGCTGCTGGGACAGGATGTGATTCTGCATATATTTGTGGAAGGGTTTCTGCGTTACCGCAGATGTATAAAGCAAACAGAGCCGGGTGGTTTCTATGCTTGTCCAGTCCAGAAAAGGGATCTATGTGCAACAGTATGGGCAGAATTCAATTTTACTTAATGAAGAGCCAAAGCTCAGGAGTGATTCTTTTACCCCTTCTGGGTGTGAAAGTGTCCCCGTTATAGGAACAGGAAGATGCCCATTTGCAGTCGGCGGGGGGCAGTAAAAAAACTTTCTAATAATTTGGTCAAGTAACTCAACTTTAGTCAATACCTGCACTTTGGCTTGTGTCTTAACCGGCACAGGAACACTCAAGTGGGTTCATGCCAATGATAGCACCTTATGCGATCAGTGATAGTGGTGTTATGCTGATGCTTCACAAGGAAGAACAAAATAGGAGTAAGTGTTACTGTGACCCAGCAGCCTGCGTTCCCTTCGTGAAGGGAAGTGCCCAGGGGTGGACCCAGGATTTCCCGAAGAGGGGTGCGGGATCAGCAACCTGTGCTGCAGCAGTGGCTGCAAGCCCTGCTCCCGGCCTCCTCCACCCCCACCAGTGCAGCCAGATGTTTTATAGTTTCATAGTTTCTAGGGTCGGAAGGGACCTGAGCAGATCATCTAGT
>NW_017728886.1:1433015-1459692 GCF_001723895.1 Crocodylus porosus | reverse complement strand
CCCTCGTCCAAGTCACTGATGAAGATGTTGAACAGTGCGGGCCCGAGGACCGAGCCCTGGGGGACCACACTGCCCACATCCCTCCAGGGTGAACATGACCCGTACACCACCACTCTCTGGGTGCAGCCTCCAGCCAGTTGGCTACCCAATTGACTGTGTGGGTGTCGCCACCACAGCCCCCCAGTTTCTTAATGAGAACAGGGTGAGAGACAGTGTTGAAGGCCTTCCGAGAGTCCAGGAAGACTATGTCCACTGCTACCCCTGCATCTAACGATTTGGTGACCTGATCATAGAAGGCCACTAGGTTGGTCCTGCCACTGATGAACTCATGTTGGTTGCCCCTAAGCATGGCCTCTGCTGGTGGTCCCTTGTGGATGTGTGCCAGAATAATTTTCTCAAGCAGCTTGCCTAGGATCGAGGTAAGACTAACCGGCCTATAGTTTCCCGGGTCCTCCTTCTTCCCCTTTTTGAAGATGGGAACCACGTTGGCCATTTTCCAGTCCTCTGACACCTCACCAGAGCACCATGAGTGCTCGTAAAGCCGTGCCAGGGGTTTTAAGTCCCTACGGCAAATGAAAATCCCCTCTCCATCTCCTTCCTGCCCCTTCTCACCCTCCAACTCCAGTGCCTGCCACTGCTACTTTCTCCACCCCTGGGGGCTGGGGAAGCTCCAGACCGAGCTGGGCTGAGCAGGGGCTGGACTCAGCTGCGGAGGAGACAGTGGCAAGACCCTGGCGGGAGATTACGCAGATCAGGTATGGGGAAGGGGAACTCTCATCCATCCTTGCTGCCATTGTCCTTATCCCTAGCAGAACTCAGCCCCGAGAGGTGGGCAGGAACAACACTGATATCCTCCCTACCCCCATGCAGCAGGGCAAGTTGAGGGAGGAAAGGGGCAGAGGCGGGGCATGCCTTTGAGCAGGAGTGGGAAGAGAAGCAGGATTCTCACATGCTTTAGAGATTTCTAAAAGTCCCTGGAGACTCCTATGATGCAGTACAATCCAAAAAGGGTGGGGCGGTGTACAGCCCACCCACTGCACCCTCTCTGGATCCACCCCTGGAAGCGGCAACCTCTTTCAGGAGCCATTCCTCTAACCTAGGAAAGAGAGTTATCACTGAGTTAGAACCCTTCATTCCCCAAGGGCCAGATGATGGCTCTTAGGTGAGCTCTGAACGGGGTGGAAGTATATCACCAGCCTTCAGTTCCTCTGGGCTCCCCACACGGACAGAGAGAACCAGGCAGTAGGAAGTAACAGTTCATTAATACATGTAGTGGTCTCGTGGAAACGTATTAAGCACATTTGTTTCTCAACGTCTGCTGATGGAAACTTGGGTTGTATCCAGCTAGCTAGATTTCAGGTAAACAGGGAACTTTTTAATGCAAACCACATGTGGCTATAATTACTGATAATGGTATACTTGGATGAAGGGGTTTCGACTCAGCAGGAAAAGAAAAAGCAGCTTTCATAGAAATGATGGACACAAACACCCAATGATGAAGGCACTTCAACTGTCTTCTCAGCTTGGTTTGGAGAAATACACAGAGGCTCGAAGGCTTAGCTCTGCTCCCCCTTTCTAAACCTCAGCTCTTCTTACACCTCCCAGATCTAACCAAAACAGTCCTCCTTCCCTTAGTCCTAGCCTTGCTCTTCTCTAGCCCGCAGCAATTGTCTCTTATGGCCTGACAAACATCTAAATGTCCCCGCCTCTAAACTATTTTGTGCTCTCCGTCAGACGCTCTCCCTGTGTTGATGTGCTCCTGCGGTGCGGGGTTCTCAGGATTGACGCTGTATATAAGGGTGTATATACCAGCTGTATCTCTAAGTCTCACAGGTATCTGGCTTTACCAAATTAGGAGAGCCATAAAGCTATATTCTTTTGTTCTATTATTCTTTGTTATATCTGGTCCCTGTTACACTTCTGCAGTGCCAGAAGTAAAAAAAACACACCTCCCCTCCTAAAACACTCCCCTCACAAACATTATTTATCACCTGCTACCACCCTATGAGGTAGGTGTAATTATCGCCATTTTTGTAGATAAATGAGGCAGAGAGAGATTAAGGGACTTGCCAAAGCCTGTAAAATACATCTGTGGCAGAGCAAGAGCTAGACTCAGCCCACTCCCTGTTCCTCCTTGCTTTAAGAAAAGTTTTTGATTTCACAAGTCTGGATCTGGACTTGCTGATCTTCGAACAGCCAAGACATGAGGAGCTTTCTGCGAACAGAAAAGGCTTCTCTTCTTGGGAACTGGAGGCATTAAGAGAGAAGGGTATATGTCCAAAGACTTTTAAAATTAAAAATAATTTCTCTTCTGTTCACGTAAAGCTTGGCTCATCTGTGATAACTAGTGATAGAGTCTGAAGCTCATGCATATGTCTGCATACTTAGAGAATCTGCTATAGCTGGTCCAGAGAGAATTAAATTTTACTCTGAAAAATAAATCTGAAAGAAAAAAACTAAATATTTAATGTGGATGAAAGGAGGCAGTATGCAGACTGGATATTGGGAGGGCAACATTTTGCAGATACAAAATCATGTTACAATGTCCTTTTTGATATTTGCTCCCAAAGAGATAATGATAAACTTGATAATGAAAACCACTTTCCTGTTGCCAAATACCAGTGTTACTTTGATCTGCTCGAATCATCCTTTGACCAATCTGATCCAGGTCTGCAAGTTTTAGCTATAAATACGTCTCGCCAAGAGGTTCCTCTTGCAATCTTAGCTGCGGTTTTGATAGCCTCTGGCTAGATCTCCAGAATATAATGTTTAAGCACGTGCATTTTATTTATCTGTAAGAAATATCGCATACCACAGACGTGTGTCTCTTAAAAGCCAGATACTACAGTTCCTCTGTCTTCTTACAACTGTGAAGGTGCATCACTGTCCTCTATTAGTATACTTAGAAGTATAAGTATACTGCCACAGGTTATTCCCATATCAGAAAGAAAATAAACTAGATCACTGTAGATCACCTTTATATTATCAGGACTGCACCCAAACTAGGAGTTATATCGGTATAATTATATTGGTTAAACAAATCACACCCCTTACTGACACTTATACCAGTAAGAAATCTTTGTGTGGACTGTCTTACTACCCCCTCCCTATACTACTGATGATGTATGCACTGGAACCCGTGATCAATGAAAACGAGCGTGAGACATTAAATATATCCCTTGAGCAGGACTTCACTTTTATGGCTTGGCTTTCTGGCAGTGGGGGAGAAGAAGGGCAAAGGCAATATCCAAAAAAAAAGGAAAAAATGCAGGTGCCGCTTCTTTCATCGCATCGGTAGAGATAATTGCAGGACACAGAAGAGATCCAGAAGCAGAGCTCAAGCAAATGCTGGCAGGTTTATTGATTTTTCCCAACGCATGATTTGGCAGCGGTGGCTCCTGCTTTCAGGCACTGTACATACAAGGCAGTGGCGAAGAACGTGTGTCGAGGTTGTTTACACCGTGGACGGCCGATCTGAAGCATGCCAGGATTTTCTTCCCGCCGGCCGGCACGCAGCCTGTCATCCTGTTGTGCTGTAAATTGTGTAACTGGGCAGGCTCCTGCCCTCTCTCCCTGACTGGTGGGAACAGGAAGGCGCTGTTCTCGCAGTCCAGGGTCAGCTCAGTCATAAGATGGGCTCACTGCCGTTCCAGTCGATAACAGCTCCCTTCCACCTGGGGGTAAGAGAGATCATTTTGTGTTAGCGCATACATCTGCCATTGGAGAGAGGGCCAGAAAAATCCCTGGGAGAGTCCAGGGAGGACGTCTTTGGAGTGATCAGGTACATCTTGGTCGTTGCCGTCCCTGTGAGATGTATAAAAATTAATCCTTACCAACCACTATGCTCTAACCTCTTACAGGTTGCCAGTTACCCCGTATGTTCCTTTATAGAGAAAGCTGTGAGTAGCCGATTTGCATTTTTGACCCTGTGTCTATCAACCCCCCACAGAAAATAAAGCACACCGGTGAATATGCTGTTATCAGCCAAAATACTGCGATGCCATACTTGTTGCTGACATCACTCTGTCTCCTAAGACGTTTGTCACTCTACCGTGAAAATGGCTTTTATCATAAGATGTCAAGACAATCTCAGATAGAAAAAACCCCACAACCTGTGGCAAGCGCAAGGATGGCTTTGGTAGCAATGCTCATTTTCCGTTGATTTGCAAACAATTTCCCTAGAGCTATTTAATGCAGGCTGAAAAACATCCCATTGCTGTTCCCTTTCCCCAAGAGCTTGGGCCACAATTCCAGCACGTCAGTAGTTTTCTTTTAAGGGTCATCAGAGATGCCACACTGTCAGATGCCTTACGGATAGGTCCTACAAAAGCCTCTTCCTGACTGGCACAACAGGTATGGCACAGGCAGAGGCAGTTTGACCATCTCCCCATGCTATCTTGTTGCAGTATACCTCGACATCAGCTTCGGATTCAATTAGACTTCATCGGAGTACTCATCAAAAGCGAATCTGTTCACTTGGAGCTTCATCCAAAACCTCTGGAAGTTAATAAGTGTGCTTCCGCTGATCTCAACAGAAGCTGTATCGCACGCGTGCTGCACACTTGTGACCAAATCCAAATGGTTTTCATAGGAAAGGCACAAACCGACTGTCAAGCCAACCCTGCTCCAGCAATCACCAAACCACTTCAGCTGCTTTGATTCAACAGGTGCCTCCATTTTGGTCTGGAAAGACCCTTTGATGCCTAGACTAAGGTTTCTGGGCATACTCAGAGATGATGCAGACACAGTAGGGGTGGGCAAAATGCAGCCCGTGGGCTGGATGCAGCCCTCCAGGCCATTTTATCCGGCCCACGGGGCCCCTAAAAAATTTAGAAAATGAATATTTACCTGCCCCTGGTTGCCTGTCATGCAGCCCTCAATGGCTTGCCAAAACTCAGGAAGCGGCCCTCCGCCCAAAATAATTGCCTGCCTCTGAAATACAGCATATAGATCCTCTCTCAGAGACAGTGCAATCCAGATCAGAGCGGGGACGTGGTGCCTACAGTGTGTCAAATCCCTGATCTGTTATGCCTCCAGAGGATATATCTACTGGCTGACGGAGGCAAGCAGCACCATTCAGTTCACTGAAAACCGCAACACCCCCAGTAACGTTTAGTCTTCAACATGGTGATGTCCCCCTTTTACACAGTAGCCCTATGGCGCGTACATGCACTAAGCAGCAGGAGACCTGGGCACTGAGTCCTCAGTCTAATGGGACTCAAACACACATCCCCCATTTCTCAGGGGAGCATACAAAGCACGAGGCTATGCAAGCTGGGCCTCTCAGTAGCGAGGACTGCAACGTTGATCAAGCCAGAAGAAAAGAGGAGAGCAGAGGGTGCTAAAGAGCAGGACTCAGGAACCCAGTGCTGAGGCCACCCCCGGGGTTCCCATTCCTTGCAATTTCCATTAGGCAGTTATTGATTAAAAAATCAGAAACATGTCCAGCCCCTGGGATTAGAAGCCAGGACTCCTACATTTTGCTTGTTCTCCTTTTAGCTCCATGGCTCTTGCAGCCTTGATTTCCCAGCTTCACTGGGAGGAGGAGTAATTGCAATCCATGCCGCCTTTGCTACAGCTTGCTGGTATGGCCACTCCTGGAAAGTAGAAGATGCTGATTTGAGTCCTCTCAAGATGAGTTACAGGCCCTCCACTTCCTGGACGAGTGGTCTAACCTCTGGGCTCCCGTGCAAAAGGTAGGCACCACCACAACTACTCCGTTCAGGAGGGAGCTGGTGCTGTGGGTGCTTCACTTCGCCCTGGACTGAGCTGTTTTTCAGTGTGAGTTATCAGGTGTCCCTTTTGCTGCAGCCAACAAGGGCTGCAGTCCTGATTCAGGCCATTCAGTTCTGCAGAGAGCAGGAGTCTGGGCTCACCCCTGTTCCTAATGTTTCCTATCGGCTTGCCCTAGCACCCACCTGCTCAGCACAAGGGCTCTCTGAATCCCCCTTTTGGAGCAAATAAATATCTCCATTAACTGTACGGGGAACATCAGTGACAAACTAATGTTCAGGCACTGCAACTGAGAGATATACGATCTGTTGAATCTGCATGTGTGAATCTTGAGTTATTTTCTGTTGAATCCACTAATGCCAATGTATGTCTAGTTTTACTTTATGTTTATAACATGTTCTGTGTCAGCTAGTCGGACAGCACTTTTTTGCACACTCGTGGCTGGATGACTTTATTTGTGAATGCTTTGGACCAACATAATATCCATGCTTTTGTTAGAGGCACCTATGAAAATGATTTGGCTCTGGCCCTCCATCTAGAACAGGGGTGGGCTATAAGCTGCATTGGGCTTGTGGTGGACTCCATTTCCCAGCAGCCCCTGCCCGTGTTGCTGTGGCTAGTTTCCAGTAGTGGCAGCGCCATGACAGCATGGGGCCAGGGTTTCCATGGAAACTGGCCCTAGCAGCACTGGCAGGGCACGCAGCTGGGCAGGGAGCTGCTCCGGGGTTGGGATCTTGTGGCGATGACAGCGTGGTCCAGAACCAGGGCAGAGCCGCAACCCTCTGCCTGCACGACCCAGGCAGGGGTGTGCAGGCAGCAGATCGTGGCTCTCCCCTGGCTCCGGACCATGCTGTCATCAGCATAAGAGCCCAGCCCTGGCTGAGAAGCCCCTCCTGGCCCAGCCGCATGCCCTGCCAGCGTTGCTGGGACCGGTCTTCGTGGAAACCCTAGCCTCACACTGTCACGGTACCACTGCTGCTGGGGTCTGCATGGAAATCAGCCGCAGTGACATGGGCAGGGGCTGCTGGGAAATGGTGTCTGTCCACCAGATGGATCTGCCATTTTGCCCAACCCTGGTCTAAAATAACATTCATAAAGGTTCGGCTGTGTTTTTTAGGTGCGTGGTGCATGGGAGAAACAGCACTTCCTGTGTGGTCCCTGCATGCCACGAGAGCCATTGGCTCCACAGAGGCTGTCACAAGAACACATCTGCGTTGTGTTACTACAAAACCCAGAAACCACAGAGGAAGGGAGGAGCTAAGGAGTTAATAAAATATATTGCTGAATTTAGATGATAAAGCAGGATCAAAGTTTCATTGCTTGCGAGACAGCTAGCAGATGCTATTTCCGCCAGCGGAGAAGGAAAACATGGGAGGATGGGTGCTGTGATGTAAGAGGACAGTGGGGATGAGAGTCATTTGCACGGCATCTCCAAAACAACCCAAGGACGCACATTCCAGACATCTTTTGGTCGGCCTCTGGCGGCTTGCACAGCCGTCTTGCGCTGGAAGCAACAACAGAAGAGCGCATATTTGCTGTCTACTCTTTGGTTGGGCGCCGCAGCTGGAAACAACGCCAGCAGGCGTTTGGTTCTCCTTAATTCTCTGAAGTGCTCACTTTCTGCCTCAAGTGCAAGGCACACTACTTCGACGATGACTTTTCCAAATTAAGTAGCAGCATGCACATAACTTCCCTTCCCATAAAACGTCTACCAAACACTCCCCCTCTGTCATAAAAATGTCCCAAATAACAAACCGCTCCCTCAGACATGCACAGTTCTTTCCCTGGGAAGAGGACAACAGAACAAACGCGTGGCAGATGTTGGCTGTGTTGTTTGCTGCGTTACTCGGTGCTCGGACAGTGCGGTAAGAGACACAGCATAGGACTATTTATAGAATACAGTAGTGGGAAAGAAAGGGATCAGAAGTGCTCTCTTCAAAATCCCAGTCTTCGACATGTTCTCACTTCTGAAAAACGAGATGGGGAAGAGGTACCATTTTCTTCTGGTACGAAATCTTGTGGCACTAGGGATCAATGCAGACTAATGCATTTTTTTTTAATAAGTTATTTTTGAACTATTTCCCTTCTCTGTCTAGCATAAAATATTTCCCCTCTTTCTCAGGCAGCAAAACTCCTTTATAATCACCTCTGGTCCCTGTAATCTGTTTAGCTCATAGATTCCAATTACACATACAAACGCACAGCATTTGTTTTCCACGTTTCCTTTCTGATTTGTCATAATTGTAACGAAGCGCTTTCAGATAAGGAGGGAAAGAAAGAAACAATAGCCCCGGCCAAACTTGCTATTCCAACAGTGATTGCTGACGATGGTTTGGATAGGGACAATCCTGCCTCAGGGAGGAGGGAGGACTAGATGATGCGCCAGCAGCCTCCACATCATGTCTATTCAGGATCCTCGTGTTTCAAAATGGCGGCAGGGGCGCTTGAATTACAGTTCATTGGATGAGCTTTGGGTCACACATTTCCACCACCAGTTTGAACTGTGTGATGCTGTGAGCACTTTAATTAGAGCAGCTCTCAGAGTCGCTCTAGTTAAAGCATGTCCCCACCCCAGAGTGCATGCATAGACGCCCTGTGATTCTGTGATATACTGCTAGCAGTCCACAGATGCCAGCCAGAGCTAATCTCGACAGATGGATCAAGGGGGACAACCCTCTACCCTGAGAACTGACCCCAGCGAAACATAATGATGGGTCATTTTTATTTTCCTCCTTTAAAAATTAAAGCAGCTAAACAAAAGAAGAAGGGGATGGGGAAAACACTCCATATAGCTATATTACAATGTGACCATAGCATGAAAAAAAATCCAGAAAAAAGAGATTTTAATGGCAACTTTGCTTGCTCTAGATTGCTAACAACTGTGTTTTTTTGGACATAAGTTTTTATAACTAAACCATGGTTTGTTAAGATTCGGTTTAGCCGGGACACGGGAATGCAATGCATCTGATATGTGCAATGAACCTGTGTTAAAACTGTCTTTTCTAAATTTCTGAGTGTAATGTGAGCTTTGAATTAACAGTGTTTGACAGGTAACCTCCTAGTTTGTTTGCTATTAAAAGAAAAAATGAGGAGCGGGGAAAAGATTACAAAAGAACCTCAAATTATTTGGCTTGTTGGTTTAACAAGTGCTGCAGACTTCCTCAATGAGGCTTGAAAGCATTTTGTTTCAGAGATATTTGGTTAGTAGACTTTCCAAGCTGTGCTGTGGAGCAGGCACATCTACATCCATTTTGTTGTATGTGTAATGCCCGATTCACGTCCCATTGATGTCACTGGAAATATTCCCATTAAGTGCAATGTAATTTAGAGCTTATTCAATAGCTGCAAATCCATGTCACCCTCCTATTAAGTCCTGGTGTATGCCCTTCAGATATGTGCGTGAAATTCTGTCCGTCATAACAGGAAATGGGTATAGATTTGAGAATGGCATCTGGCCTAAAATTTACCTGGCACATCAAAAACTACGTCTACTATGCAGATTCAGTGCCACTTTTCTAATCAAGACTTTGGTTCAAAATCCTGTGTTTTGAGATGCTATATATGGCTGGTGTCACTCATGAGTGATACTACCCATAGAAATGTCTGGTTTAAAAAGAAGAATGTTTCAGAAATTCAGAATCATGGGGAAGTAAATGTTACAATGGAAAAGCTTCTCATGAGCATCATTCAAATCATAGATAAACAGGGCTAGAAGACTTCAGGAGGGCATCTAGTCCAGGCCTCTGCCCAAGGCAGGATCACCCTTGTCTAAACCATCCCAGACTGATGTTGTCTAACCTGCACAAACATTTCCAGTGATGGAGATTCTCTAGTGTCGCTAAGTAATCTGTGTGAGTGCTTACCCACCTTTATAATGACTTCTATTCTGTCAGTTGTATAAGTTAATTATTCTACTATAATAAAAGCCATGGCACTTTCACCTATGTGTCTGTCTGTCCATAATGCTCCGGGCCAACTGCGCATGCGTGGCCCAGAGCCTAAGGACAGACAGACATAGAGGAAGAGGCAGAGGCAGTCAGGGCCAGGGTGGGAAGTGGCACAGGGAGACCCCCGGGGTGGGGGTGTGGCATGTGGCGCGGGCAAGGGGTCGTGGCATGCTGGGGAGGTAGTGGTGAGGAGGCCACAGGGTGGTGCATGGGGAGCAGGTGTGGGTGGTGCCCGCTGGCTGCAGCACACAGCTGCAGGACAGGGCGCACCCCCCACGTGCCTGCAAGTCACACCCCCCTGCAGGCAGCGCAAGAAGGGGGCCTGGCACATGGGCGCATGGGGGGCGGGTGTGGGTAGTGCCCACTGGCTACAACACACAGCTGCGGGTGGGGAGTGCCCCTGTAGCTGCTCCCTGCGTGGCACCATGTGGCCACACGCCACTCCCTCTCCCATGGTGCACGCTCTCCTGTGCAGGAAGTGCTGGGCGGCTGCGGCCACGAGGCATGCAGGGCACGCAGGAAGGGTGCGGTGGGAGGGTCGTACCATATGGCAGCAGGGTGCTGCGCAGGAAGTGGGTGCAGGGGGTACGTGCAGGCAGCCACTGCAGTACATGGGTGAGGGGTGGGGCACGGCCCCCTGCCCAATCCCCACCATGTGCCATGCCCCCCGTGCAGCCTGCACCGCACCCCAGGGTCATGCCATGCAGCCATAGCCTGTGGGTGCTCCCCCCACTCTTGCCACTGCCCACACCACACCCCACAGCCATGTGCCAGCCCCTTGTGCAGCCACGTGGCCCTCCCCCCGCACGCCCTGTGCCACACCCCATGGCCACTCCCCGTGCCACGCCCTGTGGCCACGCATGACCCCCCACGCAGCCATGCTCCATGCCCCCCTATATGCCCTGCACCACATGCCAGAGCCACTCTCCACACCATGCAGGCACAGCCAGTGGGTGCTCGCTGCACCATGCCCCGCACTGCACCCTGAGCCACTAGCCGTGCTACATGGCTGGCAAGCATTCCCCATACCCCTGCACTGTGGCTGGTCCCCACGTCACTCCCTGTGGTTGCACACCACGCCCCCCCACATGCCTTGCATCACACCATGTGGCAGATCCCCACGCCACGCAGGCCCAGCCATTGGGTGCTCCCTGCGCCATGCCTCATCCCACACACACCTTCACGCCCCATGCCATGCCCCAGGGCCACTACCCACACCACACCCTGTAGCAACATACCCCTCCCCATGAAGAATGTGCACCAGGTCCCCCCACATACCCTGTGCCACATGCCGGGGCCACTCCCCGCACACCCTACACCACACTTCAAGGCCACTGCCTGTGGCACATGGCTGGCAGGCATTCCCTGCAACCCTGCACCATGGCTGCTCTCCACGCCACTCCCCGTGGTCACGCACCACACCCCCCATCAGTCCTGTGCCACACCCTGGAGCCGCTCTCCATGCCATGGAGGCACAACCATCGGCCGCTCTCTGCACAATAGCATTCAAAGGCAGAAGCCTAATTGTTCATATATGGTGTTATCCGAGCCTGAGTGAGTGAGAGCCTTCCTTTTTCTTAACTAGTATCTCTGCATGACTAAGTGGTCCAAATGAATGTTTTTGACAAGTCCCAGCCTCATTTTGAGACAGAAAATATAGAGAACTGAATGTGTTGTGCTATAAAACCCTAAGTTGTACTTACTTTGTCCTAATACAGTGCTCAAGGGGAGGAATAAGATCATTTTCTTTATCTTCAGTATAATTCTGAGTTGTATCTGTAGAGAGAGTTTTAGGCGTTGTCATTGTCATTAGCATTATCAATAACAGCATAAAGGTAACGCCTAAAGGTCCTACTTACAGGACCCACAGCCCCATTCTGATAGAAACATGAGGCAGAAAGACACTTACTGTCCCCCAAAGCACCTACAGTGCAAGTAGCCCATCTCATAGCAGATCAAATACTGTCACATAATACAGATTTCCATCAGAATAGGTCTGGTATTGTAATGAAATGCAGTTTGAAGGAAAGTAGAAGAAGCCAACAGACACAAAGTGTGGTTCCTTCCCTTACAGTAACTGGGGTTCCCCAAGGTACACAGTTCACTCTTGGTCTGCACGTGCCCCACAACCACAAGACCAGACTCTTTTGAAGAGCAAGATCTGTTGGGACCAGGACTGCATGTTGCACCCGGATCCGTTGCCACGTGCGAGCCGTGTGAGAATATAACTCCAACTAGCGGGGAGCAATGCCAAGCCGTGGAACCTGTGTGGACACATATCTTTTCATGCTGCGATACATCGGAGCAGACTCGATTCATCGAATCCGCTTCGCGTGACAGCTGACACACACTGCGCTGCATCGCGTGCAGTTGTCTAAGTGGCGAAATGCAAGTCAGCACGCAGAAAATGGCGGCGGTGCGCTTGAACTAAAACACTTCTGATTTATTTTAGTTCAAAAGCGTGCTGCTGTCATTTTCTCAGCATTGGCATGCATTTTGCCATTTATACAAATGTATGTGCTGTGGTGCAAGCATGTGTGCAAATGCCCACTGTTACTGCAGGATAAGTAGAGTTGGGGTGTTCCCATAACCATGATGGTCAAGGAAAATGCAAAAGCTAGAGATTTAGTGTGTGATCTCCTTTACTGGACCACCTGGACAGCTGGGAGGGATACAGACAAGCTTTAGAGTGTGAATTACCCTCCCTTGGATCTCTGGAAAAACAGCAGACATGGCTTGAGATATATAGCAGTTACAGGCTTTTGTTCCATCGCCTATATAACTCAAGCTGTGTGTCTTTTTATTGTCTCAGAGACCGAAGGATCCCCCTAACTGTACAGTTGGTCCAATAAAAAATGTCACCAACAAAAATCCTTGCATCTTGCAAGATAAGCAACTATTCTTCCTCCTTTGAGTGAGAGTCCACACAGATTCTAGTCTTGGTGTCTATCACAGTAGGCCTGGGCTTAGGGGTACCAGATGGCCATCCTGTTATCTCAGTAAAATGGACAAAAAGAGCCTGGTTTGTTTAGCCTAGCAAAACAAGGGCTGTGAGGGCACATGATTGCTGCCTATAAATACCCCAGGGTGTAAATATGAGGGAGGGAGAAATGGTCCCTAAAGACATGATGCTGTTTACTCAAGAAAAACTGTCATGAATGGCCTGGAAATGAAGGAGGAAAAAAAGATTCCTACCCATAAGGGTAGTGGGGTTCCAGAAAAATTTGGAGCCATGAAGTAAGAAACCCCAACCAGTTTGAAGGTGGAATTTGACCAGTTTATGAATAGGACTCCGTTGATTAAAATGGCAGACAACCGGACTCGATGATCCAATCCACTGCTAGATTTCTAGATGTCTTTGCTCCAAGGGCAGTTCAGGAAAGGACTTGAGCTATATTTATGGCAGATAATCTATTCTCTGCAGCAATTCAAATAGAGCACTAGGACTGCTCTGACTGTCCGGTGCCCTCTCTGTCTACATCCCAGGGAGAGGTGGATATATATGAGTCTGCAGAACTTGCTTTATGCCACGTATCTTCAGAAGAGATACGGCAATGAAGGAGCATAGGAGATTCCTCCGCAAAAAACCATGGCCCTAGGAGTCTGTGTTGATTCACACGTTGGGCATTGACAATTGGTTGATTAAGGTCAAACCACGCTATGTAAATAATGCATGCTCCCTGCTTGTTATCTGTAGTGTGATGTAGGGCATTTTAGGTTTGTTTTCATATTGTGCCCAATAATTGTGGTGTATGAGGGGCCAGAGTGGACAATTTTTAGCAAACCTTGGGTTTAAATTGCTTGTGAACACAGGGGACTGGACTTGGTAGCTCTTGCAGTTCTTCAATTCCTGTGTTTTATGATTTTGAAAACCCTGAGCCTCCACATTACTCTGAAATGAGCCACTCTTTATTTTAACTAATTAAGGAACACTAATCAAAGGCATTGTCTTCTCACCTCGTGCTGTCGTGAACACTGATACGTACCAACAGTTAGCCGTATTTCTTCTTCTTGATTGGCCAAGCCATCATAGTAATATAGATCAAACTGCCGTTCTGTTTTCCAGTCACCCAGTAAGTCCTTTTGCAAGCAAAACAGCACGCTGAAGTGGCTTTCACTGCACACCAACCAAATCGGATACTTAGGCGTCTTCAAGTAGCAGCCAACCTATTTAAAAAGAGAGAACATGAACAACTGAACAAAATGAAACAGCTGATTGTGAACAGTAATAATATTAGGTGTGCTTACAGATCACGGTCTCTAAATATTAATGATGGCACATAATATACCACGGAGGGAAGTAAAAATTAAGTTCCCTATTTTTACAGGCAGGTAATCTGAGGCACAATTCAATTAAGTAATTTGCCAAAAGCTACCCATGCACCCAATAGAAGAACTTCTCTTGTTTTTTGGGGGACTTACTGGTTTATTCAGGACTTCAAAACCAAGGAGAACCCAATTACCATTCAATAGCAACTAAATCACATTGAGTTTTGCATCGTGCTCTTATTTGTTAGTCTCAGTCTTTGCCTATTTTAGCCTTATATGTAATAACAGACACCTGGGAAAACAAAATCCCTGCCATGGAGAATTTACAATCTAATATATTTCACTTAGATACATTGTTAAATAGATCCTCATGTTCAGGATCTTTTTTAACAGCCAGAAAAAACATGAAAAGATGTGTTTAATTTTGGATTTTTCTTTTTACTCAAAGGTAGAGTAAAATACGTGCATTATTATATAGCCTCCAGAAGTTGTTCAGAGAAAATAAAATATAACTTCTCATTTTAGACAGAATGGCTTTTATTATCTCTGTTATAATTTGTATTGTCGTAGTACCGAGAAACCCATTTTTTTTGTGCTAGGGGCTGTACAAATATTCACTTAAGAACTGCTCGATGTTAGAATGATTTTTAGGAGCCTGTTAGTTTTTCCTAGGTGCTACTATTACCAGTTGTTTTTTAAATTGGGAATTTAATCTATCTATTAGTGGTGTTTGGTAGATAAGCATTGAGCTAATGGCTTCCATTTAATCAAAGGTTTTATGCCACTTCTATCTCTGCAAATCTGCTGTATTGACTTTACAAATCCATGTGCAAAGAGACCAAAGAAAAATAGGGCTGGAAGCAACCTCAGGAAGTCCAACCCCCTCCTCAAGGCAGAGTCATCATGGACTAAACTAACCAAGACAAGTGTCTGTCTAACCTGATTTTCCCAGAACCACTCATCCTACCCTTGAAACAAGAACCTCACCTCACTGACCTCATCACCAGAAGCAAACTTCCAACAGCTGAAAACACACAATGTGGATCCAAACCACGCCATGACAAAACATGCAAAACCTGCCAACCTATCTCCACCCCCCACAGTTCCCACACCCCACAACAGAGCCATCACCATTCCTGGATCCTACACCTGTACCTCCAGAAATGTAATGTCTCATCCAATACACCAAATGCCCTGATGGAAAACACGGAGGAGACCAAACAACAACTGTGCACCAGAATGAATGCACACCAGAAATCCATCAAAGACATGAATACCCTGTGTTCGATTTTGGGCCCCCGCTACAGAAAGGATGTGGACAAATTGGAGAGAGTCCAGTGGAGGGCAACTAAAATGGTTCAGAGGCAGCAGGGACATCAGTTATGAAGGAACTGGGCTTATTTAGTCTGCAGAACAGAAAACAGGGGGGGATTTACTAGCAGCCTTCATCTTCCTGCAGGGGAGTTGCAAAGAGGATGGAGCTGGACTGTTCCCAGTGGTGGCAGATGCCAGAACAAGGAGCAATGGGTGCAAGTTGCAGCAAGGAAGTTTAGGTTGGATATTAGGAAGAATTTTCTCACTAGGAGGGTGGTAAAACACTGGAACAGGTTACCCAGAGAGGTGGTGGACTCTCCATCCTTGGAGGTTTTTAAGACCTGGGTAGACAAAGCCTTGGCTGGGATGTTCTAGTTGGGGACAGTCCTGCTTTGAGCAGGGGATTGAACTAGATGTTCAAGGGACCTCCTGAGGTCCCTTCCAAAGCTAACTTTTATGATTTTATGATTAGGACTAGATCCTCAGCTAAGTTAATTGACAAAACATAATAAGATAATCTGTAGTTATATTATGCTGAATATACCTGTCTCTATAAATGCCTATACATTTATGGAATTTAAATTTCCATCCTTCATTACATAAAATGGTGACCAATTGAAGAATAAAATCTTTCTATGTACAGGAAACTTTGCCTATTGTCAGAGATAGGACTCTCAACTACAGGGACTTTGAGCCTAAAATGGTATGGCAATTACTTTATGCTTAGGTCCTAGGATTGAGCGAAGATGTTTCAACAAGGTTTTCATGGTCAATGAGACATCCATGTGCTTTACCGTGATCATTGTTGTACACATTGCATATCCACTACAGCCCACAATTCTCTAGGCACGTTGCCTATAAACACCAACGTGAGATGAGCTGCAGAGCTGCACACACTGTATAGGCCATAGGTTTATAATCATCTAAACAATCTTCTCAGCAATGAGGGTTATGCACTTTTGCTATTAAGCCAGAGATTTAATATATGAAATGTTATACAAGTACCAAATCAAATATCTTCTCAAGTTCCTTCTGACGTTAAGTAACAATTCTCTAACTAATTAGGTAACTGCTCTGACTCATTACTTTGTTAGTGTCTATTTAAAACAACCTCTTATACAAGTGCTTTGCTTTTTTAGGGTAAATTCTTGCAAACTTAAAAGCTAAAGGCTAAAAAAAAAAACCAAAAAAGCCTAAATCATAAAAGGAGTAACAATAAGGGAAGTACAAAAGATTTCAAATTAAGGGGAAATGGATGAAACAATTCAACGTTAAAAACATTCATGTTTTTGTCTTCATGTAAATAAAAGAAAAATGTCAGCAGTCACTCATCTCCCTTTTTCTCATGGACGTCTGCTCAAATAAGTGCCAAGTTTCAGCAAACAACATGTGCCAAAGTGAGATTAAACAATATAAGACCGTTTCAAAGCAGTGGTTCAGTTCTGCTACTACGCACCTGAGTAAGCCGATCAAAGTCAATGGAGCTGCTCACATAAGTAAGGTCAGCCGGTCTGGGACTCACAGAGATGCCATTTTTTAATACAAATGCTTGTACCAGGAATTCAAAGCCAATGTTGCCCCAAAGAGCGTCAGCACTTCAGGGTGAATTGTCACATTCTGTAAATTAGGAGGGGTTTGGTCAATTAAATTAACTGAGGACCTAGTTCCAAAGGCACAGTAAAACACTGTGGTTTAGAGGAGTAGGAATCAAGCACATGATTTTTTTTTTAAAAAGGCAGGCTCAAGACAAAAGGTCCCTTCCTTTCAGATTTGAAACCAATGTCCAATAACATAATAAGGAGGTCAATACTGTACACCCAGGGTCAACAGCCTATGGCTTGCAGAGCCATGGATTCAGCCTGCAGATTCGGGCCGCATTCAGTGGTGCTGGGCTTTTCTTGTGCAGCTGGGCAGTAGGAAGAAGTGTTGCAGGCAGCTAGACCCTACCGCCTGCCCACTTCAGATCCAAGCTGGGGTGTTCAACCCCCCGGAGCAGAAAACATTGCCAAGTCCTGCAATACGCTGATGGTGGGATTTCCAAATGCACGCATAATTATTCTTAATAACATGAACACCTCAGCAGACTTTGATGGGTGAAGAGTCAGGGCAATACTGAGGCTTTGGGCCCTTCCTACCATTATTGTTTGATATAGTCACCTTCAACAAGAGCATGGTTTTTTGGTTCTTCTGGCATTAAGCGAAAAGAGATGGCTGCTTCCTTAGTGCCTCTTGCTGGACATACGAGCTAGGGGCTTGCCTCAGTTTTCCTCCCCAGCAAGTAAGACATGTATGCTCTTCTCAGGCTTCGCTCTCAGGAAATCCCTCTCTATGCATCGAAATCACAGAGGCCAAGATCTGGCACTGGGACCTACTGTTATTTTTGTTCAGGCCCATAACATTTTCCATTGTTTATTTCAGAGCACAGAATGGGTAGGAGCTCACGCTGAACCCGCTGAAGGCCATAATGCATCCGTTTTCAAATATGTCATTGTTCCTAACAGATGCTCATTAATCTATCACAGAAAAAAAGACCGGGGGCAGGAATGCAGCGAACTAGATGTCGACTTATGCTGCCTGTTTACAATTCTAGTAAAGCCTCCCCAGCCCTTCTCCCCTCCCTCACAAATCCCTAAGCGCTCTCACAAATTTCACGGAGGCAATTTTCATCATTGAAAAATGTCAGCCTTTCAAAAGGGAGCACCTGCAAAGAAAGGCTCATTTTCAACTCGATGGGTGGTCTTTCTACATGTCTGACTTAATTTCATACTTGCATAATGGCGCATTTAACTCTCCCATCCCATATTTACTGTGGCTGAGACATTTCTAAATCTTCATCTGTTTCCCTGTGTGTGTTTTATTTTCGTATTCAACACAACGGCATTCTGGCTGAGTTTACTTCCAAGGACATAAGGATGAAACAGCATTATTCCTCTACTCTTAGTGCTTCAGCAAATCTCTCGAGTTGAAGAGTAACAAATGAATTGTCTCATTGTTCCTTATAATGCCTAGGATTCAGTGGAGAACAGAAGGGAATATATATATATACTTAAAAAAAAAATTGTGACTGAATTGTCATCCCTGATGTGGTTGCTTTTCTAATTCAACAAATTTTGTAGTGATTTAGCATCATTTTGCTATGCTTTTTCTTGCTCTATTTTCTTTGGGTTTTTTTAATTTAAATTGTGTCTATATCTTGATGTAATTGCAGACATTTCTTGCCTTATTTCTGTTTGCTTGTGTGCAAGTGGGATAAGCTTGCTACGTGATCGACTTGAGAGTGCTACTGAGCTCAGTAATGCTCCCTCTGGATGTGAAGGTCTGTTTCCCTTTGAACAAGGGCGCAGCTTGCTAACTTGGTAATGGTCAGTTAAAAATATTCTCTTGGTCCATCTGAACTCAATGGGAGTCACTTGCCTGGCTGTGATTACTCATTGCCGTATTGTTTATAGGATAAGGGACAGTGTTTGTTCGGTCAATAAACGTTTGTGTTAAAATGACATTTCCCAGCAGGAATTAATATTAAATGATGTTGCAACAGTGTGTATCTGAGGTGTCGGTATTGTAAAAGGAGAAACCCTTTTAACTTCCCTTGTGCCATCTGGAAGATCATTATCTCAGTACACCCATTCAACCTGCAGTAATAAAACATTAGCCCGCATACACAGTTCAGTGCTATTCTTGTATTCATAATCGTCCCATTTAAAGGACACTGTCAGAGCCAGGGCAGTTGTTGTCAGCCAGTAAAACGGATTAAATTTCAAGCAGGTAGAAACAAGAAGAGGAGAGAAGAGAAAAGAGGAGAGCAGCCAAGATTTGCAACATTTTGCAAATGCCTAATTCAAAGAATATCACGCCCGCACAGAAATAAAGGGGCTTTAAGCCGAGATATGTGAATTAAAATACAATTCAATTGCTACCAGCCAGAAACATAATAGAATTTCTACATGGCTTTGGATAGCTTTTGTTATCGAAGGACAAACGTCTCATGTGATGAAATGAATACATATAAAAGGAAGAAAAATATAGAGGAAAATGGAAGTGGGTGTGACTCTAATTCCAGACTTCTGAGACAATGAAAAGACTCCTGCTGGCTGCATTGGGCTTTCAATAAAGCCTTACAGCAGCCCCAGTGTACAATTATTTCAAATAACTTCATCCACTAAGGACGGCTTAAGGCGAAGAAGAATAGCCGTGGGCTGTATGCAGTATTGGCAGCATTGCTCAACTGAATGCAGACACTGCGATGACAAGAGAAGCATGAAAACCCAGCCAGACAGGTGGTGATAACGCAATTTCCAAACATTTAACGTCTTGTAGGAGGTCCAGAGGGTGGTTGGAGCCTCTTGGAGACCTGCTTGGCGCCCTTAGGTCCCATATAAATTATGGCATTGAGAACAGAGAGAAGTAGACAGAGTATTCCTGATACAGAAGCTTAACACCGATTTTCAGGAGACCAAATGAGCACATAGTTACCTTCCCAAGGTATCAGAGAGAGTTTCGCTCCGTCTAGTGTGAAGGGAATTTGGGCTATACTTGATACGCCCTTTCCTGTTGCATCTGCTTGCAAACCCTATACAATTCTTAAACTTTGTAAGGAAATTCTGCAATTCCAGATTTTTTCCCCCCTTAGGCTGAAAACAAAGTAAAACCAGCACAATCCAGCGCTAACAGCCAATTCAGTGAAAACAAGCCCATGAAAGATATGGAAGACAGAAAAACTTCGGTAGAGAAAGCGATCCCAGCTTCCAGGTGGAAAGAGATACAGGGGAAAGTCAAAGAGAGGTCTTTTAAGTGACCAGTATCTCATCACTATTATTTCAGCCAGATGTGTATACGCTATTTTTTTATCCCGCACTGGTTCCAGAATATCTTTACAGAAACACTGTAGGGCCTTTGCAGACAGGAGAGATGAAGCACAGTTGCTACAACACAGTCATTACTGAACACTAAAAAGCAAACCTAGCAGAAAATAAAGCTCACTCATCCGTTCCCATTTTCCACAGGCATATTTTTGTTGTTGGTTTCTTAAACAAGCTGGTTAGAGATATCTCCCCCACCGCCGCAGATGACTTGGCTTTAATCCAGTACATCTGACAGAGAGACGCCTGGGAAGCAGACAAATTTCCTAGCTGCTAAAGGTTATAGGAAGAGGGTTGCATGGGGCAAATAAACAGGTGAGGTGCCAAAAGACAGAGACTGCCTTGAATCCGACAGTCAATGCAAAGCGGAGGACAGGGTGTGCTGCTTTCATCAAAGGGGCTAAAAATAATGTCTCCCATCTGTGGACTTCTAATGAATAAATGGTGCTCGCTTGGGATCCCCTGGACTTGTGATCATTAATAAAAAAGGACAAGTGGCTGTATTATGATCATTGCCAGGGATTTTCTTCCTTTATACAAAAGTAAGAGGTGAAATGCAGTGAGTCAACTGCTCATGGAATAGCGACAGTCTGAGAGGGTCATAGTGAGTCACGGCCACAAATCTCAGGTGGAGACTTGATGAGGGTTGCTGTTCTTTAATGGGACTGCTGCAAGCAGTACAGCAGCTACCAGGAATGAGAACATGCCTAAACCCAGTATCTTCCCACGTGATGAATGATTCTGGGTGTCTATCATTGGTGCCCACCTACAAGACCCAGCAACAAGAGAGAGAACTATTCATCCTCTCAGCTTTCTAAATTGAGAAATGTAGGGAGGAAGAGTCAGTGAAACCTGTTGTCACTTTTACTTCTTGGCTCTTAGAGCGCTTTTCAGATCACAAAATTTTTCTTCTTCTAAACTCTGTCAGAAAAAAAGGCATGAACGTAAGACGCTAGGATTAGCATGTAGGTTGGAGGGAAGGAAGATGACGTAGAAGAAATGATGGTGATAATGGGGGCGGCGGGGAACATGGACCCTCTGAGTTCATGAGCTATGTCACACAGAAAATTGGCCATTGAAGATCTTATGGGGCTGGCACTAAATGAGGAGCGCCATCACACTCTGCAGAAGATCCAGGGGTTTTCTAGGGTTTGCAGCAACACAGGCTACCAATAGGGTCAGGATGGGACTCCCACCTGAATGAGGCAGTCCAAAGCTGGTATCAGCTTCAAAGCTTTTCTGCAGTCTGTGAAGGGTCTTATTTTAATTCAGGAATACCTAAGAATGGCGTAGCGCCTTTCCATTTAGTAAATTCAGCCCCCAAAAGATTGCACATAGATGTACACAGTACTTTTAGTACCATGGCACCTCAATCACCCTGCACTAGTCAGAATGGGCTTTCTCCAAAGCCAATAGCAGTGTAGCCACATTGACACGGGGACACAGTGCTAATAAGCTTGTCCAACCGAAAGGCAAGTGCAACGGCGTGGCTTCTGGCTTCAGAGGCAGCTCACGGAGCAATGTGGCGTGTTTAAGGCCACTGGTGCTGGCGACAGGAAAATTCCTGTATAGCGACCGTCTGTCTCTAAATACAGAGAGAGTCTCAGCACATATCAGCTCATTTATGCTCTTTCTTCATGTTTGCATTACTATTACTAATATTTGTTTTACAGTCCCCCGAAGTGTGGTAAGTGCTTTGTGGAACATGTGAAGGGCATACCATTTTTTTTTCTTTTTAGTGTTATTTAAAGCTTAGAGTTTGGCATTCACAAAGGAAAGGCAAAGGTCCAGAGTCTCTGCACAGGATGGCAGTGGAATTATCCCCTTAGGATCTTTTTACTAAAATACAAACCCTCACTCTGGAACCAGACATGGCATATGGAATGAAGTGAATAGCTGCATCTGCAATGATGAACTCATTTCTAAAGAGCAATCACATTCCAAAATAACATATTGGATATGGCATTATGATGGGGCTCAAAGCTGTAATTAGATTCCAGCAATACCAAGCAAATTAAATGCAGCCCACATTTGCCAGTCAGAAAGGTTAACACAACTGGCCAGGCCCCTTGAGAAAGGTCACCAGATCAAGTACAGAGGGACCCCTTATGCAATACCCGGGAGAAAAGGCCTGTTAATGGGTCTCTCTGTTATTAATGTGAATGAAGTTTGCCAGAATAGTTCATTTGGTTCCCAAGGGTGCTTGGTATTTTAGGTTCCAAAGGATAGATCCTGATATACCAAACCAAAGAAACACCGGGCTACTTACAACTATTGCATGTCTTACGCAAAGGAGATGATACTGCAGGGCAACAACAGTAAGGAGTGAACTCTGAGAACAGATTTCAAATTCTTGAAGGCTGGAAATGAATTGTTTATAGTTTCATATTTTCATAGTTATTAGGGTCAGAGGGACCTGAGCAGTTCATGGAGTCCGACCCCCTGCCATGGCAGGAAAGAGTACTGGGTCAAACGACCCCAGCAAGGTGTTCATCCAGCCTCCTCTTAAAGCCCCCCAGGGTAGGAGCCTGCACCACTTCTCTTGGGAGTTGGTTCCAGACCCTAGCCGCCCTGACTGTGAAGTCGCGCCTCCTGATATCCATCCTAAACCTACCCTCTGCCAGCTTGTGACCTTTGTTCCTGGTCACTCCTGGCAGCACTCAGGGGAACAGGGACTCCCCCAGTGCCTGCTGGTCCCCCCTGACTAGTTTTAAATGGCCACTAGATCCCCCCTCAGCCTTCTCTTCTGGAGGCTGAACAGGTTCAGGTCCCGTTGCATCTCCTCGTAGGGCCTGCCCTGCTGCCCCCTGATCATACGAGTGGCCTCCTCTGGACCCTCTCCATGCTGTCCACATCCCTCCTGAAGTGCGACGCCCAGAACTGGATGCAGTACTCCAGCTGTGGCCTGACCAGTGCCGCATGGAGGGGGAGGATCACCTCCTTGGACCTGCTCGAGATGCATCGGTGGATGCATGACAAGGTGCGGTTGGCCTTCCTTACTGCCTCCCCACACTGCCAGCCCATGTTCATCTTGGCATCAATGATGACTCCAAGATCCTTTCTGCCTCTGCATTAATGAGAAGGGAGTTCCCCAGCCTGTAGGTATGGTGCTGGTTCTTCCTCCCCAGGTTCAGTACCTTGGACTTGTCAGGTACTGCACCTGGGGAGTACATATACACCTGGGTCCTCCCTGCTCATTGGTTCTCCCTTCTAGCGTGCCCACTTCTCCCCACATCTTAGTGTCATCTGTGAATTTGAACAGGGTGCTTTTTACCCCCTCGTCCAAGTCGCTGATGAAGATGTTGAACAGTGCAGGCCTGAGGACCAAGCCCTGGGGGACCCCACTGCCTAACATCCCTCCAGGTTGAATAAGACCTGTCTACCACCACTCTCTGGGTGTGGCCCTCCAGCCAGTTGGAGACCCATCTGACCGTGTAGGTGTTGACACCACAGTCTCCTAGTTTTTTAATGAGAATGGGATGAGAGACAGTGTCGAAGGCCTTCTTAAAGTCCAGAAAAACTACGTCCACTGCTACACCTGCATCTAAGGATTTTGTGACCTGGCCATAGAAGGTCACACAGAAGGTGACCTGTTATGATTGTTCATACAGGTGAGCAGCAAGGATAAGTATAGACAGTCAAAAAGCCCAAGGCTGAATTGATTCAATCCTGGTAGGTTAGTATAAACTGCGTAGATTGAACCAATAAGCAAGTAAACAGACATTCACTTTTGATTTTGAAAATGCAGTCCCATGGCTGCAGTGGGTTAGGCCACAAGCCAGGGGGTGCTAAAGCATGCCTCCCTGCTTGGCTGGAGCAGACAGCTTGGGCCAAGGCTAACTTGCCCCACTGCAAGGGGGTGGAGGGTTGTGGGGGAGGTGCAAAGCATTCTGGGATGCTGGAGGACGGTGAGTTTACTTGAATCTGGAGGGGATATGGGCCGGAAGTTTAATAAACTGATTTAACCTAAATCAGTTAAATCTGATACTGCATCCATCCAGGTTTACCTTAAACCATTTTTGGCCATTTTGAAAGTGGTTTATGTGTACTGAACTTCTGTTACACAATTGAACTGGTTTCCAATCACTTATACTGATTTATTTGTAATTTCTGTCCCTAGCCTAAGGGTTTAACTGATTACTGGGATGAAGTTATGAAAAGGAACAGTCAAGGTCTGGTGTCATGAAGCACTTTCTGACTGTGAGATGTAAAGCAGCGACTGTTAAAATTGCAACATTCAGTGTTGCATGTATATTCAGTAGACTCGTCCCATATTTTACCAATCAGCACTGGAATTATAACACAGATGAAAGCATTCAGTTTACAAAAGTCTATGCACTAGGTTTAAGTATAAAATACTTGAAACAGAAGCAAAACCACTATTGCTTTGAAGTTTAAAGAGAAAGTGGTGGTGGGGGGAAACACTTTGTCGTATAGGGAGATGACTGGCTGTGACCTAAAAGGACTTTTCCATCTCTAACTCCTGCAATGATTCTCTAATGCTTGAAAAAGAAAAGGTACTGTTCTTTCCATTTGTGGTTTCACTTACCATCCCTGCAGCCATAAGGTAATATGAAGCTGATTCTATTTACTGAAACACTGAGAAGAAGAAAATAGACAGTGCTAAAGTCTTAGAGCCAAATTCTGCTTCCAGTTACATCAGGGCAAACACACTGCAACCACCCTGACTTTATGTGACTTTGTCTAGACTCACGCTATTGTAATTAATAGTAGAATTTGGCCATTATAGCTGAGATCCTGGCAATGAGTCTGAGGCTGGAGGACTAACGTCCACTGGAATGTGATTTGTGTTCTTTGCCCACCAGCATGGATTTTGGTGTGCTCTGGCCCTAGGAACTGAAATGTACAGTGGTGACAGCTGTTCTAAATAAAAGGGAAGACAATTTGCATCAGATGCTTAACTACTATAGACAAGAAACAAGAAGCAATGTCTGCTGAGGTTTCTGCAACTGAATAAGAGACATTGATTTAGAAGCCATTTAGCCGATCATGATTCTAATTCCCTAATGAGCACATATATGTAGAAGAGACCACTTTCCTTCATTAAATAATCTCCAAAATAAATTAATGGTTGTCAATGGCTCTGAATCTGGCAAAAGAAAATGTCAGGGGGTAACAATGGGTCAGTATTACCTATCCTGACATCCAATGAACATTACGGTATTGAGAATTCATCATGCACTGTAGAGAACGGAAAACACTTCAAAGGATGCATAATCTTTCAGAGGCCTGTGCCAAGGCGGGGGTGTGGTGCTCTACATCAAGGAGAAATACACATCCTCAACAAGTACCATGGGGTCAGAGGAGGGGCACACTGAAGTGCTCTGGGTTAGAATACAAGGCAGTTGAGGGGAAAGGGACTTAACAGTTGGGATCTACTACAAATCACCTGACCAAGGGGAAGAGCTAGACCGGGAATTCTTAAGTAAGCTCACAGGGGTAGTTAGGTCAAGGGACGTGGTCATCATAGGTGACCTGAACTTTCCAGACATCTGCTGGGAAGAGCAGTTAGCCAGGTCTGACTGCTCATGTAGGTTCCTAGGCAAGATATAGGACCTCCATCTAACCCAGGAGGTACACAGTCCCACCAGGGGAGACGCCTTGTTGGATCTAGTCCTGGCCATGGGCAATGACCTGGTGAGGGGTCTGCAGATGCTCGACCAGCTGGGCAACAGTGACCATCACCTGGTGGAATTCACCATCCAGTGCAAGGTGGCAAAGGCCTGCAGCAAGGCAGTGGCCCTGGACTTCAGGAAGGTGGATTTCAATGAGGTAATGAGACTAGTCGGGAAGGCACTGAGGTCCCGGTGGGGAGGTGAGTCAGGTGTCCAAGAAGAGTGGTAGTTCCTTAAGGAGACGATCCTCCAAGCCCAAAGGGAGGTAATCCCAGCACGGATCAAAGGGGGCAAGAGGACGCAAAAACCCCCATGGCTCATCAAAAACACATGGTAACATCTCCTAGCTAAAACGAAGGTGTACACCCAATGGAAGAGAGGGGCCATCACCAGGGAGGACTATATCTCGGTTGCTCGGGGCTGTACGGGGTTGGTCAGCAAGGCCAAGGCGGAGATGGAACTGGGACTAGCTACCCGGATCAAGGACAACAAGAAGTACATTTTTAAATACACAAGGGGTAAAAAGAAGGTACTGGCTAAGGTGGGGCCTCTGCAAGATATTCTAGGAAATCTGGTTGTCACACCAGATGACAAAGCTCACCTATTTAGCAATTACTTTGCCTCCATTTTTCTGAGCAGGGACCAGGTCACCCCCTCCACCGGAACCCCCATGGGCCCAGGGGAGGCGCACCCAGGACTATGCTCAGTGAGGACATAGTTAGGGAACTTCTGGAGGAATTGGATGTACTTAAAGCAGCTGGTCCTGATCATCTCCACAATAGGGTGCTGAGGGAATTAGCAGAGGTTATTGTGGGACACCTGGCATGGCTTTACAAGCACTTGTGGTGCTCTGGTGTGGTGCCAGAGAACTGGAAAAGGGCCAATGTGGTTCCTATTTTCAAAAAAGGGAGGAAAGAGG
>NW_017728886.1:1414986-1432915 GCF_001723895.1 Crocodylus porosus | reverse complement strand
CAGGCATTGGGGGAGTCATTGTTCCCCCGAGCACTGCCAGGAGTGACCAGGAATAATGGTCACAAGCTGGCAGAGGGTAGATTCAGACTAGACATCAGGAGGCATGACTTCATGGTCAGGGCAGCTAGGATCTGGAACCAACTTCCAAGAGAAGTGGTGCTGGCTCCTACCCTGGGGATGAACACCTCGCTGGGGTCAATTGACCCCAGTACTCTTTCCTGCCATGACAGGAGGTAAGACTTGATGATCTGTTCAGGTCCCTTCTAACCCTACTAACTATGAAACTATAAAACTATTCTTTGCCCTGTTTTGGTAAGTATGCATCTAATTTAGCATGTAGGTGTTTTCTTAACTGACTGTGTACAATAATGATCTTGTGAAAACTGAATTAATTAAAAATATGAACAGTTAAACTGTAGATTATTAACCAAATCTCACTCATTTCAGCCCTCTCGGAAACATTTAACAGCAACTATTGTTTTTTTAAATATATGCTTATCACAGAATCACAGAAAAATTAGGGTTTGGAGGGACATCAGGAGGTCACATCTAGTCCAATCCCCTGCTGAAAGCAGTACCAGCCCCAGCTATGTCATCCCAGCCAAGTCTTTGTCTAGCCAGGTCTTTAAAACCTCCAAGGACGGAGCTTCCATCACCTCTCTGAATAGCCTGTTCCAGTGCTTTACTACACTCCTCATGAGAAAGTTTTTCCTAATATCTAACCTAAACTTCCCTTGCTGCAACTGGAGCCCATTGGTCCTTGTTCTGTCATCTGCTGCTACTGAGAACAGTCCAGCTCCATCCTTTTTGGACCCCCCCTTCAAGGAGCTGTAGACTGCAATTAAATCCCCGCTCAGTCTTCTCTTCTCCAAACAAAATATGCCTAGTTCCCTCAACCTCTCCTCAAAAGTCATGTGTCCCAGCCCCTAAACCATTCGCCATCCATTGGACTCTCTCCAATTTGTCCACATCCTTTTTGTAGTGGGGGGGCCCAAAATTGGATACAGTACTCCAGATGTGGGCTTAACAGTGCCAAATAAAAGGAAATAATCACTTCCCTTGCCCTGCTGGCAGTACTCCTACTAATGCAGCCCAGTTGTTAGCTTTTTTGGCAACAAGGGCACACTCTTGGCTCATATGCAACTTATTGTCCATTGTCACCCCCAGATCCTTTTCTGCAGAGCTGCTGCCCAGCCAGTCAGCCCCAGCCTGTCCCAGTGCATGGGACTGTTCTGTCCTAAGTGCAGGACTTTGCACTTGTCCTTGTTGAATCTCATGAGATTCCTTTTCGCCCAACCCTCCAATGTGTCTCAGTCTGTCTGAATCCTAGCCCTACCTTCCAGGAGATCTACTACTCCCTCAATCTTGGTGTCATCTGCAACTTTCCCGAGGATGCACTCCATCCAATCTTCCAGGTCTCTGATGAAGATAGTGAATAAAACCAGCCACATGACCAATCTATGGGGCACTCCACTTGATACTAGCTGCAAGCTAGACATTGAGCCATTGATTACTAGCCTCTGAGCCTAACAACCCAGCCAGTTTTCTATACACCTTATAATCCACACATCCAACCCATACTTCCTTAGTTTATTTGAGAGAATTGTGGGAGACGGTATCAAAAGCCTTGCTAAAGCCAAGGTATATCATGGCCACTGCTCTCCCCACATCCACAGAGCCAGTCATCTCATCATAGAAGGCAATCAGGTTGGTCAGGCATGACTTGCCCCTGGTGAACCCATTCTGACTCTTCCTAATCACTTTCTTCTCCTCCACATGCTTAGAAATGGAGTTCTTGAGACCCTGCTCCATGATTTTTTCAGGGACTGGGGTAAGGATGACTGCTCTGTATTTCTGTGGATGGCACTATATTTTCCCTTTTCCAGTCATCCTTTCCTGACTGCCATGAGTTTTCAAAAGTAATAAGCAGCAGCTCTGCAATCACATTTGCCAACTCCCTCAGCACCTTTGGGTGCATCACATCCAGCCCCATGGACTTGTACATGTCCAGGTTTTCTAAATAGTTCCTAACCTGTTCCTTTGGCACTGCTCACCTCCTCCCCAAACTGTGCTGCCTGGTGCAGTAGTCTGGGAGCTGGCTTTGCTTGTGAAGAATGAGGCAAAATAGGCATTGAGCACTTCAGCCTTTTCTGCATCCTCTGTCACAAGGTTGCCTCCCCCATTCAGTAAGGGGCCCACACTTTCCCTGATCCACTTCTTGCTACCGACATACTTGTAGAAACCTTTCTTGTTCCCCTTCATATCCTTTTGCTACCTGCAACTCCAATTTGCTTTGGCCTTCCTGATTTCATCGTAGCATACCCGAGCAATACTTTGAACTCCTCCCTAGTCATTTTCCAAGTTTCCACTTCTTGTAAGCTTCCTTTTTGTGTTTCAGCTCAGATAGATAAAATCAAATTCTTTGGAAATTACTTATTTTTCAGAGATGCGGAGGTTATAAAACTAGGAGGGACCATACAGATGATCTGTTCTGATCTGCATACCACTGGATAGAGATTTTAAACAACATTCCTGAAGCAAACTCAGTAGCTTCTAGTTGAGATAAAACCTTATCTTTAAGGATGACCCCATTTCTGACCTAATGGCTTCAAGTGATGGAGCATCTACCAGGTCTATGGATAAATTGTTCCCAGTGGTTCACACTCGACCATGAGCAGAGATAGGTAGGTAGCTGTATTAGTCTGAAGTCAGGAAGAAGGCATTTGCACATTAGAGACTAGTGCTACATGTAAAAATGAATGAACATGGAGCTGACATCAGCTTCAGGAAGACACACCAGTCTGTGGGCAAACACTTTAACCTCCCTAGACATTCCAGTGCTGCCCTCGGGGTCGCTGTTCTTACACAACTAAACTTAAAAAATGAATTTGAACGGGAAATGATGGAACAAGAAATCACCCACAGTCTGGATTGTGTTAAGTATGGTCCAAATCTGGATTCTTCTCCCATTCCCCAGACTAGCTTTTATAATCCCTACCTCCGTGGGTTAGCTGCTTTGTTTTTCTTTCTTCTACCCACCTTGCCTCTCCCAGCATTGGTCTCTTTTTCCTCCCCTCCTCTATTTTTTTTTGTAGTCAAATCACTGCTTTCTTTTTAGAAACTCTGCTCTCTGCAGTCCCTTCCTCATACCTGATGAAATAAGCTGCTGCTTTCAAAGGTTTACGTATCTCTGATTTAGTTAGTCTTCAAGGAGCACATCTACCCTGCCACCTGCCTAACTCTTTCTCATCCCTGTTATATTGAACTTCCATTGTCATTTTGCATTTTTATTACTAAGGTAAAGGAAATATTAGTTTCAAAAGTGTATGGTAAAAGGAACGTGATTATTTATGATGCTAGCCAGTCTCTATTTCAACTATTACAGGATACTCTGTTTAAGGGCATAGGCTCAGGATTGATTAAAGGCTGTGCACTTATCCAAACCTAATGTGAGTCGTGCTATTAGAAGCATGGAAAATGAGGGAGAGCTAGTCAGTTTTATGGCTAATGGAGGCCTAGAAAATGGGTGAAGATAACTGCAAAACTGACTAGCTCCTATCATTTTCAAGGCTTCTAACAGCAGTACTTCAACATCTGTTTTCCCTTCGCCAGTGCCAATTATTATACAGTTAATTAAGTGGCAAAGTCGACGTTGGAGCTGAAAGAAACTATGCATTTAAATGTATGCGCACTTAAGCAATATGTGGATAAGTTATATTTGTTATAAAGAAAAGGACAGTCCCATGGGAATTGCCAATATACAGGTACTTAAATGAATTTTGCATTTACTGGGCATGCATATAATTGAAGTCCACTGTACCACTATGGTTATAAATTGTCTTATTCCATCAGCTGGATGACTCAAATAAATTGGCTCCCCATTGTGTTAGGCACCTTACAAGCTCACTGCATTCTGTACTAGTTTCAGATTTTTAAGTTGTTTCCCATTTTAATTAAATCCAAAAGCCCACGGGACGTACCTGGCAAACATCATAGTGCTCAAAGAGAGACAGCAAGCCGATATCACTGCGTCCAGTGATGCCTTTTAATATGGTGATGTTGCCATTTCCAGAGTCCAGCTCTATCACATTGTTGAACACATTGGACACAGCTTTGCCAGTCAGAAGCAGGTTCACAAGTTCCTGTTTATCATGTACAAAGAAAATCATCAGCTATACATCTTTCTTATGTGTCAAGAATCAATGCCATATGATTATGGTGGATTTGTATAGCTAAGGCTCCAGCATTTAACTGGTTAACTAGGGGGTGGGAAGCAGAGTTATACTATCTAAGGTAGCCTAACATATTTTAACAACATATTATATTCACTCTATTCACATGAAGCTATGATGAGAGATTAGTCATGTATCATCTGAGCCATTCATTAAAGCCAGGGTGTCAAACCGATGACCTGTAGGATGAATCTGACCTCTGGAGTCTCCCTGTCTGACCTGTCGGGATACTAGCACACCACTGGAAGTTGAGAGAAGTGACCTGCTGTGGGATTTGGGGCCCTTTGACTGTCCTGGACACAACCATTAGCAGTAATTTTGGTTTGTTGCTCCCATCCCCAGACCCCTTCCCCTGGACCAAGTGCTTCTGCTGGACCCCCCCCACTCTGTCAGTAGACATCACCTCCTTGCTACCTTCAGACCCACCAATGCTACTACTGCCAGACCCTTTCTGCCTCCAGATCCACTGCTGTGATGGTGGCCACAATTACCACCACCGTACTCCAGGCTGAATCCAGCCTGCAAGGAGCCCCACCATCTAAATCCAGCTTGGGACTCCAGGTGAGTTTGACACCTCTGCATTAAGGCATATACATATGACTTGTCAGACTCCTGATTTGTGTTTATGTGTACTGTGAGCCAGTCCTTGAAATAGTTCATTGGCATTTTTGTAAAGCCAAGGAACTGAATTGGACATTGCACATCTCAATTGCATACCCCCCCCCCAACAAACGCATGGTAGTGCCAGTGACAGGGATAATGGTACACAGCAATTTGTGGAGGCAGACTGTGCCACAGAAAAGAACTGGCTTAGCATTAATAAACAACATATGTCTGAATACAGAGGGAAAAAAATAGGAAGAGAACTTTTCAGGAATATGAATCTCTTAGCTCTAAGGCATAAATAACCATGATATTGCCTTTTTCAACTTGATTTATGAATAATTGTATTTGTTTGTAAGCCACCTGTTCTTCTGAAGGTTTACTGACTTTTAATGATGTACATTCTAGGCAAATGGATCTCTTAATTCTCTAGGAAAGTTCAGAAACATGTAAAGAACAGATTTAGGGCAGGAAGTGAAGAATTCCCCTTTCCAACTGAAACTAGAAAAAAAATTGGGTACCATAGAAGGAATCACTTGAGTCTAAATTTGGCCATAATGATGAGGGTTAACAGTTCAAGGCAGGATATTTAAGGGCTAAAAGTCTTTCCAAAATCAGACCATGAAACATTAAATGTTGTATCTTAAGCCATGCCTGCACTAACTTTGCCTGGCAGTGGTGCCCTCAATCATGTTCCACTCTTCTGGATAGGCTGTGTGGTTGTATCTGTGTACCACTGGGGGTGACCTAATTAGCACGGGGTTACCTGGCAGTGTCATACAGCACCATGTAGATGTAACTATGTTGCTCCTGATTTTAAAGGCAGTGTGCCCAGAGCAGGATGGCAAACATAAGAAGTGTCATATTGGATTGGAACAAAGGTCTAACAAATTATCCTATCTCCAACAGCAGCAAGTAGTAGATGCGTTACAGCTCTATCAGATGTTGCATGTATGGCGTAATTAATGATTTACATTAATGGCATGCTAATCACACCATAAATTGAAACATGACACATGTTTAGCTAATTTATTACAATAAAAGGGCAAACCAGCCACAAAGATATTAAACATTTAATGTGGAATGTCTGTGTGGCTGGTCCGTGTTGAACTTTAAACTGAACATGTGGCATGTCCTGGCACACGTTCTGGCCCCAGAGTTCCCTATGCCCCATTCCAAAGATCAGTAGGATGGGGCACAATGCAGTCTGGGAACCAATACAGAGCCGCCCTGTACCCAATCCCTGGGATCAACTGATCATTGGTGTCAGGGAGGAGGCAGCACCAGCTCTCAGACACAGCCCCACACCCCTGCAGAGGTTTCAGAAGGACAGCATATAAACAGGGCATGTGTAGAGTGATCCATCCATTGCAATTCCCTCCCTGGCATCAATCATCGGTGTGTTTGTGGGGGGCCAGTCACGTGGCATTTACTAAGTCATTTTGTAGCATTTCTTATGCGTGCTGTTTCTAATATCCAGTCATCTCCCTTACTTACCTGTGTGCAGTATCCGTGGCTACCTATCAATCGGTTTGTGAGCACATCAAAGTCACTCCGCACCCTAGAAAAGATATGAGATGATTCAATCACAACTCTTCCTTTCACAACAGTTGGCACTTCTAATGCCTGGAAAGCCTATTCCCCAAGCACAAATATGGCTATACTTCTTGAATTTGTTTAGAATACACTTCTCTGAGGAAAAAGAGAAACATATGTGCTTCTGGTTACATAAAATCTGCTGAAAATGCGTGTTAAAATTTGCTTTACAAGAAGTTAGTCAAGTGCTACTCTAGTGAACTAAATGGAGAGGAAAACAGCTGTCAGTGGTTATTGGAATCGAAACCCCAAAACTATAACAGTGCTTTCTTTCAAACAGATTTATCGAAAAATGTCTTAGGATAAGACAAACTTCATTTTTGTACATTACTTCCATGGATGACATTTTAGGAATGCATGTCATTTTATATTTGATTTCGATTATATAAAATATGGATAATAGTAGCAAAGGTTTATATACCATTTTCTCCCATTTTGAGCTCAAGAATGTTATCACTGTTATCCATGGTATTTGCCCGTTAACTGTAGGCAGTGCTGTACATATATCGTGCATAGTAGTCTCCACCGTAGGAAAAAATAAAGGAAGATCAATGCATAGATCAAATGCTCTACCTTTTCAAACATTGGGATTGCTACACTGTTCCACACCAAAGGTCCATTCACTCTGCTATTATGTCTCAGAAAGTGACCAGTGTTTGATGATTTAAAAAAAAAAAAATCTCATAACAATTGCAGAATATCCTCTCTGTAGAGGAAGTTTTTTCATCCATGCATTGCATCACTTAGTAGTTGGTTTATGTCCAGAAACATGAGCATTTATAACCCATATCATATTTTTATCTTATCTTGAGTAATTATAGCTACTCTTATAGTACTCATAAATGTCTAATGTCTTTTTTAAACCAACCATTTCGGACTCTATGATATCTTGTGGTAATAAATGCTACCGATTAATTACATAGTACATAAAAAACGGAATTCCCTCCTGTAGCTGAACTATGCTGATTTCAGTTTCACTGGGTCTCTCCTGATTATCGTATTATGTAAGAAGGTAAAGAAAATGCCCAGCTGAACATTTCTCTATTTTTAATTATTTGATATACCTCTCTCATATTCCCTCTTATTTCTGTCCTCTCAAAAAAAAATGCACGTGGTTTATTAGTTATTTTTTAAAAATATGTAAGTATTTCTGTACATCTAATTTTTTTTGTTCCCTATCTTTGGACAACTTAATTAAAAATGTATTGCAGTATGATAGGGGACAGGATACAGTGGTCAAACTGGCATGGATGCAATAGGATCTGGCTTAAATGTCAACTCAACCTTAAATGTCATTCCATTTTCTGTTTTAAAAATGGGTTCTGATACTGAAAAGATTCAGTTATTTCTTGCTTTCTGCCTTTCTTTCTGCATTCTCTGGTTTCAACCCAAGCATCCCAGAGGTTATTTTCTTATAGTATTTCTTCTAATGCTGAAACAAGGATTTATTGTAAATCTCATAAAATTTCTAATCTCCTTTCAATCCTTTCAGGACTGAAAAATCTATGTAAACTTGTTGAGTTTCACCATGGCACTGCTACATAATGCAAGTGAGAAGAACAATGTAGGAGTTTTGGTGATGGCTAACAGCTAAATCAGCTATTACTACTAACACTAACACTGAATTGAAAGGAAAACAAAGAATTTGTGAAAACTCTGCGTGCGATATGGAGAAATTTCTTTTGAAAGGATCACAACCTTTCATGCCAAGGATGGAATGACAATAATCTTGGATTTTGGCCACTTCTCAGTTTTAGAAACAGTTTCAACATGAAAATGTCATAGCCTCATTTGAAAAGAGAGGACTGTTCAATATGCGTCAGTTGGGGACGATGGGACATACACATAGGACAATAGGAGGAAGTTCTAATTTCATCTGTAGGTGCAAACAATATGGGATTGTTGAGGTCTATCTCAGATTTTCAAGAAAAAGCACATCTGCATTTCAAATCATTTCGACTAATGAGGAAGCAACCATCAGGCATATAGCTGACAAGATTTACAACTGTTATAAATCATATTATACTGCAATTCTTCCTTCCAAGAAGTTAACATGGAACAGAATGCAAACAGTTTACAGTATTTACGATGAAATAAAAGGTGAGGTAGATGAAGAGCCCAGGAACTTTTGGGCACTCTGTAGACGCCAAAAAATAATATTGCATTATATTTCTGTCAAAACAATGCAGTACATTGATAAAGTGCAAATTAGGGACATGTTTCTTCAATCTGATGTCAGAAGTGCTTATGCTCATCATCTTCATCATTGGGTGTTCCTAACGTTATTAAGACCAGACATGGTCAACCTTTCAGCCCCATGGGTTGGATGAGCAGCACGAAATCAGTTTGCAGGCCAGATTCAGCTTTGGTCCATGGTTCAGATCCTGCCCGAGGCTGGTCCGTGGATCTGGCTCTGTGCCAGCCTAACCTGGCACACCAAGACTGATCATACGCTGGCCTTACTCCATATACCAGATCTAACAATGCACTCACATGATTTAGCGTGAGGGGTCACACTGTCCGGCACCGAGGGCTCCCCATGGGTCCTAAAATTTGGCAGCAGGGGAGAGGCAATTAACACTGCCACCACTTTCCTGCTACCAAATTTCTGGACACCTGGGAGCCCTGCAAGCCAGATCTATCTTACCAGCTAGAGGTTGAGCATCACTGGGCTATACCACCACTTGTCTATAATCCCTGTAGAGGGAGATGAACCTGCCTGGAGTAGGGAGCTAGACCAAATGGCATTCTGAGGTTCCCTCCAGTTGTACTTTTCTAAATATTGATCACTAGTGTCACTTGTTGAGCATTTTTATTCTAAGTTTTAAAGCATTTAACAGTGGAGAGTATCATTAACTGTGAGTTATGGGTAGCAAAGCTAAGTGATTAAGGATGTGTCCAGTGCTGTCAATAGTTCAAATGGACAAAGGGATCCCACGTTTTCCTGCATGATCCCCTACATCAGGAGATTCTGAAGTCAATGGAAAGAGGCTACACATATGTGGCACAGCAAAAAGGGGATGAGACGGCAGTCCCCCCACCCCTGATTCTACCCTTGAATATTATTATTACTTTTCAATGTCATGCAAATATGAAAGAATTACTGAAATATTTTGGAGGCTGAAAATATAAAATCAAGCGATATATGGTGCTTGAACCATGCAAGATTTTTGCAATAGTCTGGAAGTGGTCCACTTAGAGACCATGGTCCTCATTCAGAAAAATCCTTGGGCAAACACTTAAGTTGAAGCACAGGCTACATGCTCAGTTGCTGACCCAAACAGCCATCACCACTTAGTTGCTGAGCATAAATGCTACCTCTAGGTTTTAGACTATTCCAAAAGATCTCACAAGAGAAGGATCTTTATTGGCCTTATTTTCTATTCCCTACTTGTGCAGTATTTAAGATAATATAGGCTATGTCTTTCCTGAAACTGAGAGATAGGATCACACCAATGTAGACATACTGGGCATGTCCACACATGCAATTAATGCAACTGAGTAAGCTAATCCTGACATCACCCATCTACATGTGCATTTAAGTGCAGTAATTTACTGTGCTGCCCAATACTACTTGTATCTGATGGGCTACCTGGCAGAGCTGTAAATTAGTCTACTGCACATTAATCCTGTGCATGTGTAGACGGTGATGCTTTACTGCACAGCAAACTAATTTGCTGTGCAGTAAAGTGCCTTGTGTAGATGTGCCTGCTGTAATTAGCTTTGATATAGCTGGCTTAGTACCCATAGCAGTAAAGTTGTGGCTTCAGAGCAAGTGCACTGCATAAAAGTGGTGTAATACAGTTATCCAGTGTCCTAAATCCCTTGGAATCATAAAAACATCTATGGATCAGTTCTTCAGCTGACATAAATCACAGTTCCACCGACTTCACCAAAGCTGTGCCAATTTGTATTGGTTGAGGATTTGCTTCAATCTTCCATCCATTCCTATTAAACTACCAGCAAATTGCAACCATGCCTGGATCAAAGCACAAACAAATTACTCCACAATTTAGGACAAATGAAGAAAAAGTTTATATTTCACTGAAACTGGAATGGGAATATGGATCTTAGTTTAAAAAAAACAAAACACCTTCTTGTGATCTGTACAGATCTGTATAGAGAAACAAAAATACTTGATTACTGGATGCTGCAGTCTGACATATCAGATGTCTTTTTCTTACTAAACAACAGCATTTTTGATAAACAGCTCCAATTTAATTGAAGACCTCATACGGGTTCATCTGTTGTTTGCAGGAAAAAAACCCTACATGCTAGCTCTTTAACAGACAATGGCTGAGCATTACACATTAAATTAAAAAGTCAGGGATATGTCTGATGCTAGAAAAAATGGTGATATATCCAACACAAGCACAAAAACACCAACTGCTCATTATTTACCACAATCTTCTGCTTGCTTGTTAATAGGGGGAAAAATCTGATGTGTGTACTGCTTCTTGACAGTCCTAAACTCTGTGGCAAAGCCACAATAGTAAATTGGTGATGTCGCACCCATGCTCATGGCAACAGACTGCTACATTAACAAACATACA
This sequence comes from Crocodylus porosus, assembly GCF_001723895.1. Lineage (NCBI taxonomy): Eukaryota > Metazoa > Chordata > Crocodylia > Crocodylidae > Crocodylus > Crocodylus porosus. The sequence continues at coordinate 1,421,931 of NW_017728886.1, read as the reverse complement.
ATTATGAGTCCCTTCCAGAAATAGAACTTGGGCTGGGAGGGAGCAAAACTCTTCTTCGAATGTAAAGATCTCAAATAATTACACTGGGGATACAGAAAATGATCGGACGGGGAAAAGGTTGATTGTATAAATGTTTTGTTTTTTTCATATTTGCACAGTGTGAACATTCTTTGGTAAGGGCAACAGCGATTTAAAAAGAGGTGGAAAAAACTCAGCGTTTAAAAAAACCATTAAAGTTGTGATGCAGACCAATAAAGCTGAGAGCGTGGTTTCGTTCTGAATCCATTGCCTCTCCTTTTTAGGTTCGAACTCAGGAAGGCATTTATGTAGCTGTTTGACTCTAAGCATTTGAGTATTTCCATTTGTCTTCCTGGGGTTTTACCGTAGTATGGAATGCATTCCTCTTCGTGCAGCTAGACTCCACAGAGCTGCTGATGCAAGTCCTGGCAAGTCCAACCCACAGCTTCGGTTTTCCAGAGTAGATAGTTTCCCCATATCTACTATGCTGAGCTCTTCTGGATCAGAGCCTGACACAGTAAGCAAAAGTACTCGAGCCACACCTAAGCCCTATGTGTGGGTTGTTCATTGTTTAATAGAAGCTGCTCCAAGCCTTTCTGGATAGGCTGGGATAGACATCAAAATAATAAATAAATAAATAAATAGATAAATATTTGCCCATGCTTGTCTTGAAGCAGCTTTTTCATGTTGAACAGATCACAATTTGAGAGGAAGTGATACCAGCTGAAACCAGGCTTCTCTGAAAGCATTTTCCATTTTGTTTTGCTTCACAGTAACCCAGTGCTTAATTCTCAACATTTTCTGCCCCTTCCCCCAACACACGTCTTTATTTTTTTGGAAATGGAGTACTGCATCTTCTTGGAGCTGTGGGGTTGAATCCACTCAAGCTAGACCAGACCTAGAACCTATTTTTACTGCTTCCTGGGTGACTACTTGAACCATTAGGCTATTACACAAAGAAGGGAAGCAACCACTCCTCCTGTTTTGTATTTTTGAATGAAAGCGACAATGGGTGCTGTGATTCATGCTGAAGGAATCAGAACTCATGGTAGAGGTGATATCTTTTATTAAACCAACTAGATTTTTGCATACAACATTCTTTAAATTTCTTTCTTTCTTTCTTTTTTATGCAAAAATCTAGTTGGTTTAATAAAAGATATCATCTAGCACAAGTTCTGATTCTTTTTGCCTCTAGACCAATAAGGCTACAACCTGGATACCATGATTCATACTGGACTCACTAGTGCTCATGTGAATTATATGTGCTCTAAGGACTTGGGTGGAGTTTAGGCACTGTGTCGGCTCCAGTCAGAGTCCCAACAGGACTTAGGTGCCTTGGTGTTTAAACTGGATTTTTCCAGGCATAAGGGTTAGGGGCAGACATTTGAAAAGCCTGAAACTGAATTGATTCAATCTTTGCAGGTTAGTCTAACCTGCCTAGTTTGAACCAGTTTGCAACTACACAGACATTCCCTCTGGACTGAGGAAATGCAGACGCATTCCTGCAGTGGCTCAGGCTAGAAGCTGGGAGGCGCTACAGCAGCCATCCCTTCCCTTGCTCGGAGCTGAGCAGAGCGGGGGCATGGCCAGGCCCTGGCAGGATGCTCTGAAAGGAGAGGTTTAATCCCCACCCCCCTCCTGCCTGTAGTCCCAGGCTTTTCCCTTATCACAGCTCAAGGTGGGGGAGGAGGGGTTGCCAGACCCAAGCCCTGGGCTAGCACTCTGAGGCAAAGGGTGTGTGTGCAGCACATGCATCTGTTAATGATACTGAGCTTTTCAATCTCCCTCTCCCTGTTTCTTCATATTGTCTGCAAACCTGACAGGCAAGGGAGCCAGTAGGGAGCTAATAACACAGTGTTTATAAGCCTGTTAACAAAACAAAAGCCTCTCTCATTAGTTCAAGCTTTTAAACAGCTTTTTCCAATGAAGGGACTGAAGGGACATTACTAGCTGACCTCCTGATTAGCTCCAAAAAGCCCTAAGTAGACCTTGTCCTGTCTGCCAGTCCCAGTAAAACTGGAGACACACACACACAGACACCTCTCAGCATTAGCTAGAATACCACATGCCTAGAGTTCATGGAGCTGGGGCGTTTGCTGTGGAAGATGGGGGGGTGGGAGGGGGGAATCCATGCTTGAGCAGTGTGTGGCCAGGGGTCGTGGTGGGGAGAAGTCAGGCAAACCCTGATGTGCCTGCAGTCTCTGCTAGAGCTCTGGATAGGAAGCAGAGGGCTGGAGCCAACCCTGTTCTCTAGAGCAGACAGCCCAGCCCAGGGCTGCAAAGTATCTGGGATGCTGGGGGACTCTGGTTTAACTTAAACCAGGAAGGGGTCTGGGACAGACATTGCATAAACTGGTTTGACCCGAATCAGTTAAGACTGATACTACACTCAACCAGGTTTATCTTAAACCAGTTTTAGCCATTTTGAAACTGGTTTATGTGCAATGAACTCCTGTTCTGTTACAGGTTTAAACTAAGCTGATTTATGTGTAATGTCTGTCCCTAACCATGAAGATATCTGAGTTGTAGGCACGTCAGATATTTCCAGTCCAAAACGGAGGCACTGCTTGATTTTTGTTGCTGCAGAACGGCTACGTGTGATCACTCTTTGGACCTCAGGCAACCAAGGACTATAAAAGCCTCATTTAGGTGTCTTTAGAACCAACTTGGCTTTGGCCCTTTTCAGTCATTATCAAGGCACAAAGGTGGAAGGCAAAGTGAAAGCACTCAATTCTACTGGCTTTGCTAAATATCTTCTCCCAATCTTACATGAATCTAAGAAGGTACATGCTAATTTCCATCTTTTTCTCTGTGCTTCACAGTGCTTTTTAAAGAAGAGCTATTTTTGTAGAAGCATGCAAGAGAAAGAGGATCTTAAAAATAGTCCTAAAACTGTCCTTTGAATCTATATTTTCAAAAAATGAAATAAATGTCTCTTACATGTCTGTCCATGGAGTGCCTTTGTGGTGCATCATGACTGTAGCTGAGATGAAGCAGCGTTATGGGGTGTGGTGGGTGGAGTAGGAAAAATTTTCCTGCACCAGAGTTAAGACAGCTCTTTTCTTTCATGGAAAGTCATGACATTTTCTGTAGATACTGCCTTGGCTTTTCAAAAAGCTTTTTTCCTTGCAGCAGCCACTGAAGCTGAATTCTGAACTTGTAGTCATGTCTCTTGGGTCTACAGGATATCTACCCAGGAATGTAGACTTGGAAGGGATATCATGGTCACCCAGCCCAGTACCCTGGTTTTTTGCTCCCATAATTAGGAAGATGTTCCAGAACCTCATTCCTCTGATAGTTAAAAACCTTCCTCTGATTTCCAACCTAAATATATTCATGGTCACTTTTGTGCTCTTTTGTCTTGTGCCAACATTGTACTCTAACTTAAATAGTCTAAACAAGCTGGGTCCTTTTCCCTTGACTGGTCTGGCAGCCCTTCCCTGAACCTGTTTTGGTTGGAATTCATCTTTCATGAGCATGGGTGACCAGGATGGTACACTAGATCCCAGCTGCGGTCTCACCAGTGCTTTGTGCAAGAGAACTGATACTTTTATAACTCTCCTGGAAATGCCTTGACTGATCCATCCTGTGGCTGGCCTCACCTTTTTTTACTGCCTCATCACCCAAGTGACTCAATCATCCTGTGACCGACTCCGAAATCCAGCTTTCCCTTCCATCACTTCCATCTGATGAGCTCTCCCTAATTGCCCTGATTAGCCCCTGCATGCTTATCTTTGCACTCTGTGCTATTACATTTTATCCTACTTCTATCACTCTAGTTTTCAAGGTCATCCCCTTCTTTCTGCACAATATTCACTCCTCCACTGTACTGACAGTGCCTTCCAACTTTGAGTCATCAGCAAATTTCAGTAACACCCTCCTATGATTTCACCACTAATGTACATATTACATAGAATCGGCCCTAACAGTGACCTTATAGCAGTCCAACTTAAAGGCTCTCCATTCAGGATAACCTGTCCCCGCCATAAACCAAATCCTCTTCACTTTACAAATCCTGTTCCTAACCTTGTCTCAGCTAACAATTTCCCACATCATAGTATCAAATAATTAACTGAAGTACAAATATACTAGATCTATATAGACAAGGGAAAATCAATGATTTTATGGGAGTAAGATATTAAGTTTGTCTGGAATGATGGTATAGTTCTGATAAATCCATGTAGCATTTTATCTTATTTTCTATTGACTTCTGTGCACTTCACTATTTCTTTCTAAATTTGTTTGTAAGCCTTGACTACCCCTCAGGTCAGACTAAGTGGCCTGCAGGTGCTTACATCATTTTTCCTTCACTCGTTAAATATAAGCATTGTGTTTGCTGTTTTCCAGTCCTACATTATCGCCCATGTTTTGACAGATTTATTAAAAGTCCTTGCCAGCAGACTGATTTCACATCGCTTTTTTCAGAATTTGGGATGGAGCAAACTTTGCTACAAATGCTTCAAGCTCTTTGAATTTTACTTGCTACAAATGCTTCAAGCTCTTTGAATTTTACTTCCATGCAGAGATTGCAATTTTTTTTCCATAAGCCATCCTTACTTTACTGCCATATTCTATTATCTTTATTGACCACCAAGACATTGTAGTTAATGAGTGCTTGGCCTTACATCTAGGCTCTCACTGAATATTAGCCCCACTTCTTTTCTTGTTCTCTTTTATTCATGCAACTGAAGCACATTTATATTGCTTCTGTTTATTTTCTTTGCAAAGTCTAAGTCAGTTTGACTTGTGGAAACAACCACTTTACCCCTTACGGTCTCTGACTGAGAAGATGCAGTTTTCTCTGATGATCCCTTTTCCCAGTCCTCCTAGGCTTGTTGCACATGAGTTACTTGTTGCTAGCTAGGCTTGTTGCTCAAATGACCATTCCTAAAAGGTTATTCGTCCACTTAGGTCTAGAGCCCTTTTTCTCCCCCCATCTGAGTTGCAAAATTGCAGATTTCTTTATGTTTGACTTAAAGGAACTCCACGTAGTCCCTGAGCTTTTTAATCAGTAGAGTAACTTAGGGTGGCGTCGAGCCAATGTAGTAGGGCCACCAGAACTGTGCCTCACCTCCCTGGATTTCATACCCTGACAGCCAAAACAGTCCTACAGCATTGCTCTTGCAGCAGCAGCTGGGTTCCTGGACACCACATTGCTGCTCACCCAGATAATTTCCCTTTAAGTGTTGAGACCCGTCCCAATGCCCATGTGGGTGGGAGACAGCTCCCTGCAGCCAGCACAGCTCTTCCGGCTACGTGGGGATTGGGATGGGTCCCAATCTCCACGTGGCAGGGAGACAGCTGCCCCTGCAGCCGGCATAGCTCCCCCCTTAAATGGGGTTTAGCCAGCCCCTTGGGTCCCCTGCTGCTTGGGCTTACCAGTGATTGCTCCCAGTCAGCATCTACAAATGCATAGAGCACATTATCTAATACACTGTTTATCTAGTACCTGATTGTGTTGGTACTAGCAAAGGGCACATTAGGCTAATTTAATGTGCAGTATGTCTCGTGCACGTGCAGATGGTGACACTTTACTGGCCATACCTACACGAGTGACGGACTGCACAGTTGTTACTGCGTACTCATTTAGTACTTGATTACCATTAATACCAGTGTTACTGTCATTTAGTACTGCATTACTGTGCAGTAGCATCCCCATACAGTTTTTTTTTCTGATGATACTGTGCAGTAGCAATGAGCTACTGCACAGTAGTGTCTCGTGTAGATGCAGCCACTCTGCATTAGATTAGTCTGATGCTCTGTAAAGCATCTCATGTAGACGTGTTCACTGACTATGCCACTACGCATAATTTACTGTTCTTTCAGGAAAGCTTCAGCAACTCTGCCACACAAGGAGTTTATAAAAGTCAAGCAGGTATGTTGTGGGGAAATGAGAAATTAGAGATTGGCTTAGGGTTGGGAAATGGTTTCAGTAAAAGGAAACAGGTCCAGGGTGGAGAACCCATTGTTCCATCTGCAACTCATGCACTGACGTAGCATCACTTGCTTTCTAAATACTTCCCCAGAGTACAGCGAATGTCAGCTTTTGGGTTATTTTATATTTATCTGTTATTTATGTGTGTCAATTAATAATCCCCTAAACAGCTATGGACCAGGTGACCCAAAACAGTGAACTACTGTAGCAATGTAGTTTACTTTCTATTACACACCTCTTAACACGAGGCAGAAGGATCAGATGGCGTAAAAACAGTTCAACCATGCATTAGTTCCTGTACAGCTTTTAAGTAAGTGGATGAAACACCTGTCATTTTAAAACAGGTGACCATATTCTTTCCCTTCAGCAATGTGGAAGTTATACAGGAATGGACAAAGAAAGAGGAACTAAACGATGCAAAACAGTGTCTGAGAGGCAGGTACCTTTATAGTTAAGGCGCTGACTTCAGGATGCAGGAGAGCTGGAATTAATTTCTAGGTCAGTGGTCTCGGGAAAGTAGTACAGACCAAACTTATGATCCTATGATCTTACATTGTTCAAGCTAAATGTTTTCCCAAACATCACAGAATACGTTAATGGCAGAGACAAGCATAGCAACCAACAAGCCTGATTCCTAGTGTTTTGGGTATATCTGAGCCTTGCAAGACAATGCCAGGCAGAGATACCTGAGCTCCCCCTGTGCATGCTATTTACCCAACTAAAAGTCATATAGTGACACTTGCATGGTGTTTTACACAGGCTAATAAGCCCTGTTTCTCAGTAGCCTAGATTTAGGGTTGTGCAAGCACAGTAATGCTGCTTCTGAGAGTATGAGAGCTGGCACAATCAGAGACAGTTTGATTATCAATGAGCTAAGGAGGATAGTTGGAGAAGCACTGAGGTCCCGGGGGGGAGGGGAGCCAGGTGTCCAAGGAGAGTGGTCGCTCCTTAAGGAGATGATCCTCCAAGCCCAAAGGAAGGTAATCCCAACG
>NW_017728886.1:1398709-1412636 GCF_001723895.1 Crocodylus porosus | reverse complement strand
CCCCAGTACTCTTTCCTGCCATGGCAGGGGGTCGGACTAGATGATCTGCTCAGGTCCCTTTCGACCCTAGAAACTATGAAACTATCTCTGCCTAGCCCTGTCTTGCATTATACAGACATACCTTTAGTCTATCTGACCACATTTCCTTCTCTCTCAGCCAAAATTATTCCCCATGAAGACTACACAGAGCATGCCAAGTGCAGCCCTGCTTAACTTAGCATGGGAAGGATATTTTTAGAAATGGAAAAAATGTAAGAAGAGCAACAATATTACTCCATAGTTTTTCCAGGCAAAGATTAGGAAGAAAGATTAGATAAGCTTCATCTCTCTAGCTCAGAAAAAGGCAATTCAGTTCACTTCTATGTGGAAAGCAACAGGTACAAGTTCCTAAATACAGCTTTAAACATACATCTCCCCCTTGCTCTGATATGCTCACTGAAGGAAGGCTTGAGAGTACAAGATAAGTAAATGGGAGATGCCTAGGAACAATGAGGGTCCTAATTAGGGCCGAGCTTAAAAGGGGCTTGATTGATGATGGACCAACATCTGAATCATTCAGAAATCATCATTTAACAAAAGGCACTAAATTATGGAACAAACTGCTAAACTCAAAAATGGAAAATAGCATAGGTCAGTCAGTTCAAGGAGAAGCTGGACACATTTTTGGAAGAAAAAGGACCACAATGGTGTAATTCCTAGATCTGTGGGATAACACTAAGGAGATGGGTTGACTCATACTTCCTGGGTTTACAATAGGTCAACACTAATAAACTATACAGCCTTTTTCTGACCCTCAAAGTCTTGTTATTTTGCACAGATAACACCATTGTTTTCTTCATTCTCACAGAAGCACTTGAGAGGTAGAAGTTAAAAGGTTCAAACACCGGATGCTAAATACACAATTCTAGCTGTGATAAAGCAGTCAAGTCTACACTGGCCAAAACATATCTGTAGTTTTGTATTGATCAAAACTCTGAGCAACACACTCACAGTATGTGCACTACAATGGCCATTATATTTAGCATTTGGCAATGCATTGTGTTTCCACAAAAGGAATTGTGGTAATGCATCATTCTCAGTCAACATGTCCTAGGGTCTGGCAGTAGATTGGAGGGTTCTGGGTTTGATGGCTCTGTCTTGAATAGAGGAGGTGAAGGAAAGAAGGTTGGTACAATGAAGACCTACACCATGAGCACTTTGATGGGAAGCACCATTTTAAATTCAATTAAATTGACTGGCTGGATCAGGAGCTGCTAAAAGAGCCATGGGTTTTGCTAAATTTTCATGGGTCAGGAAGTTGGAGCAGGTGAAACATGGTTGAGGAGGAATTTGGAGGTGGTGCAGCAGCATTTGATATGAAACAGCAATCATTTTATTAGTTCTCCAGTAGTTAAAAAATAAATGATGTTGGAATGGTCAGCACTCCTAGCACTCCGTCCCATAACAGAGACTACAGCAAAGCCCCATGCACTTCCTCGGGAACTGTAACCCTTGCAACCATTTCTTATTGGTTCCCTCACTGGTGCTCGTTATACTTGCTGTATGATGACCTCATTAGCACAATCTACACAGCAACACTGAAAGGATAACCCTCTGCTTCTCCAAGTGGGGTAGGCCTGCTAAATACAAATGCCTATGACTTAAAATGAGTGCGGCATTAGATTAAAGCTTGTTGAAAATAGGCATTTCTGTCCTGCAGGAAATCTGGACATTTCCCTTTTTTTGTGTTTTGAAGCGGAATGAAAATTCAAGATGTAGAGTTGTTCTTCATGAAATGGAAACTGTAAAGTTTTATGCTTGATTGAAAGGAAGTGTTGTTGACATTTCTGAAACATAGTGTCTATTTCTTGACCGCAATTTAAGCGTTTTGGTTGTGGTAGGTTTGACAACAACCTATCTCCCTCGGAGGTGCTGCTGCACCTCATGGGAGTGGTCATTCAAGAGTCTTTGTTCTCTTATCTCCCGCACCGTTATAACCAGAGCAGAGACTTGGGTTTACCATGAGACACGTGGCCCAGGCAGGTACTCCTGGCCAGTAGCATGTGGGTAGTTCAGGGAGACCTAGCTTGGCACAGTAGTCTGACATGAAAGACATTGGCATGGGTTCGGAAACCAAAACATTTTGATTTGGTGGATTTGACATGACAAGATACATTAAAAAAAAAATCAGCAAAACTAATGGGCCCCTACGGGAAGTTTTACTTTTGCTTAAGATTCATTTTCTGTAGAAAAAAAAATACTGAGCGAAAATTTTCAACCAGCTCTACTTGCTCGATATAACCCTATTCAGTAAAGCAATTCTCCCTAGTCTTCAAATATCCATCTAGAACTATGTCAGTTATGTAAATAACAACCCTTTCCAATGCCCATAACAGCCACTCAATGGTACGTATTTCTTAATGGTGTGAGCAGTGAACTTGTTTCTCCTGCTATTTTTCAAATCCTAAAACAAGGATTATGTCATGACCATTCATCCATAATTGAAAAATGCATAATGCAATTGTCATTCATTTCTCGTAGACAAAAGTCTGAATGTACATTCCCCGTTTCTAACAACAGAGATAAATTCATGCTTCTTATAAAGAGAAGATAGCTAGTGATAGACTTTATTGGCACTATACCATTCAGGGTGGGGTGGACACTAAGGTGCACGGTTAGCAGTGCAGAGGTTGTAAATTCAAGGCCATGACAGACTCTAGCAAATTCTGCTAAATACCTTGTCACAAGGACACAGCAAAGGAAAAGATGCAAGGCGGAAAAGCAGTAGTGTTTCCAGAAATGGTCTGGTGGGGGGAAGGTCACAGATTTGGGTCATAAAGAAACTGTTCTCTGTCACTGCCTGCCAGATGTCTAAGGGTATTTAGGTGCTTGAAAGTACAGATACAAGCCTGGGGAGATTTTCAAAAGTATGCAGGCACCTATTAGCGATAAGTCAACTTGTAATCTTTTTATTAATTTAATGGGAGAGAGAACATCCCAGCTTCCATCATTAAGAAACTTGTGCTGTTTTTAGTGTCTGGTGCAGACATTCAAATCCAGGAGAATTAGGAGCCTCGGCACTTTGGAAAACCCCACTATGTGCTGATCTGCAGTGTTAGGCACCTAAAGACATTTAAAAACCTAGTCATGTTGAACCTAAACAAAGTCACCAAACCTCCTTGTGCTGCGGGTCTAAAACCAGTAATATAAGATTAATGCCACTTACACTTTACAGAATAAGAGCGATGATGTTAGACTTCTAAATTAAATTAAACCACAAAATGTCAACGTTCATGTAAAGTAAATTTGAAAATAATAATACGTTGTGAATCCTTAAAAGAAAGTCTGTGGTTTAGCAACTACATTTACATCTAAAATTGAGTTCCAAACTGGTATTTCTTTCAACAGTGTCTAGGCTTGAAAGAAAAAGTAGAACAGTGGCAGCATACTAAGATAATCTAAAGTCGTAGTCTTTTTCAATCAAAGCAGTTTTCTTCATGACAGTCATTACTGAGAGATGGAAATACAATAGACGATGGATTTTTCTGACACTTCTCTTTCACTAGAATATGATTCTGAAAAGCATTTAGAGAGTGTAATTTGGTCTCGTTATATGGATTTTTTTTACTGATTAATCCTCCGGCTGATAGCGTAGAAATACAGTTTAAAAGGACAAAAGAGAACTCTGTTAAGTGCAAATAAGTACAACTGCACTGTAATGAAATTCATAATGATGTTAGCTTAATGAACACCTGTCAGCTAGACTCATCATGGGCATTACAACAAGGAATGAATTCACTTAGTGGTCACTGCCTCTTCTGTGACATCTAACCCCATAATGCTCATGTCACCATTCAAAATGAAACCTAAGTAAAACTTCTCTTAAGTTCTTCCAGTCTGTAGGAGAACAAAAACGTTCTGTACAGCCATCGAGATAAAGAAGACATTAAATATCCCATCTAGCCTGTTATTTTGGTTGCAATTTAGTGGTGAATATACACTAGCGTAGACTATATGCCAGTTAACAAAGCTCATTTCACCTGTTGGCTGGTGGGTTGCATGTAGCCCTAACCGTGGTGACTCTTGAACTGGTGGCAATTCTTTCTGCTATCAACTGGGAGTTCGCAGACTGGAAACAACAGAAGAGGAGAAAGAGCTGGGAGTGTAAGTGATAATGGCATGTGTGATGCAATGAAGTGATGCAGCAATGAAAAAGGCAAATGCTACCATAGGATGCATCAGGTAAATTCCTTCCAGTAGAGACATGAAACTATTAATGTACAAGACACCGGTGATGCCTCATCTGGAATACCACGTGCAGTGCTGTCACCTATATCTATGAAGGATGAATTCAAACTGGGACAGGTGCAGAGAAGCACTACAAGGATAATCAGGGCCACGGGGAGCCTGTCTTATGAGTGGAGACCAAAAAAGCATGGATTTCTCAGCTGACACAAAAAATACGGAAAATGGATGTGACTGAGGTATGTAAATACGACATGGGGAGAAGTCCCAGGAAGAGAAAACCGCTATTTAAAAGAAAGGGCCATGCTGGTACAAGCCTGGAGACCAGGATAAAGTTTTTAACTATCCAACTAGTGAAGTCCTACCACAGCCTTCCAACAGCAGTAATGAAAGGCAAATAACTTAATTACTTTGAAGGCAAGGCTTGATACATTTATGGGAAGGATTATAGCATGCCACTGCCTGTGACAACACGGGCCTGGACTTGAGGACATGGTACTTACACTCTATGCTTTATGTTCCTAACTCTTTGCACAGCTGAAGCTCATATCCTTGAGCTCTGGATATGACCAAGGTGGATGGATCTGATACCAGTAGTATTTCGTAGACTTAGTAGAGCATATAGCAGATGGTAAATATTGCACTATCATTATTTTGTCAGCTAAGGAGTTTCTGTGCCCTCTTGTAAATTCTGAAGGACAACTGTTTCCTCCCTAGTTTGCAACCTTTATACGGCTTAGGCCCCTTTATTTTTATACAATAGAAATAAAAATACTCACAGATGAATAGATCTTGATAAAATAACTGACAGAGTGAGAAGAATGCATCCACACGGACCAGTTTCAAACTGAAAGAAAAGGTGTACTGTATTTACTTTGATGGTTTAATGCATGCGCTTTTTATCCCCCATATAGACTCACAAGTCCAACTAAAATCTCTAAGATTCACTATCATTTATGGTAGGCGTGAAATCGGTTCTTCATTTTTTCAGGGGACATGTCCAAATTTTTCCTGAAGTGATGTTTATATTAGTTTCTACTTGAATTTTATATGCTAAAAGACTATCAGCTGAACAATAAATGTCAAGATTAATTGTGTCTCCATGCAGAGTACCTGATGAATATACTTCTGAAGAAATATTGTCAGATCCTCATATTTTGTGATGTTATGTAGCATTAGCTGAAAAAAATTTTTAAAAAAAAGTAATTAAAATAGATAGCAACATGCTAGTATAAACCAAGACTGAATTAAAGCAACCACAAAACTTAAATATGTCTGGCAAGATCCTTGGCTGCTACAGACTGGATAAAATCCACTGAAATCCACTTTCCAGCTTTATTACTAAAATAATGGTTTAACTGTCATTGCAGCCACAGTATGTATATGTTCTAAGAGTCTTGTTTTAAAAATAATGTCAGTTTTCAGCATGTTAAATGTACTGTAGGATGCTCGAGTATTGCAAGCAATGTAGGAATACAGAAATTTTGGAAGACGGAAGAGACCCAAGTAGTTTGGTATCTGCAGGTACAGTCCATTCTAGTGGGTTGTCTTTAGAAGACAGAATACGTGCGCTATATAAAACACACTGCTGTCCAGTGCTTAATACAACAGATAGTCCCATCCAATTTAAATGCTAGTGAGAATTCACAAGAACAGGGCTGCACTTTCATAGTGTCTGATTCTTCTTTATTAATGGATTATCTCTGGTAGCCCCCCCACCCCACACACACACTTTGAGGAGAACAACGATCTTGTGTCTAAACCATGGGACTCAGGGGCCGAAAATCTGGGTTATATTTTTGGATCTACCATGGGCTTTCTTTGTGATGACAAGAAAGCACCTCCGCCGCCCCATCAAATTCTTCTTTCCCTCTATTCACTCGGGTATCATTTGTATCACTTAATTTGTCATGCCCTGCATTAAGAAGCTTGTTTAAGTCTATTGCCACCATGCAGTTAGTCAGTTAAAGATATCACCCACAAAAACCCTTGCCTCTTGCACCTTTGTAAAGCAACTGAGAACTTCAGATGGAAAGAAACGCTCAGGTGACAAAGTATTTAACTTCTTAGGAATTACCATCATGAGCCATGTATCTGGAGAGGAAAAGCAAGGCATGTTGTATAAAGTACAAGGAGGAAAACCGAGGGCTTCTTTCTGTTGATAACAGCTGTAACAATGGGCCTCGAAGGTCCCATTCCCAGTTCTCCTCCGCTATCGGGACAGCTGCTGTTATTTGCAACCTTGGGACATGAATGGAAAGAGAATTTCAGGGGGTCCATATATTTTGGGTCAGGCTAAAAGCCAGTTATGTCCTGAAGTGCTGCTACTCTTTAGAAGCTCCTCTCACTTACATTAGGGTAAATCAAGGGCAGCTTCATGGAAGTCAGTGGAGCTACCACATTTTGTCACGTATAACCAGGGTGACCATAAGTCCCGGTTTGGCAGGGATAGTCCTGGATTCCATAGGCCAGTCCTGGCTGGTTGGTGAAAACTGAAAGAAAAGTCCTTGAATTCTTGCTTTACCTGTCCAGATACACGATTCTTTCGATCTCTACTGATTCTCCTGTGCCTGACTGTGCAGCAGCAGAACGGCCAGCGGGAAAACTGCAGCCTAGAAAAGCCTGTATTTTGGCCCTCCTCCCCATGCCAAATCAACAGTGCTGCTGCAGGCAGAGGAAGGCGGGCAGGACACAGGGCACAGCCCAGCGGAAAGGCAGAGCAACATGGTGCATCAGGCAGGCACTGCTGCTGCTGTGCAGGAGCAAGGTGGGTAGACTGAGACTGGAGCATGCCCCACCCTGTCTGCACTACCCAGCCCCTCCTGAGCAGCAGCTGGAGGCAGGAGGCGGGCTGGCCTGGGCTGGGCACTGCTCCAGTCCACCTGCCTCGGCACGGCACTGCAGCAGCAGCAGCCCTTGCCCACCCGCCTGCCTGGCGCACCATGCTGCTCTGCCTTCACTTGAAACACTCTGCCCCAGATTTCCTTTAAAATATGGTCACCTTACATATAACGCACCGCAGAAAATAAACCTCACTTTGTTTTGGAAAGGCAGCATCAAGAAAAAAAAAAGTTCTTACCTTGTAGGACCACTAAGTAACCGAGAAGTAGTAGCCAGGGAGCCAAGCTTGCTTCTCAGCCGGCTGCAGCCCCGTGTGCAAAGGGACTGACTCCACACACTAGCCCAAACCAATGTGCCGCGTCTGGGGCTGCACGCCAGTCCCAACCCTGCAAGCCAGGTCCAGGGCCATGGGCCAGGTCCAGGTGCAAACTGATCCCACATGCTGACCAGATCCAGCATGCGAGGTCTGCAGCTGTGTGCCAGCCTGGAGCTGAGCGCTGGGTCTGACATCATGGACTGACCCTGCACGGTAGGTCCAAATTACTGGGTCTGACCCCATGTGCTGGGTCTGGGCCACCTGCCAAGTCTGCTATATGGGGCCGTGTTATTTAGCTGGAAAATTTGGTGGTGGAGGCAGTGACAACATAACATGCCCTGTCTCTCAGAGCTGCAGTAATTAACACCGGTCTCCCACCACCACATTTCTGGACCCATGGGGATCAGTATTTCTCATATGTAACACACACCCTAATTTCTACCAGCTGGTTTTGGGGAAAAGGGTGTGTGTTTTATGGAAGAAAATATGGTAAATTAGTATGGGAAACAGAAGAGAACCAGGTCCATTGTACTTTTTGTAAGTGAAGTTTTACGTGTGTGTGCGTGCATGTGTGCGTATGCGTGTGTGTGCATGAGAGAGAGAGAAAATATACATATCGGAACATATGAAATGTATGTGTGCGGTTGCACCAAAACGTACCGTTTCTAAGATCCCATCTGCTTTGTATTTTCCTACTGGAGTAAACTGCTGCCTTCCTGAAGGCCTATAAAAGAGAGTTAAACAAAGCAACAGCTCCCTTAGAAGCACCAGCAATGCAACAAAGAGAAATCAATGTGCTGTAGCAAAGTGGAAAAAAGAACTGAAAAAAGTGGCTATTTTTTTTTTTAACTGAGCTTTCTCACACGGCAAGTTTATGTTACAAACAAAGTCAGCTTTCATCACCAAACAAGTAGGTTGCTCTGTAAGTGTTTTAACAGTCTTTATATTGTGTTTACAATTAATCAAATGCTACTGTACACAGAAAGAAGACAGACAGAGTCAAGACCTCACTGAAATTTTTTCGTTGGAACAGAACAGAAGGACAACGTGATAGCTTCAGTACAGCAACAGATATAGTGTCTACGTGGAGAAACCTGCCTTACAGAGTAAAATCATGTTTAAAATATAATAAGGAAGTAGCTGCTTTAGAAAAGTTCCACTTCTTAATTAATATATAGAGGCAGTCTTGTCACAGAGGCTGTGGCGACATGCTGAAGCCAGTGTAGTCAATGGGACTTGAGCCATTGAGTCCAGAGACAGCAGGATTTTACCCTGATTTTTACTGGATGTTAGGACAGGGAACTGCCACTAGCATGTGCCCATTAACAACAAGCCATTTTAGACTAGACAAAAGCATCCTGAATGTCATATACATGGGTAGAGATCTAGGCGTTTATATGGAACGGATTATTTCAAATACACATGGGCTAGGGACAGAAATGACATAGAAAACAGTACAAGTGATCGGCAAGGATCCAGGTTTCCTGTTTCTCGTGGAAAAATGGAGAAACCTGCAGACTCTACCCTTTGCCAGGGGAAACCACAGATTTCTCATTTTAACTGAGAAACCCATGGATTTTGCCATTTTGCAAAGAGCTCTCTGCAGGCCCGCAGAGTTCCCCTGCAGGGGGCTGGGGGGAGCGGGAGGAGGGCGGTCAGGCAAGGGGTGCCATGTGCATGTATGTGACTGGAGGGCAACTCCTGCAGGTAAGTTGGGGGGTGGGGGAAGGGGATGGATACTGAGGCCCCATAGGAAGGAAGAGAGGGAGGGTGGGAGGGAAGGAGTTGGGCAGGGCTGGGCCTGGGGCTGCTGCCCAGCAGGGTGATGCATGGTGCTTGGGGCTGCAATGCATGACTGCAGGGCCCTGGAGGGAAGTGACATGGGGCCACGGATGATTCATCTGGGGGGTGAGGGAAGGGACCAGCTCCCCACTGCTGCACACGCTCCCAGGGTACAGGGGGTACACATGCCCCCCCAAATCTGTGTACGCGGTGGGCTTGGGCTCCTACTATACTGCCCATTCCCAGGGCCTCCACAGCCCAGCAGGTGCAACCGGGTGTTGCAGCCCACAGTGAGGCTGCTTGCTGCTCCGAGCTCCACGCTGCCCTGGGGATGCATACCCTGCACACTCAGCAGCACGGGGTTGTGCAACTTGATGCTCCTGCTGTTGCACAGCCACTAGCAGGGCCAGGGGGCTGCGGAGCACCAGGAAGACCGGGGTGGTTGGGGGGGAATGAGGGGCATGAGCAGGACCAGGCGCTATGAGGGTGGGGAAGGGAGGTGAGGTGTCTTTCATTTTAATCGCAGATCTTGGAGTTTTTTATCAGAGAATTAGCTATTTTTTATCAGGGAAAATCAGGCTTCTGGTGATCAGAAACTAGTTCAAATCTGTAACACAACAGAAATTCAGTGCACGTAAACCACTTTCAAAAGGCCGAAACCGGGTTAAAATAAACCTGGATAGATGTAGTATCAGACTTAACTGATTTAGGTTAAATCTGTTTCTGAAACTTCTGTCTTGGATCCCCTCCAGGTTCAAGTTAACTCACGGTCCCAGTATACCAGGATGCTAGGCACCTCCCCACAAACCTCCGGTCGCAGGGTGAGCAGGCTAGCCTGGGCCTAAACTGTCAGCTTCAGCCAAGCAGGGAGGCATGCTCTAGTACTCCTCAGCTTCTGGCCTGGGCTACTGCAAACATATCGCTGCATTTCCAGAATCAAAAGTGAATGTATATTCACTTCCTTAATGATTCAATTGATGCAGCTTAGACTAACCTGCAAAGATTGAAACAATTCAGCCTCGGGCCTTCTGTCTCTCTGTAGTTAACCAGAGGGATTATATGCAGGGTTGCCAACTCTTTTTGAATCTATTACAGGAGGTTTCATCACATGACATAATGACATTAATGACTTTATGTCAGGAAGGCAAATGTACATTACTATTAGTTAACAACGCCATTAGATTACTGTATAAATCAAATTCAACATTTAATATTTATTTTAATGAATGCCCTATCATTTATCTCCTGAGTGACTCTTAGCAGTCTCCTAGAGATTTATATCTAATTCCTGGAGACTCCAGGGCAATCCTGGAGGATTGGCAACTATAATTATATGCAATAACTGAAAATGTGTCTCACTTACAGTGCAATCACTGCTTTTTTGTTGTCCCCTGCTCGCCATAAAATATCTGCTATCGCCACAGTGAGGCATTTGGTCCTATGCACTTCTGAAGGCTGGAGACACCTGTAGTTTTGGGTAGATGAGAAACAAGCAAGCATTGAAAGAGGGTTTAGTGAGCCTGACTATAAAAAGGGGAACAGGTTTTGCTTCAGGGAGCACTGGAGCGCAATAGCATTGTCCAAAATGATGACAGTCAGTGATTATAGCAGCCTTTCATAACCCATTTTGTTTCAGTAGGATATGCACAGTGCTCTATAGGGATGTCTACATTGAAATCAATGTAGGGATGATGGCAGCACACACAGACATATTTCAATTAGCTTAAGCATCGACAACAGCGTGGTCCCTGGATCATGGTTTGCAGCACAAAGTCGTCATTTGAATGGCTTTTGGTAGGCCTGCATATCCTGTGATGAAGCCTATTGCTTCCCAGCTACACTGCTCTTGGTATCTGACTGGGACAAATTTAAGCCAGTGTAAGTATGTCTACACATGTGAGGGAGGACTGTGACTCTGATAGCAGTATGGATATCTCTTAACGATGACATGCAGCTGTATTTCTGCGTGCCTGGTATTTTTCAAGAGAAGCCTCTATTTCACACGACTGACTTAGAAGGGAAGACTCAAACAAATTAACCTGCAGAACTTGGTGAAACAAGGATTGGGGTGGTGGAGGGAGGGGTCATAGTAGCAATTTTAAAATATCTGAAAAACACAAGTAATACAAGAGAGGATTTACTAAGTGTCATATAGATAGTTATAATAACGCATAAGGCAGCGAAATAAAAAAGGGACAATTTAGACCTGATGCTGGAAAATATTTCCAGACTCTAAGAGCCACTGTAATAGGCTGTCAATTAATTGTCTAAAGGAATTAGCAAAATCTGCATCTGCACATGTCTTTAAAACTTGATTGGACATTACCCACGTGGGCCCATCTTGCAATGGCCGGCCAATGGACTCTAGCTGAATTAATACATATTTTTCATCTCTGTATGCTAAGATAGGACCGCTTTACATGCTGCATATACTTTAAAAGGGTTCAGTGTTTCATTTCAGTCTCAGTGTTGAATTTCCTAGCTGCTGTTGTGTTACAGACCAGCTGAAAAATCCATATCTACTGATTTACTTTATCTAAAATGTCATTTACCATAAACACAATACAGAACCTTGTTTAGCACCTTTCATCCAAGGATCACTAAACTTTTAACGAAAATGAATTTGTTAGAACCTGGGGCCACCGACTGAAATTAGTGATGGGTTTAAAACCAACAAGAGACCGTATTTTTTTACGCAACACGTAATACATTTATAGACTTCGTTGCCAGAGGAGGTGGTGGAGGCAGACAGCACAGCCAGGTTCAAAAAGGAACTGGATAAATCCATGGATGACAGATCTGTTAATAGATATTGAACAGAATGGTTGGAGATGTTTTCTCTGGCACCTCTAAACTAATAATGGTGGATGCTAGGGGGAATATTGAAAAGGAGGCTAGCAATATCTAGTTCAATGCTCTTCCTCTGTAGCAACCATGTACGTTACTGCTGTAGACAGAATTAAAGAACTAGGTGGACCATTGGTCTGAGCCAGTATGGCACTTCTTAAGTCACCTGATACCCCATAAGGAAGGTCAGAAATATTTTATTTCAACATCAGAGATGAGTAAACTAAGGCATGAAGAGCTTATGTGACTAGGATCAAAGAATGAGAAAAGGCAGAACTGGGAATACAATCCAGTGGCTCTGCTCAAACATATGGGAAGTCCTTCTCTAATGACTTTAAGAGGACCACGCTTTGAACTTCAGATATTATCAGTCGCAGAATGTCACTAGCCTGAGAGATGAGGACAAAAAATGTTCCCAGCAGTGGAGTTAAAAGATTTAATCATTCAAAAGACAATACCAGAAACATCAAACATGAAAAATTAAATAAACTTTTAAGTTCAACATCAGCCTTGAGTATAAAGTTTAGTGAGAAAAAGTCTCACTCTGAATGGTATGGGACATCTGAGATAACAGATGAGGGCACTCAGATAATAATACTGTCTCCATAGCCTTCTCTTATCATCCCTTGTATTCTAATATAGATACTCAGGAATTTATGGGTGTTACCAAAACTACATTTTGAGGGGGAGGGATGTAAAGGTGCAATAAGAAAATACCCTATGTTCTCCACGTAGCCTGCACGAATGTTTCATATGAGCTGCTGATACCTTGAAAACGCAAGGAAAAGCTGCACCTCAACCCATTTCAGCCAGGAAGAAGTCTGTCCTTTCCAGATCCAGAAACAGTTTCTGCCCAAGGCAAGGCAGACTCATCGTAAGAAAAACATGACTCTCTCATGAATAAAACAACATATTTCTTGCCATTCCATAATGATTTAGGTGCCTAAAGGAATTTTTTTATTTGTGCACATAAAAAGTTTGCTTGTTAACCTGAAATTCCTTAGAGGATTTCTGCATATTTCTAGAGCCCTTCTCATATACAAAATATGTAAAAATAAAATCCTTTTGAATTATGAGGATGAGGGGGTGGGAAAAGAACTAGTTCAAGATAAACAAGACTGGGAGAAGCCACTTCATCTGACCCTGTTATCTTAGAATTTGAGTACCTCTGAATATTTCATGTATGTATCCTCACAGCACCCTTTTGAGTCAGGGAACTGTTATCACCTCCACTATTACTGATGAGCAACTGAGATTCAGTGACACTAAGGACAAAATCTTCAAAAATATGTAGGTGCCTAAAGAGGCAGATTGGCACCTGTGCCTGGATTGTAAATGGGATGTAGGTGTCTAATCCATAGGAGCTAGGTGCTGAAATACTTTAAAAATCTGTCCCTGGGTGGGATTTTACAAAGTGTCTAACCAGATTAGGTCCATAATCATTCTTGATTTAACTGAGACCAGTTGAATGTGTAACAGGCTTTGGGAAGTTTAGAAATGCCATTATATGCCTCTCTGTCATTTGGGCATGTTTAAAAATATGGCTCTAAGTGACTTGCTGAAGGCCACTTGTTGGTCTTGAATACAGGTCTTGAATAAGGAGTCTGCGGTGGAGCTGGGAAATGAACTCCCGTTTCCAAGTACTACCCTAAAAACTGCTCCACCCTTTATTATATTAATGTTATAAAACACTATATAGGCTATTATTAAATGTAGTAAGTTTACTGTTAAACATCCTAAATAATCTGGGCCAAAGCTAGCTTCGGAAAAAGCAGACAGATTTCCCACTGACTTCTAGGAGATCCCCAAGCAGTTAACTCTAAACATGTAGTTCAGACTCAGGAAGGTGTCTACTACGGCTGTGCGAAGCTCCAGGTCCTGATTTGATTCGGAGGAGATTCAGCTTGTTTTGGTGGC
>NW_017728886.1:1390395-1397934 GCF_001723895.1 Crocodylus porosus | reverse complement strand
TGCAGGCGGTCTGTGATCCCCGCTGGCTGCCACTGCTGCTGCCGGTGGCAGCTGCAGCTAATCGCGGACCTTGGATTGAGAAATGAGTTCTGTATTGTCTAAGGTAATGAACCAGAGGGAGTCCCTATGTAGCTCATTCAATTTGTCCAGACTGGAGATAAGCTTTAAATCACGGTGTTAGATATAAATCGTTGCGGACCACAGTTTGCCGGCTAAAAAAGTGTGCTCTAAATGTCAGCTAGTTGGAGGAGCTAGACAAGCAGAGGCATAACTGGCCACTTGAGCGCTGTGGGAAGCCCTGTAGGGCAGAATCAATGGCTCTGGCTCACAGTAGTGGTGGCCAGGCCAGTAGTGCAGCTGATGCTATTTTTGCACCCCCACAAGGATCACCACCAGGCCTGGTGCCCCAGTCATCCCCCTCTTCATTGCACTACTAGGAAAAAGTAAGGTAGAGAAGGCAGACGAAAATTAGCCACAGAGCATCTGTTGCAAGATCTGACCCTTCTCTTTCATTACTTTAAAGCTTTGAGATCCCTTGAGATCACTGAAATTTCCTCGGCATTTTCTGGATCTATATATTCAGGGTCTAGGCCAAGTAAACTCAAAACAGATGGGCTTTAATAGCTGTTCTAGAAGCATATGGCAGTCCTTCATAAACTCCGTTCTAAATTCTTGCAGGATCCCCTTTCATGCAGTTCATGGGACAGGGCTTAGCCTGGAGATAGGGAAGAGTTTTTCTAACCAGTTTGTTAGTTTTGGATCTCCTTCCCAGAAGGGCCAAAGTCATTACTGCCTGCCTCGTCTCATTCATATCACGTGTACTAAAGGAAGCTTATCTTTGATGGTTTTAAGAGCCATTTCAATGTTCTCTCTGTCTCTATGTTTTATGACTTTTCATCCTTATCCTTCCTGCCAATGAGAAATTTTTTTTTTTCAGTAAAGTGTGCCTAATATTTATTGGGTTGTTTTCCCAGTCATTAAATCTTGCATTTAAAACCAGGGATCCTTTAGCCTGAGAAGTCCATATGATCAGGAGAGCTGGTTTTGCATCAGGTTGTGCATTTGGTTTTTGTATGGCACTACAATGCTAGAGACATATTGGTTAGCATCTTATAAATAGGCTTTTCCGGCTTCTTTCTCAGACCTGAGAAAGACCACTTTGTGTCAGAAAGCTTGCCTCCTATATCTCCCAATTATACAGTCGACTTAATAGAAAGCACCACCAAACCCCCCCACCCCTCATGTCTACCAAGAAGCCCCATTCCCTGACAATACATGTCATGTCTCTTCTAGCATTATTGAATATTTCTCTTTTTAATGAGAGAGCTTAATTTTTGCTCCTGGCTGTTTCAATACGAAACTTCTAACACACATGGGATATATGTGTCTACTTTCTCTTTTATACTGGACTTTTTATGTTAGAGCATTTCAGGGGATGAACAATGGAATGAGCTACTGTAAGAAAAAAAGGAGAGCATCCACTGTTCCAGAGTAGGTGGCTATATGCACCCTTACCTTCTAGTAGATGAAAATCATGGACATTTCTTTTGTACGCACAACATTCCTGCAGCAAAGTGTCTGCTGCTTAAGCCATCCATGTGGAATTAGGTTGACTGCAAATGTATTTAACATCCTTGTCTTGAAGCTTCTCTGGCAGATGAAAGCCAAACTTTGGCTTTCATCTCTCACAGGGTAAGAGCTTGCTCATAAAGCTGTTGCCATGTGGCTGCTGATGTTCAGTAAACTCATGCATCCTTTTAGCTCATATGAACTGCTTCACCTGCACCTGCCCTTACTCAACTAAGTTGAAATAGCCCTGAAAGTATTACCACGGACTTCAGTGGGGCAAGGATGACATCCCCTAAGAATGGAAAAAGTTTTAACATAAATCTGGGCCTGCTCTTTTTATTCAACAAATAATATGTATAGGAGGCAGCAGAGCTTCAGGACAGTGCTGTCTGATCTATGTGCAATGGACTCTATTTCCAGGCAAAAGTGATGGTGGAGGTTGTGGACACCTTAGCACAGAAGAAATCTTTATATACAAAAGAAATTCCCCTATGTCAATGAATAAACTCAGTGTCTTTAGCAAAGACAATAATTCCGGGGACAGTGCGATTATTAATATTTAGCAGTCCACAACAATTTTGACATTACAATAAACTTCCTATAATTTTTCTCTAAAGCATTAAAAACAAACAGTATTTAAATCCTATTAGAGACTTAAATAAGCGCATCCCCCCACAAGGGAAAAAAAAGCCTAAACTAGTATGGCTCAATTTTTCACATACTGGTTGGGGTTTTCTCTTACTCTGAAAAGCCCATTAATAGTATGGTCTTTCAACTCTTGTTTGCATTATCTTTACAATAGTTTTTTCTCTATAGGATTCAGCAGGCTGCTGGCCGCAATAATCTTTTTTATTTATTTTTCTTAAAGGACCCTGGTTAATCACAAGAAACAACTGTATTCATGAATAGCCAGCCTTGAAATCTGTTCCGTTAAAAGGCGATTTTCATTAGCCTCCACGAACCCAAGTAAATCTGTTAACCCTTTCTCTCTTCCAGACATACAGACAAATGCAAAAGAATCTAGCTTCTTTCTGACCACACTAGAAAAAAAATTATAGTTTCATTTAGAACAGAAAATATTTCTGGTGTCAGCTGTCTGGCTTACCCAGCTTCGCTATTCCTGCCGCTGTCTCCAAAGATAAGCTTTTGCAGGACACAGGCTTGAACGGCAGCCAGTACTCCACACGGGCCACCCTAAAGTGAATAAAATGTTGCATGAACAAAACAACTGGTTCTGTCTGATGCCGGCAAGAACTTCTCATAGCTGATGTGTTTTCCTTCAAATTTAAGACATACTTTATCTGTTTTGACTCAGGGGTTTGAAGCACGTATGCCCTCTTTTAAACAACTGAAAAAAGTCAGCATTACTAACTGGAGTTGCCAGGCCCATGTATTTTTTCTGAAAATGCCTAGATCACACTGTACGCATGGCTGGGATATCAAGGAAAAGAGTCTAGTCTCTTCTAAAGTCCACTAAGCACAGGGCAAACCTGAAGTCCAAAGTAATGTCCAATCTAATGGCCACATCAGACACGGTTTATTCACCATTTAAGTCCTACTTACACCTTCCAACCAGAGTTTCAGTAGTGCAGGCACCTCGCGGAAAATCTCTGTACAGAGGGGAAATGTCACCCAGGGTGAGTTAGAGGGAAAGAAGGACACTGTATGCTAACAGCGCTTCTGTTAAGCACTGTCACAGGACAATTAAGAGCTCTTCTGCCTGCACTGTTTTCAGGTGCAAATTCATTTTTAGATATCTGAAGCCTACTCTGATATATGGTATGAATCATAGAAAGTCAGGGTTGGAAGGGACCTCAGGAGGTCACATCTAGTCCAGCCCCCTGCTCAAAGCAGGACCAGCCCCAACTACATCATCCCAGTCAAGGCTTTGTCTAGCTGGGTTTTAAAAACCTCAAAGGATGGAGAGTCCGCCACATCTCTGAGCAACCTGTTCCAGTGCTTCACCAGCCTCCTAGTGAGAAGATTCTTCCTAATATCCAACCTAAATTTCTTTTGCTGCAAGTTCAGCCCATTGCTCCTCGTTCTGTCATCTGCCACCACTGAGCGCAGTCCAGCTCCATCCTCTTTTGAACCCCCTTCAGGCAGTTGAAGGCTGCTATTAAGTCTCCTCCCAGTCTCCGCTTCTCTAGACTAAGCATGACTAGATAGCATGGCTAGATAGCAAAATACACACTAGCTTATCTAACTAGCACAAATCGCCACAGCAGTGAGGATGCAACAGAATGGGTTTTAGCACATGCTAATATCCAGACTGGACCCCCAGGATCCCTGGTTGGTTTACACTTTGGTAAACTGTATATGCTAAGGTTGATGTAAGCCTATCTTCACTAC
The DNA here is from genome assembly GCF_001723895.1 of Crocodylus porosus. Taxonomy (NCBI): domain Eukaryota; kingdom Metazoa; phylum Chordata; order Crocodylia; family Crocodylidae; genus Crocodylus; species Crocodylus porosus. The sequence continues at coordinate 1,394,013 of NW_017728886.1, read as the reverse complement.
TATCATTAGGCATGCAAACTAGATTAAGCTAACACAGGTATGCTACCACTTGCTACAATCACCTCTTTACTTTCTTATATAGACAGCCCAGCACACAAGAAATTAGCTTCTTGTACTTGAGAATGAACCTGCACTGCAAATCGGTCACATATCTGGAGAGAGGAGCTTTTAATTTTCCTGTAACGGTGTTTGAAAGTGGCACCATTATCCAGCTAAAAGCAATTTCGATTGCCAGTATCTCATCAGCTGCACTTGCAGGGCACTATGTATTCACTCTCGAGCCCAATTGGCTACAATCCCCAAATGAGGCCTCTAACAGAAAAATCATGCATTTTATCCTGAACATACCTGCAGCACAGAAACACAATACTTCTACCACCCCGCAATAATCATATGAATAACTACAGACAGAAAACGTGCATGAAGAAACAGCGGGCCTATTTCAGTCTGTCTGAAACAACTCCCAAACTTAAGTTTAGGTGAAATTCCAGAACCGTTTTTATATTACTTAGCAACACTAATCTGTAATAATAATAGGCTTACTCTGTCTGTCCAGAGTACTCTGATTGGTTGTCTCGGCAGCCAATCACAATGCTTACTGAAACAACCAATTAGAGTGCTCCGGACTGACAGAATAAGCATTATTATAGAAGATCCCGAGGCATTTCAAGCAGAAATGCAAGTAAGTCAGAGCTAGAAGGAAGCACCAGCCCCACCTACCACAGGGCAGGCAGGCTCTGCCAAAAGAAGAAGGGAGGAAAAAAATAGTGGTGAAGGGCCTGGTCCTTCCCTCCCCCCCCAGGAGTCTGCCCACCTTTCCTGCGGCTGGGGGGTGAGCTGCCGGCAGGCCTTGAGCTGCAGGGGGCCCTGGTGCTCCTATTCGCGCTGGCTGCACCCCCTGGGACCACCCAGGCGGTGTGCCGGGTGCTGCCGCCACGGAGAGAAGCACAGGGGTCCCCCACAGATCAGGAGTTGTATGAGCTCCTGGCAGCTCGCTTTCCAGCTGCAGGAGGAAAAAAGAAAAGATCAGGCCCCTTGCTGCTTTTTTTTCACCCTCTGCAGAGCCTGCCCGCGTGAGCTGCTGCCGGGTTGTGCAACCCCTGAACTGTGGGGCTTCCCTCTGCAGCGGTCACATGGGCAGCTTTCTGTAGCCTTTTTGAGGCTGAGGAGTTTTGATTCCGTTAAAGTATTCGGTCAGAGGATAACTAAAAATCCTGTATTTACAGAAATACTTTGGCAATAAAAATGTCATCACAAATGTTTTGCGGGTTTCAGCTGGTATTTAATAGTGGAGGTGGAATTTGGAAAATGTTTAAACTTACAGAGCAAGCCCACACAACCCCTTATCTAATACAAAGTTAGGAAAAATACTGTAATCATTATAAATATTGTAGCCCCCCTCCACTATAGAAAGGATGTGGACGAATTGGAGAGAGTCTAGTGGAGGGCAATGGAAATGGTTGGGGGGCTGGACAACATGACTTATGAAGAGAAACTGAGGGAACTGGGATTATTTAGCCTGGAGAAGAGGAGGCTGAGAGCGGATTGAATAGCAGCCTTAGCTCCCTGAAGGGGGGCTCGAAAGAGGATGGAGCTGGACTGGTCTCAGTGGTGGCAGATGAGTGAACAAGGAGCAATGGGCTCACGTTGCAGCAAGGGAAGTTTAGGTTGGATATTAGGAAGGATTTTCTCACTAGGAGAGTAGTAAAGCCCTGGAAAAAGCTCCCTAGAGAGGTTATAGAGCCTCCATTCTTGGACGTTTTTAAGACCCAAGTAGACAAAGCCTTGGCTGGGATGATGTAGTTAGGCAGAATTGGACTAGATGACCTGAGGTCTCTCCCAACCCTAATTTTCTATGATCCTATGATACTATTTCAAATGATCCAATTGAAGTAGACTACTGGGACTTACCTTTCTTTTGGGAAACATGGCATAGGACCCTTAGTAACCACAGATGTTGTAGACCTCATCTAGAAGCAGGCGCCAACCTCCCTAATGCACTTGGTTTCATATTAGCCTATAGGAATAGGTGTCACTTGTAAATTCCCCAACACTTAGGAATATTTGACCAGGAAAGACCTTCTGGGTCATCAAGTCCAGTCTTTACTATTACTAGCAATCACTTCACATACATTCACACTACTAAACTTATGAGACTTAAACTACTTAAGGGTTTTTCTTTCCACTACCCAGATTGAAAGGCTGATCCAGAACTTCACTCTTCTAGAAACCTCCTAATTTCCACACTATCTTTGTTCAATGCATGCCCATTTAGTCTTGTCCCAACGCTGTCATTTAGGTTCAATAGCTATTCTCTCACACTGGTGTTAATCCCCACGCCTCAGTTGGTCTTAACCATCTATTCACATCGTGCCTCCTCACATGATTTACAATGGTACAGCTCTCAGTGGTAAACTTCCATTCACCAACCAAAAAAAAAGTCGAGCTTCTTTTATTATCATAACACGCAACTGCTGGAAACTTTTGGTTAGAGACAAAGATAACTGAGCTCTTTTTAAGGCAGTCATTTACTGTACCTTTTTTTGCACAATGCCATATTTCAACTGAGGTATATTATTAAATGTAAAACTCTGTATTTTCCATTCTTCACTGAAGCAACAAAGGCTTGAGCCAAACAAAAGATTTTTTATTTCCTGGAAAAAAAAAGAGGGGGGGGGGGGAAAAAAGTCTCATTTTAAAAAGAAATCCAAAATGTAGGTATATATATGTGTCCCTTTTTTTTTTTTGCAGTAATTTGTAACAAGGAGGAGGAGTATGGCAGGATAATGACTAACTCTATATAACCGTCCTTTTAATTTTTTGTTTTATAAATACAGTAAATAGCAGGGCTATTTAACTGAGAAGGAATAATTTTTTCCTTTCCCTGCAATGTTCCTTCAGCACATAATGCTAGGAGCTGCTCAGCCTTAGAAGTCTTTTTTTTTTTCTGTAGCTCATCTAAGACAGAGATCTCCTTGAAAGATTTATTGACCGTTGGCTCAAATGTAGCCACAGGAGTAATACACCTACTGCTGCTTACGAGCAGACGATTGTCAAGGTGTGACAGGCCTTTTTTTGAATATTTTCCACTTTCTCATGTCCCCAGTAATGTACATTATGGCATAAAATATAAAGTGTCAGAAAATAACCCTGCTGGGGCATGTCACGGAGACTAGAAAGTCTGTTCTGCCTGCCAAACGCCATGGTTTGAGGCAGATGACATTCAAAGGTTTGACGTAGGACAGACATATCAAATCCAGGTAATACTCCCCAACCAAATTCAGGCTTGAAACTTGCTAGTGTAAAACAGAGTAACAAGAGCCCCTTCCTCAGTGTTATTTCCTCCTTGGGTCTAGAAACTGAACTGGAAGATATTGCCACATTTTTTGCTGCTTTTTAACTTGATGAAATCCAAAAGAGAGCTATGAGTATGGTTAGAGGCAGGCTATATTCATGACAGGCTGAGAGACATGGGTCTGTTCAGCCTGGAGAAGAGAAGACATAGAGGGGACTTGATGGCAGCCTATAAGTATATAAGGGACACGTATCAGGGACTGGGAGCTCCCTGGGGGAAGGCTACAACTAACAGTCATAAATTACTAGAAGACCACTTTAGGT
>NW_017728886.1:1387490-1390295 GCF_001723895.1 Crocodylus porosus | reverse complement strand
GTCTTGTCCCAACGCTGTCATTTAGGTTCAATAGCTATTCTCTCACACTGGTGTTAATCCCCACGCCTCAGTTGGTCTTAACCATCTATTCACATCGTGCCTCCTCACATGATTTACAATGGTACAGCTCTCAGTGGTAAACTTCCATTCACCAACCAAAAAAAAAGTCGAGCTTCTTTTATTATCATAACACGCAACTGCTGGAAACTTTTGGTTAGAGACAAAGATAACTGAGCTCTTTTTAAGGCAGTCATTTACTGTACCTTTTTTTGCACAATGCCATATTTCAACTGAGGTATATTATTAAATGTAAAACTCTGTATTTTCCATTCTTCACTGAAGCAACAAAGGCTTGAGCCAAACAAAAGATTTTTTATTTCCTGGAAAAAAAAAGAGGGGGGGGGGGGAAAAAAGTCTCATTTTAAAAAGAAATCCAAAATGTAGGTATATATATGTGTCCCTTTTTTTTTTTTGCAGTAATTTGTAACAAGGAGGAGGAGTATGGCAGGATAATGACTAACTCTATATAACCGTCCTTTTAATTTTTTGTTTTATAAATACAGTAAATAGCAGGGCTATTTAACTGAGAAGGAATAATTTTTTCCTTTCCCTGCAATGTTCCTTCAGCACATAATGCTAGGAGCTGCTCAGCCTTAGAAGTCTTTTTTTTTTTCTGTAGCTCATCTAAGACAGAGATCTCCTTGAAAGATTTATTGACCGTTGGCTCAAATGTAGCCACAGGAGTAATACACCTACTGCTGCTTACGAGCAGACGATTGTCAAGGTGTGACAGGCCTTTTTTTGAATATTTTCCACTTTCTCATGTCCCCAGTAATGTACATTATGGCATAAAATATAAAGTGTCAGAAAATAACCCTGCTGGGGCATGTCACGGAGACTAGAAAGTCTGTTCTGCCTGCCAAACGCCATGGTTTGAGGCAGATGACATTCAAAGGTTTGACGTAGGACAGACATATCAAATCCAGGTAATACTCCCCAACCAAATTCAGGCTTGAAACTTGCTAGTGTAAAACAGAGTAACAAGAGCCCCTTCCTCAGTGTTATTTCCTCCTTGGGTCTAGAAACTGAACTGGAAGATATTGCCACATTTTTTGCTGCTTTTTAACTTGATGAAATCCAAAAGAGAGCTATGAGTATGGTTAGAGGCAGGCTATATTCATGACAGGCTGAGAGACATGGGTCTGTTCAGCCTGGAGAAGAGAAGACATAGAGGGGACTTGATGGCAGCCTATAAGTATATAAGGGACACGTATCAGGGACTGGGAGCTCCCTGGGGGAAGGCTACAACTAACAGTCATAAATTACTAGAAGACCACTTTAGGTTAGACAAGGAAAAACTTTCTTTACCACTCCAGTGTCCAGGGTCAGGAATACATGCCCCCCAGGGGTGGTATAAATCACCTACTCTGGATGTCTTCAAAAAACATCTGGATGTGCACCTTGCTGGGATCATTTGACCCCAGCAGTCCTGCCTACCCAAGCGCAGGGGAGCTGGAACCGATGATCTCAAGAGATCCCTTCCAGACCCTTACATTTATGAATCAATGAATCTATGAATTATGGTACATATTCCCCAAATAAGAAAGGAAAAGTATCATTAGAAAATGGGGGGGGCGGGGATAAAGTGAATCAAATTACTTTGGATTTCTAGAAATATTTGGCTTGGAGGATAGGTAGACAACTATATTTGTTTCAGTAAGAGACAAACGTGAAGGTACAGAAAGTCTCTTATTAACTCCAAACCACTTAATTTATAACTAGCCGTAATCTAAGGGTATTAATGAGGAAGAATATATCTTCTCCTTTGCCAGACACACAGTACCCATTTACACAAAGGGCCCGACTGAACTCAAATTGTAGTGACAGACTTGGGAGTTTTCCTACTGACTTCAATGAGCACTTGATTAGGCCCAAAGTGTCACGTGAAAAAGAAATTCTAATCCATTTGGGAGGTTTCATAGACCTAAACATACCCCATGACATCATAATATCTTGCATCCCTTCTATTCATTTCATTCAAGGACCTGAAAACATTCTAAAAATGAAATTGTTTAATGAATTCTTCCAATAAGTGGTCACTCCTTAAGGAGATGATCCTCCAAGCTCAAAGGGAGGTAATCCCAAAGCGGATCAAAGGGAGCAGGAGCACACGCAAGCCCCCATGGCTCATCAAAAGCATCCGGGAATGTCTCCTACCTAAAAGGGAGGCACACACGCAATGGCAGGGAGGGGCCATCACCAGGGATGACTATACTGCAGTTGCTTGGGGATGTGGGGGGGGTCAGGAAGGCCAAGGCGAGGATGGGACTGGGACTAGCTTCCCGGATCAAGGACAACAAAAAGTCCTTTTTTAAATTCATAGGGGGTAAAAAGAAGGTTCCAGGTAATGTAGGGCCCCTGCCGGACACGCTAGGAAATTTGGTCGTCACACCAGATAACAAAGTCAACATGTTTAACGATTTCTTTGCCTCCATTTTCCTGGGCAGGGACCGAAACAGTCACCCCTGCAGGGCCCCGCTCAGGCCCCGGGGAGGCGCACCTAGGCCAAGGGTCAGTGAGGATCTAGTCAGGGAACCTCTGGAGGGACTGGATGTATTTAAGTCAGCCGCTCCATACGATCTCCACCCTAGAGTACTAAAGGAATTGGCTGAGGTCATTGCAGGACCCCTGGCACGGCTTTATGAGCACTCATGGTGCTCTGGTGTGGTGCCAGAGGACTGGAAGAGGGCCAATATGGTTCCCATCTTCAAAAAGGGGAAGAAGGAGGACCCAGGAAACTATAGG
>NW_017728886.1:1385353-1386465 GCF_001723895.1 Crocodylus porosus | reverse complement strand
CCAGCAGGCACTGGGGGAGTCCCTGTTCCCCCGAGCATATGAAACTATAAAACATCTGGCTGCACTGGTGGGGGGGAGGAGGCCGGGAGCAGGGCCTATGAAACTATGAATATAATTCTGTAAAAGTATATATACAAATAGTCCCATCTGAGAAATACATTATCATTGAGGCCGGAGCAAAAATGAATTTCCCAATGTCAGTGGCAAAACAAATCAGAAATCCTGTGTTTGTTCCTGGACATTCTACCGCTAAACACCCTGTCAAAAATGCAAATAAACTGAAATCCTCAACAAAGGAGTGTCTGAAAATGCAATTTTATGGCTATTAGGAAGTAGTAGCCTAAGATTTCCACATGTACTAAATCTAGAAAAACCCCAAAAAAACAAAAAAAAGCAGAATCTATTGTAGCTTTGGCTTACTTAATAGAAATAACATACTTTACCGCATCATTTGGTTTTTAGTGGTATAACTTTGTCTTACTTTTGCAAGGGAAATATCCATTGCCTTCAAATCTACTTGAAGCGTACAGAGTGTCGAATGGTCTGGGATCTTGCTAACTTCCCCAACCGCTGCTTCATCCTCGACATCAACTGAAAGAGAAGACAGCTTGTAAATCGGCAAAACACGGCTGGTGAACATAGTTCTGCCATTTCGTATCCCCGTGCCAGCCGCTGCTACCAGTTCAACAAAAACTTCTATGAACCAATAACTTATTTAGCTGAAGAGCCATCCTGACCTTAATAGTGGTGATTAAAATGGCTTCACAAGGGCTGCAAGTTATACAATTTTATATAAGAAATTAACAAGCAACTCTTAATAGCCAAAATCAACTGATGAGTGTTTACCAAGAAGAAAAAGAGTGGGAGCACCATTTTGCGCTGCATTACAGTTGCTGTGATTGGTACGGAAGCAAACCACAAAAGCAAAGTCTCATGAACATACCTAGTTCTAAGGCATCTTTCATCAGGTCGCCTTTATTGGAAATGGATGTTGGCGCCTTTCTAGATTAAAATAAATGAGAGAAAAAGTTATACATGTTTACTTTACGTGAAAATGACGCCAGGATAAACATGGGCCGGGAGTGTGGGGAGGCAGTCAGGAAGGCCAACCG
>NW_017728886.1:1378055-1384822 GCF_001723895.1 Crocodylus porosus | reverse complement strand
GGGCTCCTACCCTGGGGGTTTTTAAGAGGAGGTTAGATGAACATCCTGCTGGGGTTGTTTGACCCCAGTATTGTTTCGTGCCATGGCGGAGGGTCAGACTAGATGATCTACTCAGGTCCCTTCTGACCCTAGAAATTATGAAACTATGAAAGAACAATAGAGAAAGTTCAAATGCACAGGAGTCCATCTGCAGTAGGTATATGTAGTTACTCTTTTTTTTGATAATAAGGACTAAATATTTCAAACGGAGCTATGAAGTTTGGCACCTAAATATGTCATCAGATTTTCAGAGGTGTGTTTGGTTTGCTATTCCCATTGACTTCATATCAAAGTGAATTCAGCATTAGGGAAACACATTCAGATGACCACTGTTGATCTGTAATTCTTGTACTGAGGGGCTACTGCTTCTGCCAAGATTAAAATGATTTCAAAAAAATAAAAATACTGCATTGTTTTTCTTCAGTTTGATTGCTTTGGAAAACATGGATTGTAAATCACAATTCTTTCAAAACCAGTATGGAATAATTTCCTTAGTGACATTCTTCGTATGCCCGATATTATTATAGCAACAATTGCTGTCATATTGCATACTTTCCATTACCTTAATTTCCTTTTTCACTCTGTGAAAGGAGATGAATGAAAGCAGTATGCATGCATATGCACATACACGACAACACTTCCAGACTTTTTTCGTCTGAAAACTTTCTGGCATCTCTCTCACTGAGAGCTTTCTATAATAAAAAGGCACAAACCACAGTTCCATTTTTCTCCCCAAAAGCATTAAGAACTTCAACAAAATTTGGCCGAACACAGATAGTCATGACATACCGACATTTCAGAATGGAAATAAATCACTTGCTAAGTACTGGTGAGTCAAAATATGGGAAAACAAATGTCCCAAGACCTCAGTATGTTGGTTGAGAGCAAATATGCATAGTGATGTATAAAAGGCTTTGATTTATACTGGCGCATAACAGCACAATTTACCATTGTGTATGTTAAAATACAAATAAATTGCATTTGAAAAGTAACAAATCTTTCTAAGACTGGATTTCTTCATTCTTCTAGGAATTATATATTTTTCCTGTTACTTTGTAACATCTTTCCAGCTGGTCCGGTGGAGAAGAATTTGGTTTTCACTTGAACACTGAAGTCACTAAACTACCCTAACCCAAATTCACAATTTGCATTTTTGTTTGGTCAGAAAATGGAAATGATTATTCGTTTTTCTGAACAAAAAACTTGTTTTCCTTCAAGGTCAGTCTCTTAGGAGTTAATTTGATAAAAAAGACAGCGGTTCTGAAATCTGAGAATGCTAATATTCAGTGTGGACATAGAGGACAATTCAGTTATTATACTTTTATTAGGAGGTAATTGCAAATGCCTAAGGCAGCAGTGTTTACACTCAAAAGAGCATGTGAGTCACGAGAAAACCCGCTTATCTTCCTTTGTATTACATTGCACTTTGCTACATGGAAGTTCCAAGATTTAGTTGCCAGTTGAACCACACCAAAGAGATGGGACATGTTACAGAGAAGACGACTGCTAAATTCTGCCCATGGCAGTCTAGACTGGAAGGGAACTGTCCAACCCTGGGAGAAGCCTACCTTGTATCCATAAATCATTGACACTTCTCTCTCTTTCTAGGTCTTACAAGCTTTCCCCTCCATTGCAGTACATGAGCATGTCACAAACACAAGCCAATTAAATCTCACCATTTATCAAGAGGCATGGATAAAGTCCCCACTAGCCCTATACAGAATGAGCATTGCATAAACACATGAAAGGATGGCTAATTGACAAATCCCCCCAAAAAAGTCACTGCAAATAGGGATTCGTTATTCATTCTTAGTGGGCTCACAGAGAGACCTGTTTTGCTGCCAGGCAATGTTGCTGCCTGCCCTGCCAGCAGGAAACTGCCCTGTTTATATATGCAGCCCTGAATCTAAAATGGCTGCTGCAGTCAGGCACCTGCTGGCTGTTTGGCCTCAGTCTTAAAGTGGCAGGCACCAACAATGCCCTGCCACACACCTCTCCCCTTAAAATGTTACCTGGGGAGGGATGTTTCCCCCGCTGCTTCTCCAAAGCAGGCTCCCCTCGGAGCCTGTGAGAGCCCTCAAGTGGCGAGCACCCCCAAAGGTGCTCACCACATACCTCCCCCCTTAGAATGAGATCGGGGGGGGCTGCACTTGGCTGTCTTCCCTGCTGGGCTCTGCCCCATCCTACTGCAGCCCCTGCCAGGTGGCAAGCAGCCCAAAGGTGCTTCGCCACACCCAGTATATATGGAATGACTAAATATGATGATGTGCTACAGCTACACATTTTACTTTAAATGTGGGGTGCTTGTACGTGAACCAGGAGGTTACACCACCGTGCTGTAATTATAGTGTCTTTGGAAGTGTGGGGATGCTGATACATGAGATGCTCTGGGTGCTTTAATTAGAAAGGCTCTCAGAGCTGCTCTAATTAACACCCCTCCTCCTGGAGCACGTGTAAAAATGCCCATGAATTCCTGTTCCACAGGAATTCTTAAACAACACAGTATCACACGTAGCAGGTGTCTATGTACTGGCAGGATTGTATACTCAAGCACTGTTGTGTGATTTCCTGACCTAAGAGAGGTAGGCAGATTTACAATAAGCAAAGGCATCGTCAAGACAGTGATGACTCTCAATAAGGCAGGAACCACATAAAAATGGGATTTCCAACTTTGAACAGTCAGGTGACCCGTTTCAGTTCAGATGCTCTGTCTTTTTGCTTGTCTTAACTAAAGGTGCTGCTCCTTCAGTTTCTGACCTTCAACTCTTAGTCCATTTATTTATTTTTAAAGATGTGGAAAGTGCCTGGCCTGACATTTCCTGTGAGAAACCTCAGGCTTTTCAACAGTCCAAAACAATCTAACCTAGGAGTTTCTAGCCAAATAAATAATCTTCCTGAAAACGCATGTCAAACCATAAATGGGAATAAGAGGAGTGCTTACACTGAACACCCGAGTTTCTCTCGTTTTAGTCTGGCAATGATAAGAGCATATTGGTGAGTGCGTGCACTGTAGAAATAGCCTTTACCTCCTGTTAAAGTAATCTGAAGGCGAGTAAGGCCTAAGGGAGAACACACTCCTTTGCTACATCCGAAAGACCAATTGTTCTTACGGGGCAGTGATTTCTTGTGCTAGTCCTGCTTCCTAATATGTTCCACCAGATGTTCCCCCGCAGACCTGGTGAAAAGGAAACGTGTGAAGCCCAAACTGCAGAAGCGAACGCGCTGCATCCCTGCCTTTCTAAATGGACAGCCCTACGAACACTACGGGCTTCAAATGCTCTGAAGAGGATTGTCCTGTTGACTTGATTGCATTTTAGGCTAGGGGCTGTTCCTTTCCAATTGAATGTGCTTTCCAAAAATAAAATATAATGCAGAAACTATTCACCATGTCCAGTAATTGCACACTGCCTTTCCTATGGAGTTTTGGAAAAATACTGAAATGGCAGATGGTAACACACACCGACGTGACATTGAAGACTCTGGTGCCATAAATCTGTTGACACAAACTGAGAGTCACAGTGGATTATGACTTGAATTTTAGGTTTTCTTCCCTGCCTAGGCTTTATGTTATGCAAGGTATTATACAACCTGAGCTATCTGAAGACTTTCCCCGCATCCCCCATCACTTGTTCAATGTTTGTATGGGTTATTTAAACACATAACCTCTTAGATGATCCCAGCTTGCCTGACAGCTGGTCACTTTGCACAAATTAAGACGTCAAGTGGAGATTTATTTCCAGGCTCAAGGCTGGGCAGGCAGGCTGCAGAGAGGATGTGTTTAGTCTCTGAGAGAAGGGGATGGCTGCCTTATTCTTACGGTGCTTCCCATCCACTGAGCCATACAACGGCACTGACCTCAGCTGGGGAGGAAACCACGGGACTCCTCTCAGGGCCCAAAGGGCAACATGATGGAACCAGAAAGGATGGAAAGGAAGCACATAAAGTCAATTTACTAAGAAGCTATTCCACGCCCTCACATTCAGTGCTGGGCTTTCATGAGAAATGAAGAGCCATCCCAAACTGATCCTCCCTATAAATGCGGTTGCACAGAACGTCGTCATATGTGTGCGATGGATGCAATTAAATGTGTTATTGAAATATCAGTCAAAGCTGCCACACGTAACTGCATACCCTGGTTTGGGCTTTACCCTGATACAACAGTTGCTAATGGCAAATGTAGTTTTTTTAATTACTTCAATGGGGTCTAGTTTAGCGCGCCTGGGCATAGGCATACTAATCCAGTCTTCCTATTTGAAGTGCACACCGGCCAGTGAAAGGAATCAGAACTCATGGTCGAGGTGATATCTTTTATTAGAACAAGTAGATTTTGCAAAAAACTTCCTTTAATCGCATATTTCCTATGAAATTTCATTTCTACCTAGGAGAACTTTTACAATCTTTTCTCCTATGCCTGATGAAGGGTGTTTGTGATTGCGATTAAAGGAATATTTTTTTTGCAAAAATCTAGTTGGTCTAATAAAAGATATCAGCTTTCTCTACCACGACGGCTGACTCCTTTTGCCTCTAGGCCAATATTGCTACAACCTGGATACCTGACACAGGCCAGTGAGGAACTCAGCACCTTCAGAAATTCCTCCACATCTTGAGATCAGGACATTGACACTTGCCTAACAGATTTTGTTATCTCAGATTAAACAGCCTGAGCTGATAAACCAAGGACGTGTCATATTTAGCAAGGACGTGCTGAATAAACAGCATGTACCTACAGATATTTATTATACTTTGAAGAAATATGTGTACATTGGGTGATATTCCAGAAAAGACATGATTAGAGTCCGTCGCCATCCTGGAATAAAATGGTATGTTATATAATCTTCCTAGCAAGATTTGTTTCCCCTTTAAAAGGGAATTAAATTGACACTAAAATATATATATACCTTTATTAAATCCTTGTCTATACCATTAAAGCTGGAATCCTGATGAAGGAAATAATGTTAAACCAGTGTATCCTTTATTCAAGCCATGATGTTTTCCCTTACAAATGTTAAAAAGAGCTGTTCTTTCAATGGGGAGGTCAGAGTTGTGCTCTACTGACTGCTGATTTCTATTGAGCTACCAGCATAAAACAGGGTGAAAAAAATTATTGAGGCCCTGAATTTACCAGCGTTTCCTATATAAGTGCTTTTCAACCATTTTAGACTTAAGGCACCCCTTGTTAGATTTGAGATATCCCTTGGAAGATGCCAGCTCTTAGTTTTCACTCATTTTTGACTATGGAAAAATAATAGAGCAATTCTGCTGAAAAGGACTCAGAAAGGCCATAACAAGTCAGAATGCTTTTAACTCTACGGGTTCATATGTGAAATCTCTGCATTTATCTTGTGAATCATGTGTATGAGTTTGTGCAACTAGCAGTGCTAATATAGCATAGCACCCCATTGTACTTTAAAAGAATCTCATTGCACCCTAGGGTACTGGGACATACTGGTGGAGAAACACTTGGGTATACTGGACCCTTAGGTGTATAAAATCATGACTTTTTCTGCCTCAATATACTTTTCTCAAGTGCAAACAGCCTTATGCTGAAACCCAAGGTCTTGTGGTCCCTCCCACCCCCTTTTGCTAAGTGGTAAGATTGAGGCACAAACTGGAAAACAAATGGGCAGGAAAGTTACAGGAAATGGACAACAGTCAAAATCCAGCTGCTTTTCTGTGTGGCATTTGGCTTGTTTTAGCAACATGAATGTAAATACTTGATAAATACAGTTAGCAAAAGACTCCATAAAGGTTCAGTAATGTTTGAAATAAAACTCTAATACATTATCCCTTTCCCCCCTGCTCACCTCAATCCAGCCTAAAACATAACGGAAAGGAAAGTCATTAACTGCATCTTAATAAAATCACGTTTCCATTAATTTTTTTCATAGTGTTGGCAAATCCTTCAGAACTAGTCAAACTGCATAAAGAAGCCAATGGGAATATAGCCTGATAAAGGAAAGGAAGATTTGACTGGACGCTAGCGCTGGATGTGTGCAGATGTTTATTTTATGCTACCTGGAAAACTTTGTTAGCCCAGATTCTGCATTTTTGTACCTTTATAGAAGTCTGTGAAAACCATCCTATTCTTATAAACAAATTGAACGGCTGTGCCATAGACCATTACACAGTCACGTGGGTGGCAAATTGGCGTAGAAGTTGTACCCAGAGAGTGGTAGTGGATGGGTTGGTATTGACCTCGAAAGATGTGGGCAGTGGGGTCCCCCAAGGCTCAGTCCTTGGGCCGGCGCTGTTGAATATCTTCATCTGTGACCTGGATGAGGGTGTGGAAAGCCCTCTGCCCAAATTCGCAGATGACACCAAACTATGGGGCAAAGGAAAGATACTGATGGGAAGAAACTAAACCCAGGTGGACCTGGACGGGTTAGAGACGTGGGCCGAGAACAATAGGATGCAGTTCAACAAGGACAAGTGCAAGGCGCTGCACCTAGAGAGAGGAAATCACCAGCACACCTATAGGCTGGGGAATGACCTTCTCAGCAGCACAGCAGGGAAAAGAGATCTTGGAGTCGTTGTCGACTCCAAGATGAATATGAGTTGTCAATGTGACGAAGTAATTAGCAGAGCTAATTGCACTCTGTCATGCATTAGTAGATGCATCATGAACAGGGCCAAGGAGGTGATCCTCCCCCTCTATGCGGCACTGGTCAGGCCGCAGCTGGAGTACTGCATCCAGTTCTGGGCGCCGCACTTCAAGAGGGATGTGGACA
>NW_017728886.1:1367220-1377955 GCF_001723895.1 Crocodylus porosus | reverse complement strand
GAGGTGATCCTCCCCCTCTATGCGGCACTGGTCAGGCCGCAGCTGGAGTACTGCATCCAGTTCTGGGCGCCGCACTTCAAGAGGGATGTGGACAGTATGGAGAGGGTCCAGAGGAGGCCACTTGTATGGTTAGAGGCTTGCAGGGAAGGCCTTATGAGGAAGGTCAAGGGACCTAGAGCATTTCAGCCTCTGCAAGAGAAGGCTGCAGGGGGATCTTGTGACGGTATACAAATTATTTGTGGGGGGCAGCAGGGACTAAAAGATGCTCTGCTTACCAGACCAGAACACCCCTTGGAATAACCAGGAACAACGGCTGCAAGCTGACGGAGGGTGCATTTAGGTTGGACATCAGAAATAACTTCTACACGGTTAGGGCTGCCAGAATCTGGAACGGGCTTACAAGAGAAGTGGTGCTGGCTCCTACCCTGGGAGTCTTCAAGAGGAGACTGGACAAGCACCTGGCTGGGACTGCATGACCCCAGCACTTTTTCCTGCCTCTGGCAGGGGGTTGGACCGGATGATCCATTGAGGTCCCTTCCAACCCTCACATCTATGAATGTATGAATCTATAAAAACCAAATTACGGTACCCATAAGCACTATTCCGTTGTAGTCAGCGATGACATTTTCTCAAGTTGCCTTAGCAGTAATTTTGCTGTAATACGTCAGCTGTTGTCTTTAAGTTATCCACATTTTTATTTTATTGCCCATGGAACAGCTATCTTCTGAACTTACCAATTCTCATTTTCTTCGGTGAGCACTTAACACACATGAGCGTGAAAAATGTAAAAAAGGGTACACATCTGAAGAACCAAGAAGGATTTTGTTTTCTACCATCACTGAGATGCTGTGCATTCAGAAAGTTTTGGGATAAGTAGGTTGATTCATCTGCACTACAGTAAGTTAGGAGTAACTTCATTGAAGATAATGAAATTACACCAAAAGATACCTGAAATAAAAGGAGAATTGAATGCAGGGGACACGTCATAAATGGTTTTTCAAACCTGATTTCATTGCAATCAGGAAGCAAAGCGCTTTGTGACAGTTTTCAGGGAAAGCAAAGTATGACATTAAAAGTCAAGTACAATATTAACTGCATCCAGATTTGAACTTCCATAGCAGCCAATACCAGGAGGGTGAGACCAAGACAATCATTTGAAAGCCAGCTTTAAACTGGAAGGAATTCCCAGGAATGGGAGGATTTCTCCCTTCCCGAACAAAGTGTCGGTCTTTTCAACTTGGAAAAGAAAAGGATGGAAGGAAGACGTGCACTGACTTAACCTAGCAATGCGCAGTTCATCTTTGTTGCATCTCTCTCCATCGAGCCCTGCCTTATGCACCCACTCAAAGCAAGGGTAAAACTTTCCCAGCTCCAGCAGAGCAGGCTTCCTCTAGGCTGATTTCTCACTTGCAGCAAGAAACAACCAACCTGGAAGTCTTTATGTGTGCGCACACTGGAAAAAAGTGTTGGGCATTTTTCTTCTGTCCGCACCCAGCTGATCTGCATCTTCCCCTTTCATTCACTCATGAGCAGGGATCCTGGTTTCCTCCGATTTAAAAAAAAAATCCCTAATTTTCAGATTTAAAAAGTTACCTAAAACCCACATTTTTCCATGATTAAAATGAATGATATGCTATACAGTGGTGTTTCATTTTAATCATGGAAAAATGTGGATTTGGGGTTGCTTTTTTTAATCCAAAAACTGGGGATTTTTTAAAATCAGAGAAAACCAGGAGGATCCCCGCTCATGCGCTGAAGACCAGAACATGGACGTTTTGCCCCTGGGTTAATCCAAAACATACAACCCCTGCTCTGTAGTTAAGTCTTCCTATAAGCAAGCACAGATGGTTTGTGGGTGGAAAGGATGTAACGGGGGGAAAAAAAGCCTAGATCTAAGGCAGTTCGAAAACTAATTAAGCTTAAAAATTGACAAGCGTAGGCTTGAGTCTCCCAATGGGAAACGAAGCTGTTTCACTGCAGTTTGAAATCTCAGTCATTTAAAGCAAAGATACAGATCCTCGAGGGCATCGTATCACAGTTTTGCTTTGTTTTGCAAGTAACAGCCATCAAAAATACTAAGACACAACATGTGGATTTTAAAAGCGGGCACTTTCATTATTCTGCTGGATTTCTTGGGAGGTAACAGGTATCTTTTATTCGTTCCTGAGGTTCTCCTTGACCAAAAAAGTGACTTTTAAAAACCTGTTTACTGCACTATGCGGCTAGTGAAAAGCCAGTTCAAGTTAAGGATTTTTTCATCATCTTGAAGAAAAAAGATAGGATCATAGTGCAACCCCCTGCAGAGATGTAGGATTTCTCTGCTCCTAAACTATCCCAGACAGATGGGATGCCTACCCAGCCTCTCACTGAAAACATCCACACTTCCCTGTGCAGCTTGTTTGATAATCCCATTCTTCTTACAGCAAGATTTTTTTCCCCCTGAATTTGATCTAAATCAGCATTGCTGCAGTTTAATATAAAAATCCACCTGCATCATTCTTCATTCAGAGTACCAAAAGTGAATAATGATTCAGAAAGAAAAGCAGGAGGACACACTCACTGCCCTCACTCACATATAGAAATGCAGGACCACAAAGCACAGATACTGACCAAGACACAGGTTTATACAACTAGCGGTATTCTCCCATAACAGACCCATCACTTCCCCTAGCATAAATCTAGCACTAGCCTATAAAGAGTGCTTCCCCGGAAGTGACTGCTGAAAAATAAATGTCTGAATTGCCATCCAAAGCTGAAACTAAGAAGACACGAGTTTGTAAGGCGAGGGAGTGGCAAAACATGCCAACATGGTTTTACACTGCGTGCTGAGAAACGCAAACTCAGGGAAAGGGTAACGGTCTTTGCAAGGCACTGATGAGGTATATCTAGAATGCAGTATAGTTATAAACCCCTGAATACTTGCAAAATTGGATGGAAATCAAAGAACAACAACAATTTTGGAGGTGAACGGCCAGGATTATGAGTAAGCATTAAAATATCCATAGCGTATATATAATATAAATATGCGTAACATTATGTAATTCAATATTGTTTCGATATCATTCAAAATTATATATAAATTTTCATCATGTAGGAACCAGGATAACTGTCTAAAGAGTGTGAACACAACATAGAGAGGACGCGCGGAGCAGAAAAAGCAGGTCTAAAGATGAGTCATGGGGACACATGTGAGCAAAGGAAAATTTAGGTTGAATATTAGGGAACATTTTCTAAGACTAAGATCTATTTGAATTTGGAAGAGATGTTCAAGGGAAGTGGTGGAAGTCCTGTCACTTGAGTCATCTAAGACTGGACTGGACAAAGCCCTGGAAAATGTGCTGCCGCACATATATTTAGCATCTTGAATAATCGACTGTGAAACAAAATGACCTTAAAAGTTCTTTTCCATCTCTGATTTCTATGAGTCTATAAAATATGACTAATGTTCAAATAAAACGCTCGGTATCTATGGTAATTCCCCAACCTTGCCTTGCTGGCATTTGGATGTACAGCACAGCTAGAAAAGAATTCCCTACCAAATAAAGCGTGATATTTTTGGAGCGATTAGCAAGCGCCCTTTTGGGGAATTTTGGTTGAAAGGCTATACAGGACACATTCTGGGAGCGAACGCCTTGGCACTTACTTTCCTATTAGCGGAGACGAAGCACATCAGAGAGATGTTTAGGTTTTGGTTGGTAGAAGGCGGGTGAAGCCAAACCGCAAGCTCGTGAAACAGCCCATACCATCTGAACTATCCATGTGCAGTGACAGGCTCCTGAGAAGAAACCGCTAGCTCACATTACAGTTCTAGCCAAGACTGACTGCAAGGCAAAGGAGAGGACGGCAGGAGTGAACCAAGGGACAGGAGGGGCAGGGATGACTGTTCGTAATGAAGGAAGGAGTGAAAAATCAATGAAGTTCTTCCTGATTGTGTAAACCTCCACCTTGTGGACTACATATAAGAGAAGAAACTAGGGGTGTATGCAATGCTTCCATCTCTTTTTGCAGGGTCTCTCTGCCACTCCCTTTTGAACCTCTATGGGACAGGCAAATTCCTCTTAATCTGAGCTTGGTCTCTGATATTTCTGTTTGCTCTCAGCTCTCCATGGGGTTACAACCATACCCTGCCACTTTCTTCATTGCTGAGCTCTACTCCACTTTGGGGAGAAGTATTTTTTTCAGCTTCGTATGCCAAGGCTGGTAGGACACGCATGCCCAAATCCTGTCTTAAACAACAGAAAGGATATTGCGCTCTTACTTATTCAGTTATGGGCAGATGGGTGTCCTAAGCACAGCAGAACATTAGTGGCTTTGGTGCTTAACTTAAGGGAGTAGAAACACTTGGTCCAAAAGTCCTAACTCCCTAGATACCTTGGAGCTGAACACTGCAAGGCATCCATCTGCATTCCCATCGAAAGGATTTTCAGGATGCGGCAAAACGAGCGGATCAATAAATGCAAACCTTCGGCTGTCAGCCCACAGCCCCCAACCTGATGGATTTTGGGGGCCATCAGAGGACCGGAAGGCATAGAGAGAGGGCTTTGGTAACCTTGACTCCTTTATTATATCATGAAACGCACAATTTTGGGAGAAAAGGGAAGTGTAGGCAGGCCACAGAAGTGTTATCACTATAGGTAAATGATCAGCAACCATGACATTCCTGTAATATGTCATATGTTCCTCACCTAAAGCTACTCAAGTCACGATGAATTTCTGTCCTTATAGCAACTTTTTGTGCCAAGGTCTTCCTGGAACCAAAGCAGTGACTTTCCTCGACAACATGTGTTATACATAGTGTTATACATAGACCGGAGTGAGTTAAGGAATTGGATTTGCTGGTGATTATTTATAACTCAGGATTCACGAAGATCTGCTGCCACCTACCTATCATTTCTCTCCTTTCTAGGATTCTACCCAAAAAAACAGCGAGAGGCAGAATTGGGAAGCCAAGGCATGCATTTTGTACATGAAATTACTACCAGCATGCCCGCAGATTGGGCAAAGCAGTGGAAGGATGTAAAGCTGCATTTATAAAACAAATCGTCACTGGTGCAGAATACAATTCACTGATCCAGCAAGTGAATTAACTGCACATAATTCATGTTCCTTGGCTTGGAGGAACACAGAAGTATCCCTTTCCTCTGTAGAGTAACAGTCGAACACTACATTGACAGACATTATGTGAACCAGAGTTATTTTCCAGCTCAAACTTCTGTGACTATAGGGAGGTTGCAAAATCGTGGTATGTTGATAATACAATATATCTACTCTGGGATGCAGTGTTAGCTTGGGATATAGTGAAGAAACACTGTCTCCCTTTAAGAGTCAATATTTCTCACAATGGCCGTGTTGTAACTGTAGTTAAATCGTGGCTCTTGGAGATGCTTGGAAACTTTATAAGACCTAGAACAGCACATTTCAATGCTGAGAGTCTCGGTAGAGTCGTTTTGATAAACACCACATTCATATATGTGGTTTCTGCCTCATTTCACTACATTGAGGCAATTATTTTGTGAGGGCGTGTGTAACAAGTAACTTTCCCAGCCGCAATACTAACAACTAAACCTGCCTTTGTTTTGCATCCCCCACCAAAAATGTCTTGCTAGTCAGTCCAACATTGCTCATACAGGTATGTGCCACGCGGCACTTGATTTTGGTCATACCAGAAATCTAAATGTCTCCTCAATTTAATAGTCTACCTGGCTAGCTATAAAAAGAGACTGTAATTCTTAGTCAGAACAAATTCCTATACAGACCATGGAATAAAGAGGTCTAACTTTGTTTTTGTACTGTAATTACAGTACTACAAAAATGACTTCTGTTAATTACTACCTTCCCATTTAACCCAATTGATGCTTTATTTAAGATGCATTGACGGGTCACAAAATAGCAACCTGATTATTGTGTTCATCCTTTCCCTTAACTTAACTCTGGGAGTCAAAATCACAGGCCATCTGGATTTCCCCAGTGGACTTTCATAATCACTTGTTTTTCTCTGCTCCATTTTCGCGGCTGTTCATTGATATTCAGATAGTGCTTTGAAACAATGCTGTGGTTTTGCCTCATATTTTTTGGCCAAATATATGTGCAGACAAAAGATGCCTGAGGCTTGTGAATAACAATAGAAACCTCTGAAAACTGCAAACCAGGGTTGCAAAGGAAAAGAAAAACAGGAAGGAAAAACAAGACCGGAATGTCTTTCCTTTGCTACGAGAAAAAAGATTACTGATCCCTGTGGTTGAACTGGCTATGGCCAACCCTGCATAACGTTTCAGATATGAATCTAGCAGGGTTGGATTCTGCCATCGTAAACAGCAGGAGAAGAAGAGAGTGGAATTTGCACTCAAATAAATGCTGACGGCTGCAATGTGGGAGCTTCGTCTTGCAGCGTTGAGTGCTCTGCTCCGGCCAAACCCGGCAAAACATTTAGGGGACTGCATAACTTTAAGCAGCTGAGCAGTCCCACTCGTTTCAAAGCGGTTACTCATGCACTCAAAGTTCAGCAGGTGCTTAAAATGCTTCCCTGGTTTAAGCAGCATGACCTGAGACAACTCTAATACGGATGCAAGGGAAGGGTCTCTGTTAATGAGGGAGCTCCCTCTGCTGTCCTAGCTGCAACCTGGCACAGAAATCAAACTTGCAGTTTGCAAGTGACGTCTACTATACAGGACCGGGCAAAAAAGACCTGCCCCCTATCGGGATGGCCGTCACTTTTTGTTTCTGTCCCGCAGAGGCGCTGCTTTTGCATGGCGGCTGCTACCCAGCCGAGCCCCGGGGCCTGAAGTTATGTGATTTGTTGGCTGGAATGGGATTTATTCAACTCCACCATCCCTTTACGACAGGGGGGTGCCCCGCATTTAAGAGCAAAGCCTCAGGACTAGAAGAAGCAGCTCGACAAGCTTTGCACTAGTGCTGGGCGCCAAACCTTCCCCCTGGCACAAAAAGCACAGCGTACAAGGGCTTCCGGCAGAAGAGACCTGGCTCTTCCCCAAGTAGTTAGATCAGGTCCCTGTGAGGAAGGACTGACTTGAGCTTCTCTCAGGTGTGGAGGACATCCAGTGTCCCACAGTCCTCTCTGCTCTCCCTCCCTCGCTCCAAGGGAGAGGGACAAAGGGATAGCATGTGTTTCACGATAGCCTGCCCAGGGATGAGTTGCCGTGGAGCCCTGTGATGACCCTGCAGGGGATCATCCTCCCCCCGCATCAATCAGCTGACCAGCATGAGAGTGGGGCATTTCCTCCTGGAGCCCCAGAAGCAGAACTACCCCCTGGGGCAGGAGACAGCTGTGCCACAGCTGGCAGGCTCCCTGCACTCAGGGAGCCTTGCTGGGGCAGGAGATTGCCCCCCACCTCCAGGTTGCCCCGGAGCAGTGCCAGGAGCAGGGGCTCTTCTCCTTTGTGGGGGGTGAGGGGAGAACGGCAGGGGGACCCGCCATGGGGCAATGCCCCCCTCGCCCCCCAGCCATTCAGCTGAGTGGCAGGATGGAGGTGGGGGGCATTCTCCCAGAGGTCGAACCCTCCTAGGCTGGCTGCTGCTTTGCCGTAGTTGCCCACGGCCACTTGACTGCCTGCTCCCTTGCTAGGCAGGGGAGAGGACAGGGTTCCCTCCCCGAAGGGCTGCATAGTGCCCACTGGCTGCAAATCTCCTCTGTGTATCTCTCCCATCAGGAAGCTGGAAGGCATGTATGCTCCAGCTCCAAGGCTATTTTTCTGCCCGTAAGAATTTCACAGAAATTCACAGTTTCATAGGCATTCTTACAGGTGGAAATGAAAGAGTGTCTGTGGCCCGCACTCATGCTCGCATCCACAGGTGATGCAAACAATGCCTGGCCAGGGCACAGCTCCATCACTGCTGTGATACGACAGTGGCAGTTCTGGACATTTTCAAGGCTTCTAAAAGGCTGTTTTGGGGTTCTTGTTAGAAGCCTTGCAAACAAGGGGAGATAGCAATCTTGGCATTAACAACCACTTCTCCTTTTCAAGGCTTCTAATAACAGCCTCACGATAACTGCTTTTCCTGCAGCTTGCCTTCCAAACTTCACAACGTTTCGGAGGAGCTGCAGCGCTCCTCTTTGTGGGCAGATGTCTAGAGACGGCTGAGGTTCGTGCAGTTTCCTGAAGCACAGAGTGGAGCCAAAAGATGCAGCTAGCTTATGCCCTCCACTGATACAAGCACAGCCAATGCTTGTTAGCATGGGAGCAATAGGCACCAAAATGACGGGTGTTGTGCTATGCAGTCAAGCAAAGTGCGTGCTAATCCGGCATGCGTATTATTGGACTACACTGCACAAAGTAGTGCTATATAACAGTAGTCTGTAATCCATCTATTATCTTACAAATACTGTGAACATATATACTCTTCTCAGTTTGGGTCATCCTTTAAATTGCTGCCTCAAAATAAATTTGCACTTCTAGTGCAGAGCACTTTTTAACCTTTGCTTTCCATTGCAAAATATTGCTTACTGACCTGGGACTATGTCTGGTAATGCTGTGGCCTTGAAGGAATGTAATTTCCCTTGGAGCTTTTGCAAATCAATCCATCATCCTGGCCGCTGTTCTCATAAATCTAACTTTTTTCAAACTCGGGGGCCTAATGCTGTTTCGTACCGATGAGTGACTAGTTTAAAGAGTTGCTGGCACCCGCCATTTTTAGCACTTCCACAAGTTTTTCGATTGCAATCTGGTGAATAAAGTACCTGACAGAGATTTGGGATACCCGAGTTCCACCTTTAGCTTTACCACTGTTTTACTGCATGTTCTCACTTGCCTCAGTTTCCCCATGTGTAAAATGGGGACAAGGACAGTGGCCTTCTTTGTAACACTTTTTTGGGAGCTCTTCCAGTGGAAGAGCCAGGAATCAGCCCCCTTCTCTTTTCCCTCATTTCCCAAGAATCCCTTCAGGTTGCATATCTTTTTTGAGATGTGATACTACTCTGATCAAGGTTCCTTGAGGGGAATTCGTAAGGGAGTGGAGAGGGTGGGTATCATCTCCCTACAAACATGACAAGCCACATCTTTTTGGGCCTCTGATGTGGCTAGTGCTACTCTCTGTCTTCCTTTCCGTTATACCAACCAAGAGGCGTGAGATAGCCCATCTCAGTTCCGGAAATCATAGCTCAGCTTTCTATACACCGCTACTGCTTAGTTGCAAGTCTTCCTGGACTTTGCAGAATTGCATTTTTACAAGTACTTTTCAAAGCTCTCCAATGATCTTACCTGGGGCCTGGTAACGGACTCTCATTCTTCTTGAGAGACCTTTCTCTTTTCTCCCTTCCAGATCCAGAATATCTGTGAAACGTATTTAATTTGAGGGTTTTTTCACCCGTCTCCGTATCAAAGCTTGGCATCGATTTCCTCTCTCCAACTCGGCTTCTCTCTCTTTCTGACAGCAGCTTGGCAAACGGGTCATCTGTGTCTTCAGGGATATTTCTGATTTCCTCAGTGGCTGAACTCCTGTAGGAGCCTGACAAAGTCTTGGATGAAAGCTCCATGTCTGCTTTCATGGCACTGTCACTGGGTGGATAGAGGTTCCCTACGGACTGGACAGAAGTCACTTTGCTCTCCTGAAAATCGCCATTTGGCAGATTTGAAGAATGACTGTGTTCTCCTTTGAATTGTATTATGCTACTTATGCTAGAAGATCGTTGGTTCAGAGGCCTTCTTTTTAGCGAGTCCTACAATAAGTTGCCAATAAAGAAAAAAACTAATTACCAAAAATACCAGATCTTTAACAGAGAGAATTAATACTTAAACTAGTAGGTTATATAAGGGATTCTGTTTTCATCAGAGACAGGCATTTGCGGGGGAAAGAAATTGTTTGGCTAACAAAAACAGCTGGCTTGAACCTTCATCCAAAATTATGATGGTCCCAGGGTTGAACTTTATAAAGGGCGTGGTGGTTTTTGCACTTCCCTCTTTCATCCCGGAGCAGAAACAAAATATAAGAGCTGGTTCTTGAGCTTATACCCATCTCACATGAAACCAGAAGGTCCAGGAAATGTGATCAAAAAGATTCTCTTTCAAAGGCACCTGACTTCATTGCCAGGCCAAAGATTTCTGGATTCAATTCAGGTACGAATACAGACTTTGTGAGCTTCTTAGAAATGAGGCGTTCTAACTAATCCTTTGAGCCTTCTCTGTTACTAATAATTTGGGGCTGAATTCTTCACTCTTTACTTCCACCAACTTCTCATTAACACAACATGGAATGAATGGGAAAAATACATAGCTGTTTTTTCAAGAATACGTGCTGATGAGGAACAGTACAAAACACAGAGATAGGTTAGCTGAAATCTAATTCTTTGAACCGAAATATTGGTTGGCAGGGGCTGGAATTTGCAAAGAAACCTAAGGAACTCGTACTCGTTTCCACTGAAATTCAGTAACATTTGTGCCCATCTCCTTTATGACCCTTTAAAATCCCCGGCTTAAAGAGATAAAAGGTAACAAGTAAAACAAACATGAACAAGTATAATATAAGCAAACATCACAGAGCTGCGGTGATGATTAATTATTGCACAACTGGATGGTCCTCTGTGATTCTAAATCCTCTGAGAGGTTTCTTAATGCATTAACTCTAATGAGTTTTTTTAAATTCCTTCATACATACAACATCTTAATTTAGTAATTTGTCTAAATTTAGTCATTTGTTGTATAGCAACCAAAATGCTGGCGTGCATCCATAGATGCTTCTCGAGCAAATCCCGGGACGTGATTCTCCCCTTGTACTCGGCCTT
>NW_017728886.1:1358206-1366903 GCF_001723895.1 Crocodylus porosus | reverse complement strand
TGGATGCTTCTCTTGCTGGGATCCTATGACCCCAGCTGACTTCCTGCCCTTTGGGCAGGGGGCTGGACTCGATGATCTCCCAAGGTCCCTTCCAGCCCTAATGTCTATGAAATCTATGAAATCTATGAAAAGCAGTCTTTCTGTTATGTTAAATAGCCATCTCACTGAATATGTTAATCCTTAGTATCAATCAACTGTTTTATATATTCAGGTATTGAAAAATCACCTCTTGGGAACTCGCTGTTGGTCCAGCCATCATTCCTCTGAGGATAAGACTAGACCTAGACCTTTGCTTCTCTTTCATTGTGGTCTTCATCTCCTCTGAATTCCTTATTATTTTTAAATCCTCCATGCTGTTTTTAAATTTTTTATCCCCTTCAGAGAATAAGCTACTACTTGGACTTATTCCAGTGTTGGATTTCTCACTTTTATGATGATGACTCCTGGATGGAATGACTTTATCAAGCAGGTCATCAATCTCACATCTATAAGGGGGAAAAAAGGAGCATACATTCAAGAAATAAAATGATATGCAAATACTATCAATAAAAGATCATTTACTATAGCAGAGTTACATGGTAGGAGTAATCAGCAAAATGTCTAGCAACATCTCAAAATATCTACATATAGCTTTTCAATATTTAAACAAGGACCTGTTTATATTATTAATTCATGTGAATTATACAGGAAATAACATGCTAAGAAGAATGTTCATTCCTTCATCACTTGTCCTGATTTTCTTATGTGATGTAAGACCGAATGATTTTGAGATACAGAAAAAAACAGTTTTACAAGTGTTTCCTTCCTACATATTATTATTCTAGGAAGAAAGCATGGCGCCTTATAGACTTACTTGCTCAGAACGGCATGAATTTTCATGGGCTCTAGTCTATGGTAGCACCTGACAAAATAGATGAAAGCCTATGAAAGCTTATGCCTCTCTGGACAAGCTAGCCTATAAGATGCCATACAGTCTAACTTCAGACTAACACTGGGTACATCTACACATCGCCCTACAGCAACGTAGCAACGCACTACGTCGCCGTATGGCATGCTACAGCGACGTAGCGGTTGCATGGGTCTACACATGATCACTAGCCACATCACTGTAGGAGCACACTCTCCACTTACAAGGTACTGGTACAGGGACGTGGCAGGGAAATCTAAGCGTGCACCACCTGTATGACACAGCATGGGTGCTTACTGCGTCATGCTTTACTACTTCCAAAAGGACGTGCTAAAGCATGGTGCCATAGCAACGTTGCTGTATGGCGACTTGTAGATGTGCCCATTGTTAACTACCGCTCCCCATTATAATTTTGAGAGACCTGAGATTTTTGTATACCTTGGTTATACTGCTCTCCAAAAGGTTCTCTGACTCCTTATTGAATCACAGGATGTCTAAACACGCTGGAAGAGTTGTGGTACCCATATTTTAGAAAAGAAATGTGTAGGTTGCCTAACTTTTGGTAAAAACAACTCCACAGAAGCCAGCGAGGACTACTCAGAAAGAAGTTAATTCAGGAGGAATCTGGTAGTGCTGAGGTCATGTAGCCACTATGGTCCAGGTAATTTGTGAGAGGCAATTATTTTTTGTGGGTGATATCTTGTATTGGACCAACTGCATAGTTGGGATAGATTTGGAAAAGCTTTCTAGGTATTAATATATGCTTCCTTGCGTCTCTGGGAGAGAGGCAGATGGACCAAGGGCTTTCTGTAAATAAAAGCCAAGTACATCAGGTTTTTATTACACATCTTGTCTGTTGGCTACCTGATAATTTATTTTATGTCCTCATTTTATTCACCCAAGAGTCCTTGGCCCATCTACTGTTTAGTCCTGCTATGCCCGGTTTTTTCCCCAGAGTCCCAAGGAGCTGTACTGTGATACCGAAATTCAAAATATATGCCAACCACACTATTGGTCCAAAACAAGTTATCAACTACAAGAATTTTGGCCTCTCACATAAGGAGAAAGTAGTGGCTCAACTCAATTCAATAGCAACACTATTGACGTTGCTAGAGCCAAGATTTTTCTCCACGAGCTTAGCTGATGCCACATGATTCACAGGAAAGCATAACAGCCCATTAAGCTCCCTGTCCCATTGTGCCATACCACAGAGGACATTAAAAGGGGCGCAATAGAGCTCCCTTGTTTTTTCTTGCACTTTCTTTTCCCCAAATCCGTAGTAAAGCCTTCTGCCCTGTCTGCTTATTGCAAGGCCTTTTCAGTACAGCCAAGTCCAGGCTGTATCAAGTTGCAGAAATCATGAGATTGTCTCAGAAAGCACTGGTGGCGGAAGTGGGGAGCAAGCCTGTAACATAACAATACAAGCCTTCATGCTTGTTCTGAAACACCTCCTGGGTTTAAAGCATACAGGGTGTGTTTATCAAGGGCTAAAAAAAAAATCCCTTTTTTATTGAAAGGGAACATCATAGCATCACCTCAGCCCAGGAGCTCGCCTCACCCTTAGGCAGAGATGGAGCAAGTCCCCTGGGAGCTGCAGTGAACTTGTTCTGCCCCCACCCCTAGGCTGTTGGGGTGCTGCCAGCTGCATAGTGCAAACCCCTTAATTTCTCAAGCTGCCCCCAGGAAAGGGGCAATTCAAGAGTGGGCAGCGAGCAAGATCAACCCCCTCTCTGCATCCCCCAGAACAGGGGCTGAGCTATGCGTGCGTGTGCGTATCTCTTTAAGAACGCAGCGTCCCACTTCGTTCTCCCCCACTCCCCCTACAGGGAAGCACTGCGCATGCCCAAGCTTTGGAGGCCCAGGACCACAGAGTTCCACAGAGGGGCTGAAGGAAGAGCGGTACACCCTTTCACTTCCTGCGGCCGGCGCCACTCTGCCTCGGAGCGGCCTCTCACTAGTCACGCATTCCCCCTTTTCCTGGAGCGCGTGTGCTGCGCTGCGCATGCGCGGCGCTGGCGAGTCTATATAAGGCAGAGCGAGGCGGGGCACGTGGCAGTGGAGGTGGGTGCTGTGCAGAGGCTGTGACTTCCGTGGTGCAGCACGCAGGGGTTCAGAGCTGATTTCATTAGAGGGTAGAGAGTGATAATTAATTAGAGCAATATTCACTTTAAAGAAGGAATAATTAGAACGACTTCCTTTAAAAAAAAAAAAAAACATGGGGTTGCACCAGGCTGCCAAGAACTGCAGCAGTTCATGCCTCTGGCTGCTAGTCTTGCAGCAGGGCTAATCAAGGCATTATTTTAGTGCCTGTGGATTATTGGAAAGCTGCTGCAGGAGAGTCCAGGGCTGCTTCAGCTGGCTTGGGTGCACGGCTAGGTGGTCATCCGGGGCTTGCAAAGGCAGCTGGTCTCTTCCTTATAAATGGGAGGAGGATTTTTGATAAGCCTTTGACAACATATGTATTTTTTAAAAGCTCTATGAATTTTTGCCTGACTCCGATCAATGAATATGCTTAACCACGTGATGAGTTTGTTAGCTAGGTATATAGACATCTGTGGATAGGAATAGTGCAGTGTAAACTTAGTGTGGTATATAGACGTGCAAGCCATGCTTTTTTATACTTGTTTCATGTACTATGTTAGCTATATACATTAGCTCACCCAATTCTTGTTCAACTGTTTATAGCTACTTCAAGTGGCAGCTATTCACATTCAACACTCCCACCAATCATATAACCTCATACATGCATGGGTATTAAGGTTGGAAGGGACCTCATTAGATCAAGTCTGACTCCTTGCCCCAGCCAGGAAAGAGCACTGAGGTCAGATGATAACGTGTAATTTAATTGTGTCTTGCATGATTTAAGTGAGTAAAGCTAATACCATCACATGCTACGAGTGCAGCAGCAGAAGGTGCAGTCAAGAGCACCACGCAATTTTAAAATTTTTTTAGCATTGGTCCTACTGGTTTTCCTGCACTGATGGCAGAATGCTATTGATAATGTGCAGCTATCTAAAGTTGCTTGTCCTGTGTAGCTAGTAAAAATGCATGCAGTCTGAAGCTGGGGACTCAATCTGCATCCTTAGAACCTGGGAATAATTGTAAGTGTTACACTAAAGGCAAAAAGGAGACTACCTGTAGGCTTCAGTTTTACTTGTTTTGGACCTTGTTGTATTCCCACGCATGTCATCTTCAGAGTAGTCTGCTGTGCTGAGTATGGAGGTTTTATTCGGAGGTAGTGATGCCACAGAATTTGGAATGATGCTAGTCATGCTTCCAAAATGTTCAAGGAAATAGTTCGTCATCATTTCTAGAATTGTTTTCAGTGGGTTCTCCTTGGCCTGTTGGGAGGGGGAAGATTAAATACATTTTATAAAAATAGAAATGAAGCATCTAGATTTTCTTAGTTAATATCAAGCTTTTAAAAGCAAAGTGTCAAGCAGAATTAAATACATGGATATTTTGAAATATAGGGAGCAATACATGGATTTAACAGGACAGTAACTGGCAAATTCCAGTGGCCACTTGCTTGAAGTGTTGGTGAACTATGTTACAGGATCAGGAAGAAATATCATATCGCAAAGCATGAACTGAATAACATAATCAGGACCTCTGCAGAAGCATGAAGAGTTCATTTTCATCTGTCCTTATTTCATTACCATTTTCAGCACAGTTGAAGATCTAAGGCTGTGACCCTATAAGGCCATTGGTCTGGTACAAAACTCAATTTTCTTACCTTGTTTTCTTTGTACAGAGACTGTATATGGAGAATATTTCTGAGTTCATTCCTGTTATTGATGCTAAGAGCAGAGCGTGGAAATTCCTGGTCCATGGTTGCCATGGTCTTTTTTAAACCCTTGAGAGAGAGAAGAAAATGCTGTTTTAGATGCACTGCAGCAGACAGCATAAACTTTAAGTGCTATTCTCTAGTTTGGATTTAATCTTAAAACTTGTTTGTTTTAAACCACGTTTTAGGTTCTCATTTTTTTCCTTTATGCTTACATTGATACTGCTCAGCAGCTGAATTTAAAATTCCACTTACATGTTGAGCAGAGAAGCCTGCTAATTGCTACATAAGCCAAAGCAAATCTCAGTCTTATTGTGTTGAGCTCTCCTTTCAATTGTAAACGGATATATTTATATTACTGATCAACCAAGTTTGACTAAATACGTTACGTATACCTGTATCCTAAACTTTTCAAAGAGGCAACTCCCTAAAAACAGGCTGGAAACATACTTTGGAGAACTTGAGCCACCTGTAAGGGTGAATTTTGAAGAAAATAGCAGCTTGCAAAAGGTTCAGATGTTCAAAACTTTTTCTACAGATGTATCTGAAACCATTTTGTTTTATAGTTTATACACTTGCCCAGGTTCTTTTAAGAGCACGGAAAAATTGAAGTCTGTGGTCAAAGGTCAATCCACATGATTTCACTTTAAAGATGTCCAGAAAGTGACCCTTTTTTTTTTTTGTTTTGTTCAGATTGTTACTATGTTTTCCAGAATTATGTTTACTATTAGCGAGGTGTAGTGCATTGAGCCATGTTTCAAAATTTGCGGGGGAGAACTTCAGTGTTTTTAATAGGGTTAAACTGAAAGCTTCACTAAACCCACCCAAACCATCAAAACATACACCTCAAAACAGTCTGGTTTTCTTGGTTTCCTAATCACCAGAAACTGGATCGCAAGTTGTGTGTGCTTCAAAGCTGAAAGCTCAAACGACAGTGCTACCAGCTTCAAATACTACATTTGCGTTTAAACGTTACGTGCATTTTTTTTCCTTAAACCTCAGTACAACATTGCAGTGAACTATGAGATGCTTAGTTTGGGGTGAACCAGGGAGAAGTTGAACTTTAAAAAAGAGTAAAGCAGATTACGCATTTGTAGGAAATGAAGTTCCTATTCCTGCAAATGGGATTTATTTTTAAAAAATCCATCAGGCTTCAAGATGCATGTAGGGGTGGGATTTGCTAATGAATAATTGCAGGACCTATAGTTCTGAGTTTAAATGCATCTTTAAGGAATGCCACTTTTAAAAAAACAAAACTATTGCAGAAATAGCTTTCTTTTGTATCTTCGTTCACAGCAGAATGAAATCAGAGACTGTGAAAAAGGTGCTGCGAGAAGAAGCTTGATCACATTTTACCAATACAACTGTGTTTAAATTGCCATTTTATAAGAACTCATATTTACTTTTGTGCTAAAGTACTTTTGTTCTCAATCTAAGGTGTCACTTTTAAAGCATAATTATTAATAAAAAGTTGTGTTACACTTTTTGCTTCCTCATCGGCAATCTGAATTTTTAGAGGCATCAATAGATTCAAAAACAGTCCTTTTCAGCAAAAGATTTCTTTTTCACTATGCAAACGTTGTTGGGGGTTTTCCCCCCCCCCCTTTCTTTCTTTGAAGGTATCTGTTGTATTCCAAGTGTTGCTGTTAAAGAAATGCTTTGTGGGAAATGTAGTCTCAAGTCTCTCGATTTCTGATGGCTGGTATTAACAGTTCAAAGTAAAATTACCGGCACACTGGAAAACAACCTTGGCGCTCCCCTTGCAGCATCTCAAGCCCTTAGGTGGCCAGGTTATTTTGTTAACCTTTCAAAGCTCTTATTAACTGGAGTAAAAGGAGACAAATTTTACCTTTCTACTGAGAAATTCTCTCACCACAGATGCAGCGACCTCCTCCACAAAGCAGTTATCCATTTTTATCCCGAAAGGCACAGGGGGTGATCTGTACTTGATCTGACATGAGTCAGGCAGGTTGTCCCTGCTCTTCCACCCGGCCGTTAACTACAAGCGTGCCCGGAGCGGAGGGCTCAGGTTGCAGCCCGCCCCGTGTTGTCAGTTGCAGCGTCATGGCTCTGTTGCCACAGAGACGATGTCATAAAGAGGTGGGGAGCTCCTCCCCCTAAGAGGAAGTTGATAGATTCTCCCAAGAAATCCTGCAAGCGGCTGTGTCCAGTGATGCAGCTCATGCTTGTGTCACAACGTGAGGGTGCTTTTAAAAGCCATGTCCTGGGACGTGAATTCCAGAACTTTTGGTGCAGCTGGGCAGCATTTTTAAATTAAATGGCTGCAATTTGTCCATTCATTCTAATGATGGCTTCAAGATGCATGTTTAGAAGCCAGTTTTTAACAGTTTTATATGATCGTAATTGAAATCTGTTGTAAGTGGCATGGGACTTTGGTTCCTTTCGATTTAGGCAGGTTAGATCCTGAAGTACTGTTTTATTATCTGTAATGCTGGATGTTCAGCTATTTTTCGGTGCTTCTTCTTGCAAAGATCATAATGACTGGAGTGAAATGGGACTTTTCCTTTTTTTTTTTTTTACTGAACTTGCAACAACTTAATCCTTGCAGGCAGTCTCCAGAATACTGCTTTTGGGGGTTTTGTTTGTTCCTTCTGGGCATTTTGCTGATTCATATCTTCTCCAGGTCTGCAGTAACCAGCATGCTTGCTCCCTGCCATGTATTGAATGTCTTGAATTTCTATGTTGCTGTTTTTTAATGTTGCATTTGCTGCTTTATTTCTCAAACATCCGTTATAAAATATCAAACGGAGTAAACGTTGTTCTAGCTTAATTCACCTTCAAGCCTTGTGCTAGGTAGTCCTCCTTTGCTGTTTTGTTTTTCTAGTCTTTCAGTAATTCCCTTACTTTTCCCTCCATGAGCCCTTCCAGTTGTCTCTTTAAGCCTTGGGAACACACACATCTGTCCCGTGACCTGGTAGCCTCGAGAGGGAAAGATTTCAGGACTTGCAAAACAAGGAGCAGTCTCACCTCCTCCAGTTGGATAGCTTCGCATTAGGAGTTCCTAAAAGGAAAACAATTACTCCCCCACTGTCCCAATTTTTTTTAAGGTTTCTCTTGTTATATATGCAGCTTGACTTCAGCATATACACCAGTGGAGAACACTTACTGCTTTCTAAATGCCACTGTTTCATGCGGGCAGGACTGGTGCCCCCTAAGTTTCAGTAGCATAACTAGGGGTGCTTGTCCATGGTAGCGCTTTTCCTACGTACACATGACAAATCAGCATTTCACTAGCTTAATAGAGTCTGAAGATGCACATTTTGACTTTATGGTCTTAGTCTTTTTTTAATTGTTATTTAAACCACCTCGGGTGTTTTATTTTTAGCATGGAAAACTGTGCTGACAGGATTATTTTTATTGTACTAGTTTTTCAGTGTGTATCCAATATATGGCCAAAATGGCATTGCCCCTGTTCTGCAATGATTTCTCTACCAGGTGCCATGTAGCTTCACTGGGAAATCCCTGGACTGTCTGTTGCAATGCAGCTACAAGACACCAGGTGTGATTTTTGCAAATCTTTACTGGTCAGGCAGTTCAAGGTTCAGGTTGATTTTAAAAATA
This sequence comes from Crocodylus porosus, assembly GCF_001723895.1. NCBI lineage: Eukaryota > Metazoa > Chordata > Crocodylia > Crocodylidae > Crocodylus > Crocodylus porosus. The sequence goes on along the minus strand of NW_017728886.1, from coordinate 1,358,627 downwards.
CTATTTTTTTGGACTGAGCATTCTTCCCAGTGTTAACATGCAGTTCCAAAAAACCCTGGGCCAGCACCCCAACGTTTGTCTTGCTCTTTACATGCCATGCTTCCCTGAACCCCTTTCCTCTCCTTGCCCCTCCCCGCCCCCAAGAGTGGCTCACCCCATACCGCTGCAGCGCACTCCTTCCTTCACAGCACAACCAGATCATGCATGCCCACAGTGTTTCTGCTGCTTTTCATGTTTGTTTATTTGGAGCACACAAAGACCTACCGTATTTTTCGGACCGTAAGACGCACCTGACCATAAGACGCACCCAGTTTTTAGAGCAGGAAAACAAGAAAAAAAATATTCTGAACCAAATAGTACCGGTATACTAAAATATTTATTAAAATAAAGCAAAATACGGTAATATTTAACAGCGTAAACT
>NW_017728886.1:1347416-1358195 GCF_001723895.1 Crocodylus porosus | reverse complement strand
ACTTCATGGTCAGGGCAGCTGGGATCTGGAACCAACTTCCAAGGGAAGTGGCGCTGGCTCCTACCCTGGGGGGCTTTAAGAGGAGGCTTGATGCCTACCTAGCTGAGATCATTTGAGCCCAGTGTTTCTCCTGCCCAGGCGGGGGGTCGGACTTGCAGATCTACAAGGTCCCTTCTGACCCAACTTCTACGATTCTGTGATTACCAAATGCATGCTCCTGTGATTAGGATCTCGAAAGCTGTCATTTCTCAGGCCACCGCCCTTAGTTGCTTCCTCCCAGCTTCCGTGGTATATCCCAGGAATGAGTCAGGGTGTTGCAAGAGAGGACCTCGAGTAAGTGTCGACTGCCAAAGACACTTGGACCGGGAGCAAGGGCTCTACTGAGAAGTCAACTGTTGAAAAGACAGAGCCTTTTAATCTCCTTGGAAAAACGGCAACTGCAAAGAAGCTGATGAAAATCAAAGTAAACCCACCCCAGAGTGAGTAGCAGTCACTGCTAGGCTACTGTGAAGAATCAGGTGAGAAATCACTGGCCAGTGGCCAGCGGGTATGTGGACAATGGGATAACCATGAGCGATACCCTTGTTGCCCCTCTCAGGAGAGAGGCCTCAGGCACTAAACTACCCTTTGGTCCTGGGACGATCCTGCCAGCTCAAAGCTGAGGGCCCTGCATGAGCTTATGTATTGCAGGGAAACAGGCAGGACAGACGTTCTCCTTGCCAGAAGCCAGCACTGTACAGATACTTTGGATAGATAACCAGTCTCTGTGGTGGTCAGTCGGGCATCCTGCATGGCTAGCCTTTTAAAGACACACTATATAGCTGGGAGAGATGTTAGATGCACACAAAACACCTTCCCAGGGCTAGGAAGGACACAGATCCAGCCTAAGACTCACCTTCCCAGCCCTGAGGAAGAGCATTTGGTGTCCCAAAGTTGATCGAGCACCTCTCCCAACAATACAGTTGGTCCAGTTACCTTGCCCCACGAATCTTGCTTCTCAGCTATTCCCTGGGCCAGTGAGGTCCAACTGTTTTAGCAGGGGTGGTACAAACTAGCCCCAAGCCCTCCTCAAGTGCCACTCCAATCCCCTTTGCCTCTCCCGATCTGCTGCTCGACTTTTTGCTCCCAGCCCTGTGCTCCCTGCCTGATCTCTTACTCTGCTTTCCGCTCTCAGCCCTCTCAGTCGCTCCCTCTCCGATCTGCCACATGCCACACAGAGGCTGCCCATGTCACAAGTTGGCCGCCTCGGCCCTGGGCCATCATGGCTACAACACTACTATTGCGAACGCTTTCACCGTTTAGAAAATGAAACACAGCGGACAGGGAAACAGTTCGACCGTGGTGCTGTATATGTAGCGGAGGCCACGGCAAAATTAGACCTGATAATTGTATTCTACCTACCCAGCTACTGCTTCAATCAGAAAACACCCATTCTCCACCTCCTGGCCTGAATCATTACGCAACCGTGCGGCAGCGCTTCTGATCGGTGACTGAGTTCATCTCAAAGCACGGCTTCATTTTAGCAGTAAGTTGATTCAAGAGCGCAAAGCTCCGAGGATGGTGCTCGACGCGCAACACGTGCCTTTCCAAAGGGTTAGGCCCTCATCCAAGCTTCCTGTGTTTGCTTCATTTTGCCCCTCTCTCTCACAGAGATCAAGCACCCTCCTATTTAGTTACCATCCAGCTGGTTTGCAACAGGAACCGTCTACCAGATGGATCATGTTCTTGCAAGCAAATTGGGAGAGAACAAAGTCTTAATGGCTTTGGCATGCAAAGCCAGATAGATCCGCACAGAAAACCTCCCAAAGCAGGCACGCAGCCCCTAAAAGGACTCTGCTGGCTTGTCTGCCCTTTTTTTTTTTCTATGAAGTCAGCTCGCTCAATGTATGTGCATACACATCTCGCCAACAGGAACAGACCAGGATTAGCAAGTAATCAGAGTATATAAAAAACAGCCCATGTGCATGAAGAATGGGAAAATATTACAAAAAGCTTATGCTAGATCTGCTTGACGTCTAGGTTGCCTGATCTAGCACAGAGGGATGCCAGATGCATAAGGAAACCTGCAGTTTGGTTAACATTTCGTAACGACTATAAATAAACCCTCTCATTAATCATCATTCCTACCCACGTTCTGGATGGATACTGAAAGTAAAGCTCTGCTCTCTGTACTACAGCGATGCTGACACTTTGCGCTGAGGCCTGACTGCAGCAGGTACTACGTGAACACTGTAAATGGCATGTCTTCTTTAAAATGGAATAGATTTTAAAACAAAGCCACTACACAATAAATTTCCTGTGGTGTTTACACAGATTTTTCCCATGCCGCTGTCATTACAGATTTATTCTTCAGCACCTTCTGAACCTAAACACATTCCCTGTGGAGGGTGTCACCCAGATGCTTCTGCACTCAAAAGAAAGAAACCATCTTAGTCTTTTCCAGAACCCGTTGGCAAGAGAAAGTCAAGCAATCTTCATCCTTCTAGCCCTTGGGATAACAGCCGTCAATCTCAAACTCCTATAGAAATGTGTAGCCTGTCTCCAAAGCGGTACAGGCACTGGAGATACGTTTCCTGGATCTCTCCAAGGCTCTCGCTCTCCAAAGCGCTCTCTTTCCCCAGAAGCCCAGCAAAATCCAGCGAGAGTTTACAAGCCTTCGTCTCACCGAGGTCGGCCTCAGTCTCTTATGCAGAGGCAGAATCCTAGTTTAAAGCAGGCAGCCAGTAGCTCAATGCAAGCTCCGCATGGCCTCTGGGTATGAAAAGTGATCCCCACTGCAGAGCCATGCAGCCTGGCATGGTGAGCCAAATGCTAGCCCTAGTCGTAAAACTAGAGTAGCTGGAGGTTCAGCAATATGCAATCATGGAATACAGCAAACTGGGATTATTTTCCAGGTTAGGAAATGATTAGACTGGGACAGAGGTAATCCAACCAGCGCTTTCTCTGTTTTCTTCTTCACCAAGTGGCCTCCCAAATGGCACAGCTATGGTGACCGGGCCCTCACAGCAGACCCTTCGCTGGCCCTGCAGCCCAGTTGGAGCCCTCAAGGCCACCAAGAACTTCCCCCAAGCACACACAGAGCAGGGCTCTGATCCACTTTGCTTGGAGGGGGACCAGGCACAACCTGAAGGCAGACAGCACATGGTGAAATGCCCTGCACAGATCTGCAGACCACTGCTGGCACATTTGCTGGCACACCCTATTCCTGAGGATATCCTGGCCTGGATAGCTGAGATCACAGAATCACAGACAATGAGGGTTGACGGGACCTCAGGTCACATGTAGTACCACCACCTGCTCCAAGCAGGACCAGCCCCAACTACACCATCCTGGCCTAGACTTTGTCTAGCCAGGTCTTGAAAACCTCCAAGGATGGAGATTCCTCCACCTCTCTGGGGTGCCCACCCCTGTGCTGTGTGTGCAGACACATACTACCCCTACTAAAATCTACAGCTCCCCCACATTGCTTGAATCCCTTGCTTTGGACCCTGTACAGAGCACAGGGTTTCATGCACTGGAAGACAGTCTCCTGCCCCGGAGAGTTTACCAGGCAGTTTAAAACCACAAAACACGTTCTTTTGCCCTGTGTCTCCTGTCCCTTCCGCTAAGCAGAGACCCAGCAGTTCAGAGACTGACCAGGCAAAAGATGCCTGAAATATCATTTAGTCCAGATCTCCCAGTGCTAAGAGGTAGGTAAGGACTGCCCCATTTTACACCCAGGAGACTGACGTACAGAAATTCAGCTGCCTGATCACAAGGGCTCTCATCTGGGAACTTATTAGTTCTTGTGCAAGGAACAATCACCCAAGCCAGGGTTAAATCAAAGTCATTCCCAGCTGGCCAGACATTGCTGGTAAAGTACAGAAATGCTGCCACTGCTCCCGGATTCAGAGCCGGAGCAGCAGAGCAAATCCAAGCTCCTTAAGCTCACACTCTGCTGCTGGAGAAAACAAAAATACAGACCACTAGATTCTCAACCAGGGTGCCATGGCACCCTGGGGCGCCTTGAGATCCTTTCAAGGGTGCCATGAAATGGTAGCCCTGTTAGGGATACAAACACGATTCACAAGATAAACCCAGAGGGCACCTATACATGTGACGCACCTCTGCTCCGATGTGCTAATTAGCATGCGTTGGAGCAGACTCGATTAACGGAGTCTGCTGCAAGTCTGATGGAGCGTGCTAATTAGCTCGCTCCAGCAGCCTCCATATCACATGTATTCAGCGCCCCCGAATGAGCTTTAAAGCACCCCGCTGCCATTTTGAAACATGGGATGCTGAATACACATGACACTGCAGGCACTTTAATTAGGGCAGCTCCAATTACAGCACCCTTGCCGCCCTGAAGCACATGTATAGAGGCCCAGAGATTTCAAATATGAATCCAGGGTGTTAAAAGCATTCTGCCCTGCTGTGAGCTGGCTCAGTTCTTGGCAACAAAATAATTGGGGTTTTTTGCATAGTCAGAGAGTGAAAATTAAGAGCTGGCATTTTCTGAGGGGGCCTCGAGCCTATTGATGGGTGACTTGAGTTTAAAAAGGGTGGGAATCGCTGTGCTAGACCGTGTGCCGGCAGACTGAGGAGGACAGTGACGACGATGCTTCGCACAGACGCTGCTACAAATTACATGTAAGCGGATAGTGGCAAACCAGGCAGCTTACATCCTTTCTCCAAGGAAATATTCCAGTGCTTTACCAATGAATGGATGTTTAAGATTAAATTGTGTCCTTAATCTTATATAAAGATTTGCAAGGAACTGCTTCTATGCTAAAGTATTTCTCTTCAATTAAAGTCCATTGTAGACTTGCATGCAAATTAGCTTTAGCTCACGGTGCAAGACTTTTCATTCACTAAATTAGGATCTTGGCCAGCCTACAAAACTGTCCTGACGTACAAGAAAGGCTGGCGCTGCATTTTTGCCTACACAAACAGAAGATATTGCGCTCAGCAGGAGTTCAGACAGGCTCAGCTTGACCCCAACAAATTTATCGGAAATAACCGCAACTTCTAAACTCACAGATAGGTCAGGTGAGAGCCCTTAGGAGACACTCATCAAAAAAATAAATAAATAAATAACTGACTGATCAGAGCTCAAAAGTCATCAAAACAGACTGAAAAGCTAGACATCTCCACCAATAAAGTCCTGTAGTGACACAACCTACGGCCTAGGTGACAAGGAAGAACATAACTCCAGCTAGAATACTAGAAGGTGGATCTGGGAGGCCGAAATGCCAATGGCTAGGAACTCACTCAATGAATTTGCAGTAATTGAGGCTATGGTTCTGCCATGGCAATTGCAGCCCATTCATTTAAAGACATTCTGGGGTGCACATGGGGCCCTGTAGATGACGTTCAGCCCAAGATGCTGGCCTACAGGCAAGAACTGGGGCATCGGCAATGCAAGCCACAGCTCCTGTAGAACCAGGCAGGGAAATGGAAATGCCCTCGGCATGATGATGGTTGGTCTATAGGAAAGAAAGGAGGCACGCTAACCGCTGTGAAACAATGCAGAAGTGAAATGTCCCCTGGAGGTTACAGGTAGCTGTTTTATGTCAGTACAGTTTTATTTTCTCTGCCATGACAATGTCTGTGGCAAAATCATCCTTGTACTCATGACACTGGCTCTGGGTTCAGCAAACCATCGGGGCGTGGGATTGCCCAGGGGAAGTGGACTCTCCTCTCAGAAATGGCTATGTACATCACTCGCGTATGGCACGACATACGCAGGATTGAAGGACAGTCCCGGCACAACCAGAGGAGGCCCCACCTCCAAAGGGCAGTTTTCCCTCCGTCAGAGAGAGAAGTCACAAGCCATACAGGACCTTCCTCTGTGACACCTCTCCAAAGCTGAAAGACAAGTGTGAGCAAGAGGGGGCCCTTGGTCTAGATCCAGCACAGAGTGAATCTAACACCCTTGTGCTGTGACGGCAGGTCCATGGCAACATTATGGCATCAGAAAAAACTAAGCCAAGAAGAAAGGAAGCAATGCAGCCAGCACCCCACCTGGCCACCTCTGGCTTCTCCACCTGACAGACCTGGTCCCATGTGCAGCAGGGCCAGCTACAGGCAGCCTTTCAACCCACGTCCACGGCCCGCCTCTGGAGTTACAGCAAGACCCTGCTCTGGCACCTTGGCCCCACAGTATTATGGACCATAGAATTAGAAAAAAAACTACTGCTGGAAGGGACCTCAGGAGGTCACATCTAGTCCAAACCCCTGCCCCAAGCAGGACCAGCCCCAAATACATCATCCCAACCAAGGCTTTGTCTAGCCAGGTCTTCAAGCCTCCAAGGATGGAGACTCCACCACCTCTCTGGGTAACCTGTTCCAGTACTTCACTAGCCTCCTAGTGAGAAAGTTTTTCTTAATACCCAACCTCAACTTCCCTTGCAGCAGCTTGAGCCCATTGCTCCTTGTCCTGCCATCTGCCTTCACTGAGAACAGTCCAGCTCTGTCCTCTTTGCAGCCCCCCTGCAGGGAGGTGAAGGCTGCTATCCAATCCCCCTCGGTCTTCTCTAATCCAGACTAAATCAGCCCAGTTCCTTCAGTCTCTCCTCACCAGCCCTGTCCTCCAGGCCCCCAAACCACTTTCACTGCTGCTAGACTCTCTCCAATGTGACCACATCCTTTCTGTAGTGGGGGCCCAAAACTGGACACAGGACTCCAGATGTGGCCTCCCCAGTGCTGAATAGAGGGGAAGAATCACTGCCCTCGATCTGCTGACAACGCTCCTGCCAATGCAGCCCAGGATGCCAGTAGCCTTCTTGGCAACAAGGGCACACTGCTGGCTCCTGTTCATCTTATTGTCCCCTGTCCGTCCGTGTCCCCTCTCCCGGGTCATTTTCTGCAGAGCTGTTGCCCAGCCAGTCGCCCCCCGGCCTGCACCGGTTGGTAGTGGAAATGCCAGCTCCTATGTGCCATTCAAGATGCACGCAGAAGCTAGCTACAAAGTGCCCGGTCCATATGACCATCGTGTGTCTATACCTCTGTCTGTGAGGATGCTTTTTTTACTTTTTTAACTGACAGTTTCACTGGTACAAAGTGACTTATTCCCCTTCTTATACTGGATATTTTCTTTTATACCACCTAGCTGCCGCTGTATGAGAAAGGGTTTTTTTTCCACTTCACTGATATCATCAATGGGTGCAGCTTCTGTTTTCTGACAAAGCCTGAAAGGAATTGGGGTTTTGTGTTATGATACAGCGACTTCCTTTTGCTGGGAGGTTGAGCCATGACCTTCTATGCTTTGCAGAAGCAAAATCTTATTAGAGAAAGAGATGCACTGTCCCTTGCCTCCTCTCAGTGACATTAAGCCAACTGCACCCTCTGTTGGAAGGATCCAGTACAGCCCAAGAGGTGGTGAGATCTTGCTCTAGATGGATGATACAAAGCTGTTTTTGGTTTTGCAGGGGGAAGGCAATGGCAGACAACAATACAGGCACTGCAATGCAAAACAGAAAGCGGGTTAGGAATACAGCCCCACTGCCTCAGTGCATGCATCTGCAAAGGAGTTCAGAGCACAGAAGCCCAAGTGCATCGCTCGGTGAGGTTGTGTGTGATCTGGCTACCAGATCTCATCAGATCCAAGACAGACCTGGCCACTCCGATGGGGGAAACAGAGCCACCACGGTGCATGGTGAACACCTCTTTGCGTTATCTGCCTGTAACAGCACAGCTCCTCTGATACACAGGTGAGGGTTGATGCTCCTGCTGCCCAAACACCAAGGAGCAGTGATAAATGCAAGGTGTGTGGACCACGGTTAGGTCTTTGCATGCCCTGGGAAACTTGTCCTTGTTTTAACCGGTAGCAGGCAGGCAGGCAGGCAGCAAGGGAGCTGGTTTTGGTGCAAATGCTGGAGCAGACAGGCAAAACTGCTGCAAAGTGGTGGTTTGGCCTTGTTCCAAGCTCTGCTGCATGTACAGGGGTTTGCCAGCCTGATGAAAGAGCTGGCCCCAGCTCAGCTGTGGCAGTGACTGCTTCCTTCCCACACCCAAATTCCACTGTGGAGATAAGTCCCAAGCGATGATGAAAGAGGGGGAAGGTTCAGCAATATGCAATCATGGAGTACAGCAAACTGGGATTATTTTCCACGCTGGGAGATAATCCGACCTAACTATCCTTCCTATGCTTTCTTCTTCACCAAGTGGCTCCACTGATGAAGGGTAAGGAGAGGGGTGAAGCTGAAAAGGTTAGCAAAGAGTCAATGCAGCAGTGTTTGCAGCCCTCTCTGCTTTGCCAGTGTTGCCCAGCACATAAGATGAAGGCAGATTTTATGCCTGAGCTCCATAGGAAGTGTCCCCCGCCCTCCGGCATGTTTACTTTGGTGAGACTCAGAGCTAGAGTTACCAGAGCAAAAATTCTCCGCCTGGCTTTTTCGGTATTATGAAGAGCTCATTGTTCGCTGGCCTGATTAACAGGCAACTGCCAATCATCATGTGCATGCTGGGGCCCTGCTCGGTAGGCCTCCAGGCTGCCTGCCCAGGCTCACTGGTCCCCGCAGGCCCCTCTGCTTGGGGGAAGGGTCTGGCTGGGTGGTCCAGCTGCAAGATCAAGGCCCCTTTCCTATAGGAACGCGGTGCAGTTTCTCCCACTGAAGTTGCTGGCTAATTATTTTGAAGTCCTGTGCAAAGGCATCTTGATTTATTGTCAAACTAGTCAGGGGAAAGTGCATGCCTTCCTTTTTTCTTCACAAGGAAGGCAAGGGAGAGAGCCCTGACCTCAGCGTAGGAGCCTAAACCACAAACCACAGCGTTGCTGCCAACCGCACTTCATGCTTCCCACCCTTTTCCCCCTTCCAGCCTCTGGATAACGTCAGCGTTTGTCCGCATCGATGCACAGCTTCCCACCCCACCCTGTCAGCCAGCTTGTCTTCCACTCCCTTTCATCTCTGAATACCAGGAAAACCATACATGGGAAGAGCAAGAACCTACACTTCATTTCCTTTTTTTTTTTTTTTTTTTGGTTAGGCTCAAATGCATATAGGCATATTTGCTTTTAAAACTGTTATCCTAACTGGTCTAATATCACATTTCCCCAAGAGTATCACTGGGAGGCACAGCCTCTCCTCTGCAACCTCTGCAGAAGGGTTAGCAGCACGAGCGAAGTAGGCACGGAGCTCCTGCTTTGGACATGAAGGCACGGTATCCCGAAAGGATGAATGTCTCCAGGCACTTCTCAGCATGTTTCTCACCATCCATTTGGCACTGGGGCAAATCTCAGGGTTAGAACCAAGCCATGGTCCCTCCCGTTTCCCTTCAGCAGCTGGATCAGGGCTGGCTTATGCCCTCTCCCTGGCCTCCAGGGCCAGGCTGGGGCTGGTCCAAGCTTCCTTCCCTGTGCTGCACCCCGTGAGAGTCCAGATGGGGCCCACTGTGCCTGCCCCGAGCAAGTCCACCAGCAAGTTCTGGCCTGCGGATGGACCAGGCACTGCCCATCCAGCCCGCTGGCCAAGAAAAGTTGAGCACCGTTGGGTTAGACAATAGATTTGTCTGGGATGTTTTGTATAGGGATAACCTGCCTGAGGCAGAAGGTTGGACTAGGTGCCTTCTGGAGCCCCCCTTTCACTCCTACTTTGCCAAGATTTCTACTATAGCACTAGGGCGCTGATTCGCCACTTTTAGACTGAAGGCACCCCTCGATAAACTCCAGGCACCCCAGGAAAAACGCAGCTCTCACTTGCCACTCATTTTTCAACTAGAAAGTAACACTAGAGCAATTCTTCTGTTGCAAAGAACTTGAAAAGCCCACAACAGGGCAGAGCTTCACCACTCTGGATTTCTGTTTGAACTCTAGGTTTCTTTTGTGAATCATCCGTCACTGGAGAGAGACTGTGGGACAGAGCTAAAGGACTATGATAAAGTGAAAGGGCTATGTCCCTTTATGATTTGGAGCATCTAACCAGAAGGGGTGAGAAGAGAGGCTGCAAGACTTCCATAAGGGCTTCCTGTGCTGGCCTAACCAGGAAGGGTCAGGTCACCAGCAAAAGGGAAGGGCCCAGAGACATAAAAGCTGGTTACAGGTTGCCAGCAGGGAGAGAGGAAAGGCCGGACAGCTGAACAAGGATGGACTACCCTCGAGAGGGGCAGGGGAGAACCACAGCAGCAGTGAGGAATGGACCTGAAGATGCAGGGATCTCAGCAGCAGAGTTGGGTTGTTGTTTTTTTCTCTTCTTTGCTACCTTTTTGGGCCTGGGGGTAAAGCTTTATGTTTAGGACTTGGTTGACGATCCAGAGGGGAAGGACAGTTCATTAAAATCTCTGTTGGTAACAACTGGGGGAACGAGGGCAGCTACATGGGGAGCTGGGAAGGCCATGTGGCAGAGTACCGAGATGCAGGACTGCAGTAATGGACCTTAAAGGGGGCTGGGAGTACTTGCTTTGAGGCCTGGGATCTACCAGAGCAGCAAAGATGGGGCTCCTGCAGGCTGGGCCAGGGGTTAATCCATCAGCGCTGGAGGCTCTGGGTTTGAGACCCAGCGCAACAGAACTAGGACAGTCATCCAGTGCAGGAAGAGACCTTGTGATCAGAAGGGCTGAGGCCTCAGAAGAGGGCCTCAACTTGACCATTTGATGGGGGGAGGGGGCGGTAGCAGGCCTGACCCTTGGGATCTGTGCGTCAACAGCACCCTGTAATAGTGCTAGTGTTACCATGGTCAGACTGGTACAGACTAGGGGCATTTTTGCCGTCCTCTGTAGTGACCAGTAGGGACCAGTTCAGCCACCTCCCTGCTGGGCCCCCCTCGGGCCCCGGGAGAGACACGCCTGGGCCAGGGGTTAGCG
>NW_017728886.1:1320564-1346401 GCF_001723895.1 Crocodylus porosus | reverse complement strand
CATCTGACCCCGGTGCTCTTTCCTGCCAAGGCAGGGGGTCGGACTAGGTGATCTACCTAGGTCCCTTCCGACTCTAGCTACTATGAAACTATGACCACAGCCCTCTGCCTGGGACCTCTTGAGCATATATTGACAACATTTTGCAGAAGCAGGATGTTGGCTACTGTGCTCCCCCTGCTTTACTCCTAGCAGGTTTGGCTGTTAGAGCTGTGTTTTGTCAAGGTAGACTGTAGTGTTATGTAGAGTTTAAACTACGGTTCATCTGGGATGGCTTGGATAGGGCTGGTCTTGCCTCAGGCAGGGCGCTGGGGCTTCCAGCCCTACTTCCCTGCAACTATACCACCCTTGAAAAAGATCTCAAAGCAACCTGGTTGCAAACAACAGCACTAAAACAAAGAGGGTGCAGTTTTGTTATTCACACAAACCCTTAGATAGAGAGGAGCTGTGTCCACCACCATGCCATTTAGCACTAAACAGGATTAGGCACAAAGGTGGCAACGCCTGCGGCCCATCTCCACTAGTAACTCTGCAGTGAACTGGTGCTAGCCCAGCCCTGGGAAATGGAATAGCAAAGCGTCTGTGTAGACACAGGTAAGACAGGATGCTAAAGAAGGGACAAGCGGACTGGTTTTGCTGTACAGATCACAAATCTATTTTTAGCACAATTCAGGGAGTGAAGGTGGCACATGATGAGGGCTAGCGGGCAGGGTTCACCCCATGGGTGCTATAGTTGTTATTACTATTATTATTAAATATTTGTCTTACAGTGTAAGCTCCCAGCAAGGACTGGAATCTCTGCACATGCTCGTAGTGAGACCCAGCCCCTGCCCTGAAAAGCTTATCATATTTTCCAACATATGAGCCACAATTCTGTGCAAGACATGCCCCCAAAAGGATAAACACAGCTGATGGATTAAAAATCAAAACCATTAGGCTTGATAAACTTAGGTCATCTTCAAAGCAGTTTCAATAAGTTTTAAGTTGCACAACTTTAGTGAAAAACTACAAAAACCCAACCTTTATTTATGACCTCCTTTCAGGGGTGGGGGGGAAAAAAGCATCTTATAAACCAGAACTGGCAGAGGGAGTACTAAATATTCCCAGTTTACAGATAGGAAACTGAGACTTGGAAGTCCTAAGTGTTCAGAAGCATTCAAAATCACAGAGAGGCAGCGGCAGGGCCAGGAAATAAACCCAGCTCTCCAAATCAAATCACTCGTCCACTCTTCAGACAAGAGTCATACAAAGTCTTAAGCACCTATGTTACTTCAAAAGTATGTATGTGTTTGGCAGGGGGAGAGAGGAGCTAATCCCAGCTAACTGACCCCATCACACATTGCACAGCAACACCACAGAAGGGTTGTGGTACTTTAGGGACGAGGGAAGTAGTTTCCACTTTGGTATCTGTGGGCCAGGCTCATTCAAGTTCCAGTTATGTACTTGCCCCACCTAATACCATGCTGTTTTCACACGCACTCACCAGCCAGTCTCCTTAAGCGATGGCTGTTTTGGTTAGCCTGATTCAAGTCCATCCAGCCCTTTGAGCTAAGTGCAAAAAAATGCTGCCCCTGCTAGAAAGCATTTTGTATAGAGAAAAGAAAAAAAAAAAAGAGATCAACTTAAATGCAAAAGAGCAAAACTACTTCTCCTTAAGCCAGCGATTCCATTAAAAACTAGTGTGATGCTTTTCCTACCACCTGCAGTCTCAGAGATGAGTACCAAGGCTTTAGGGGTATGTGTCAATACCATTTAGCATCTAAAAAACAGTACACTGATATTCATTTTGGAGGCTGGTTCTGCAATTCTGTACTAAGCTGACAGTTTCTGAACAGATGAGAAAACTCATCCCCAAATACAAAGAAGGATGTGTTGTTTTGATGGATCCAAACATTTTCAATGGCTGTATTTGCAAATGGGTTACTGAGCACATTTACAGAACAGCTGTGCAAAAGGAAGACTGGAGACCAGGCAAAACAAGGAAAAAAACCCAGCATGTCTCCAAGCTATCTGCCCATTAATGAAAGCAGCAGCTGAAGAGTTGTCCAAAGTACATCCTGAACCTATGTCTGGAGTCATGGAAGATCACTGAAAGGACAGGTAAAACTTGCTAATTTAGACGATTTAGAAAAGCCAAATGTTAAATTGGTCTCAGCATCTCATACTTTGAATTCTGCCAAGCCTTGTTACAGTGGAGCAATAGTAGCAATGTTTTATTATTATTTTAATGGCTAAAATCAATGCTTATTTTTAAGCGTCTGTTTCCATTTTATCAATTGAAATTTTCAGGGTTGTGTGGAATCAGGGGTGTTTTGGGATTTTTAAATCGATTTAATGCATACGTGCACACATATGGCAGCCATTGCAGGAGCTGGGGGTCGTGCCAGTAAGGCTGTACCAGGAGTGGGGTGTTGGAGGGACAGGGCTCGTAGCACCCAACAGCCCAGTGCTGTCGGCCCCTCACTCTGCCCAGGTCCCAACAAGGGCATGGGCCAAACTCCCACAGAGCCTGGCCTCTGCAGGAGTTTGGCCCCTGCCCTGATCATACAAGGGCTGAGCTGGGCCAGTCTCCATGAGAGTTTGGCCCCTGCCCCAACCGGGACTTGGGCAGAACAAGCAGCTGGCAGCACTGGGCTCCCCACTGCTACCAGCCCTGACCCTCCAATGCCCTCTCCCCACACAGCCTCATCACCACAAGCCCCAGCTCCTGTAGCAGCCACTGTGTGCGTGCACGCGCATTTCCTTTATCAACGTTTACATGATTACCAACTGAAACATGTTTCCGTCGGTTTGTGGGTGTCAGGCAAAATCACTATAATCAGTGTCTATCGGTAAAATTGAATCCTGCCAAATCTCAGCTATAAACCTGCAGGAACGCTACCTCTATTGATCTGTTGTTGCCCAGATACAGCCCGAGAACAGATGTTGGCCCTGTGCTAGATGCTCCGATCCAGTCAAGGGAACCAGCTCAACGCAGCAGGCCGCTTTCTCTGCTGCCAACAACCAAGAACTGGGGTTAGGTGTTGTGTGTGAATTAGGACCTAGGGAGAAGATACACATGGCCAATATACAAACCGGGACAATTTCATACCTAGGGGAACTTACCATGAAGATATACCATTTGCCAACAGCAAGAGTAGCTTTTTATGCCTTCTGTTTTGTCTGCAAGCTAAGAGATGCTGGGACAAGAGCTGAATCCGTGAGCCAAAGAGAGCAGTGGTTTTACCCCTCAGCCACAGACAAACCCATGTGCAAAAGAAGAGTAGCCAGATGCATTTACATCCACCCACATGCTGGATTCAGGCACCTATCAATCTGTAAACACGGAAGGGCAAGCACACCACAAGGGGAGGACAGATCCTGGTACTGAGTGCTGCCAGAAGGCAGACCCGTTTCCAAACCACCTCCTATACATAACTCAGCTGCACAGTGAAGGCAAAAGGCTTTGTCCTGCTGCCCACAGTAATGGTGGAACTGGTCCCATACAGGAAAGGGTGCTGGGGCCAGAGCGTGTCAGGTGCGTGGGCCGACTCTTCAGCAGTTGTCACTAGTGCAAAGACTGACCCAGGTGAATGAAATCAGAAGGGGTGCTGATCAGGGCAGGAGGAAAAACAGTTGCTCTTTGATGCTGCAGTGCCGCAGGAGCTTTTTCAAAGAGCCAGAGCTATGACCCAGATGCTTAGCCCGCACTGCAGCTACAGCATGCTTAATCACCTTTACGGCCTGCAGCTGCTGTGTTTTCTGGGTTGTGTCTGCTGAGCAGCGTTATAGGTTGATTTGCAGAGACACTGCTGTTAGCTACTGTCACATCAGCCAGCAGCATTATTAACCAGGATACGCTGCTATCAAAAGAGGACCAATCAGAGCTGCTGCTTTACGGTAACTTTGGGATGCTGTTCCCCACTCTGCAGATCTTCAAACCCCGTAGCACACCACAGGGGGAAGTTGCTCTCCCAGCAGACTCAGCTGAGCACTGCCTAAGACCAGTCTTCCATCAGTTTGAAACAGGGAATGAGATTATACAAAAAAAAGAGGACTTCCCAAAGTGGGCTTTTCTTCCCAGCACCTAATGTGAAAGTGGAGGGCTGAACAGTAACCAAGTCAATGCTGATTCACCCAGAGAGCCATGAAGAGTCACATAAAAGGTAGTACAGACAAGGGGGTATTTTTTCTTCAAGGGAAATCTGGAACCTTTTCTAGGCTGAACTTAGACCCCAGAAAGGCAGTTTTTAAAAGGAGATTTCATTAACTACATTTGTGAAGCTTACTCTTGAAATAGAAACCATTTCTTTCAGGGTCTTGGATGGTGCACCCTGGCCACCCAGGACAGTAAAATCCTTAGACATACCTGTTCATGCTTCATCCTCCTGCCTTATTCTTTCTAAAAGACAGTGGGCAGAGGCCTACACCACTTCAGTTTTCTGCAGCAAAGCCAGAGAAATCCAGGATGCATCATGTTCAGCGTGAGACATCAAATACAACCGAACAACAGTGGAACTGGCTACCCTCAAAATACTAAGAGATGCAATGATTCAGAGTTTGAGTGAGTTACCAATAGCAGGTACGGAGCATTCAGAAGGAAGGGAGACCTTACTGAGTTCATGGTGTCCCTGTAAATAAGTGAGCTCCACAGAAGGGCCTTTGATTATCCAGGCATTTGGACTTCCCTCAGAGGGACAAAGACTAACTGCCATGTCAGACCTAGGAGGGCTGGGGTGTAATCTGGTGCTGTTTAAGGAACATGACTATTTCAGTGATCCTCAAAGATGCTGCAGCACCCCAAGTGCCATAAGATCCTTTTCAGGGTGCCATGGGGTGTCGTGCAATGTTAGGTGTGCAAACACCTACAACATTCACAAGATGAACCCAGAGATTTCCAATAGGGAGGCAGCAGCAAAATCATCCTGACCTGCTGTGGGATGGCTGAATTCTCTGCACCCAAAAAACTGCTGTTATTTTTCCTTAGTCAGAAAAAGAGTGGAAGCAAAGAGCTGACACTTGTTGACAGGGTGGGGCGATCCCCAAGTCTCAAAGCATTGAGAACCACTGCTTTAATTAATCGGCTTTAGCCTTGAGAACTAAAAGGCTTGTTAAGAGGGAAGGGGAAGGAAAAGAGATTTAGAAACCCCAGCTCTGAACAATGGATTGCTAGGGCTCCAGTGAGGACATCCCAGAATGCACAGCTCCTTCAGAAAGCTGGGACCATGCCTGGGGAAGTACTAGCTGAAAGCCACATCCATCCCACAGCTCCCACTTCCCGGCTTCATTCTCAAAACAAAAGTTCACTGGTAGCAGCAATGTCACAGCAAAACCAGCTGGCAACTTTTTGCATGAAGCCCACTTTTTCCCCAGGGGCCTGTTTTGAAAGCCCCTCTTTCTGGGTTATAGGGAGGAGCAGTTAGCAAACATACACAGAAGAGCTAAATCAGGTTGAAAGGTGTTTATCTGCAAATTCAATTTGGCTTTTTCTACTTGTATCACCACACACAGGCAGCGCAGATAAGGGTGTGCCAGCATTTGTTTTGAACTACAGATCCGAGAGAGGCTGAAACTTGGCACTTACCAGCTCAGCCAGGGAGTTGCTCTTTTGTGGTTAACTTGCTTTCCTCCTCCTTGCTTTGGCATCCAACTTGTTTGAAAAGAAAAATAATCCTGTCTTTCCCTTTTCACACAGATGCACTGAAAGATGCCGAACCAGGTTCTCTCAAGTTAATGAAACCACAATGGAGCTTTTTTTCCTCCTTAAGAAAGCGCGCTCCAAAGAGTGATGTTACCAAGCAAAAAGTTAGCAACCGATTAAGAACAAAGCTTGCAGCATACTACCAAACGCTGTGCTTTGAAGTGCTTGCTGCAGAACTACCCAGTGGTTTGTCCACGCTCCTTTTCCATGAAAGCCGAGTAGAACTTAACCCTTCCTTACCATCTCGGTGATTGACAGAGTCCCAAAAATCACGGAAAACAGTGGTCTCTACGCTGGTGCTAGCATGGGGTCAGCTGAAATTGCTATTCTGGTGGCAAACCTTCCTGTTAAGAGCCCTTAATATCAAGGATGGCTCCAAAACAGATGACTGGGTTGGAGGAAGTGGTGGTGGGGAATTCAGGCAGTGAAAAATCCCCATTCTGTGTTTAATCTGTAGATGAAACAAGTAAGAGCCAAGGGACCGCTGGGATCAGGAGGGGGCAGAGAACAGCAGGAAGAGCACCACTCGCTACAGCTGTCGGACTTCTACTGCTGCCCGGAAGAAAAGATCTTCATCTGGGATTTTCTCCAGGGGATCTTCACAGAGAGGAGACCATGTGCTAGCTCACACTCCTCAAAGTTTCCCAAAACCTGTGCACTTGCAGGAAGTCCACTTCGTCATCAGAAAACAAGAAGTGGGCAAGGTGGGCAGTGTCCCTGGCAGAAGGGGCACCCTTGAGTGTAACCCAAAATACAACATCCTAGAGATGAAGCAACAACAGCCGGATGTAGCAGAAACAGAGGGCACAGCATTGCCTCTGCTGTCAGGATTTCTACAGAGGGGAAATTCTCCCAAATACTCCCAAAGAAGTATTCACCTTTGCCTTGGAGGCCTGTGGAGGAAGGCCTCTGACATGTAGGTTGAGACCTCTCGATCCAAGGTCTTCTAGCCTTTCATACCAGTTCTTCAAAGGAAAGACCTTCTGCTGGTGCTCATCAAGGGAAAAAGAAATGCCTCTCATGGCTCCTGTTGCAGCTCCAGTCATGATATACAAGTACTGGGTTATAAGCTTTCTGCTAGATTTGGGACTTGTATAACTCTGGCTCTTTTCTTCCCGATACCCTCTGATACTCAGTCTATGAGAGGAAGGAAAAAGACGTACTTGGCTAGAAGAGCTTGATCCTTTGCTATCCTCAGCTGTATTGCTATGCCTTTGTTTGATTTTCAGCCCTGCCACACTCACCTTTACTGCCCACCTCGTTTTTAAAGACATTTGTGGGTTTTTCTTCCTCCAGCCTCCTTCTCAGCCACCATGCATAGGAGGCATTTATTTGGAGAGAGTTGGAAGTAGTAAAGCCAACCCAAAGGATCTTGCGGCTCTGTCCACTACCTTACAAAAAAGGGACAGACACCCTGCAAAGGATCTGTAAGAATTTCTTTTATCAGTACGACGATTCAGGCTCATGCAATCCAGACAGAGATGCTGACGGGTAACAGACTGAACTTCATCCTTTTCCCTTTCCTGCTCCACCCTTCCCATGCTTCCACCAGCAGATTGAAAGAAATGAGCTAGTCACAGGTGGCCACTTTCCTAGCACAACTCAAGGCCAGCTACAGCTTTGTTTCAAAGCTCTTTCAGCAGACAATAGCTCTATTAACGGAGAAAGGTTTCATTTGCCAGCTCCCCAGAATACTGATCAAGTGGCTGGGTCACACATCTAAAGACAAAAGAAACAGGGTCCATTAGCAAAGCAAAAAAAAAAAAAAAAAAAAAAAAAAAAAAAAAAAAAAAAAAAAGCTCATTCTTGAAAGAGCCAAGTACAAAAACAAGCCCCCCAGTTCTCCTCTGTTTT
This sequence comes from Crocodylus porosus, assembly GCF_001723895.1. NCBI lineage: Eukaryota > Metazoa > Chordata > Crocodylia > Crocodylidae > Crocodylus > Crocodylus porosus. The sequence goes on along the minus strand of NW_017728886.1, from coordinate 1,338,870 downwards.
CCGTGAGCAAGTCGGCTTCGCCTGCTGTAGCTGGGCTCCAGCAAAGCTGTCAGAATTTTCCTTTAAGGCAAAAAGGAAAGGAATTTTCCCTGGTTATTTTTAGTACAGCCTTGCTGCTTCTCTGGAAGAAAGACTCATGTAACCCAGCTTAGACCTCCACCCACAGCTTTTCATGTTAAACTGATGGATATATCTGGAGCAAGACAGGCAAATCAGTACATAGGGAAACTAATGGGGAAAGCGGCAAGAATAGCCATGGGACTGTTTTTATCCAGGGCTCTGAACTGATCTGAAGAGGAAGACCCACAAAACCCAGCAAGGGGGTTTGTGCTGAATACAGGAGCACAAGTCTGGGTGTTCTAGCTCAATTTAAAAAAAAAAAAAAAAATGTAATTGCCACCTTCTCTGAAATCCTAGCTCACTGGAGAGAACCTAAAAGCTGTTATGATATCACAAATAGCAGAAGTCTTTTTGCAATCCACACAGAGTCCAGAATAATTACAATACCATAAGAGTATGTCTCTGGAGATTCTTTGGGATATCACACAAGTACCTTCTGACTCACCTAAAGGGAAAGAGACTTTGAAAGATCAGTTAAGTCTGACTTTCTGCCAGATTCCAGTGAGTGGGAGAGATCGAACAGCATTCTCCGCTTAGACTGCATTTTGCTTTTCCATTCAAATATGGTACCAGGCTACAGGAGAAGACAGCGTCTTAGATCCCATCTATATTTGCTGATTGCTTATAAATCACAGGCCTACCAGTATTAATATGATTTGATCTTACTGGAATAAGTGAAAGCAAATCAAGTTGCAAAAGACCTACATCCAGCACTACAGCCTCTTGTCTGGACTCAGAGGGTTTCTTAGTCAGAAAGGGAGATGCACCTCAGAGAAACAGCTTTAACATGAATAATGAACTCAGTTCCTAAACCAAGAATGTGTGCGCTCTGTTATGCAAAGTGGTTTTGCAGCAGTAATTTCTATTCCTTGGAGAACTAAATTAGACTAGCAAAACAAGCAGTGTGCTTGGGACACCTGGGTGGACTTTAACATGAAGCACTGATGAAAGGTAGTCCTTTAGCCACATTTTATGGGACAGAAACTAATGTAAATTTTCCTTCACTAAACTTTCCATGCAAAGGAAAGCAGTGTTCTCCACAGGGTTAAAAATGCCATCTCCCAGCAGATAAGCAGCTGATGAACAGACTCTCTTACTGGGCAAGAACATGCTGGTCTTACCCTTGCCACCCCCTCCTCTTCGCTATCCATTTCATCCATCCTTCAGATTTAGTACAAATCTAAGCTGTGAGCTTTCTGAACTAGGAAGTGTCCGTCTACATGTACAGATGGCACCTACCACAAACAGGCCCAGATCCTAGGTCTCAGGGTGGTACTGCTATACTATAGAATGAAGCCTATGAAAAGACAGCCCTTACTTTCTGGCTTTGATTTTCCCCCCTATTAATAATAAAAGATAGTTTAGGCAAGGTTCTTTGAGTAGATGTGATATCTCTTATTAGACCAAATGAGTAGTTGGAAAAATTTTTAGCCAGCTTTTGGGCGCAGTCACCCCTCGTCAGGCATAGGGAGTCTCCGCTGGTAAAGCTTGCTAAGAGCTTTATTCCAACTACTCAGTTGGTCTAATAAAAGATATCATATCTACTCAAAAAACCTGGCCTGCCTCTGTCCTTAGACCAACACAGTTACAACCAACAACCCAGCAAAAGTTAGTTTAGTAGCTTTACCTCCCAGATGTCCCCCAAGCGCCAATCCCTGAAAGGCTACACTTATACACACTTTTTTCCAGGAATTTCAGGAGGCATTGCCAATTTTCAGAAATCAAGAAAAGTCCCCAGTTAACTGCCAAAATACCTGAAACCAAGACAAACCCTCTCCACAAGACAAGAAAGTGCTAAAGTTGGTCTGCTCAGAAACAAATGTGCTCACTGCAATTACTGGAACTGCATTTGCCATTTAATAGTGGGAAAAGGAAAGCAACAGGAGAGCAGTTTCCCTGCACTACACTCTGACTGTGTCTGCCAAACTCAAGACTCTCTGCAGGGTACTATGACAATGCAGGATCGATGGCAGGTTGTTTCAGATCCTTGCACTTGTGCCAAATTATCTGCAATAAGCTGTGGTGGAGAATACAGTGGGAACATAGGTGCCCCCATCTTGCAAGCACTGCAGTGGTTTCAGTGGTAATAGTAGTGTGGGCAGTTCATTGGTTTCTAGATTTAACATCCTATCACCAGAATAACGATATTAAATATTCAACACCCCTCTAGTCCAATATTGGCTACTTAAGCTACACATGTGAAAAAAAAGTGCATCACCACACAGTGCCTGAATGCTATGGGCCATTATATGAAGAGCATTATTGTCTCAGTTATAAAGTACATGAACAGAGATTTGGACATAAATGTGCAAAAAATTATAACATGGGCCCAAAAATATTGTGAGTTTAAAGACATATTAAAGTTTTGTTGGCTGAATACCTGAGTTCTCCAAGTACTTGTTTCATGTTAATGTTTCTCGCTACAATCTAGGGAGAAGAAAAAAAAAAAAAAAAAAGGTGAGCCTCCTACACAGTCACCTGATTGCAGAAGCTGAAGCTTTAAAGGAAAGAAACTCTCAATGTCATGAGAGTCCAACATGGGAGATATCAAGAGTGCCCTGAGCTCCTCTCAACATGAACCCTGAGGCTGCACCTTCTAGCTCCAAAGCCCCTCGAGGCCCTGCTGTGCCCAGAGGGTCAGCCTCAGGCCAGTCTTGTTTTATGTTTGGAAACGTAAAAATTTGAACAAGCTCAAAACCAAAGTCCTGGCATTCAAAAATCTCCCGAGTTTCCCAGACTAAATTTACATTCATTCACACAAGGTCAAATGCTTCTCCACAAGAAAGTGCAGGGACTAATAAAGCATCCTTCCAAAAGAGGTTCTTCAACGAAGCCCACCATGCACACCGTGCTGAAATAAAGCCATGCTACATGTCGTGGTGCAGATGGCCAGAGCACGACAACTTGCCCATGCCAGAAAGCTTCGCTCCTTGCTCTGCTCCTAATCACGTGCAAAAAAATAAGAATCAGTGAAAGACACCCAGGGCCCAGTTCACTACATCCTATAGCAAAGCACTTGGACCGACCAGACCTTCCCATCGTTTGTAAGAAAAAGAAAGAAACGCCATTCCCAGGAGCCGCACGTTCTATTCAGCATTTCTCCCAATCCTGCCTGAGATTCTTGGGGGCTTTGAAAGATTAAAAAAAAAGAGGCTAACTCCACCCTGAGAGTAAGAAAGGAAAAGCAGAGGCAGGAAGCTTTAGCAGGGAAGTACAAATAACAGAACCGAAATGGCCTCAACTCTCTCTCTTGCATGCAGCTATCCAAAGGGGTCGACTCTGAGGCTATTTGCTTTAGTGGAATTGGTTCAGTATTTGGAGGCACTGTGAATATTTCCCCTAGTAGTAAGTCTGCATGGTCATCCCCTATTTAAGGCAAACCCAAATGACAGGAAGTCAACAACGCTCAGACCGGGACTGAGTTCACAGCTAACTTTGGCTGCCCCAGTTTTCTGTGTCTGAAGGCTGCACCCCCCTGATGGAGGGCTGATGCAGAACGGATCAGTGGAAGCCGCATCAGGACATGACGCCAACTGAGAAGACGTCTTTCTGCTTCCTCCGTCAAGGAACTCAGTTCGAGCAAACTGGTGAGAGTGGGCAGGAGTCTTCTTGCTGGGACGCATTCTTCTTTCACCTAATGCTCCCGGCATGCATCTAGACAGCAGGAGTGAAAAAGGGTTAGGATTAGGGTGCGAGGCACACGTTGCTGCGGTTAAGGAGACGAAACGCACAGTGAGCTGCTGGCAACAGTCCCTGCCCTGAACCACCCAGTTTTCATAGGATCTGTAGGTGTTAGGGGCTGGAAGAGACCTAACAAGACCATCAGGACCAGTCCCCCTACACTTGCACAGGAAAGACTGCTGGGGCAGATGACCCCAGCAGGGTGGGAGTTAAGATGCTCTTCCTTTGATACCAGGTCCACCCCCACAAGCAGTGCTGCCATGATGACCTGCCTGCCCACCCCTCTTCTGCCCTCAGATAAACGATCTACCTTCCCAAGCTGCTTCGATGTACCAGGAGGGAAAGTGCTATTTTCCTGCTGTGGTCTCAAGTTGCAGCAAGGGAGGTGTAGGTTGGATGTTAGGAAAAACTGTCACTAGGAGGGTGGTGAAACACTGGAAGTTATCCAGTGAGGCGGTGGCATCTCCATCCTTGGAGGTGTTTAAGACCTGACTAGACAAAGCCTTGGCTGGGATGATGTAGTTGGGGCTGGTCCTGCTTGGGGCAGGGGGTTGGACTAGATGTGACCTCCCGAGGTCCCTTCCCACCTTCACTGTCTGCGATTCTAATATTGACCCTAGGGGTCAGACTAGGCCATATGCCCTTCCGCTTCCCAGAGCTGAACAGCCTGCAAAGACAGAACGCTGCTTTTGATTCCTACTACTGCCACATCTTCATCACAAGACTCAATATTTGGGGTTTTCACATGCTTTCCTTGACTTTTGCATTGAGAAGTTTCCCTTATGTCAAAGAACCACTCTTCAGTAAAGCAAAACCCAGACAAGATGGTCATTTCCTTATAAGTCTTCGCATGAAGCCAGGCTGCCAAAAGCAGAATAGCACCATGTCACTTGTTTTGTGGCGTTCATAGTTAGCAGCACAACAAAAGCATTCTTAATCAATTGTAGGATCTACTCTCTCATGTTTGTATTTAGTGGGTCCCTTTCGTTCAGGAGATCTCTGTTTGCTGGGCTGTCAGTAAAGCAAACGTTTGAAAGATTTGGCTGCTGTACCACAGGTAGCTAAAAAGACACCCAAAACTCCCAAACAAATTAAAAGGAACCCATGAAAAGACATTTTCCCTGCAGGTCTGCACACACCAGGCAGACTCCACTAAGCAAATAATCTGAAGTGCTTTCTTGGGAAAACGCGGCTATTAAACGTCTTTACAAGATTCAACTACAGCCAATAAAATAGAGCATGGGCAGGGCTAGCAATAGGATATCATTTTGATTTAAGTGGTTAAAAGCTTCAAGTGTTTTACTTTCCAAAAGACATTTAAAAAAAGTCTAATCCCTTCCTCTTCAACGAAGGCACTCTTAAAAACAAATGTTAGCCAAGCGCTGATCTGGCCAGCGAGAGGCCTCAAGGAACACTGTGACGATGCACGAGTGATTTCAGTGATTTGGTCGGTAGTGCTACATTGGCATGGACCCATTGAGGCTGCTTTCAAATGCCCCTTCCAACCAAGCAGGAAGACAGAGGCTTTGAGATATGCTTGTCAAGCTCTACAGGGTATCAGTGCAGTCTTAGAAATTCGCAAGAAGACACAGGCCATCACCTACAACGTTCAGAGACTAACCACAGGAGCCACCTTGTGCAAAGGTAAGCCCTACTCCTCGGCCAAATTCCAGCCTGTGACAGAGTACAGAGACCCTTTAAGAGGCGAGAAGGTGCAGCTGGCCCTGCTTACTGATAAGGTCCAGGTGGAGGGGATCAGGGCCCGAGCAGAGCCCCAGGTGGGACCATTAAAGAAGGGAACCAGCAGAAGGAAAGCAGGGAGGGCAGAAGGAGCTGCAAAGTCCTGACAACCTGATGGGAAATAGGTTTGCTTTACTGCCAGAGGGGAGAACAGCAATATATTGCTTGTTAGCCTGAAGGGAAAAGGCCACATTGACCTCATTCACTCAGGAGGGTTTTAAATAAAAAGGACCTGTTTTGGAACCTAAAAAAAGTTAAAATAAATGAGACTAGGACTCCACTGAGACCAGAAGGCGCTCCCAGCTCACAAAGCTCTGCTGGTTATGGTCTGCATCCCAAGACCAAACCTCCAGTTTCAGCTGGATCCAGTATTTTTCACTTCCTAACCCAAGCCATTTAGTCCCAACAGCTGATACGGTTGATCCTGGGGTGGTTAGAAGGATCTGTTGATATCCTACCGATTTCTCAGGTGCCACAGAGCTCAGTCTCCTTGAGAGATTAGGGTAACAGGTCCCACAGAAAGCAGCACCTTGTCATGGTCTAGCTCAGGGGCGAGCAATTTTTTGGGCCCCTGGGCCACACAGGGAGTTTGGCTGAGTGTCACAGGCCACGTCAGCACCACCACCCTTTGCAACAGCTCACAAAACTCCCCAGGTGGGATGGGGCCATGGGTGAGTGGGGAGCAGTGTTTAGGAGCAGGACGGACGAGCAATGCTGGGCTTACAGGGCACTGGTTCCATGGGCAAGGGCGTGCGGGGAGCAGATTGCAGCCCTGCCCAGCTGTGCTGACGCTGCCCCATGATCCCAGGGTCTCTAGGGGGTCTGTGGGCAGGGCATGCAACCAGGAAGAGGCTGCATCCAGGGGAGCTGCATCCAGGAGCCGGGCAGGCCAAGCCAGTCCAAGATATTGGGGCAGTTATAGTGCAGGGCTGGACCAGAGCTATGACCCAACTCCCCACATACCCCCACCTGCAGAACCCACACCCATCACAGGGGCATATGGGCAGATCATGGCTCTGCCTCGGGCCCCCACCCCATGCTGTCACCACCCCTGCCTGGGGGCAGCGGGACCCCTGTGTAGTAGATACACTAGAGGGCAGCGCTAAGATAAGGAGAGACCTTGACAAATTGAAGGACTGGGCCAAAAGACATCTCATGAGGTTCAACAAGGACAAGTGCAGGGCCCTGCACTTAGGACAGAACAATCCACTGCACTGGTGCAGGCTGGGGGCTGACTGGCTGGGCAGCAGCTCTGAAGGAAAGGACCTGAGGGGTGACAGAGGACAAGATGGAGAAGAGCCAGCAGTGTGCCCTTGTTGCCAAGAAGGCTAACGGCATCCTGGGCTGCATCGGTAGGAGTGTTGCCAGCAGATCGAGGGCAGTGTTTCTTCCCCTCTATTCAGCACTAGGGAGGCCACATCTGCAGTCCTGGGTCCAGTTTTGGACCCCTCACTACAGAAAGGATGTGAACACATTGGAGAGACTCCAGTGAAGGGCAGTGAAAATGGTTCAGGGGCTGGGAAACATGATGTATGAGGAAAGGCTGAGGGAACTGGGCTTATTTTAGTCTGAAGAAGAGAAGACTGAGGCTGCTATTAAATCCCCCCTTCACCTCCCTGCAGGGGAGTTACAAAGAGGATGGAGCTGAACTGTTCTCAGTGGGGGCAAATGACAGGACAAGGAACAATGGGTTCAAGCTGCAGCAAGGGAAGTAGAGGTTGGATATGAGGAACTCTCTCACTAGGAGGGTAGTAAAACACCAAAACAGGCTACCCAGAGGTGGTACAGGAGATTTAAGACCCGGCTAGACAAAGCCTTGGCTGGGATGATATAGGTGGGAATGGTCCTGCTTTAAGCAGAGGGCTGGACTACATGTGACTTCCCAAGGTCCCTTCCAACCCTTATTTTCTAGGATGTCATGATCCACTATGGACTGCAAAAATCCCATGACAGGCCAGATCCAGCCCAAGGCCGTATTTTGCCTACCCCTGGTCTAGGTCCTACAATGGAGCCCACCATTCAAAATAAATGGCAAAAGTGACTGTTTTAAAACTACCCAGCAGAGGATATTCGTGTACCATGAGTCTCTTCCATAGGTTTCTAGGGTCGGAAGGGATCTGAGCAGATCATCTAGTCTGACCACCTGCCATGGCAGGAAAGACTACTGGGGTCAAATGACCCCAGCAAGGTGTACATCCAGCCTCCTCTTAAAGACCCCCAGGGTAGGAGCCAGCACCACTTCTCTTGCAAGTTGGTTCCAGATCCTAGCTGCCCCAACCGTGAAGTCACGCCTCCTGATATCTAGCCTAAACCTCCCCTCTGCCAGCTTGTGACAGTTATTCCTGGTCACTCCTGGTAGTGCCCGGGGGAACAGGGACTCCCCCAATGCCTGCTGATCCCCCCTGACTAGTTTGTAACAGGCCACTAGATCCCCCTCTGCCTTCTCTTGTGGAGGCTGAACAGGTTCAGGTCCTGCAGTCTCTCATTCTAGGGCCTTCCCTGCTGTCCCCTGACCATGCGAGTGGCCTCCTCTGGACCCTCTCCATGCTGTCCACATCCCTCCTGAAGTGCGGCGCCCAGAACTGGACGCAGTCCTCCAGCTGCGGCCTAACCAGTGCCGCACAGAGGGGGAGGATCACCTCCTTGGACCTGCTCGAGATGCATCTGTGGATGCATGACAAGGTGCGGTCCAAAGTTATAAAAACCAACTATCTTGCTTTGTTTGGAAATATTTCTACTGCCAGGATTCTTGACCAAGGTCATTCAATGCTGCAGGGATTAGAGGGGGTTAGAAACCTTTTCCCCCCTACTACACCCTAAGGCTGAGTCACCTCCACTTTGAACTTTGTGCTTCACATGGCCTGGCCGCTGGAATAAACTTGCAGGCGTGCTGGTTTTCATAAATCTTCACTTCCTTCCACTGTTTTGCTGCCAAAGTGAGTTTATTTCAAAGGTTTTGCAGTTCTCTGCATTGTGTAAATAGAGAACGTCTGGCTTAGCAGAGAGCTGGCTGCCTTCATGGTGCTGGGTGAGGAAGCACGAGGTTGAGAAAGCAGACTGGCTCCACTTGCTCACATCTGGAAAGTGCTCCGGGTGACACCAACTACTGCCCTGCCAGCCAAGGCTAAACTCAGAAGTGCCCACAACTTGGACTTCAGGGTCCTATCGTCATCAAAGGAAGAGGGTGTTGCTTTTTGACCTCCCAAATCATATCTATAAAACAGTTACCAGTACGGGTGCTGAAGGCATTCATCTTTATAAGCTACCCAAATTTCTTAAAGTGAGAACATGATGGATCATAAGTCATCTGTACAGAAATGCAAGCAAGTGAAACCCATCCTAAACAAAAGAGCTGGAAGCTGACCTTTGGTAATATGAACATGCATCCGGGCACCCCGATTCTCAGCTGAGAGGCATAGCAGCAACGCAGAAACACAAGTTTCTTGTACATCCCACTATGACAAGTAAGAGAGAGAGAGAGGGTCTACAAAATTAGTTTATAACCTTCTGCTGTGGGATCAGTGTTTTACATACACAAGATGTCTTAGTCATGAATAAGGTTGGTCTTCCATCTGAATAACTTGGCTGCAGTAGAGGAGGGGTGCACCATCTCTGCCTGGATGTGATATAGAGCTCCAATACGAGGTCATTTTACCCTTCAGGAGGTAGCATAATTACCTCATTAACTTTTGTAGCACGCAGAAGTCTTTAGGAGACTGACGAGAGATGTTAACATCCCATGGACATGTCAAATACAATGCAAGCCCCAAACTTCTTCCTGCCATTGCTAAATGGCAAGTGGCTCTCTTCAGTCAACAGAAGAACTTGTAGAATCATTACTATAACTAGCAATGTTCTTATATTCATCCCAAAGCCAGTTGTTAAGACTCAATTCAGTACATGAAAATACAGAAAAGCAATGTTAAGATTGTTCAGTAAAATTCTTTGCATATTCCATCTCTGGCCATTATTCTGGAAACAACCCCTCTACTGTATCTCATGTTATATAGTACACATTTATGAGAAACCATATATTTAACCAGAATGCACTTATTTTGTTGCTTAGCTGCCATCTCCAGCAATGACTTCTGACTAAAAGCCCAAATACACATTTCTCATTGTACCTTTCTTTATTGCCTGCACTGAAAAAAAAAAACCAATCAGCTAGCAGTTTGTTACACAATGGTCAGCCTACAGTGCGGTGGTTCTCAACTTTTTTTTTTTTTTTTTTTTTCTGAATTTTTAAATAATGCAAGGCTCCACTCAGTACAGTCAAGGCACCCCTTCGGAAATGCCAGCTCTTAGCTTTCACTCCATTTTTGACTACATCGAAACACTAGAGCAGCGGTTTTCAACCTTTTGTCATTTGCAGACACCTAAAATGTTTCAAATGGAGGTGAGGACTCCTCTGAATGGAGAGTGTGGGTATCCACATCCTTCTGATTAATCATAGCTGTCTTTTACGGACCCCTTACACCCAGGGGTCCTTGAAGGACACGTTGAAAACCACTGTACTAGGGCAATTCTTCCGTTGCAAAGAAGTCAGAAAGACTCCAGTAGGGCAGAATGCTTTTAACACTATGGACTGATATTTAAAATCTCTGGGTTTACCTTCTAAGCCATGCATGGGTGTTTGCACACCTAACCATGCTAATATTGCATGGCAACTTGTGACACCCTTAAAAACATCTCACAGAGCCCTGGCTGGGGAAAAAAAAAAAAATGCTGCAGAGAGGCCATTTGATCAGGAATTCATTTTTTTGTTTTGTTTCAATGTTGTTGTGAGCAAACTTAAAAGCTGACAGTGAGCACTTAGACTTCCTTCCTTTACAGACTCATGATGCCAAACAACAGTATCGTGACAGCCACTGTAGCTCACAGCTTGGGACAAGTACATGGCAACTACAAGCAGAGTAGAAAGTTCGAGATCACAGACTGAACCTCCTTTCCTGGCTTCCAACACATACCCATAGGATTGATTTGTTTTAAATAAAGGGCATGAAGAATAAGATATGAAGGACAGCAGAAATTAGGACAACAAAGATTTCATAGACATCAGGGCTGGAAGGGACCTCAAGAGATCATCGAGTCCAGCCCCCTGCCCAAAGGGCAGGAAGTCAGCTGGGATGAGATGTTCATCTATTTAAATAACAAACCTGGTAAAGCTGAATTTGTTACCTCCAGATTGGACTCAGTACAAGATTTCAGACAATAGCCCAATGTGGAAGAATAAGCTGCAACTGTGCAAGTAAAAGGTTTCAGGTGTGTTGTGAGGCCCTGTGGCTACTAGCTCCAGGAGTAACTAAGTGTGGAGTTAGTCTGGAGTTAGAACACTGGTCTCAGCAGGGGCAGATAACAGGACAAGGAACAATGGGCTCAAGCTGCAGCAAGGGAGGTTGAGGTTGGACATCAGGAAAAACTCATAAAGGTGGGTAGTAAAGCACTGGAATAAGTTACCCAGAGAGGTGGTGGACTCTCCATCCTTGGAGGTGTTTAAGATCGCAGCCAAGGCTTTGTCTAGCTGGATGTAGTTGGGGCTGGTCCTGCTTGGAGCAGGGGGTTGGACTAGATGCAACTACCTGAGGTTGCTTCCAAACCTCATTTTTTTTTTTATTCCAAGTCTCTTTTAATTCAGATCTTCATCTACCACAAATTGGTACTAGGACACTTTATTTAAAAAAAAAAACAACGCATCATGCTGAAGGCCTTCAGTCCATTTTTTTTTTTAACCACTTATATACTACTGAAGCAGAAAGCTCTTATTCAAGTGCCCACACACAGCCTTGAACTGAAGGTATGCATTACAACAGAGGTAGTTACTTTGATCCCATCTTTGTCTTAGGCCAGAGCTAACAGACATTTCAGAGGAAGGTTTAAGAACTCTAAGTAACCCGAGGTGAAATAATCCATCTCTCTTTTTCCCTTGATGTTAGGCTTTATACTGAACTAACAGACTGGGTAGAGACAGATTGGCGAGACAGTTTAAGCCCTGGAAGACAGAATGAGCAAGGACCCCCTAGTGTAGAGACTTGCAACTGGGGAGCCGCACCCTCTGGCCCACGGAAGGTGAATGCTCCCCTCCCTCATCTGGAGCCCTGGGCCTGCCCTAGCAGATGCCCCTAAGGGGACTGCCATCGCTGCTGCCCTCTCTCTGCACCTGTACCAGCTGGCTGCACCCTCCCGGCAGCAGGCTCTGCTGCAAATAGGCAGACCGATGGGTGGACATGGGGGCAGAGCACTTTGCAGCCTGGCACATCCCCTCTGCTTCTCTCATGCTCCTGGCGAGAGGGACCACAGGGGCAGTGATCAGCGTGAGACCCTGCAGGGGCAGCCTTGATGGTGGGGTCATCCTTGCCCTTACAAGTACAGACCAGGGTGGGGAGTGGAAAGAGCAGGGCATGGCAGGGTGAGGTCCTGCCCTCCCAGATAGATCAGTGGCTCTCAATCCCGAGGCACCCTTGGTATCTTTCCTGAATTTAGATTATACCTCAGGGATTTCTTGACAGAATCTCCTGACACACAGTTAAGTCCTGGAAGGGCCCTGAGGCTGCAGAGGTTAAAAACCATTGCCCTAGCCGTTTGTGCTGCTCCTGGAATTGTTCTTGCAATGCACTGTAGGATGCCTGCTCCCAATCCCTGGGATTCTGGGGCTGGGCTCATTCCCAAAGCTCAGCTGCCTTTTGTGACCCTGCACCACCACTGAATTGAAGTCATGAGCATGGAGAAGGCACTGATCTGCATGGCAGTCCTGGCCCCTCCAAATGGACAGGGGCTGCTGCACACATTAGCGATCATGCAGGCAGGTGGCCTCGGAAGCCAGCTGCCACACCGCTGAGCTGATTTGGGTAAAGGAGGACCAAGAAACTGAGCAGCCACTTATAACAACTTCTTCTAGAGCTGTTTCACAGAATTAGCACTGACTGATGCAAAGGGAGAGTAACACAGCCCCGGGATGACAAGCCAGGGCAGTAGCATTTGGAGATGACCAAAAGCACTTTTCTCGAGATCTGCACAGAGCTCACTAGAAGGTGCAGGATGACAGAGGAAGTACTCAGGGTGACAACCAAGAGCTGACAGTTATGAAAGCCGCTGCAAAACAATTCCCTACTTCTGTGTCACTTTGAGCATTAGAAAGGGAGGCCAGGCACCATGCAAACTGAGGACAGCTCTCTCCTCATGTTCCTCCAATAAAAAAAGGCAGAAGCTATTAGGCAACTGGGACAAGCAGTAATTCATCCCCTTTGTGCTGTAACACCTACTGCCAGAAGTTCACCTCCCCAGCACCACTGGACTAGGTTTCTTTTCAAGGTTTGTCTTGGGCACCAGCATGAGGGAGAACTCTACCTTGAAGGTCCATGTCCTGGTCAGGCTTGACTGCTGTCCTAGAAAGCCATCATCCCTTCAGTGCTCATGGTGCCATCTTCAACAGACCACAGTTCAGTGACGTCTCCCCCCAGTCAGAAATCGAATCTATACCCCAGAAGGAAAATCCAGAGCTGCAAATCCCACCAGGAAGGCTGTTTGTCTTCCCACTTCTGTCTGGCTCCTTTCCCACACTGCAGTATCAAGAAGCATCCCAGGAGTGACCCATCTACATTTGTTTTCCTCTGCTTGGATCTCCATATTACAGAGACTAGTGATGGGGTAGGACCAAACCTGCCTCCCCCCCAGATCCCAAAGAAACCCATCACCACCTCAGGAATGCAACAGGCAGCAGCTGGAGCATGGGGCAGTTGCTAAACATGAAGGTCTCCAGAACTATTACAAAGGGGTGGTCACAACCAGAAGTAAGCATGTGAGTAGAGAAATAAGATCCAGCCAGTGACCCCAAAGCAGTAGAGGACACACCAGCAGACAGCCCAGTGAGGTGAGGTGTGAACAGATGCAGTATGAGATGGGGATGGGAGTGCTGCCAAGGCCAAAAGCTGAATCCAAAACAGTGCAGCAAAAGCCTTGTGTGGCTGCACTGAACTTGTTCCAGAATGACCTTCATCTGCTTTTCAAGTGGATTGCTCTAGTCACAGGAGGCGCTAGCCAGAACATCAAGAACTGCAATGAAGACCGGGGGGGGGTGTTGAGATTGCTCAAAAGCCCCAACAACCCCATGCAGACCTATCCAAAGTGAGCAGCTGTTCAACCGCTTGTGTTCTTAGTCTCCTGCACACCATTCAAACCCTATTCATACAGTTCACTTTCCCCTGCTGTCTGGACTACTGTATTAACTACTGATACCAGTGTTTCAAACCAATCTCAGCACCCACTTTGGATGAAGGAGTATTACGCATGTTTTACAGATGGGAGGGAAGGGACAAAAATTAGGGGCTAACAGTACCCACTAAGTTTAGGTAGCTGATGAGCAACACCTTGCACCCAGCTTTTCAGAGCACATGATGTTATACAGCAATGCATATGCCAAGCACAGCTTCCAGCAGCATCAGGAGTGGGAGGGCTATGCAATTAGTAGACACCCGAGATTGCTAATGACTTGCTTGGTATCCCAGAAGAGCTCTGTGGCAAGGCAGGGATGCAGCCTATTTCCCAGAGCACTAGGTACCCTGGCCAGGAGACCATCCTCTCTCAGCATCAGTCACTGCATCTTTCCTAGTCGTGCTACAAATGGCTGAGGGGAAAGGGTCTGGTGGGAAAGACAGCGAAGGGATAAGACACTGTGCCAGGGGTTTGCACAGGTATCTGCCGAGCTGACAGCAGTAGCATGACCCAGACACTTCCAGCTCTACAGCATGTTTCTCTGAAGGACACCACCTCTTCTGCCCATTTCCCCACCAGCCTGTCCTCTCTCTTCACCACCCCAGCTCCTGTTCACAGGACTACTCCCCTCCACTAACTCACCCCAATGCTCCCCAGGTATTCACCCAATCCATCATCGCCTTCATTCTTTCCTTCTCTGGCTTCACATTCCTTTTTCTCTGCAGTCCCATTCTTCAACCCTATTTCCTCCAGACCCCTTGTCCCAATCTACTCCTGCCTAGCCGATCCAGGTCTTCTCCCCTCCACATTCAATATGGGCAGCTGCCTTTTCCATGCTACCTGGAGGCAGCAGGGGAGTAAGAGTAAAGAGCCTGTCTTTAGTGCTCTGGAGTTCCCATTCGACAACCCCCAAGGCCGAGAAGAGCCAGCACCTGCCACTGGTGGGAAAGGCCATCTCAGCTCTGGTCTGCAAATGCCTAGTACAGAAGACACCTTTAGGGAATTTTAAACCAAGCTAAACATTTGGACAAAAATATTCACAGGAGCAGCAGAGGGATATCGCCTGCCAAAAACGTGCATCCTTATCCAGAACACAGGGGTAGGAGCATAAGGGAAGATACCCAAAGCCTTACATTCATTTTCAGTCTTCAAAAGAAGCTGAACCATTTTTTACAGGTTGTCCCCACTCCCAAACGAAGTCAGCCTAGAACAGAGGTCGCAAATAGCAAAGTAAACAATGGAAAAATAAGTCTCTCTTCTGGAAAGTGTCAGGAAACCTTACCAGGCTCCACCTCTGACAGTGTTTGGTTTACATCAGAAGGTAAGCAGTACGGTAGCCATTTCAAACACCATCCAACCGTACCGTGGGACGCTGCCCGAAGTGATTAAATGCAAAAAACAGCCTGGTTATGGAACGAGAATGAAGGCTCTGCTCCCAAGAAATGCAGCCAGAGGCTATTCTTGAGGCTGCTCTGCTTTGCTGCAGAATCCTATGCCAACGTACACCAAGGTGCTGTACAGACACCAAGAAATAAGCCAAATAGATACCTAAACTGTGTGCATCTGCTCTTCCTTGGGGCAAGGAGAGACGATGTACTGTCTCCAGAAGGTGAAGCCTAAGGAGGAATAGGTTTGGTTAGCACTGCCGCCATGAATGATACTCAAGCATCTCAAAAGTAGGTCCCCATCAGCTTCACAAGGCCACTAAATCAAAGTTTATAATTCAGAGGCTGTGCTGAACTGCCCCTTTCCAAACAAAAGTAACCTTACTGGCTGTTGATTTTAATTGCGGTAGCTAATCCCATCCCAGCACCAAACGCTTCATGGATGCAGAAGTCGCCAGGTACGGTGTCCCTATCACTATTGCTGCGCAAATCTACACCAATAAGCCAGCAAGCGAGGTGCTGCCTCTGTCGAACAGGATGCAGTCCACTTGTTTGATGAAGAGATGCTGGTGATCAGAAAGAGGCTTTTCAGGACCTAGCTCCAGTTCTCAAAGATGAAGGGACCTGGTACTAAGCACATGTGTTTAGCCAGTCACTCCTGTTAAGCAAATTCAGAAGCCCCTTCCCTATTAACATGGGTACTTGTTAAACTCAGTGACCATGTACTCTTGAGCGCAGCCCTCCACTTCCAGTTTAGGACTAAAGATGTGGGTTGGGGTATGTTTTTGGAAGCCATGCCCATG
Source organism: Crocodylus porosus (assembly GCF_001723895.1). NCBI lineage: Eukaryota > Metazoa > Chordata > Crocodylia > Crocodylidae > Crocodylus > Crocodylus porosus. The sequence continues at coordinate 1,322,933 of NW_017728886.1, read as the reverse complement.
CTTGGGGCTTCAAAGCAAGGCCTGAGATAATTGCATGCAGATGCTATTAGCGGTCAGTTTGTGGTTTTTCAAACCATCTGCTCCTATTTTTAGCTTTAGGAAAGCCAGCTCCCACCCATCTGACAAGTCTTACGCTGAAAGACATCTGCCAATTCTGTTGTGAACTGCCAGGGTTGCCTCAGCTTTTCAGTACATGGCTTGTGTGTTGTTTCTGGGAAGAGAACGTGGTTGTGCCATGTTTCATTTTATTGTACCCGGGTACGCCACTATAGCAGTCTTCCATTTACCTTTGGGAGAACACTTTATTTTGTGAAACCACTGAAGGAGGGAGCTGAACAAGGGCTTGTTGATAACTTATTCTGCAGTGAAGTCACGGAGGAACCACTTCCAGGGTAAGGGTCCGTCAAAACAGAAATCTGACTTCACTGAAGATTCAGGGAAGTCATGTGGACTACTGCAAGCTGCTCTGATTTAATCATCTGGAATATTCCCAGAGATGGTAAAGGCAGCTCAATTTACTTTAAGTGTCCATTAGCGGCCAGTCTCTTTGGTCTAACCATAGCAACTCCTGAAAGCATCATCCTTGCAGGTCAGACAGAGTACTAGAGATGAAAACTGGAGGAAGGAGGGGCTCGTTTTAAAGGCACTTATGTAGGAAAAAAAAAAAAAAAAAAGCCTTACAAATCACTGCCTTATTGCACTTTGTCCAATTCTGATGAGCCAAGCCCCAGGGTACAAAGCAACATTCATTTAAACTGCATTGCTCTTAGTTTCTAGGCCTTGTGACACCATCGGATTAAGACTTGAAGATACACATCTGGTTTACTAGCATCTCCATAGCACTGCTGGCCAATTTGAGAACTCTGCCACAGATACTGTTCTTGAACAAGCTTTAGCAGCACATAGCATGCCCCTGGCACAGCTATGAGCACTGGCCAGGTATCAGAGGATTGGAAAAGGGCCAATGTAGTCCCCATTTACAAGAAGGGGAGAAAGGAGGACCCCAGCAATTATAGACCAGTCAGTCTTACCTTAGTCCTTGGGAAGACCTTTGAGAAAGTTAAAGGAGCACATCTGCAAGGGCCAAGCAGGGGAGGTAATGCTCAGGGGCAACCAACATGGGTTCATTGAGGGCAGGTCCTGCCCAACTAACCTGGTTTCTTTTTGTGATCAGGTCTCAAAGTCCATGGATGAAGGTGTCAGGGTGGATGTCCTCTTTCTGGACTTCAAGAAGGCCTTTGATATGGTTTCCCACATTCTCTTAAAAAAAAAAAACTTGGTGACTACAGCATTGATGCCTACAGTCAGATGGGTGGCAAATTGGCTGGATGGTTGCACCCAGAGAAAGGTGGTGGATGGGTCATTTTTGACCTGGAGCGATGTGGGCAATGGGGTCCCCCAGGGCTCAGTCCTGAGGCCTGTACTGTTCAACATCTTTATGAGCGATCTGGATGTGGGGGTGGAAAGCACGCTGTCCAAATTCGCTGAAGACATCAACTTGCGGGGCGAGGGAGGCACGCCAAAGGGGAGGGACAGAATCCAGCTAAATCTAGACAGGTTGCAGAGGTGGCAAATAAGAATAGGACAGAGTTCAATGCAGACAAGTGCAGGGTGCTGGATCTAGGGAGAAGGAGCCTGTAATACACCTACAGGCTGGGGAACACCCTTCTTGTCAACACAGCAGCAGAAAGGGATCTTGGAGTCATTGTTGACTCCAAGATGGACATAAGCCACCAATGCAAGGAAGCGGTCAGTAAGGCTAACCTTTCGTGCATCCACAGATGCACCATGAGCAGGTCCAAGGAGATGATCCTCTATACGGCGCTGGTCAGGCCACAGTTGGAGTACTGCGTCCAGTTCTGGGCGCCGCACTTCAAGAGGTATGTGGCTAGCATTGAGAGGGTCCGGGAGGCCGACTCGCATGGTCAAGGGGCAGCAAGGCAGACTACGAATAGAGGCTAAAGGGCCTGAACCTATTCAGCCTCCACAAGAGAAGGCTGAGAGGGGAGCTGGTGGCCATCTATAAACTCACCAGGGGAGACCAGTGGGAATTGGGGGCAGCTTTGTTCCCCCGGGCACCACTCAGGTTTACTAGGAGTAACGGCCACAAATTGTTAGAGAAGGTTCAGGCTGGACATCAGGAGACATTACTTTACAGCGAGGGCTGCCAGGCTTTGAAATGGGCTCCCAAGTGAAGGGATGCTCTCTCATACCTGGTGGAAGTCATCTTCAAGAGGAGGCTGGACAGATTTGGCTGGGGCGATACGATCCTGACACCTGTTCCTGCCTGGAGCAGGGGGTTGGACCTGGTGATCTGTTTAGGTCCCTTCCAACCCTAAGAACTACGATACTATGATACTGTGGCAGAG
>NW_017728886.1:1289085-1319739 GCF_001723895.1 Crocodylus porosus | reverse complement strand
TCATCCGCCCATTTGCTGAGCCTGTCCAGGTCAGCCTGGATCACCCGCCTGTCTTCTGGTGTGGATGCTTTGCCCCAAAGTTTGGTGTCGTCGGCGAACTTGGCCAGTCCGCTTCTGACTCCAATGTCCACATCATTAATGAAGATGTTGAACATGTTGAACTTCTGCTACTGTGGCCTGTCCAGCAAGTCTGAGCAGGCATGGCCTTTGCTATGCTGACTACCAGACCAGTTATTGTTAGATACTGTATACTGGAGCACGTCTCATTACACAGATGCTAGAAACTCCACAGGGAAGTCATGGGTTCACCCTACGGCACATTTCTTGCTACCAAGAAAGCTGCAGTTGTTTCATACACCTCTTTAAAAGTAGCCCGTATCCAGTCTTTAATTCCCCAGCTCTTCAGTACTGTATGTTAATGAACTCCGCAGGTTTAGGAAGGCGTATCAGAGTAGGTCCTTTCCTCAGTTATACCAGTGAGCACCAACCTGTTTCACTGGCTTGCCACAAATTTGCTGCGCACTCTCTCAAGCCCTGCCTGATCTGCTGCTCTGCTTCCTTCCCCATGCTCTGTGTAATATGCTGCTCTGCTTTCTGCCCCATTTGCCACCGTGCTGCCAGTTCTCTCCCCACCCTGCCCTGTGCCACATGTGCTGCAGGTTAGCCACCCCGAGCCAAACCTATTACTTCTTGATGTCTTCAAATATCCTCTTGTTCCCATCCAGAGATCACCAGAAGTGCCCAATAAATCTGAACAGCATTTTTTTTTTTTCCTGTAGGACTTCTCCCCTCCCCTGATTCACAGGGCTGTATCCAGAAGCCTCTAGCACAAATGTTATATTTGCAAAACTACCTCCTGGAATTTCCCCCTCTAACAAGACCAAAAGACTGAGATTCCTTGGGAAAATACAAACAGCAATTTGAGGCTTCTACATGCCCTTAAGGGTGGGGATGGTAAGGACGAGAGATCTCCGAGCCCAAGCATTGAGAAGCTGGTGTCTCTTCTTAGCAGGAAAAACCCCCAGACAGCCTGTTTTAAAAATCATGTTTACGTGAACACTGTTCCAAGCGCACCTCATTAGCTCACCTTGATTTTCAGTCGGAGGTGTTGAATTCAGTAGTTTCTCATTTAAAATGCAGTAAGTGAGAAAGCCGCTCAAGACTGCAAGTGAGCAATTAACATTTGATTAGATAAGATGAACATTGGACTCAAACAGTCTCACGTTGTAAGAGAAGAACAAGCAATTAACTGAAGTAATGAAACCATAAACATTGTCAAGACTTGTTAAGCAGCAAAAGGATTACTGCTTCTCCACATGCAAACTCCATCTGAATTCTTCGAGACAGAGGTGCACTATCAAATTAAACAGTAGCAGAGTGAGAGGACGAGAGTTTTATCCTATAAGCATGAAGTTTCTGGTGTCTTTACAACCAGTGAAGTGTAGCTGCAAAAAAACACAAATTCTCTGTCATTACTCTGCTGTAAGGGGTGTCAAAATGATGGTCAAGAGTGAGAGGCAAATCCCTTCATTCAGGAGCCAACTCGGTACCAGGCTGAGCTAGCAAATCTCCACCAGCCTCTGCCCTTCCCAACCCAGAGTGCAAGCCACCTGCACCTACCCTTGATGCTGATGCTACAGACAGCAGAGAGAATCCATGGGAACGGGCTGCTAAGCACAGCTACATGCCACCCAATTCCCTGTGCTGTCCTGGGCTGGGCTGGGGCAGACCTTTGCAGGCCAGATCCAGCACAAAGGGCTATGGGTTGCCAATTTCTGCTTCAATTAATAGACCTCAGACCTGTGTTTCAAAGCTACACAGAAACAAACAGCACAAAATAAGCCATACATAAAATAAAATAGTAAGTTTTCTGCCTTCAACAGCCTCTGGGAAGATTACAGCTTGGAGGTCTACCAACAAGGGATGCTACAAGTGACTGAATAAAGGATATTAAAGAAGCTAAGGAGTCATAAATATGAATGCAAGAGTTAGTCAGACCCAAGGGTGATCAGAAGTTACAATCACAGATCAAAGGGGATAAAAGCAGTCCTACATCTGAAGATAGCCACAGAGCCTTCATCATGTCAGTCTAATGGCAGGCTGAAGGCAGGGCAAGGTAGTACCTTGGAGATGACCAACTGGTTCAGAGAGGAAAAGTAGGCTCTCTAAGACAAAGCCACTCTAAACCAGTTAGTGGTCCCTAAGGTGCCATCACCACCCACCTTCTGCATAAGCAGACTTAGGAACATATTCATGTTGAGAAAAGCCCACCACCAGCAAACTCTAAAAACAGCACCCTGATGTGAAATCTAGCCCCAGCTGAGGCAACTGTTATTAGATAGTCAAGCTGTAGCACATGCATGGTCAAGAAGAGGAATTTGTCTACAACAAGCAAGGAAACCAGGTTAACCGCCAAGTACACCCAGCACTATTTCAACTGTAAGTAGGCCCAATATCATGTTCCACATGTCATAACATTTTTAGGTATACCAAAGTCAGAGTCTGTTCTTTGCTACTGTTTCCAAGCACAAAGGATTTGCTTGCATTAGTAAAGCTGCAAAAAAAGAAACCAAAGGCAACTGGATTGCACTTATGCCATTCTAAAAAAAAAAAAAAAAAGCTGAGTATTTTGATTATCATTTACTGATTTCCAAGCTCAATACACTCTTGTCAGGAAGCACTAGACCTGCAGCCAATACTACAACCATTCAAAACTTTGAAGAGCTAAATAAGGTTACAAGTAACAGCTGGCTTTTGCAAACAGTGATCATTTTGTGGAGCCCCCTCCCCACATCCCCCAGGTATTTGTTTCTGCACGGAATGGGTTAATGTCAATAGGTTTTGTTCAGCATTGTTTAAGCACCAGAAATACAAGTGTGCTTTAAACAACATCATTTCTGAAGCAATGTAGAAGCACTAAATTATCTCAGCATGCTCATGTTAATTATGGCATTCTCTTCTATGATGATCTATCAACTAGAGCACACCAGTGGGGGTAAAAGTTGTCAACCCTGTTTTCAACCCTGAGACAGGCCATGAAATAATCAGGGCAAGTTACTTAACTCCCTCAATTCTCCCATCCCCATCTGAAAGAGGCCTTATTCTAGAGAGTGAGGAATACTTGGGGCTTGCTTGTACATTTTTAGGAGCTTTCAATATGTTCTATCAGTAGAGATGTTTCAATGGAAACATCACCTAGTTGATTTGGGGCAATGAACTCTAGACTAGAGGAAAAAGTTCTACCGAGTTTCTAACACGCTGGTATTCTGATCCCCAAGTGTTGAGACTCTGCTGCCACCTTCTGAAAGAATGGTTACCGCAGGTATTGACAATCAAAATATGGTCCTAAAAATAGCTCATTTCCCACAGTTGTGTCATCACAAGCCAGAGGGGAAAGTATATCCTCCATTCACAGCCCCTTATGAGCCATGGGCCGACTGGACAGTCACTATTTGGATGAGCAGCAAGTACACTGGTGTTGTACACTATTAATAATAGCCCAACTGTAAAGAACAACTATATTCCTAGATCAGCAAATTACACAGCCCTTGAAGGCTTAAGCATGCAAGTTTCAGCATCAATTAGCTGCTTTCTGGCAGGGGATTGCATGAGCCATGACGACAAACCTGCTTTATGGCCCTTAAATGTCCAGTTGACTCTTTGACTTCAGGAAGGCTTCTATCTTGTTGGGATCCTGTGACCCCAGCTGACTTAATGCCCCTGGGGCCAGGGGCTGGACTCGATCTCCTGAGGTCCCTTCCAGCCCTAATGTCTGTGAAACGCTACAGCTCTGACAGAGCAGCATGCACGCGGTACTTGACCTACAGCTAGAGAGACTGCAATCTCCGGGGCGGTTGAGCTAGTATCTTCCCGGAGCACTGTCCTCACAAAAGAAGGAGTTATCGGTGTCAGGAGGAATAAGGCAGACAGCAGTCAGGAAGCCATCTATGGCAGTGGAATATAAACATCAGTTTCTTCCCAATAAGGCCAGTACACAGATATGGGCAAGCACCTCTACAAACCACCATTATTCCAGTCACCTTTCAAAGAGGCCTCCGGGGGAGCTTTGCATAACATGAATCAGGTCATCTACCAATAATACTTTGACGCTTGACAAGCAACAGCTCCCAGCAATGTGCTCGGGTGGAGCAGGGGCCACAATTTAACCCCTCGCAGGCTGCACGTGCCCGACCCAGCCTGCCCCAGGGACAGGAGGCAGACACGCCTCGGGCTGACGGGGCAAATCCTTAACGTTGAAGCCTGCAGGGATCACATCTCTGTTGGCAACCCAGCACTTGCTTCCCGAGGACACAGGCCGCCAGAAAGGGACACTCACTCACCAGAGAGCAGTTCGGCTCCTTCTGTTTTGCCAGGACAGGCCTAGCTGTCTCCCAGCCCCAGGGGAGCATTTGGGAACCAAGACATCTAGCATTTTTCCGTACGCCTCCTCATCTCAGACCCTGACACTCGGTGCAAACCAGGGAGGGAACAGGCCACCACGCCAGCAGATAGGGGAAAGGGAACCAGAAAGCAGAGCAGCGGGTCAGGTACAAAATTAAAAAAAAAAAAAAAAAAAAAGACATGGAGCAGAAAGCAGAGCAGCGGGTCAGGTACAAAAAAAAAAAAAAAAAAAAAAAAAAGACATGGAGCAGAAAGCAGAGCAGCGGGTTGGGTACAAAAAAGAAAATTAAAAATATTTTAAAAATGGAAGCAGCAGGGAATAGACAGCAGAGCAGCACATCAGGTGAGTGGAAGAAGGTCGAGCAGAGCAGCAGACCGGAGGTAGGGGGGAAGCCGCACTCACCTTCTTGCCCTTCTTGCCCTCCTCCTCCATGTCGGACCGCAGCGCCCCCGGGCATCCCGGAACCGCCGGCCACTCCACTCCTCCCCCGCGCTCAGCGGCGGCAACAACTTTTCAATCCTGCCGCCATCTTGGGCGTCGGCTTCCCGGCAGGCAACGCGCCGCCCCGCCCCCCCGGAGGACTGACGTCAGTCCTCCGAGGCAGGAGGCGCTCGGGCTGCGCAGGCGCGGCGCGCGGGGCAGCTGCTGCGCATGCGCGCCATTCCCCCACCCCGCCATTGCAGCTAGCGCTGGCCACGCCCACCCACGTGCTTGCTCAGGGCAGCCCTCGAGGCCCCCTGGAGGGAGAGGGGAGAAGCAAGCCTCTTGTTGGAGCTGGCCTTGCACCCCCTGGCCCTGGCCGCAGGGAGACCGTGCTGCCACTCACCCGGCGGTTTGCTATTAATGAAAGCCATCCACCCGCCTACCCTTGGGTCCAGCTTCAGAGGAGATGACACGTGCAGCATCAGCGGACTCGTGCTTTGAGATTTGACAACTTTTCAGGCCCCCGTGTTCAGTTCTCGGTGATTTAAAAGCATTGTTTCTCAGGGACATGGCGTGCAGATGTTTGACTCCCAGCCCTTGAAGCGAGAAGGAAAAGGAGAGGAATCCCAGCCTGCAGCCTGCTCTTCCCCGCGGAAAGGCCTGCGGCTCTTCGGTCGCCTCGAGACCCATCAATGAGCTGGGATTGGAGGGATTGCCACCACCAGCAACCGTAGTGTTGGATTACAGGCAACCCTGCTTAGCACTTGTAACGGGTTCCTGAAAAAACGAGCGTTGAGTGAAACCGAAAGTTTTTGATGACCCAAGATGGTGACCGCAGGTGTTTTTAATGACCCGAGATGGCAGTGGCGAGTGTTATTATAACGAAACTCGCTGAGTGCCGAGTGAAATAGGGTATCGATTTAAATGGAGCGTCTAACGAAACAGCGTTAAGTGGGAGTTTGCCTGTATCAGAAAAAAAAATGATTATCCATCATGATGATGGATCATGTGTATAGCTGTAATTTCACTTCACAGCTGTTGCCATCACCCCTCTGCCGGGTGTGCCCATGCACCTCCAAATAGCGATTGCCTGGAGCATTCATCCTATGGCAAGGCCCACCCACACCAGGTCCCCACATCCTGGGACTGTCTCCACTTTCTTCCCAATATCTACAAAAGCCCATCTACACGTGTGGGTGGATCCAGAGTTTTAAACACAGGTGCAGATGGCCTGGTGCGTCATCACATAGAAAACAGCACATATTTTTCTCTGGTTAAAAATAAACTAGAAGCTTTACTAATATGCCAGGGGCTGATGGCTGTGTGATTCAGTTTAAGACTGAAGCAAAACCGAATGTATCTTCATCGGAATGAGCTCAAAACAATCTGCAGGGCTGTGAAATAAGATCTTGGTCATCAGGAGCAGGCAATGGACAGCGGAACTAAGGACGGCTTGATGGGTGAAACATCAAGGCCCCTAAAAAGAACAAAGGGTCGTTAACACCTGTGGAATGAAGAGTTCAGAAGGAATCAAAATAGAAAAGCACAGGTTCAGGGGGACCTGGTAGCTGCTTATAAGTGCATATGGGGTGTACCTCAGGATCTGGGAAAACGTCTGTTCACCAAAGCACCCTAAGGAAAAACTAGGACCAATGGTCATAAATTCCTACAAAACCATTTTAGGCTGGATGTAAGAAAAAATTTCTTTACAGTCTGAGCCCCCAAGACCTGAAATAGACTCCCTCCAGATGTGGTGCAGGCACCTACTCCGGACTCATTCAAGAAATGTTTGGGTACTTATCTTGCTGGGATCCTTTGACCCCAGCTGACTTCCTGCCCTTGGGGCAGGGGCCTGGGCTTGATGATCTTCAAGGCCCCTTTCAGCCCTAATGTCTATGAAATCTATGAATTCTAAGAGCTTCTGAATGAAAGACATCCTTCAGACATTTCTCCTCTGTTTGGCACTAGTGAAGCCACTTCTGGGGTTCCCTGTCCAGTTTTGGGCCCCCCGCTACAGAAAGGATGTGGACACATTGGAGAGAGTCCAGCGGAGGGCAATGAAATTGGTTGTGGGGCTGGGGGAAATGACTTGTGAGGACAGGCTAAGGGAAATGGGCTTATTTAGTCTGGGGAAGAGAAGACTGAGTGGGGGGATTTAATAGCAACCTTCAACTCCCTGCAGGGAGGCTGCAAAGAGGATGGAGCTGAACTGTTCTCAGTAGTAACAGATGATAGAAAAAGGAGCAATGGGCTCAAGTTGCAACACAGGAAGTTGAGGATGGATACTGTATTAGGAAAAGACTTTCACCAAAGGAGGATAGTAAAGCACTGGAACAAGCTACCCAGAGAGGTGGTGGACTCTCCATCCTTGGAGGTTTTGAAGACCCAGCTAGGCAAAGCCTTGGCTGGGATGATGTAGTTGGGGCTGGTCCTGCTTTGAGCAGGGGGTTGGACTACATGTGACCTAGACAGTAGGAATAGGCTGCAATCAGACCAAGACAGGTTACAGGGGTGGGCGGATGAGACTAGGATGGGATTCAACGCTGCAAGTGCAAGGTGCTGCACCTGGGGAGGAAGAACTGGCACCATACCTACAGGCTGGGGAACCCCCTTCTCATCAGTGCAGAGGCAGAAAAGGATCTTGGAGTCGTCATTGATGCCAGGATGAACATGGGCCGGCAGTGTGGGGATGCGGTCAGGAAGGCCAACCGCACCTTGTCATGCATCCACAGATGCATCTCGAGCAGGGCCAGGGGGGTGATCCTCCCCCTCTATGCGGCACTGGTCAGGCCGCAGCCGGAGGACTGCGTCCAGGTCTGGGCGCCGCACTTCAGGAGGGATGTGGACAGCATGGAGAGGGTCCCAAGGAGGCCACTCGCATGGTCAGGGGGCAGCAGGGCAGGCCCTACGAGGAGAGGCGACGGGACCTGAACCTGTGCAGCCTCCACAAGAGAAGACTGAGGGGGAATCTAGTGGCCTGTTACAAACTAGTCAGGGGGGACCAGCAGGCACTGGGGGAGTCCCTGTTTCCCCGAGCACGGCCAGGAGTGACCAGGAATAATGGTCGCAAGCTTGTAGAGGGTAGATTCAGACTAGACATCAGGAGGCGCTACTTCACGGTCAGAGCGGCTAGGATCTGGAACCAACTTCCAAGAGACGTGGTGCCGGCTCCTACCCTGGGGGTCTTTAAGAGGAGGCTGGATGTACGCCTTGCTGGGGTCATTTGACCCCAGTACTCTTTGCTGCCATGGCAGGGGGTCGGACTGGATGATCTGCTCAGGTCCCTTCCGACCCGACCAAGTATGAAACTATGAAACCTCCTGAGGTCCCTTCAACCCTCATTTTCTATGACTGTGATTCATCAGGTCTGACCAGAAGAAGCCAAGCACAGCCTAGTAACAAACAGTCCATTACTTCTCAAGCTTGTCACCTGCCTTGTTCATCCTCCTGATTTCAACCTAGAGCTCTACAATGAGCCCTGCTCAGTAAATTATGGACTAGCAGAGGTATACGTCCAGGCTACCTCCAGAGAAGGCAAGAAACTGAAGTCCCCCAGCACAGCTGTGGACAGTTCCAGCCAGTAACACACATCGTTGACACGTGCCCTCCTTCTGACTCAATGGTGGTCTGATGACAATGAATACAGCCAACAAGAAGCTGCTGCCCGGGTCAGCAGCATAATGACTTCCTAAGGGAGATGTACAGGCCATTTTCTTATTGATTTTCTAATTAATCAGTTTGCAGAAAGACCGCTTCTGTCTTGAAAGGTACCTGTGCTGGTTTGCAGGGCTTACCAGTTCTCAAAGTCAAAGCTGCCTGAAGAGTGCTGCCAAATTATGCAATGTCATGACAAATCTCACAATATCCGCTGTCACTTTCAATGCCAGTAGTGTAAGAGAGAGATTGTAGCCACGATGGCCCAGAAATTACACCATGCAAGCATTTCTTAGGGTAATATATTTTATGGGACCAACAGTGTAATGTTTTTAATGCCCCAATTCCTGGGGGTACATGCTTATGAGAGATAAGATGATCCCACAATGGAAAAAGAAAGTTTAGAACCATGGACCCTGAAAAAAAAAGCTACATTTTGAATGCAACATTTTTTTAAGCCAATTCCATAGATTTTGATCAGGAGCCTAGCAGTATTCCAAAAGGGACAAACCCAGAGATTTTGAATGTAACAGAATCTAACTGCAGCATTAGGATACTGCAGAAACAAGCACATGCCTAACTTGACATAATTAGAACTATAATTAGGAACAGGCTACCAGCTCTCCAGAACAGCACATGGCGGATACCCTTCTATGGAGTGCATTATGTTGATAGATCTTTTCTTTAGCTCTTTTACAGGACAGAAAACAGCTGTGAGCAGCCCAGCCTAGCTGAAATAATGACCATGCCCTACTGTATGCACCAGGGCAGTTTGAAATGCAGGTAAACTGCACTCACATGTACTTCAGCTTGGCCGGTCTACACTTGCTGGTTGCTTGGGCTGGGCACCAGTGACTGGATCTGGGGTAAACTCCCTCTGTAGACGTGGCCTTATTTTATAAAGAAGGAGACTCCCTCCTTTCCAATTCATTGAAGGCATTTTAAAAACACAATGCTCTAAAGATTTTGCTCAATACTTCAATGAACTGTTTAAAATATTGCTTGGACTGACCTCCCTTCCTTCCTCAAAGTGGGAATGCTGGCAGCTCTGCATACTTCCATACATGTGTATATGCAGCTGTACGTATACAAACACATGCATGTATGAACAGGTTGTGTAACCAGATAAATGTGCTGTCCACCGCAATAGCTGCATATATACCCTGTAAAAGCAATCAGAAATCTTGTGGTAGAGGTGATATCTTTTATTAGACCAACTATAGTTGCAAAAAAAAAGTCTTTATTTACAAGCTTTCAGGCGGATGCACCCTTCCTCAAGCAAAGGAGAATGCAAAGACTAAAATTTCTCTCTGGTAGAAATGAAACTTCATATTGCAGGAGAAATGGAGGATGGTACTTCTCCTGGGTGGAAAAGTTAATTTTATGCAAATTATGCTCAGATAAAAGTTGGGAGAATCTATTTGCCTCAAAGGTGTCTGAGGGCAAGCAGGATCTTGAATATTGCTTCTTTCTTGAAAGAAAAATTCCTTCTTGCTTACCCTCAGACACCTCTGAGGGAAATAGACTGCTCCAACTTTTATCCAAGCCTAATTTGCATAAAATGAACTTTTCCACCCAGGAGAATTTTTAGCACCCTCCATTTCTCCTGTGCAATATGAAGTTTCATTTCTACCTGGAAGAAAGTTTACAGTCTTTGCATTCTCCTTTGCCTGAGGAAGGGTGCATGAGCACAAAAGCTTGCAAATAAAGATTTTATTTTTGTTTGCAACTATCTAGTTCGTCAAATAAAAAATCTCCTTTACCACAAGATTTCTGATTGCCATTGCCTTTAGACCAACCCAGCAACAACCTATATACCCCATGTGTCTTCTTTGGCAAGTCCTTGCTGACAAGGACGATTGTTTTCCACGACTGTCTTATCCATGTCTTGGAAGACAGCTGATGAGGCCTATTCAGGATGACAGACTCTACTGCAGCTCGGACAGGCGTTTCCACGGGATGGGTGGCACTGGATTTGGCCTGCGAGGCCTTGTATGTAGTGCATGTGTACATAGGTGGCAAGCGGATGCCTGACTCAACCCCCAAAACAGGTGCTCTGCTCCCAGCTTCGCTAGGGCCCAGACCTCACAGCAGCCAGCGGAAGCCTACAAGGACACGTGGAAAACCATGCGCCTTCGCACGTGGCGGCGACACAAGTGCACGAGGCGGCAAGCGGCGCGCATGCGCACACTCGCTGCCGCAGCTCCTCCCGGCCGCTAGGGGACGCCGCCGCCCGTTAGAGGCACGCAGGGGGCGGGCGTGCTGACGTCACACGCCGCGCAGCGGCCCAGGACAGGCAGGAACCATGGTGGCGGCGGTGAGGGTGAGTACGGCATCCGCCGCCATCCGCGGTCGTGCTGGGCTCTGGGCCTCCCACGCTGTGCGGGGCGGGTCCCCCGGGGTTGTCCGCGGGCCGGGGCGGGTGCAGCCCCTAACGCAGCCGCCCTTTCCCTTGCGCAGATGTTGGGCCTAAACCCCCCCCCCCCGGTGGTGGTCGTTTTTTGGGTAAATTTTTCGTTGGGCCGTGTTTGTAAGCTTTTGGGAGGGGCGTTTGCACCCGAGAGCTTGCAAAGGCCAATTTCTGCAGCTGTTCAGTTGGTGGAATAAAAACTCTCGCCTCTGTGCAGAGAGCGCACATCCCGGAGTGCTGCCGCGACATCTCTGCAGCTGGGAGCTGGGCTGGGTGATGCACAGGTCACCGCGGGCTGCTGTGAAACCACACCGCCGGCCTAACAAAAAGGTAAAACACCAGGGTCGGGACCTGCTTCGGTGCTGAATCTTGCTTGGTGGCGCGGTTTCTTATAAGCAAGCCTTCCAGCATGGCCGGGTCTGGTGTGACCCCGCTCATTCCTGCAGTGCTTGCAAAAGCAGCCTTGAGATGGTTTGAGGCCTTGCTCCGTGCTGCTTTTGCTTTTGGAGCAAGGTTATAGAAATTTCAGACATGCCTGGCGAGACTGTGGCATCGCCTCTGAGCCGAGGCACGCACGGCGCTGGCTCCTGGGGCTGCGAGCGGCAAGCGGGCGCTTGCGATAAACGCTTCCTGGCCTCTCTGTTCTTTGGCTTGCCAGAAGTCCCGATTCCCATCTGCTCGCGTGCGTGTTGTCTAACCTGTCATTTGCTTTTCCTTTCAGATTTAGTGAATCGTCTCCTTGTCTACAGCCTGTGGCTTCCCTGCGGCGCTGCTTGAACAGAAGAGCTCGCGTTGCTGGGCTTGGTAAGGAAGCTTAAAACCCAGATGCTTGGGAAGGGAAGAGAAGGGCTTCCCCCTTCCCTTTTACTCTGTCTCGGAGCCTCCTGACGACAAACTGTTTCTGAGAGATCAGTGTCCGTTTCGTATGAACCCCAGTCAGCCAGTCAGGGGTTTCATGTCCCCCCTGGCAGGGGGAAAAAGGCAGGTTCAGCCAAGGTGGAGTCCTAAACTCCACACACTGCTGCTGTAGATATTCCAGGTATTTCTCAATATCGTAGTGTGCACATGTCTAATACTCAGATCCCAGGAGAGGCCTCTGCACTGCCTCTTCTCTGGGTAGGCGAGCTGGGTTCTGTAGAGTTAATTATGTGGTGCTGTAAAATTGCTGCATAGATGGACTTAAATGACCTCATGAGGTCCCTTCCAACCTTAATTTTCTAGGCTTCCCATCCCCTTACGTTTTCTCTGGCTGTGCTGCTATCATTTGATCTTCAAGTGAACTATGACCTGCTAGGTTAGGACTCATTTGTGCTGCCCTGTTCAAGCAGGTAGCCGTTTTTGGAAGGCAGGACATGTCCCGGCTTGTAGGTTCAAAGTGAAGTGGCTACACGTCAGCGAGTTGCCCCCATGCTAACCATGTGCTCAGACCTTTGATGTCCTTGGGCATAGGACAGCTGGCTCGCACTCTTTCATTGTCCCTAAATCACAGGTGGGGTTGTTAGGCTGTGCCTTCCCTGAGCTCTCTGGATTCCCGCAAGCCGTGCAGCGTGGCTGGGTCTGCCTGTGACCTTGCTCATTCCTGTAGTGCTTGCAAGAGCAACCCTGAGGTGGTTTGAGGCCTTGTTCTGCTTCCCTTTTGGGACAAGGTTACAAAAATTTCAGACATTCTGGCCTGGAGCTGCCAGTGCTGGAAGGAAGGGAGAGGAGAAGCTCTTTGGGGCAGTCTTGAATGATGAGACTGTCAGGTGGGATGATGGATCCTTGGATGAAGGCCTGAGAGGCCACATCCAATTAAGCCCCACTGGGGGCCATTTCTGCCCTGCCCTTGGGGGGCCAGGGTAGAATCTGCCTGCAGCTGAGTTGCTGGCTCCCTGCCTTCCACAGCTCACCCCGGTAAGCTATTCAAGCAGTCAGGAGGTGTTGTGGTCAGAAAGTTTTTAAGGTGTGAAGTCTGGTAGGTCTTAATGGTGGGTCTGCTCTGCAACACAACAAACCAGCTTGAATTGTTATCAGCAGCACATGCCTTGGAGGCAGCCTGCACCCCCCCCCCCAAAGCAGTATCAGCTTGGGCTTAAAAACAAGGGTTCCTTGAATTTTAATGACAGGTTTCCTGCTAATGAGCCTCAGGATTCATGGTGCCATCCCACTTCACAAGGGCATTGCAGGGAACAGCTGTGGTCTTACCCTGAGCCCTGCCTGCTCCTGCAGCAGCAGTGCTGATCCCCTGCGGAGGCTGCTGGCTACCAAGCTGGCAGCTGCCATGTGGGAGGCGGATAGCTTGCATCTCACTTGGGTTCATCCTCCTGCGCATTTCCCGTTAAGTGGGAACCAGTTGCCATGGTAACAAGTCTGTAAGCCTTGACCGTGCCCATGTCTGTTCACTCTGCTTCAGGCCCAGATGCAAAAGCAGCACCGATGGCTCCCAGTCTGACCAGCAGAACATCAGGAGACTTGACTTGAGCCAACACCCTTCGTTCCTAGGGGACGTCCTGTTCAAAGAACCAGCGTGTGCAGTGGAGTCCAGCTGACAGACTCCAGCAGCCTCTGTAACCTTCAATGAGAGCTGGCTAGTGCCTCAGAGGAAACATCTAGTGTGGGAGGCCAGTCGCTGCCATCTCTAAAGACTTTCTCGTACAGTGTCTGGGCACTAAGTCATTCCGAAGGATGTCCTGGCCCTGCCTGGTTTTGTAGCTCTGGCCTGTATCCCTGCTCCCACAGGGCATTTGACATTTGCTGACATGAGTGTTTGAAGGAAAAAGGATGGGTGGTGGTGGAAGGGGACCTCCTTGTGCCTTCACATGGCCTTCTGCTCAGCCCTAACCTGCTGGGGACAGCCCTGTCCTGAGGAGTCACCTCAGGCTGTGCTGCTACAGCTGCTGTCAGGACAGCCGCAGGAACTGGATTCTCAGTATGAGCTGGGGCTAGCAGCAGCGTCCTCTGTGCAGGGCCTCTCGAGCTGCAGATGAGGCTCTTCCTCCTAGGGGAGTCCTGGTTCATGGGCCTTGAGTGTGGTGCCAGGTCTGGGAGTCAGGTGCGAGTCCTGTTGGCTGTCAGGGTGGGCTGCTGTGTATCTTGGTCCTGTTGGTGTAAGGATGGGCCTTGCCTTGGGCATTTGTCCCCTCTGATTCTGTACAAATACCAATAAACAAGTAAAGCCTGGCTTCCTGTTCTGGTTCTGAACCCAGTGGCTTCCCTCAGCCCTATCCAAGGAATGACACCCAAGCCAGGAAAGAGAGCGTCAAGAGCTGTGGTATGTCTTGTGTTGCTTTCTGCCATTGGCCTCTACTGCCTGGTGTCTGTGGAGCTCGTGGGCCAGACCCCCCCAATAGCCCAAAGCCTGTCAGTGTTTAGCCCCGGTGCTGGGTTTGGGCATTGTCCCCCGGGTGGTGAATGTCTTTGTTCAGGCCCTTCCTCCCCCGTTGGTTGGTTTGATGGCATATGCTAAAGCCTCTTCTGCAGGTCCTGGTCTGACAGCACGTGCTCTGTTCTGGGGAGGCTATGAGGCCTGGCTTTGTAAAAGTGTTGCGGCAGGACTGCCTGCAAGAGCAGGAGCCTAAGCTCTAACAAGAGCTCTGCTCTGGCTTTGTATATCCTCCCCCAGCTCCCTGCAAGGCCACTCCCTGTATGGAGGAGATGCAGCCTGCACCACAGCTTCTTGCTAACTGAGCTGCCAGGCAGCATGACGCTCCTGGGGGTGGCTTGCCCCAGGGTTCCTGCCACCACTGCTGCCCTGTGGCAGTGTGGTATCACGCACCTGTGCTGACTGGGGAACTCTGGGCTCTAGCTTACATGCAAGCTGCCTTCCTTCCCAGTGTGCGAAACCAGCTTCTCCGTTTGCTCAAGACAGCCTCTTTGGCTCAGCACCACCCCAGGCATCCAGTTCTGGCTCCCTGCTCTCAGCAGGGGCTGTTGTGTAGTTGCCCTCAGAGCTGCTGCGTTTCAGTCTTCTGCGCCCACACAGGTCACTAAAGGCAGGATGACCTTCCTTTACAGGGGAATGAATCACTCCCCGATACCTCTGGGAGAAGCAGCTAGATTGATAACTAGGCTTGGGCGGATGTCCCTGTGTGTGGCAGTGTGGAGTAAGCCCCATATGGTAGCGGGAGCTGGGAGCCTGCGTTGCCAGTCCCAGTTCTGCCACCGCCTCCCTTTTTGCCTATAGCCAAGTTCCTTAAGGCCTGACTTCTCTGAGGTGCCATGCTTCTAGTACTCCTGTTGTCAGTGGGAAGCTTAGGCCCCTTGCTTCCCTTGTGTGGGTCTGACTTGCCAGCAGCACCCTCGTGCTCTCTCTGGGCCATGCTGGGCTTTTTGGTATGTTGAGGACTGAATACATGGCAGCCAGTGGGCCTTTCCAAGTGCTGTGCACACTCATCTGCTCAGGCATGGCTGTAGCAGACTCAGCTCCCACAGAGAAGCACCCCAATGGCTGGCTGACTCGCGCTGTCCCCACCCCACAGCCCTGCTGGCGTGGGAGCTCAGAAACCCTATGAAACTGGTGGGAACCTGAGTCCTCCCAACCCTGGGACCCAGCTCTGGGTCAGGTCAGGGGAGCCACAGAGCCAGGAAATGGCCCATCATACGAGTGGGCAGGAAACCCCACAGAGTTGTCCAGGGGTTGGAAGTGTAGGAGTTCAGAAACCACCCCTTGGGCTTCAGTGCTTTCTTTGGCTTGCTTGTCTTGCAGAGGACTGTGCAGCTACTGCTTGGGTGGCTTCTGATCTGGACACTCCTCTGTGCTCAACTGAAACCTTTAAAATATTTAGCAGCCAGCAATATGGTTCCTTTCCCCAAGACAGCTGAGCTGAAGGTGCCTTGCTTGGGAGAGGTCACCTGCAGATAAGGATGGTGCATGTACAACCCCACATTGCTCCAAAACCAGCATCTGGAGCACCTCAAATTAAGGCTGTTTGGACCCAGGCTTTTGCATCACATAAAGCCTGAATCCAGGACCGCAATCCATATCTAACCTGTCCTTGTTTAAACCTGTGAACCATTTCTGTTCTAACTAAAAATATCCCTCTTGATCTGGAATCTGAGGCTGGAGACAACGTGGGGAGTCTCAGGCAAAATTATCTTTGCTTCTGAAGGTGCTTTTTTTATCCTGTTTGTGGTGTGCTTAACCCTTTGGGTCCCTGCCTCCCATTGTTGGATTTTCTGGGGGATTTGTAAGTTGAGGTCTCTGTTTGCAGTTACTGACTTCTGTTCAGCAGGGAAACATGGTTTTTCCTGAAACTGGACTTGACAACATGGGGTCAACTTCTATGCAAGGCCAATGTATAATCAGAACAATATGATATGTAGCTGCCTGTAGGTAGGGGTGCTGACCTCTGGATCGAGCAGTCCTCCTATATCCCCTGATCCTTAGCTTCCTTAAAAGGGAGCGTGCGAACAATGGTGTTGAGAGTCCAGTCCTCCTCAACTGGCCCCACACAGCTGCCCCAGATGGGGTCAGTACCTCGCACCCTGCGGATGCATCCCTATTTGGACATACCCTGGCATGGATTGCAGCAGCAGCCAGCCTGTGCTGAGGATACAGGAGGGGGCCAAGCAGGGCTGGGTCAGGGCCAGGGTTTGGACTAGATTGACCTCAGGCTTTACCTGACAGAAGTGATGAGCTGGGCCCCCCTGCACCCTGTTTGGACCAGAGAGTGCCGTATGTACGCCCCGGGGACTACAGAGACACTGACCTGGCTGCAGGGCCCACCCAGCTGCGAGTGGGAGCTGGTGGATTCCCACCATCCAGCAGAAAAAACCCACCTGCTGATGAGCGTCACTGGGACGACAGCCTAGAAACCCCCTGGGCCATTCCACCCCTCCACACACGTCCCGTGGGGACGGTCCCAGGAAGACGTGGCGGAGGCTGAGCTGCAGGGCAAGCCGCCCCACCACCCCCCGGAGTAGCAGGAAGGATGCTGCGCGGTCCCGCGTCTGCCACGGCCTGCCGAGTGTCACAGGGAGGAAATGAGTCATGGCAGAGCTGGGTGTCACGAAGCGCTGAGCAGCTATTTCAGTGCACCATGCAAGCTGGGCTGATAAAGCAGCTGCTTATGTAGAATGGGGCCTGGTGCCCTGCCCCCAGCCTCTGGCACTGCCAAGGGGCCCTGCCTCCCCTTCAGCCCCAGGCCAGAGCCTCTTGCATCCATCCCACAGGATATTTGTGGCTCCAGTGCCCCTCTCTACTCCCCACCTAGCTGTTCTGCAAGCCCAGGCTGGCAGGGCTTCTGTGAGGCTCCCTGCGGGGAGGTATTGGCTTGAGGCAGGAATATGGGCAGGGAGAAAACATGGCACCCATGCTGGGGTGTCCCAGGGCCTGGTAAGAATCCCCCTCAGCCATGCTGGGAGCCTGGACACAAGGGCACCCCTCAAATCCACTGGCTTTGGGGCATATGCCCATGGCCCTCTCCACATCCCACCCTGCAGAGCTTCTGCCCCTGCCCACGCTCCCCTGCACTGGGGCACGCTGACACCAGCCCCCTGGCATATGTGGCACCTATGACAGACCCCCCATCCCATGCAGCCCTCGCAGCACCAGGCAAGGCAGGCAGCAGGGCCCCTGCCAGGCTCCCCACGCCGGCCCGCCCGCCGGCAACGCCCATTCCCCGCCACGCACAGGAAGCCGTGTGCCGGGCTAGCTGGTTTTGAAAGCCCTCTTTCCTCTTGCACGCGCTGCCTGCATCTCTCCCCGGCCCCGGCCCCGGCCCCGGCCCCGTGTGCCCAGCAGCATGGCCGAGCTGGAGGGCCTCGAGTTCGGGAAGTCTGACTTTGTGCTCCTCGACGAGGTGACCATGGAGGAGTTCCTGGCCAACCTGAAACTGAGGTACCCACTGCCTACCATGCTGCTTATCATGCTAACCAACATGGTACCTAGGGCAGGGCGTGGGGGCTAGGAGGCTGTGGCTCAAGTCCATCCTCGGGCTGGGCTGGGGGTCCGCGGGTGGTCTGCATTGTCCGGAGTGCGACCAGGGTGGTCAGAGCTGTTGTCCATTCCTGCCTAATGCTGGGGTGAAGCAGGAGCCCTGATGGCAGGTTGGGGAGCAGAATTCCCATGGGACTTGCCCCTCTGCCCCGAGGGAAGCCCGGCAGCCGGCACATCCCAGCGTGGTAGTTACCCAGACTTCCCCCAGTGACGTCAGCGGGAGCCGGGATGCGGTCCCTACTTCCAGTTTCAGGCTGGCTGGCCTGGGCTGGGCTGGGCTGAGCTGAGCTGAGCTGAGCTGAGCAGGGCGGCTGCATCTCGCTCACCGGCAGCAGGTCCTCACCCCAGAGTTGGAAGCAGCAGCCCTGGCAGAGCCCGGGTGCACGCCCTGGGACTGGGGGCTCTCCTGGCTGGGGTCAGAGCCTGGGGCTCCTGCTGCTCTGGACCCCTGCTGCAGAGGGAACAGGGAGCATCTGGCATGCCCTGGTCGCAGGTCCCTTGCAGCCTCTGGGCTTCCTGGGTGGCCAGCTCCCCATGGAGAGCAGCCACTGTCAGCCAGGAGCCCTGCCCTGCCCTGCCGGGGGCAGATGTGGGGCTGGACAGGACCAAGGGCACCAGGCACAGGGGTGAGACACCTGCATCCTCCTGCAGAAAGTCTGAGCCATTGCAGTGCTGGGCTGTGGTTGCTCTGGGGGTGGGGTTGTGTTTGCATGTGCGTGCAAGCATGCATGTGAAGGTGTGCCTATGCTATGCATGTGTGTATGCACTCATGTGCATGCATATGTGTGCCTGTGTGTGCGTGTGCGTATGTGGGTATGCCTATATGTGTGTACACTTGTGTGCATATACATGTATGTGTATACCTGCACACATGCGTGGGTGCATGCACACCCTTTGCCGCTCTAGTAGCTGTTGCTTCCAAGTCCTTGTGGTCTCTAAGCAACCGCTCAAGCGAAGGCAGAAAGCGGGAGGTACTGGGGGGTTACAGCAAGGGAGAGGGGAGTGTGTGCCCAGGAGGAGGATGCTGATGGTCCAGGAGGCAGGGAGGCAGCTTGGCTGGGCCTTGGGGGCACGGAGGAGGGCAAAGCCCCTTTCCCTGAGCCCTATGGCAGCTTTCTGGCTCCTGCTGGCCCCTAAAGAGACAGGCCAGGCAGGTGCCAGTTTCCTGGCAGGACCCCCCCTAGCCCAGCCCAGCCCATTTCCCCACGTTCCCTTGTTCCTGCCCCCCATGGGC
The DNA here is from genome assembly GCF_001723895.1 of Crocodylus porosus. NCBI lineage: Eukaryota > Metazoa > Chordata > Crocodylia > Crocodylidae > Crocodylus > Crocodylus porosus. The sequence goes on along the minus strand of NW_017728886.1, from coordinate 1,300,700 downwards.
ATATTGGGGATGCAGCCTCACTGCCTCAAGCCCTGCAGTGCTGCCCAGGCCCCCAGTGTTGCCCTGGGGGGGCAGCCAGCACCACACACCTCTGTGCCACGGGGAAACCGAGGCAGGTCCGAGCTGGTGAGAGAAAGCTGCCTCCCAGGCACCCCCTGCGCTCACCCCGCCAGCCCCTGGTCCCGTGCGAGTCTTCTGGGGTCATGGCCTGGGCCGGCTGAGCCACAACCTTGGGGGCATCAGCTCCCATGTCTGGCCAGACCTCCACCCCCTCAGCTTCTCTCCCCTCCCACCCCTGGGACCTGTCCACGGCTCCAGGGCCCCTAGCACTGGCTTTGCCAACTTCCTGCCCGCTGCTGCTCGCCAGCCCCGTGGCCCTGCCCAGCTGCCTGGGGTAACTGGCATGCAGGGACTTGATGGGGAGCAGCCAGGGATGGACACATAGACAGCCTGGGCCTGGGCGCTGTGGGGCATCAGAGGTTTGCAATGTGCTGCCATGAGTGAATGTGCGAGTGAGTGCACCTGCTGGCTTTTATGGGGCACACTAGCGATGCGTTGTACACGTGTGCATGTGCATGTGAGTGCACTCGTTGATTGTTATGGGGTACACTGGTGTTGCCACAGCTAACGTGTGGGTCTGCGTGTGCATGCACATGTGTGCCTGTACCTGCTGAACCTTGCGGGGCACACACTCAGTGCCCTGGCTAATATGTATATAGGTATGTGCTTGTGCACATGTGTGTGCACCTGAACATGGTGGGCCTTGTGAGGCATGCTGGTGATGCCGTGGCTAACATGTGAGTGTGTGTGCACTCACTCACATGTGCACCTGCATCTTCTGAGCCTTGCGGGGCACACTGGTGATGCCCTGGCTAACATACATGTATGGGGGGGAGGGGCTCAACCCTCCCCAGCCATACATCAGACCAGACCTAAGCAGACCCCTCCTGTTCCCCGATGGACCCGCACTTCCCCGGCTCCTTGGCCCCTCCAGCTCGGAGCGCTCCACCCTTCTGCGGCTGGCATGGGGCTGGGAGTTCCCTGCTCTTTGTTTACAGGAAGGAGCAGGTTTCACAACCCCCAGGCACTGTGTTGCTGCCTTCCTCCAAGTCCAGCCCTCCACCCTTCCCTTCCCGTGACCCCAAACCACTTTTCTCGTGTGGCTGCAGGATCCAGGGATCCCCCACTAGCCCACAGTCCTTTGTCCTCCTCCACCCCCTGAAGCCTGTCTGGGGTGGTGCTGCCCTTTCCTGCACAGGCTGTCCTGGGACAAGGGCATAGCGTACTCACCTGGGTTTGCCCAGCCCCTCCCCAGGCTGGGGCCAGCCCAGGGGACATCTCCCAGCTGCCCTGCCCGTGCCCCCCAGACTGGCACGTTCAGCTGGGGGATATCTGCACCCCCATTACCATGTCTGTGGCTGCAGAAGCACAAGGGGCCTGTGGTCACGCAGCCGCTTGGGTCCTGGCAGGTTCGAGAAGGGGCGGATCTACACGTACATCGGGGAGGTGGTGGTGTCAGTGAACCCCTACCGGGGCACGGAGCTGTACGGCCGGGACGTCATCGAGCAGTACCGTGGGCGCGAGCTCTACGAGCGGCCCCCCCACCTCTATGCTGTGGCTGATGCCGCCTACAAGGCCATGAAGCGCCGTGCCAAGGACACTTGCATCGTCATCTCCGGTAGGGGCACCCAGGGACCTTGCATGTGTGTGTGCATGCACCGTGGGTGCAAGACCGTAGCCTGGGGCCCGCTCCCCAGGGTACTGTTGGGTGTGCTGCAGCTTGGAGTCCCCCAGCCCCCTGCCACACTGGGTCTGGACCTCCAGTCCTTGCTGCCCACAGCAGCCAGGGCACGTCGTGCCCATGCTACTGGCCCTACAGCAGCCTGGGCTGGTCCCTGTGGCTTCCAGCCCCCCATCACTGAGTTTCAGTAAGCTGGGGGGCTGTGAGCTCTTTCTAGCCCATCTGTCTGTCTGGCAGGGGAGAGCGGTGCTGGCAAGACAGAAGCCAGCAAGTACATCATGCAGTACATCGCGGCCATCACCAACCCCAGCCAGCGCGCCGAGGTGGAAAGGTGAGTGGGTCTGGGGTGGGCACTGGGGGGGGTGTGCTGACTTGCCTGGGCCTGGTCCCTGTGCTCATGATGCCCCGTTCCTGCCCCCACAGGGTGAAGGACGTGCTGCTCAAGTCCAACTGCGTGCTGGAGGCCTTTGGCAATGCCAAGACCAGCCGCAACGACAACTCCAGCCGCTTCGGCAAATACATGGACATCAACTTCGACTTCAAGGGTGACCCCACCGGCGGCCACATCCACAACTACCTCCTTGAGAAGGTGAGGGGGTAGGGGCAAGTGGCCCTGGGGCTGGAGATGGGGCCCTGGGCCACCTGGGCTGGGAGGACAACCTGCCTGGGAGCATGGGGGAGTGGAGCGAGATGATTCTGCCTGGCGGGGCTGGCAGATCAGACCCTGGGGCAGCAGGACCTGGTACCTGTCACTGACACCCTGGCCTTGCCCTTGCAGTCGCGCATCCTCCAGCAGCAGCCGGGCGAGAGGAACTTCCACTCCTTCTACCAGGTGAGTGGGCAGCTGGGCTGGGGGTACGAGGCTGCAACCTGGGGGCCTCCGGGGCACTTTGGGATCCGGGCAGAGCCCCGGCTCCCATGGTGGCACATCCCTGATTGCTGCAGGGAGCCGGCAGGTCCAGAGTCCCCACAGCTTGGGGCTGTGCTGGGGAAAGGAGTCGCTCAGATCCCCTGACGGCCTGGACTGCTGGCCACTGTGCCTTGCCAGCTGGGTGACCGGGCTGTGCACCACTAGCTACTGAACACGGGGAGCACAAGAACATCAGCACTGCCATGTGCTGGGTCAGACCCCGGGTCCGTCTTCTGCGTTACGTGGAAAGGAGAGCGACCTAGTTCTGGCCAGGGTTTTTCCCACTCTTCCTCTCTCGCTCAGCCTCCGGCATTTCAGGTCTGGGATGCTCTGATTCAGAGCTCCTGTGCTCCACAGCTACTAAAACCTCATTCCTCCAAGAACGTGCCCAGTCCCTTCGTGAATCTGGCTAAATGCTCAGCTTCCCCCACATCTGGTGGCAACGAGCCCCTCCCTTTAGTGGCACGCTGGGTGGAAAAAAACCTCCTTGTGTTCATTGCAGACGGACGGCCTGCTAGTTTCATGCTGCGATCCCTCGGTCTTGTATTGAGAGAGACAGTCGATCATAAATCTCTATTGACTTTCTCTTCCGCATTTAGTATTTCATAAGCTCTTGCCGCGTTCTCCCTCAAGCATCTCTTCTAAATGGAAAGGACTTGGCCTCATTAGTCCCTGCCCGTATGAAAGCCCCTCCATGCCACTGATCACTCGTGCTGCCCTGCTCTGGACCCGACTCAGAGGGGCACAAGCACGGCTGCCGTCTCGTGGAGCCGCATCCCCTCTCTGCTGCGCGCCCCCACAGAAAGGAGCCTCCTGGGGGAGCAGAGCAGGGCCGTGCTGCCTGCCCTGACTCCCCATGAAGTCCTCTGGTGACCTGTGACCTCCTGCCCTGGGTCCTTCCCCGCTGCATGGGCTATGGGGTCTCAGTGCTGCCTCTTCCTCCAGCTGCTTCTTGGGGCCTCGGACACGTTGCTGAACTCCCTGCGCCTGACCCGAGATGCCGCAGCTTACCGCTACACCCAGGAGAGCGCTGGTACCAGTGTGAGTCTGCCCACAGGCCCAGGGGCGAGAGGAGGGGGAGCTCAGGCACTGGGGCCATCCAGAGCCAGAAGGTGGGGGCTGGGGTCCTGGGCATCTCTCGGGATCAGGCCACATCACCTGTCGCCGCAGGGCTTGGGCCTTCTGGACCCAGCAGGGGCTGCCAGCACTAGGTCCCAAGACAGGTGGTTCACCCTTGAACCCCTGGCTGCACCCACCCTGGGTCCCCACGCGCCCATTGCTCCCCTGTGCAGGGGGTGGGGAGGCCGCACTCCCTGTGCCATAGTGAGCCCGGCTAGCCCAAGCCCACAGGCCTGCCCCTGCAGCTGCCCCAGAGAGACCTCAGCCAGAGGAGGCAACGTGGGGATGGCCAGGAGCCCTGCCAGCCAGGCTGCAGACCCCTGCAGGGGACCGTGGGCTCCCAACAGGCTGTGCGGCTCAGCCCAGCCTCTCTGAGCAGAGACCACCCCAGGCAGGGACAGGCCCGGGGGGTGACCCTGCCCAGTGTGGGGGTGAGCAGGGGGCACCGACGTCTCGGCCCCCCGCGTTCCCCGGAGCCGCGGCTCACCCTGCCCCCCAACACTGCCGCAGTCCATGAACAACGACAAGTCCAACTACAAGGCGGTAGCGGATGCCATGCAGGTGATCGGCTTCAGTCCTGAGGAGGTGGACTCTGTGCACAGGATCCTGGCCACCATCCTGCACCTGGTGAGTCACGGGGTGGCCTGGCCGCGGCTCGGCGCCGGTGCCCTGCCCCACGCTGGCTCCGGGGGCTGTGCGGGGGCCCGGCATCGGAGCCGTGCGGCTGACAGCATCTCCCTGGGGGGAGTCCAGGGCAACGTGCACTTCGTGATGCCCGGGGAAGCGGTGGAGGTGGAGGACATGGCGCTTGTGTCCCACGTGGCAACGCTGACGGCAACGGAGCCGGAGAAACTGCTCCAGGCCCTGCTCTACCGGACTGTGGCCGCTGGGGGCGGTGAGGTCATTGCCAAGGGCCACAGCGCCACGGAGGCCAGCTACGCCCGGGACGCCTGCGCAAAGGTGAGCGGGGGTCCCCTTCCCCAGCTCCTGGGAGTCCAAACCTCCCCTAACACACACGTCCCTGGCACTGCCCTCGGCCGGCTGGATCAGCTCTGGCAGGCCTGGCGCAGCCCAGCCATGCCACGGGTTGTACCCACAGACAGCTGGGACCATTGCCTGGACCATGCTTACCCCTGCGTGGCATGGACCCTGCGGGTGCACCGTCGCTGGGCAGACTTTGGGGCACGGCCTGTTCCCTCGCCCAGGCTACTCTGACCTGCCGGGGCTGGGCCTGTGTGGCAGCCCCTGCCCTAGTGCCAGGGCTCAGGTGTGACAGGTCCCAAACAGGCCAAGGTCCTGCAACTGGAGTATCTTTTGCATGGGGCGGGTGCGGAGTGAGTTGGGTTCGTGGCCTGGAGCCTGGGCAGAGCCCAAACGGCTTGGAAAGTCTCCGCGGCTGCAGTGCCTGCGAGCCCTGGTTACACCGCGCCTGTGAGCCAGAGCTACAACTGGGGGACTCCCCTGCAGTCCCAGCACCGGCAGCCCCCCTGTGCCCACGACAGAAGGTGGTCGATTCGCACCCCGAGCCCCCGCCATGGGGCAGTAGTGACCATGCCCACCCACTGCCCCCCCAGTCCTCCCTGCCCTGCTGAAAGGTGCAGTTCCCGCAGACCCAGTGGGGGCAGGCTGGGATGGGCAGGCCAGGGAGCATCTCCTCCACCTCTGTCCCCACAGGCTATCTACGAGCGGCTGTTCTGCTGGATCGTGGGCCGCATCAACGCCGTCATTGAGGTGCAGAACTACGACCCCCGGCTGCACGGCAAGAACACCGTCATCGGCGTCCTCGATATCTATGGCTTTGAGATCTTCGACCGCAACAGGTATACCCTCCCCCACCCCTGCTGGTGGCCTCCCAGGGGTAGCCTCCTCTATAGCACCTTTCCCAGCATGCATAAGGGCTGGGGCAGCTGAGTGAGCAGGGAACCCCCCTGTCGCTCTGGCGAGGGGGAAAGGCAGCGATGAGCAGGGGGCAGTGGCCAAACCACCTTGTGCATCCAGTGGAAAGCACCAAGGGGCTGGGTCCTTGCAGGGTGCCCAGCCCCTCTCCCAAGCTAAGCAGCACCGGTTTGGGTTACAGGGTGGATGGGAGACCTATAGGAAGAGGCTAGTGGTTCTGCAGTCAGTGCTGGGCCCAGGGCGCACCCGTGGCGAGCGGGTTTAGGTGGCCAAAGTCCACCCTCCTTGCTCATGCCACATGGATTCTGCCCTCCAATGCCAGGAGGCATGACCACGTGCTGTTCCTATGCTGCTCATGGTGGACACCAGGCGTGGTACACGCAGAGCGAGATGGGGTGCGGCCCCGCGTGGGCTCTGGGTGCGGAGCGGGGGTGCAGGGGGCAGAGGATGGGGGCTGCAGCCCTTCTCTGCCGGGCCACTTGTGCGCTTCCAGCTTCGAGCAGTTCTGCATCAATTACTGCAACGAGAAGCTGCAGCAGCTCTTCATCGAGCTCATCCTGAGGCAGGAGCAGGACGAGTACCAGCGGGAAGGCATCAAGTGGCAGCACGTGAGTGCCCGTGGTGGAGGGGGTAGGGGCGGGTCCATGCTCCCACCTCGGCCCCGCTGACCCCTGTCTCCCACAGATCGAGTACTTCAACAACCAGATCATCGTGGACCTGGTGGAGCAGCCGCACAAGGGCATCATCTCCCTGCTAGACGAGGCCTGCCTGACGGCCGGCACCGTCACTGATGCTCTCTTCCTCAACTCCATGGATTCCCGGCTGGGCCGGCACCCCCACTACACCAGTCGCAAGGTACGGGGGTAGGGTAGGGATGCCCCACGACCCCTTCCTGCCCGCATTGGGTGTCCAGAGCGGGGCACGGGGCGTTGTGGAACGATGGCGGGGGCCGGTGGGAGCTCAGCAATGCATACTGGGGGGTGGGGGTCTTGGCACGAGTGTGCGGGGCCAAGACAGGTCTGAAGGTGTGGTAGGAGGGGGGGTTTGCCCCTTCTGGGGGCAGCAGGACAGGGCTGCCATCCCCCTCACTCCTGGCCCCACACTTGCAGCTCTGCCCCACAGACAAAACCCTGGAGTTCGGCCGGGATTTCCGCATCCGACACTACGCCGGCGATGTCACGTGAGTCTGGGGTGCGCCGCTGGAAATGGGCAGCCCCACGGGGACTGCTCCCACCCTACCGTGGCACCTGGCTTCGATGCCAGGGTGCAGCTGATCCTGGGGAGCCCCTTGAGTCTCCACCCCCCACCTCTGCCCGGCAAGGGATGGGGCACGGGCAGGATCACCAGGCTGTGAGCGTAGCCTGGCTGAGGGCTCAACTTGGATCCATGGGTTAGGTGTGGGGCTGCTCATGCCCCCTTCACCACCCCCAGAGCCAGGGAAGAGGGGCCGTGCCTTCTCCCAGCAGGGCATAGGTAACAGCAGCTGGCGGCAGAAGTGGAGGGAGAAGGCTTCAGCTCTTCCCCCCAGACCCACCACCCCTTCCTGGCTCAGAAGAGTCCCCACCAGAGCTGTGGGGCAGGGAGTGAGCAGAGGAGCTGGCCTGGGCTTGGTGGCCAGTGTGCGTGTGTGTGTGTACATGTGCAACACTGGGCATGAGCATGTGTACGTGTGTGTTTGCACATGTGTGTGCATGCGCCTGACTGGACGGGTGTGCAGCTATGTAGGCGTGCATACCTGTAGTGTTGGCCATACATATGTGTGTGCATGTGTTTCTGTGCAAGTGTGTCTGAATGCAGGCCTGGATACATATACCTGCCTGTCCAGATATCAGTGTGCAAGTGTATACAAGTGTGGGCATAAATGTGTTTGTGTTTGCACTTGGACATGAGCACATTTATCTGCATATGTGTGTGTGCAAGACTGGATGCAGGCATACAGTTCATACATGTAGTGGTGATCATGCATGTGCATGTAGGTGTACACGTGTTCATGTGCATGGAGGCCCCTATGCCGTGAGCCCCTCTGCTCCCTTCCCTGCAGCTCTGCATCCCTGCCACCCACAGCAAGGCCTGTGCCTCTGCCCTGTTTGGGGTCACTCAGCCCTGGGGGGCAGCTGGTTTCTAGGTCCCTGCACAGGGTCTAATCCCCCGCCCCCAGGCACAGCCCACCGCCATCCCAGACCCTCCCCGCACGGTGGCAGAGGCCCAGGTGCCACCCATTCAAAGTGCAGGTTCCTGGCTTTTAAGCCTGAAAGGTGCCACGGTCATTTTGGGTGGCAATGGGGCACCGCTTTTCTCCGTGTGTGGAACCAGCCCAGAGGGACCCTGGGAGGGTCAGAGCAGGGATGGGCGGGGGCTGAGGGTGGAAGGAGTGGGTGCAGTGCCCATGCCCTGTGCTGCAGGTACTCGGTGGAGGGTTTCATCGACAAGAACAAGGACACCCTCTTCCAGGACTTCAAGCGGCTTCTGTACAACAGGTAGGCGCCCTGGGCATCTGCCCTCTGCCTGCACAGGACTTCAACCAAGCCCCTCCCTGGCGGGCATCATACCATTGCACCCCGGGCTGGGCATGACCAGCAAGCAGAGGCATCAGGGATGGGGCAAGCAAGTCGTGGGTGCCCAGTACCACCTAGCCCTGAGCCCCTGGCAAGCTGACCAGGACCCGGGCTCTGGGACTTGAGTCCATCTGGAGGAGAGCTGCCATCCCTGGAGCCACAGAGCTCTGGGGCACGGCTGCCTGCCGGGGGTGGTGCTGTCATGGTCTTTGTGGCTCTACGTGGCCGGCTCGACCTGGCATGGGCTTGGACCAGGATGCGGCTCCGTCATCCTCAGGGCAGTGCCAGACAGGGAGGGCTCTGCACGGCTCAGCTCGAGCACCAGTATCCCTTCCGACTGGGGCTAGACCACGCGTCTGAGGTGCCCAGCTTCCCTGGCATCCCCCCAGCACTGTGGGCACTGGCCAGGTTGCCACAGGAGGGGCTGCAGCTCCTGCCCGAGGTGGAGGAGCTGTGGGCGCTGCCAGGGGAGACACAGTCCCCCCCAGAGAGCTGACGTGGTGCCGTGGGCTCTCTCCAGCGCAGACCCCGTGGTGCGGGCCATGTGGCTGGACGGCGAGGCCAGCATCACCGAGGTGACCAAGCGCCCGCTGACGGCCGCCACCTTCTTCAAGAACTCCATAGTGGCACTGGTGGAGAACCTGGCCTCCAAGGTAACCCCGGGGCACTGGGCCTCGCCCACATGCCATCCCCCCTTCCGCCACGGGGGGCACTGCCGCACACCACCAGATGTGCCTTCCCCGGGGGCGGAGCCTCATGGTTCCCACCCCTCGCCTGATAGGTCAGTTGTTTTGACTGGCAGGCAGTGGAGGCAGGGCTTCACCTGGTCTTCATAAAGGGCCGGGGTGCTGGAGCATGAGGTTCCTCCAGGCTGGGGCTGAGCACCCTCCCCAAGGCAGACCCCATACCCTGGGCGGCACTGCCCTGCCTGGTGCCAGCCAGAGCCAAGCAGCAGCCTGATGGGGGGGGGTGGCTGGTTGCAGCCTCTTGGATCTGCTCCTGGGTGCCCCCCCGCCGCGTTCCCCGTCTGCAGGATCCTGGGGGGATGCAGGGGTGCCTGGCAGGGAGCGCGGCATGAGCAGCTGGGCGTTCGTTCCCGTGGCTCAGCCGTCACCTGCTCCCAGGCATTGCTGTAGCTAAAATTAGCCCCAGTTGGAAAAGGCAGCGCATGGGTGGGAGCAGGGGCAGGGAGCCAGCTACGTGTCACGGGGGAGACTGGCAGGGACATGCATGCAGCCCCCGCATGGGGACACAAGAACACGTGTGCATGGCACCACAGACATGGGATACACACATCTGCACACGGGCATGCCCAGGCACACAGATCCCCCCCCCCATCATGTGCATGCACACGCGTGGGCATACATGCATGGACTCACATGCACAGACTCACCCCCCATGGACACACATGCGCATGGCTATGCCTGTATGGACTTGCATACGAAGGTCCCCTGCACACACAGACATACATGTATGGACTTGCATGCACAGACCTACCCCCCCATGGATACACACAGACACACACACACACACACACGGCTACATGTACGTAGACTCACATACACAGATCCCCTGCACACATGACCAGACATGCATATGTGGATTCACACAGACACACATGCACACAGCCATACGTGCCTGGGTTCACATACACAGACCCACCACCTCCATGGACACACTCAGCATGGCTACACATTTATAGACTCCCATACGCAGACCCCTACCCACAAGGAGACACACAGACACGCGCACACAGGCATGGCCTCACATACATGCACACAGACATACACATCTGGGGCTGTACATGCATGTGATGAAATGCACATGGGGACACATGCATGGGGCATGCATAGATGCCCTCTGACCCCCACAAGTAGACACAACGGGAGCCTGGAGTTAGCGAGCATGTGCCCAGGAGATGTGGAGGTGACTCCCCCAGCCCTTCACAGCAGCCCTTGCTGGAGCCTGCTGGGACACAGGCTGCATGTGCATGTGGCAGCTGCTCCCTGCAGGGCCTCACGAGCTGGTGTCAGAGGCTGCCCCAGGGCCCTCAGGTCCGAGCCAGGTGGGGCTGGGAGGAGCCTGGCCCCACCCTGCAGCCTCCGTCCCAGAGCCGCCTCGGGGTCCCCCAGATGCCCTGTGCTGCTCACGTCCCTCCTGCCCTGCACCTGCAGGAGCCCTACTACGTGCGCTGCATCAAGCCCAACGACCACAAGTCGCCCATGGACTTCGACGAGGAACGCTGCCGCCACCAGGTCGCCTACCTGGGGCTACTGGAGAACGTGCGCGTGCGACGCGCCGGCTTTGCCTCCCGCCAGCCCTACGGCCGCTTCCTGCTCCGGTATGACCCCCCCATGCCCTGACCCTCGACCCCTGACCCCACTGGCATTGCCTCCCGCCAGCCCTACGGCCGCTTCCTGCTCCAGTATGACCCCCTGAACCCTGACCCCGCTGGCTTTGCCTACTACCAGCCCTACAACACCTTCCTGTACTGTTATAGCACCCCTGACCCTGCTCTCTTGTCTCCCACCAACCCCGTAGCCATTTCCTGCTCCGATACAACCCCCCGCCCTGTGCCCTGACCCCTAACCCCTAATCCTGCCAGCTTTGCCCTCTGCCAGCCCTACGGCCACTTCCTGCTGAGGTATGGCTCCCTCCCAAGCCCTGACGCTAGTCTCTGACCCCACTGGCTTCACCTCCTGCCAACCCTATGGCCACTTCCTGCATGACCCCTCTTGCCCTGACCTCCAACCCCGCCAGCTTCGCCTTCCACTAACTTCACCAGCTACCAGCCCCAGGGCTGCTTCTTGCTCTGGTACGGACTCTCCCTGACCCCAACCCTGCCAGCACGTGACCTTTTCCTGCTCCAGTATCTCCCCCACCTTGTCCTGATCCCAACCCTGCTGGTTGCTCTTCCCTGCTCTGCCCACACTACCTCCCTCTGTGCCCCACCAAGCCACGGTTGCCCCCTCCCTGGGCATCCCTGCCTCACCCCTGCTTCCTCCCAGGGGTCAGGACAGGCCATGCCCAGGCCCTGACCCCTCTGGGCACCTGTGGTAGGTACAAGATGACATGTGAGTACACATGGCCCAACCACCTGATGGCCACGGACCAGGAGGCCACGCAGGCGCTGGTGGACCAACATGGGCTGCAGGGTGAGGTGGCCTACGGGCGCTCCAAGCTCTTCATCCGCACACCCCGCACCCTCGTGGCACTGGAGAAGCAGCGGGCCCAGCTCGTCCCCATCATCGTGCTGCTGCTGCAGAAGGTTTGATGGAGGGGCAGGACTCCTGGGTTCCCTCCCCAGTGCTGGGAGGAGGGTGGAGCAGAGAGGGTTAATGTCTCAGGGAGTGGGAGTCAGGATGCCCGGGAGGGGAACGGGGTCCAGGGAGTT
>NW_017728886.1:1274806-1288985 GCF_001723895.1 Crocodylus porosus | reverse complement strand
AGTATTGACAGTCAGGACACCTGAGTTTTGCCCCCAGTGCAGGAGGGAAGCAGGGTCTAGGGGGTCCTGTCTGTCCACGGAGTCACTCGATTGCAGCCACCTCTGGGGTGGGACGCGGCCACCGCTGGGGGTGGGGGGCAAGTGGCTGCCGTGTCCCCCTCCCTAGTTGGGCTGGGCTGTGACAAGCGGGTTGGCATGTGCTGCAGGCATGGCGAGGTGCCCTGGCGCGGAGGCGATGCCGGCAGCTGCGCGCCATCTACACCATCATGGACCACTACCGGCGGCACAAGGTGCGGGCCTACCTGCGCGAGCTGTGCCGGCGCTTCCAGGGCGTGCGCACCATGCCTGATTACGGCCGCAGCGTGACCTGGCCCCCCCCACCCGCCGTGCTTGCCCGCTTCCAGGACCACAGCCAGCAGCTCTTCCGCAGGTAACGTGCCCCCTGCCCACGGCCCAGCTCCTGCCCCGTGGGACCCGCTGCTCCAGCCAGCCCTGCCTGTGGACCACCATCACAACCCAGGCCCCTGGTCCCCCAGCTCAGGCCCCACACTCAGTGCAGCCACGTGGGCATGCAGCGGCCCTGAGCCGCTGGTGGGGACACCAGCCCAGGGGGAGCTGAGCACTCCAGCAACGGCCCAGGGCTCCTGCTCCCAGCGTGTCCCTTCGGTGCACTGGAGCTGTTATGTGGCATCCTGCTCTGGAGGGCTCCGTGCTATGCACATGGGCACGTGCCTCTACTTGTCTGCACGTGTGGCTGGCTGTGCATGCGTATGCACGCACACCTGTGTGCACATACGTATTCATTCACGTGCACAAGTGCATATGCATGTGCATGCCTGGTGCGTTGCACAGGGCTGCATTTCCCCCCTGCACAGCACAGGCCCCTGGGGGAGCCGCCCCAGGGTGGTGCTGGGGGTGGTGCCAGGGGTGCCCGGCTGACCCACGACTGCTGTGCTCCCGCGGGCAGGTGGCGAGCCCGGCAGATCGTCAAGAACATCCCGCCCTCGGACATGGCGCAGATCAAAGCCAAGGTGGCGGCCATGGGGGCCCTGCATGGGCTGCGGCCAGACTGGGGCTGCCAGCGGAGCTGGGCGCGGGATTACTTGTCCTCGGTGAGTACCACACAGGGCCTCCACTAAGGCTCCAGGAGCGTGGGTTAGAGGGGAGACCTCCATGAGGACCCCCGTCTTGCGTCCGGGGGCAGGCGGGCCAGGCCCGGTACTCTGCTTACTAGGGCAATCGCACAGCTTTCTTAAAGCCCCCTCAACCTCCCACCAGTTGCTAGGATCTCTTGGCTGTGCCCCCTGCGCTGGGGAACCCCCCTTGTGCCCCCTGCCTCTGCCTAGAGAAACAGGGCAGGGAGTCTCCTGGCAGCATTGCTGTGGATCCATGAGCAGAGCCTGTGTCCTGCCCAGAGCTAGCTGCGTTTTGCCAGTAGCTGAGTGCACGAGTGTCCATCTCAGGGCCCATTCCCCACCCCTGTCCTGCCCAGCACAGGTCTCATGCCAGCCCCTTTTCTTCACCCACCCCCACCAGCCTTGATGTGGGAGCCAGGCTCCCTCCCTTCCTCTCTAGGGCCTGGCAGGCGTGGGTCTTCCTCCTTTGGGGATTAGGTCCCCCCCACCCACAGGGTGCTTCTTCTCCTAGGGCTCGGTGCTGCCTGTATCCTGAGTCTCCTACTCCCAGCACCGGTCTGGGGACCCCACACTAGCTTGTGCATACACGTGTGGGGCCGGCTTTGCTGATACATGCCCAGGGGCTGCGTTGCCTGCCAGTGTCTGCGCGTGTTAGTGACCTACCCGCCTGTGGGGAGGCGTGTACGGAGCTCGTGTCTGTACGGCAGCCCAAGCCGTGTCAGTGTGCTGCACGGGGGGATCTCAGCAGGGGCTCCCCTCCAGTTCAGCACATGCCACAGGAATGCAGCCACCTCTGGGGTAAGGCAGGGCAATACTCACAGCAACACAGTGCAGCACATGACGGGGCCTGGAGTTGATGTGTGCATGAGGGAAGAAGCCAGGAGCATGGGAGGCTGGGAGAGCGGAGCCTGCTGGGACCCCGCTGGGGGAAGGGTCCAGCAGCACTGCCCCCCTTTGAGGGTCTTACCCTGTGGTCTCCCATTCAAGTGCTGAATGAAGCTGGCCCTGCTTGGCCCCGGGGGCCACAGCAGCTGCTTCCCACCCAGCACTTCTGACACTCCCCCATTTGCAGGAGGTGGAGAACCCCACGCTGGCCCTCCAGTTCGCCCGCAGGGTGCAAGCGCTGAGGGACAAGGTGCATTTCGGCTTCGTGCTCTTCTCCTGCCATGTCCGCAAGGTGAGAGGCGGGGCGGGAAGCCAGGGCACGTGGCACGGGCACTGAGGGGGCAGCCCAGGGCAAGGCAAATGCTGGAGGGCTCTCCATGGCACGTGTGCCTGTGTATGCGGGTAGGCACAAGTGTGCATGTGTGCGTCCACACGTGTGCATGTGTATGTGTGAATCTTTGTACGTGTGCACAGTGTGTGTATATGTGTGAATGTGTTCTTGTGTGCGCACTTGTGCACGTGCACGTGCCTCCCCACCCCTTCCCCCATGCCGCGTGCCCGCTGTCCATGGTGCTAACAGGTCAGTGCCGCCCCTTGTCCCTCCTGGCAGCTTGGGGTTGTGCTGAGGGTGATGCCCCTAGCCCTGAGCAGGCCAGGGGGTTCCCCCTCCCCTGCCTTGCATGGGCTGGGGCCGCGGGCAGGGAGCAGGGGGCCCCAGTGTGCTCCCGAGGCCCTGGCTGGGATCCCCCTACCCCTTCCCAACCAGGTGTTGCCTGCTCGGCAGATCAACCGCTGCAACAAGAGCCGGGACCGAGCCATCCTGCTCACGGACCAGCACCTCTACAAGCTGGAGCCCCGCAAGCAGTACCGTGTCATGCGCAGCCTGCCCCTCAGCACGGTGAGTGCCCGGCGCACCGGGGCAGGGGCTGGGTGGGTGGCCGCCACAGCACCTCTGCCCAGCCCATGGGGACCCCGCGGAGCTTCCCCCCTCAGCCTTCCTGGGCGGGCAGGAGAAGCTGGAGGGACCCTGCAGCAGAGGCAGAGTCAGGCACGCATGGAGAAGATGGCTCCAGCAGGGCTCGAGGTCCTCTGCTAGAGCCAGAGCTCCTGGAGCAGGGAGGTGGGCACCGGTCTTCCTCCCGCAGCACTGCAGGGGGCTGGTGGGAGCGTGCTGGGTTTCTGGGGCCCTGGCAGGTGGGGGGCAGCTGTGCTCCGAAGCAGCTGGAACGTGGATGCCTGCCTCGCAGCCACGAGGAGCCCGGAGCGTGGCGGGACTGGAGCTTCCACACGCTCCTCCCTGCACATCTGCTGCCTCCGAGCAAGGGGGTGAATGCAAACCCTGCCAGCCCCGCAGCTTGCCTGGGATGCCGAGGAAGCAGCAGGGGCACAGCCAGACCCTGTCGTGCATGCCAGCACTTTTGAACCCGGGGGAGTGGGGAACATGCCAGGCCTGAAGCCATGAAGCTGAAGCTCTCTCCTGGAAGGGGCCAGGCCTTGGGGCAGGGGCCCTGCAGAGGCAGCAGGGCCATGGGCAGGAACCTCTGGGGCGTGGAGGGGCCCTGTCCTGGTGAATCACCTCTGCTGGGCCCCAGCCCCGTCCTGCTAATTGCTCCCAGCGGTGCGCAGCCTGGGGGGAGACGGGGCAGCTGCCTCCCTGCACCAGACAGACAGCTGGCAGCTGCCCTGGGCTCAGAGGGGATTCCCTCGCCCTGCCGGCTCCGGGGCAGGCCCTGGGCAGTGTGTCAAGCTGCCTTGCTGTGTCCGGAGGGCTGAGGACCCTTCCTTTGGCAGGGAGGCCGGGGCTCTGTGCCCTCAGGGGGCTCCCAGAGCTGGGGGTTTGCTCCCCCTGACCTCTTCCTGGAGCAGGGGCAGCGGCAGGTGGCGCTCAGAGGCCTCTACCGCCTTGAGCCTCCGTGACATCAGGCTTGGGGACTGCCCAGGGGGAGCCTCATTGCTGTGCGCAAGGGACTCCAGGCACCTTGACTGTGCCACCCCCAGCTACCCACACTGGCTCCACCCACTTCTCCCAGCAGCCAATCAGAATGCAAGCTCGCTTTCCTACACTCGGTGGCAAACCAATAAGAATGAATCTGCTTTCTCATTGGCCGACGCAGAGGCCAATCACGTGCAAGGGGAGGGGTGCCCGACATCACCACCTAGAGGCCGCGTGGGGACTTGCACCCGCCGCCTCTGGTGACCCAGTGTCCGAGGTACTGAAGATGGCGCGTGTGTCGGCAGGTGACGGGAGTGAGCGTGACCAACAGGCAGGACCAGCTGGTGGTCTTCCACACCTGCAGCCACAACGACCTGGTGGTCTGCTTCCACAAGATGCAGCCGGCGGGGGACAACCGGGTCGGGGAGCTGGTGGGCGTGCTGGCCGACCACTGCAAAGCGTGAGTGATGGGGCTGGGGGCAGTGCAATGCGGCCAGCGCCAGCTGGCGCAGTCCCGTGGGCATGAGCTCTGAGCCGGGGGTGTCACAGCCTGGGCCTTCAGCGTTGCAACGCTGCAGCTCCCGGGATCCGTTACCCCTGGAAACTGCCCCCAGCCCCGTCTCTCTGCCCGGAGGAAACTTCTGGACCTGGCACATCCTCCCCGGAGCCAGGGGTGGAGGGGGCAGCTTGTTCGGGCCCCGCCTCAGAGCTGGGTGCATTTCCACGGCGCTGCTCCCGTGCTCAGCAGCTCCACGTGGGAGAAGAGGATGTGCAGGGCCCTGCTGGGCTGGGCTTGGTGTCGGCTGCTCCCTGCCTGGCGTGCGGGGGCTGAGCTGGGGGCGGGCAGCCCGTGGGCAGCAGGTGACAGCCAGGTCAGCCCCAGGATCGTGCTGGACAGGTGCGGGTGCTCCTGGGAGGGTCTAGGGACCAGCTGCTTGGCTCAGGGCCGGCCCCAGCCAGGCTCACTCTGGCTGGGGGCTCCACAGGCCTGTTGTAGTGGCTGGGCAGACCCAGGCAGCCAGAGACATAGCCCCCGGCCTGTGGGCACCAGCATCCTGGCATGGGCAGCTCGGCCCCCCGCCCCGAGGGCGCTGCACTCCTGCCGTGCCCAGAGAGCGCTGGCTTCTAGCAGGGCTCTGGCGGGAGCGTGGGCACCTGGCCCATCCTGCACGCACATGCATGTACACATACACGTGCTCATAGGCACTCGCATGTACACTCGTGTGCACATGCAAATGCAGGCCCAGCTCTGCACGCACTCACACACTTGCACACTGACCTACATGCGCGCACACTTGCACATGCGCACACACAGACACACACAAATGCACACTTGCACATGCAGACGCATGCGCACACACGGACACACACAAATGCACTCTTGCACATGCTTTCACATACATGTGCGTGCGCACATGCACACTCGCACGCACCCGTACGGCCCGTTGCCAGCCTCTGGCGAGCCCTGAGCTGTGACTGGATGCGAGAAGTCTCCTGTAGCCTCCTGGGAGCTTTTGGGTGACCCCAGCCCCGTGTGCCCCCCAGCTGCTGTCTCGGGGTGCCAGGCTGCTAGGAAGAGGGCAGGGTGGGCCAGGGACTGAGGTCCGGATCTGGCCGGGCTGGGATGTAGCACTGGGTGGACGAGTCCATCCTGCCACTGGCCGTGGTGCTGGGGGGGGCAGTGCAGGGCAGGAGCAGAGCTCTGGGGATCCCCTGCTAGCCACCTGCCTCAGTTTCCCCACCCATAACATGGGCACACAATGGCACAACTGCTGCCCTGCACTGAGCCAGTCCCAGAGTCCTCATCCCTTGCCCTTCTCGTGGGTGGGGGGACAAGGCCGGGCCGCCCTCAGGGAGGTCTGGGCCTTTGCTAGACGCCACACCTGGGGGCTGCCGTGGCCCAGCCTGCAGCGCCTGGGCAGGGGGCAAGGACCATCTCCCAGGCTGGCATCACCCTCAGTCGGCAGGGAGGGTCTCCAGGCCCCTCTCCGGCAGGCACCTGCCCCTTTATACACTGCCGTCTGCTGCGCACACTCAGCCCGGGCTCCCTTTGTGGGCCCTTGATAGGCCCAGAGGGGGCCGAGGTGGTCTGAGCCAGCAGTGCCTGGCTGGGGTCCCCGAGCCCCCCCTTGGCACAGCCCCCGGGGTTCCCTCCGGCCTCGGCCCCCCGACTTGCTGGGCGAAAAGCCTGGCACCAGCCTTCCTGGGACGCGCACGGTTGTCGGGCTGTAGCGTGTCGTGGGAACACAGTTGTCAGCTGACTGGATGGGTGTGCAATGCACTCTTGTGGGCTGTGCGGTGCACGCTCTTGTCAAGCTGTAGCACCGGGCAGGGCCTACTGCGGTTGGGGCGCAGCACACAGTGGGAGCTCGGGTGAGGTGTCAGGCTGTGGTCAGGGTGTAACGTGGAGCGGAGCACGCTGATTCGTCCCGGAAGTGCAGACCGGTGCATGCCTCTGTGGGTCCAGGCATGCTGACTGGTGCTTAGGGGTCCCCACTGGGTTTGGGGAGGGGACGCAGCCCCGTGGCCGGCGGGAGGCAGCTCTGGCCAGGCACGGTACACCCGCCGCCCTGCCCCACGTCTCAGCTGTCTCCGTACCGGGGAGCTGGTTGCCAGGCAATGGCAAGAGAGCTGGTTAATTGCTGAGATTCAGTAAGGAGCATGGGATGGAGAAGGGTGGGCGAGCAGGGACGGTGTGTGGCCTGGGGGCAGAGTGGGCCCGGGCGGGCGGCACAGAGACCACGCGCCCCTCCATGGCTCCCTTCCCACCGCTGGGGGGTCAGCCCTGCTCCCTGGCCTGGCACAGCGGGGACCCCCCGAGGGCTCATCTGCCCCTGGAAGGGGGAGGAAACTGAGGCACAGGGAGTCGCTGCATGGATAAAAATGGGTCTCCCCCTGCCAGGTATCCCAGGATCCCTCCATGGCGTGGGTGGTTACCCGGGAAGCCTGGCCAGGGGGCACACAACAAGTGTGACCCCACAGCCAGCTAGAGCCAGCCTGGGGATGCGCACGTATGCAAACTTGCATGGCAGAGCCCCACAACATCGGAGGACATTGGCCTTCCCACGCCTTCCTCCCTGCCCTGGAAGACAGGCACCAAGATCCCTGGAGCTGGGGGGCAGCCCCTGAACCGCTCTGTGCCTCAGTTTCCCCCAGCTGTAGCTCCCCGAAGGTGGTGCCAGGCTAAGCGAACCCGAGGGGGGAACAGCATGATCTGGCCCGGCAGCAATGGGGTTAACCCACCATGGCCGAATCAGCCTCCCCAATTAACAGGCAACAGGCGTGAAGCTGCCACCTCCACCCCTGGAGCAGACCGGCAGCCGCCTCCACCGCCGCCTGAAATAGCAGCTCCCGGGGCCGGATCCTGCCAAGCCTGGAGTCACAGACCTCTGGGTTTGGCAGGGGCAAGGCAGCAAGGCTGGGCACCCCCTTCGCAACCCATCCCCGGGACCCCAGAAGCAAAGCCCCAGGGGTGTGAGACTGGCCCCTGGCTGCTTTCCCGTCGCAGCCTGCAGCCGGCTCCAGGCTGGCGCTGACCCGTGCTCTCCCCCCAGGACCAGGCGGGAGCTGGAGGTCCGTGTGTCCGACTGCATCCAGATAAGCTTGCGGGGCAAGAAGAGGCTGGTGGCTGTGCAGACGCGCCCCGATGCCGCCGTGCCCGACTTCGGCAAGAGCCGCAATGGCTTCGTGCTCTACTGGCCGCAGAGCTGAGATCAGGGGGCTTGGGGGCCTGCCTAGCCCTGGCCCAGAGGGTAGAAGGAGCCGATGTCACCCCTCCACCCGGCCAAAGCTACGTCTGGGCCAGGAGGGCCCCACAAGCTGCCCGGCCCTGCCCAGAAGCCCCCAGGACCCGCACTGGCTCCCCGCTAGGAGGAGAGGCCCAGCCCTCAAGGAGCCAGACAGCCGGAGGCTGGCAGAGCCAGCTCCAGCCCATGCCCCTCCCTGCCAGCTTCGCACCTTCTTGCCCCCTGCCCTGACCTGCTGGCTCCCCCCGGGGCCCCTGTCACCCTCCAGAGAGGGACAGCCCAGACCCTGCTTGCATCGCTGCCAGGGCTGGAGCTCCCCTCCGCCTCGTTACAGGATGAATGCTCCAGCGCCGCGCATTCAGATCAGAGAGGAGCCCAGCGTGGGCGCCCAGCAGGCTCCATATGCAGGGAGCACCGCTGCTCCGGGACCCCTTGTAAATAAACCAGAGCCCTGCGGTCACCAGATGAGGCTGGCATCATCTCATGGGCTGGCCAGGGGGACCCCCTCCCGGGCACAGCTCAGGCCTAGCTAAGGAGGTGCTGAGATCTGCGAGCCCTGCACAGGGGACAGGGACAGGCCCAGCTTCTGGTCTGCCACAAGCCAGGGGTCATGCATGGTGCTGCTGCACACTACTGGGGCTGCGTTGGTCCACCCCAGAGCTGGCTGCATTTCCACTGTGGGGGCTCCTGGGTGTCAGGTTTCTCTGGTGCTTATGGGGGGTCTTAGACTCCAGGGGAGGCAGGCAAGCACGAGAGGCAACCAGCCCAACTCTCTGATGCTCTCCTGAGCTGCTCCCATTGTGCCTGGGCCTTGTCCCATCCTCCTCCCAGCTTGTCGCCCTGTCCTAGCCGCTGCCACGCGGCTCGTGGCAGCACTGGGGGTGTCTCTTTGCCTGGGACACGCGGGGAGGCAAGGGGTTAAGCCAGCTGACACCAGCAGCACCTTCCCATAAGGCCCAGGCGGGGAGCAGCTTTGAATAGCACAGAGCCACTGGCTAATGAGCTCCCACTGGCCCTGCGGTCCCACTGCCTGCAGGAGCGGCTGCCTGGGGGCACAGTTCCCCCTAGGCCCCATCTGCTCTCACTACGGGCTCAAGTCCTGGCATTGGGCAGGAAGGCTGGGGAGGACAGGGCCCTGGCACACGGTGCCTGGGGCTCTAGGGAGCTCTGTGCACATGCGTATGCAGCACAACCCATGTCCAAGGGGGTCCTGCTTCAATCCAGTGAGGTGGGGTCCGGTGGAAAGACCCACCTGGGTGATGAACGTCACTTGTAAAC
Organism: Crocodylus porosus; assembly: GCF_001723895.1. Lineage (NCBI taxonomy): Eukaryota > Metazoa > Chordata > Crocodylia > Crocodylidae > Crocodylus > Crocodylus porosus. The sequence goes on along the minus strand of NW_017728886.1, from coordinate 1,280,007 downwards.
GAGTGGAGGTGGGAATTGTTCTTCAATGTATGTGTGCACATGCACTGGTACACACGTGCCTGTGTGCACATGCATGTAGATGCTTGCACACAGAGGCACGTGCATGCATACGTACCCATGCTTACAGGCAAACCCACGCGCATACACCTGTGTGCACACAAACGCGCTGTGGACTCCCAGGCACACGCGTGTCCAGCCCCACACGGCCCGTCCTGCCTTTATCCCCCCCACAGAGAGACACTCGGCTCCTGTGTAAAAGGGGCTGCGCTGCTCTCCCAGCTGCCCCGACCCCAGCCTGGGAGTGCGGCTCAGTTCGTCGCCATGACCCGTGGCCATGTGTTCCCCTCACTGGGCACGGGCAGCCCCTCTGAGCACCGGGAGGCACGGGTGGGTGGGGAGCAGGGGGCACCCCCTGCGCCCCCTCCAACAAGCTGGGCCCATGCCTGAGCCTACCAAAGAGTCAGACGCTGATCTCCAGGCCCCGACGCGGCAGGCGAGGGGGACGGCCCAGCCCTCCAGGAGCCCCCAGCACCACCAGCTCCAGCCCGCAAGGACTCCAGCGCCTGGGAGGGAGTTTTCCCGTTTTATTTTGCATAAAGTGCCACAGTCATCAGCAGGAAACGACTGCCCGCTGCATGGTGTGGACCTCCTGGCCCTGGCACGGCACAGCTAGGAAGGGAAGGCAGTTTTGCCCAGACCCCGGGCGGCGAGGGGCTTTCCGGCACCCGCTGTGTCCTTCCTTCTGGCCCCACAACACAGCCGGTGGACCCCTCACCTGCTCCCACGGGGTCTGGCCCGAGTCACGGCAGCAGTCACGGGCAGGGGGGGTGGCTCCCGGGGGGCTATCAGCTGTCCTGAGTCCCCCCCTCTCCGGGGATGGGCGGAAGCAGGAACCGCCGGCCCCACAGAAGGAAATTAAAAACGAGCCAGAGTCCAGTTCGGCCAACGCAGCGTCCAGGCAGGCCCGAGGCTGTCCCTCCCGGGGCAGCGGAGGAGGAGGCACGCAACCGGAGGGAGACACGGGGGAGTCCGTGTCTCCGTGCTGGCGGAGCACACGGCGCTCTTCACGCGGCAGCGGGGGCGGCCGCTGAGCTGGCCGCGGCGGGAGAGATTGCCGCCCACGGTCCCGGTTCTGGGCAAGGAGGGAGGTGGAAAGGCAGGAGCGCCGTGGGCTGCCCAGTACCACCCTGCCGCTCCAGCCCAGGCGCAACACGTGGTTCTCCGTGCACGCAGCCAGTGCCGGGAAGCGCCTGCTCGCTCGGACCCCCGGGCCCTTTCCCGCTGGGCTCGGACCTTTTCTAGTGTTACACGCCAGTGGAGCCGACATGCGTGTCCAGCACTGGCTCTACCCACGGAAGGGGTTGCCGCAAGCCCCGCCGCCTCCTGACGTGCTACGTTCAGGGATCAGACTTGGTAGCCATAAACCGATCTCGGGCCCCCCGGCTTGCTTGGGAGGGCCCAGCTCCAGCGATACCCCTGTGCAAGGCTTTGCCTCGTGCACTGGCGGCTTGTTGCCAGAGAAAGCCTCTCCCCCGGTGTCCGGAGGTGGCTGGAGGTACGTGGAGGCCAGCGTGGGGGAGCAAAGGCAGCTCAACTCCCCTGTCGCCGCCTTGCAGAGCAGGCCAGGCCCACGCGGCTCCTGGGTTTTGCTGGGCCTGGCGAGGAGGACCGCCGGCCTCCCCTCTAAATTGCAGCAGGGGGTTTGTCCGGCTGTGTCCTGACAGAGCCAGAGCCTGCGGGGTTGGGCCGGGAGGGGGGCTCTGTCTTCACCAGGACCCCTCGGTGCTCGGCCCCCGGTAGCCCGGGACCATCGGTGTCCACGCCTGTAGGACAGGGTGGCTGCAACTCGTCCCTGCCTGCAGGGAGCTGCCCCCCCAGCAGAGCACCAGGGTGGGGGTTGCATGAAGAGGGGGGCCCCGTTCCTCCTCTTTGCTGGGCATCTCCAGCTCGGGGGTCTGCGCAGAGCAAGGTTCGGTGCCTGCTGGGATGGCGCGGGAGCAGCGGGGCCCAACGAGGCTGTCAGGGGGTATCTCTTGCTCTGGAGTCTGGGGGCTGCTCCCAGCACAGAGCGGGGTCTCCCAGCAGCCACGACTCTTCCCCCACTGCCCTCTGGGGTGTCCGTAGCCCCCTCCCAGTGATAAGAGCCAGGCAGCGCCCAAATTACCCCATGTCCGCTCCAGGATGAGCACCTGCAGGGGCCCAAGACCCCAGCCCGGCTCCCAAACCTGCCCACCGTGTGCAGCCTGGCTCCGGAGCTCGTCCCCGCACAGCTGGCGCACCTAGCCCGGCAACAGGCCGGTACAGGGGATTGGAGAAAGGCTGGGGCGGGGGCTGGGGCAGCAGTGTGCACAGAGGGGGTGCATGTGTGCGTGTGCATGGGGGGAGCTGCATGGGTGTGTGCATGGAAGGGAGGCTGTGGGTGTGCGCACGCAAGGATCTGTGTGCCCGTATGCAGCGCTGTGCGTGTGGAGGGGATGCGTGCGCGTGCATGCAAGGGGATGCATGTGTGCATGCATGTGTGTAAAAGGGGCATGCAGACGGGGTTCACATGTGTGCTCATGGAGTGCATGTGTGCACAGGGGAGTGGGCGTGTGCACGCGGGGATCTGTGCGTGCATGCATGTGTGTGCAGGAGGGGGGCGCATGTGTGATTTCACCGAAGGGGTGCGTGTGTGCGTACATGTGCAGACGAGGGTGTGTGGAGGGGGATGCGCGTGGGGGCGCGCGAGGGGTTCGTGCGTGCGTGTGTACATACGTGCGCGCGCACACCACCCTCCCCAGGACTCGCCCCCCACGGGGACGCACTCAGGAGAGCGCTGCAGGAGAGGGGGCAGCTGCCGCGCCCACGGGCCGCCTCCCCGCCAGCCCCCAGCACCAGCCCAGGGCACGGGGCCAGGCTCAGCACCGGCTCCGTGCCCGGGACGCGGGGCGGGGCGGAGGCACCAGTCACCTGTCCAGGATCGGGGCCAGGTCGTGGCGGGCGGTGCCCTCGCTCTTGAGGTCGGCGAAGACCTGGGTGAAGTAGCGGGGGTCGGCATTGATGCGCAGCATGCGGGCGCTGGTGGCGTGGATGATGCGCAGGCAGCGGTCCCAAAAGGCGTCCTTGCCCGCCTCCACCAGGAAGGGCTTGAGCGGGTAGGAGATCTCGTGGCCCATGTAGGAGTATGCCAGGTAGAGGCAGGTGAGCAGGGCGGCCTGCAGGTCGCGCTCGCTGGCCACGGCGTCGCCGTCGATGGCCTCGCGGCACAGCAGGTACACGAACACCACGTTGGCCGGCGTCACGAAGGCCTGGTCCTGCCAGCCCTGCAGCAGGAGCGCCCGGTCCACGCTGCGCAGCCACAGCCCCGGCTCCGCGGCCGACAGGTGCTTGAGGCGGTAGCAGCGCCGGCACAGGAAGGCTCCCAGGCACTTGAGCAGCTCGCTGGTGGACGCCTGGACCACCACGCGGCGTGGCGACGAGCCTGGGGCCGCCCCGGAGACGGCGGGCACGCGCTGCGCGCTGAGGGGCGCCGGGGACTGTGCGTCCCCGGCGGAGCCGGCGAGGTTGGCACAGGACAGCGACTTCTGGGCGTTGTGGTGGTTGAGCTGGGCCACGTCCTGGGCGCCACGGGGGTCGTGGGCCTTGCCTCGCCCGCTCCGCTTCTTGGTGGAGGCCACCAGGCGCTTCCAGGTCAAGGCCGGCAGCAGCATGGAGGGACGCTTGAGGCTGCGGTCCGCCTTGGACCCGCCGCCCTTGGCGCTGGGGTAGTGGGCGAGGGAGCCGGCGGCGCCGGCGTCGTACAGGCCGGCTTGGCGGGAGCCGGGCGACAGCGACAGCACCGTGCCCATGCTGGGGGGCGCGGGGGGGCCGCCGGCTCGGGGTCACGGGGGCGAGGCAGGCATGGCCGTGCCCGGGGGGCGCTCACCTGGGCATCCTGGGGGACGGGGGCTGGGCTGCCCTTCCCCGGTGGCTCCGGCTCTTCCTCCCCAGCTGCGCCGGGGCGATGCTGGAGCCGGGTGGCACGGCTGGGCACGGCCGGCTGCCCCCCCAGCTCCCGCCAGCTGCGGCTCGGGGGCTCGGGGATGCTGATGGCGGTCCCTGCCCGGCTGGCAGCGGCTGCAGCCGGGAGCTGTGGAGCAACGCAGGAGGAGGAGACGGAGGCTGGTCCTGCTGCCGGGGAGGAGCTGAACCAGGCAGGGCCAGGCCGGGGGTGGATCCAGCCCCCTCCCTGCCAGCCTGCCTCCAGCCTGGGGCGGGGGCTTGCCTGGGCACCAGGGATGCTCCGTGCCCAGCGGGATGCAGGGGAAGGGCCGGGGGGGTGCACCTCTGCCACCCCTCCTGGGCAGCAGGGAGGCCCCCACACCTGCATCCCCCCCAGCCAGCTGGAGCAGCCCTCCCCTGCCCGTGGGGTGGGGGGCGCCCAGGGAGCTGGCAGAGCAGCCCCCTCTGTCTGGCCTCCGGCTGAGGTGCTGAGACGGGGGGTTCTCAGCTGCTCTGTGCTGGCCCCCCGTGCAGGCCAACGGGGCCGTGGAGCCCTGCGGGCGCGGCCGCCGTGAGCTCACACCCACATGCAGGCAGGGGTGCAGTCGAGGATGCGCGCGCAGCGCCGGCACAAGGGCAGGGGTGGCACCCCTCGCCCTGCACGCAGCTCTGGGGTCACGCGTGCACGCAGAGCTAGGGGGAACACACATACACACACGCCCAGAGCTGGGGGGGTCTCCTACACACACCCCCGTAGAGCTAGGAGGGTCTCTCTCTCCCACGCCCACACGCACGCGCACAGCAGTGGGGTCGCGCACACACGTGCACACCTCCACGGGGCTGCGCGCAGCCGTGCAGGCCGCACGGCGCCTCGACGGGGGCCGCGACCCGGCAGAGCTCGGCCTGCCCCCCCAGCGAGGCAGGCTGGAAGCAGAGCCGGCGCGGGCGGGGCCGTGGTCCGGCTACCACCGGGGATCTCCGGGGCCAACGCACTCGCCCCGCTGCTGGACCCCGGTCCAGCTCGCCCAGGCGGGGCAGGACGCAAGAGCGGCCCACGCTTCGGGGTCCCACCCTGGGGAGACTGGGGGAGACACCCTCCGCCCACGGGGCCTCGTGTGCCCACGCGTGTGCCACGGCCTCGGGCCCAGCCACGTGGAGCGCCCCCGCCGGCCAGCTGCAGGCACCAGCGGGAGGAGCGCCCCACGGAACAGCCGCTCCCTGCAGCCCGGGGGGGAGGGGAG
>NW_017728886.1:1254281-1274702 GCF_001723895.1 Crocodylus porosus | reverse complement strand
GGGGACAGTTGAAGGGGGAGGGGTCTTCCAGGCCCTCCTGCCCCTTGCGCAGGTGCCGCCAGGCAGCAGCAGGGGTGTGCGCCGCGGGAATGGAGTGAGCGAGGGGCAGGGTGCCCCGGCCTGGCGGGGGCGCTGCCCCCGGGCTCCCCTGCCTGACCCCGCCGGCTCCGGCCCGCCTGGCTTGAAGCCGGGGCTTGATGGGGTTGGGGAAGGGACCGGCCCGGGCCCGGGCCCCGGTGAGGCTGCAGAAGGGGGTGGAGAAGAACAGCCGTGGGCACGGGCACGCAGGCGGGGGTCGGGCTGAAATGGGCTGAAGGGGTTTGTTGTCCTGTGCTGGTTGCAGCGCAGGTTTCTCTGTATGACTTCAAACTTCCCAAGTGGCGGTGTCCCTTTGCTCGCTGCCTGCCTCGGTTTCCTCGTTGCTGTCAGTACCTGCGCTGTGTGCCCACATCACCTGAGCTGGGGCCCCAAGGGCTGTTTGCCCAGGAACATTGCACTGGTGCCAGCTGCTGCTCTATCCCCCCCAGACAGTGGGCACAAGCTGTCCTCGGAGGGGAGAAAAAGGCCTGTGGCTCCTGCATGTCAGCATGCCTCTTGTTTGTTTGTATCTCTGATATAAAAGGGGAGACTGAGCGGATAAACGGGCGGGACTGGAAACCTCTGACTATGCGCAGAAAGACTGTGGGGCCTTCGAGCCTGAGGAATCACGCTGCCCTTCCTGAGCCTGGGGTTGGTTTGAAACTGCTGGGGGAGCTCAGCTCAGCGTAGCTGGTGCTCAGGGACCTTTCCGCTTGGAAAGGGTCACAGGATTGTGAATGATCAGGCTGGCCTCCGTGTTGCAAGTCGGGTGCTGAGTCATGTTTGCAGGGCACTGGTAGCAAGAAGGAGGAAAACGGCAGTCCTTGCCATTCCTGTTTATCTGCTCGGGCGGGGAAGCACTGCTGGCTCGGCGTCTCTGCCTTTCCAGGAGATGCAGCCCACAGCTGTGCTGGATTCCTGCCCAGAGGGAGGCTTTCAAGCCAGGGGTCTCTTGGAGATGGTAGGCCCGCATGTGTCCCGGGGATGGCACATCTTACACCCCAAGCAGTGAAAAGCAGCACAGTGGCAGCCTTGGATGTGACTTCCCAGGGTAAAGGGCATGGGGGTGGGGGGAGTATTTATTGCGTCTCTACAGCTTTGGCAGCCCAACTTCTCTGCGCTTTGCTGGGGCCAGGAGTCCCTGGGAGGGTCGGTGCCCAGTTGGCCTGGCTCGTCCAGTCTTGCTGTCTGGGCTGAGATGCAGGAGCGGGTTTGTGCAGCTTCAGGCTTTAATGCCTTTGGGCACCAGGAACATGGGAGGATCTCGCCAGGGTGTTGTACCCTAAGGAGCTGCAGGGACAAAAGCACTTTAGGTCCTGGCGGGTTAGGAGGCAGTGGTGAGGAGTGCAGTGCTCTGACCTGCCTTATGGAAGTAAGTGACCAAACTCCTGTTATCCAAGGGTCCCGCAGCGCCTGTGGGACCGGTTGCATTTCCCCTGAGTCCACCCTGATGCATGCGAGAGGCTTGTGTCGGTTCCTCACTGGCAATATGGTCTGAACCCCCCAGCCTCCTGCCTCGCCCTCCCACTTGCTGTGTGAGCTTGGGAGTCCTTCATCTCCCCTCCAGTCTGAAACAGGGAGGTTGTCTGCCCAAAAGGCCAGTCCGATTCTTGGGAAGCGCTGGATCCTCTGGAAGATCCTGTGGAAGTTGACTCCAGGAGCATCTGCTCTCGGTGGCTCGATGCCATGGGCTCCCATAGCAGGATGCAGGAGCTGTGCTGTCCCAGTGTGGCTGACAGTTCCCCACTTCATTTGTTCTTGTAGCCCAGCCCTGGTGAGATGAGCCTCTTTGGCTGGTTGTCAGCTTGACGTTCGGCCTCACGTGGTCAGCAAGGCCCTGCCGTGATCTGAACATGACTGAGTTTGGTTGGCATGGAGTGGGGTCTCCCTCAGCTGGCACTCTGCTCCAGCCCACCCTGGGGCCAGTGACCCTCTCAGGGTATGCCTTTGCCACCTCTATGCCCGCGTGGGTGGAGCAGGAGTGAGGGGACAGGGCAAACTTCCTGCGGACAGCGCAGACCTGCCTTCGAGGTGCTCCGTGTTCAACGGCCATGGTGCCCCGGACCTGCGGGAGGCTGTCCGTTGGAGAAGCTTTGGCCACACCTGCTTACACCTTTGTTGGAAGCTCTTGGGCTTTGCCTTCCTGCAGAGGTGACTTGGGTGTTGTGCGCATCTCGGGGCCCATGCATGCTTGTGCACATGGTTGTAATGCAGGGCACAGTGCCTTGGGCCGTGTGCGACAGACCCCCGGTGAGCCACTCACCAGCTGCTACAGCAGTTGGTTTGTGATGTGGGCACGTACCAGTGCTGCTTGTCCTGCCCTGTCCCCTCAGCCCCCCACCCCCTCAGGGGTATGCAAGGCCTCCTGTAATTCTCGGGGGGAGTAGCAGGTTAATAGCTCAGCAAACAGCGTTGTGGGCCATGGCCCTAGGAGCCTCGCGTGGACGCAGCACCTTGGGTGCTGTTTTGCATTATCCCCATCCTGGCCCTGCTGGTGGGAGTGCTGGCAGGCAGCCTCCTCATGAGGGCCCTCCACAGTGGGTCCCAGCTGTGTCCTGGGAGGCTCCTGGCTCATCCTGGAGCTGTGCGAGTAGCGGCTCCCAGTACGCTCATGAGGGATCAGCCCATGCCTCGCGGGGCTGCAGGGAGCGGATGGCTGTCAGGCTGCAGAGCCTGTTCCCTACCCAGCATAAAGCTGTCTCCGCGCTCCCTTCGCCCTGCTCGCCAGAGGCCGTGCCGAGAGGGCCAGCCACAGGCTGGAGGGAGTGGGCCGGGGAGCGCCCCCCATTCTGAGCTGAGAGGCCTCGTGCCTGGCAAACAAGCCTCGGCTGGAGGGAGAGCTCGGTGGGATCCCCAGCGTGCCGACCGGTCCGTCGGCTCCTCGTCTGCAGGCAGCGTTTGGCCAGGGGGAGCAGAGCCCTGGGGTCTGGCCTGCCCTCCTGCCTGAGCTGGGGCTGCGTCACACCAGGGTTAAAGATCAATGGGATCCACCTCTAGCCAGGTGCTCTGCCCCGCTCCTTCGGTGTATCGGCAAGGGCCGCACCACAGGGGTCTTGTGGGCCAGACATCTCCTGGACGAAGCGCACAGCCTCGCGATGACCATGCAGGTCCCGTGGGTGGGTGGTTGTGCTCGGGGAAGGGTGACCCGGCTGGGAAGGCACAGGCTTTGCACTGCCTGCTGGGCATTGTCGCTGCCTGATGCAGGTCTCGCCCTTGCTGGCCATGGTCAGAGGCTCCTGCAGGTCAGGCTCGAAGGTCACAGACTTGAGGTCCCCGTTGGCCCGAGTCCTGCGTCTGCAGTGGTAACGTGCGTTGCCTGGCACCGCGTCTTGTAGGCACATCCCTGCCACGGCCTGGCCACCGCTCAGTGTCCCTGCTGGAGTCTGTGGCAGCTCTGCTGAGTGAGACCCTAGCAGAGAAGCTGCTTTGGGGATTGGACCGTGACCACGGTTTGTCCTGTGCCAGAAGCATGGTGTTGTGGAGAGCAGTAGCTCAGAGTCATGGCTGGGCTAGGTTTGGACCAGGACCAGACCCAGGACTGAAGGGCAGAGGTTTTAGCACCCCAGGTTGCAGAGCTGGCCCCAGCATATCACCCTAGTGAGACCACCCCCACTCTCCTCTCCACAGTCTTAAACCTACTCTATGTCCTAGCACCTCATCCCTAAGGATTGTGCACAGCTTGGGGTCTGGTCAGGTACAGCCTGCTTCCTCTGACCTGTACGGCTCTCCTTCTGGGCCTTGCTCCTGCGTGTACCCTTGGCTGGCTGGTACAGTGGGAGTTGGGACTCCTGGGTTCTCTTCCTGCATCTGCCATGACTTGACTTACACCGTGGGCATGTAGCATCAGGATCCCACCCCGTGCTGCAAGCTGAGAGCTCAGCTCGTCGGCCATAGGCCTGTGCCCAGCTGCTTGCAACACTCTCAAAGGCACCAGGAGCTATGAGGTGGGGCTCCCTTATGACCCCAGAGCAGCCAGCTCACAATGGGCAGGCCTCTTCGACTGCCGGCTGCTGGCCTGACATGTCTTTCCGAGGGAGGCCTTGCTTCCCCTGAGCGCTCCCTGCCATGGAGCTGTGAGTCGCAGGCTCTCCCCCACTCCATCTCTGCAGCTGCTGGGGCTCTCCTGCATGGCCCAGAGGGGTGGAGCGCTCCAGCAAGTGGGCGGCATGCCGCTTGGAGAGCGCAGCGCACCTGGCACCCGGGGAACCTGAGGAAGCAGACGGCGGAGAGAGGTGTGTGGTCCGGGGCCCTGCAGGTGCTACGCACGGTAGAGATCTCTGCCGCCTGCAGCCATAGCTCCTGGGGCTCCCACCCAGCTGGCCCTCCGTGCTGAGAGCTTGGGCGGCTGCCGTGCCTACGACCAGCAGGTTATCCAGGAGACTGCCCGTGGCGATCAGGCAGGGAGCTGCAGCAGGTGCTCTGGCTCTTCTCTGGTGGTTGAGCCATGGCTCTGATCCCTGAGGGTCACTTACACCTGCGGTCGTGCTTGTCCGTAGCTTTCCTGTGGTTTCCCTTTCAGCCTCTGTTCCCACATCTGGTCCTGGATTGCTGTGGTGTTGGCATGCGCTGCAGGCTGCTGCCACTTTTCACCCCGGGGTGGCTGCTTTCAGAGTAGACCCGCACGGCTCGGTTTCTCTCGGGGCAGGTTAGCGAGAGTTTAGCACAACGTACCATAAAGGCAGACCAAGACATCTGCCTCCCTGCCATAGAAACTCTCCCCCAGTGAATCATCCCATTGGAGAGGGCAGCTGTGGTTGAGGAGCTGGCCTTTCTGCACAGCGGGTGTTGGGAGTCTCTTCCCTGCTGGTCCCAGTTGCAGGCTCTAACTGGTCTTTCCTCCTCCAGTTTGTTCTGAAGAACTATGGGGAGAACCCAGAGAGCTACAATGAGGAACTGAAGAAGCTGGAGCTGCTCCGGCAGGTGAGCATGTGGCTGGCCTTGCCTGCGCTGCAGCGGGGACCGGCCCTGTGCCAGGCCAGAGCTCAGGCCCATTAACAGCTGGAGCCACACTCAAGTGGGAGCCAGGCAGGCTGTGCACCAGGGGCAGGGTAATACTCCCCTCTGTTCCCTCAAGGGAGCTGGTGTCAGGCCAAGCCATGTGCCTACAACCATCTTTCCCAGTATGGATGGTGGGAAGGCTTTGAGCCCAGCTGGCAAGAATCAAAACCACTGTGAGATCTCACCAGAACGGTGCCTGCCTTGGCAGCCCCACAAGTCAGAGTCATGGGGCCTGAGCTTTCCTTCATGTCTGGCTTGTGACCCACGTGGGGGCCAAGCTAGGAGGTAGCACTTCACTGCTGTGGATAAAAAGGCACCTGGTCTCGGGCACCTTTCTGCATAGCCAGAGGCAGACAGGACTCTTGTGGGTTGGGAGAGAGATCCTGGCAGTAGTGCCAATACCCAGCCACAGTGTCGGGGGCCTGGGCTGCAAAGACGGACTGGAAAGGCCAGAGGCAGGAACATCAGTGCTGCCCATAGTGTGACTCCAGCCGTGGACTCCCTCTGTGGATCATGCTTATGCAGAGCTGTGAGGATTTGTAGGCCTGGCAGCCAAGCCCAGCCATTAGCATCACTCTTCAGGCCCCGCACCCTGGCTTCTGGCTGGTCCGACATAGGAGGAGCAGCCGAAGTCCCTGGCACTTTGAGCTCTCATCTGTGTGTGCAGTTTGAGGATGTGTAGCACCAGCAAAATTTTAAATCCCCTGTGGACACCTTGGGCTCCCTGCTGGGCAGGATACGAGAGTACCTGCCTCTCGCAGTGAAATGCAGAGCCCTGGGGTGTGCGTCTGCCTCCCAACACCTGCTTGCTTTCCCCAAAATAGGTTCATGGGAGCCTGGAAAAGCAGGGCTGGTGGGGGGCCCCATGCTCTGCTCCCTGCGGTCATCCCTGGCCAAGCTATCCTAGACAACCTGCTTTTACAAACTTCCAACAAGAGAGGCTGCCCCACCCTCAGAGTCAGAAAGCTCTTCCTAATACCCAGCCAAAACCTCCCTGGCTGCAACTTAAGACTTTTGTTGCTTGTTCTGTCCCTTGCAGCCACAGAGACCAGCCCACCTTCATCCCCTTCACAAGCACCTCTTTCATATTGAAAAGCTGTTATCTGGTTGTCCCCACTCCCCCAGTCTTCCCCCCACTCCAAACTAAATCTTCCCCGTTCTCCTAACTGTCTCAAGAGTCTCGTTTCCTAGGCCTCTAATCACTGGACTTCCCACTCTGTCTACATCTTTCCTGAAGTGTGGGGCCCACAAAGCAGAGCTCCAGGGGAGGCCTCACCAGTGCCAAATAGTGGCAGAATCACTTCCCTTGATTTGCAAGTGATGCTCCTGTTAAAAGCCAAAAGCTGGGTTGCTATTTTTTGCATCAAGAGCATGCTGTTGCCTCTAATTCAGTGTCTGCAGCTCCACCCAGCTTGGTGAGCTCAGATCAGAGACCCACTGTGCTTTACGCTGCTGAGGAACAAGGAGAGCGTCTCTACCCCAAGGCGCTAGCAGCCACTCCTTGCTCATCACCAGAGAGGACCGCTCTGGGGGTCGCCTTTGCCTTGGCACCAAGCCATGTCCCTTTGAGAGGCACTGCTGTTGGGGGTGCCAGTAGCCCCTCCCCTGGGAGCACCCCCCACCCCTGTCTAAGCACCGGACCTTTCTCTCATGCTTCCTACCCTCCGCTCTCTCCCCAGAACGCGGTAAATGTGCCCCGGGACTTCGAGGGTTGCAGCATCCTGCGAAAGTACTTCGGGCAGCTCCACTACCTGCAGAGCCGCATCCCCATGGGGGCTGAGCAGGAGGCGGCCGTGCCCATCACCTGGTAAGGCTGTGCTGTGTCCCCCTCCCCTCTGCATGATGGCAGGTCTGTGTCCAGCTGTCTGCCTGCCCTAGGGGAGCTCAGGAGCCCTTTCCCAGCACGTCCTAACAGCAGGAGTGGGGCAGGTGAAGGAGGGACTCCTGTGGACTCCAGGAGCATGCTGTGAGCCAAGCGGCTTTGTCCCTTGTCTGTTTCCTTGGGGATTCAGGTCCTTCCTAGACTGCTGGAACATCCTACTCTCCAGCCTGCAGCTCTCCTGCACTGGTTATTGGGTGACCTGCCCTCTGACCAGCTCACCCCTCTCTGCCCTGTCCCTACCCTGCCTTGCAGGTCTTCTCCGCGCCTCCACCCCTGCTCTTTCTCTTCGTGCTCCTTCCCACAAACTCCTGGAAGACTGATTCAGGCTCAACTTTAGGAAAAACTTCTTCACAGTCAGGGTGTCTAGACTGGAATAAGATCCCTCCAGAGGTGGTGCAGTCACCTACCTACCCTGGATATCTTCAAGAGGAGACTAGGCGGTCACCTTGCTGGGGTCACCTGACCCCCAATTATCTTTCCTGCTTGGTGCAGAGGGCTGAACCCAATGATCTTCCAAGGTCCCTTACAGTCTATAAATCTACTGTTCCCTTCCCGTGCTAGGAACTTCCCCTCAGCCCTGTGTGTGCTTTGCCCAGGACTCCCTCCCCGCTCCAGCCTTCCCAGTGACCTGTGCAGGATGGGACGAACCCAGAGACTCTGCCCTCTGTGTTTGCTCTGGGCCTGACATGTTCTCTCCTCACTGCCTACCTACCTGTGCTCTAGGGCTGGCAAGCCCATGACCCCTTCCAGTGCAACCAGGGCTCCTTGCTGCAAAATGTCACATGCTATAGAATGACTACAGAACGATCGAATACAATCCCCTACTCCTGGGGCAATAGGGGAGTCTAGGGGTGCAAGTGTTAAGCATGCTGTGGGTCAGCCCAGGCTGACAGGAGCTAACTGAGGGTCCGTTCAGCAGTGAGGTATTGCTGTTGCAGCATTTGCGCTTGGCCTGTTGCTGACACGCACCTTCTGGGTGGCATGGTGGTGTCCCAGTAACCTGAGCCCCAGCGGAGGTATTGCATCCTGTCCCCTCAGTGACCCATGGTGAGAGCCAAGGTGAGACCAGGCCTGCAGGGAACATGTGGTAGATGGTGGCCCACTGCTGTCCCCAGGACCCTGGGGTAGGGGTGGGCTGGGTTGTGCCAGAGGCAGCAGCCAGGTGAGCTTGTGTCTCTTGCTGTGCACACACGTGGGCAGTGTGTACCTACGCTCGACATGCTTTCAGCTCAAGTGCTAGGTGCCAGCTTGATATCGGAGAGGAAGGGACCCCTTAGTCCACTGAGCATATTCCTCTGTTCGCAATCAACTGCATATCCAGACTCCGACAGTGTCTGCTCCACCCCCTTATGCACCACAGCTACAAAGCACATGACAAAGCTACCATGCCTCTGCTGGGTCCCTTGGGTAACAGGCTGGAAGACAAGGGCTGTGTCTTGCTGCAGCAGATCAAGCCAGCCTCAATCTCAGAAGTGTCAAATGGAGCTCATCCCTGGGAAGCATCCTCTGCCTGTCAAAGTCTGCTAGTGGTGCAGTGTTCCCAGAGTAGCCTGATCATGCCAGCCCCTGAACTACCTGTTAATCTTCATCATTCCCCCCTTCTCTCGGGATGGGGAGATGTACAAAACAGTGACCTGGATGGGGTGGCAGATGAACTGCTCCTTTCCCCTAATACAAGAACAAGGGATTGTTGAGCCAGACCTAAACACCTCCTGGAGATCCCACCACCTCTCTGGGTAACATGTTCTGGTACTTTACCACCCTGCTAGTGAGAGGTTTTTTCCTAATATCCAACCTAAACCTCCCTTGCTGCAACTTGAGCCCATTGCTCCTTGTCCTGTCATCTGCCTCCACTGAGAACAGTCCGGCTTCATCCTGGAAAAGGGCCAGTGTGGTCCCTATTTTCAAGAAGGGGAGGAAGGAAGAGCCTGGCAACTACAGGCCAGTCAGCCTCACTTCTATCCTGGGGAAGATCTTTGAAAAAATTATCAAGGGCCTCATCTGTGAGAGCCCTGCAGGGGAAGCGATGTTGAGGGGTAACCAGCATGGGTTCATGCCAGGCCGATCCTGCCTGACTAAACCTGGTCTCCTTCTATGACCAGGTAACAAAGAGCTTAGATGGGAAGGAGGAAGTCGATGTTGTCTTCTTGGACTCCCAGAAGGCTTCGACACAGCGTCCCACCCAGTTCTGGTGGGCAAGCTGAGGGGCTGCGGCATTGATGAACGCACGGTCACATGGGTGGCAAACTGCCTCCGGGGCGCACCCAGAGGTGCGGGGGGACGGGTCGATGTCGACCTGGGAGGGTGTGGGCAGCGGAGTCCCCCAGGGCTCGGTCCTTGGGCCGGTGCTGTTCAACATCTTCATTAGTGACCTGGACGAGGGGGTGGAGAGCACCCTGCTCACGCTCGCTGATGACACCAAGCTGTGGAGTGAAGTGAATACACCGGCAGGCAGGGACCGCATCCAGGCAGACCTGGAGAGGTTGGAGAAGCGGGTGATCTGAACAGGACACGGTTCAACAAGGACAAGTGCAGGGTGCTGCACCTGGGGAGAGGGAACCAGCATTATGGTTATAGGTTAGGGGCTGCCCCTCTCGGCAGCACAGGGGCAGAGAGGGATCTTGGAGCCAGGATCGACTCCAGGATGAATATGAGTCGCCGATGTGATGAAGCAATAGGCAGAGCCGACCGCACCCTGCCCTGCATCAACAGGGGCAGCACTAACAGGTCCAGAGAGGTCTTGCTCCCCCTCTATGCGGCACTGGTCAGGCCCCAGCTGGAGTCCTGTGTCCAGTTCTGGGCGCTGCACTTCACGAGGGACGTGGGGAACCTGGAGAGGGTCCAGAGGAGGCCACCCACATGGTTGGGGGGCCTCCGTGGCCAGCCCTATGAGGAGAGGCTGAGGGACCCGACTCTCTTCAGTGTTTGCAAGAGGAGACGAGGGGGGATCTTGTGGCTGCCTACAACCTTATCAGGGGCCAGCAGCAGGGACTCGGGGCCCTGGTGAACAGACTTTCCCCGCTTGGAGTCACCAGGAACAATGGCCACAAGCTGAGGGAGGAGAGGTCTAGGTTAGATACTAGGAAGAACTACTTCACGGTAAGGGTGGCCAGAGCCTGGAACAGGCCCCCCAGAGAGATGGTGCTCTCACCTTCCCTGGGGATCTTCAAGAGGAGACTGGATAGGCACCTGGCTGGCGTCTTATGACCGCTGCTACCCCCAGTGCTCCTTCCTGCCCATGGCGGGGGGTCGGACTCAATGATCTGTCCAGGTCCCTCCCGACTCGTTGATTCTGTGATCCTTTTTGCAACCCCATGCAGAGAGGTGTAGGCTGTTAGTAAATCCCCCCTCAGTTTTGTCTTCTGCAGACTAAATAAGCCCGGCTCTCTCAGCCTCTCCTCACAAGACATGTCCCCCAGCCCTTGAATCATTTTCATTGTCTTCTGTTGGGCTCTCTCCAACGTGTCCACATCCTTTCTTTGATGGAGGGGGCCCAAAACTGGATACAGGGCTCCAGATGTGGCCTCCTGGGTGCTGAATAGAGGGGGAAATCACTTCCCTCGATCTTCTGACAAAGCTTCTACCAGTGCAGCCCAAGATGCCGTTCGCCTTCTTGGCAACGAGGGCGCACTGCTGGCTCTTATCCATCTTATTGTCCGCTGTCACCCCCAGGTCCTTTTCTGCAGAGCTGCTGCCCAGCCAGTTAACCCCCAGCCTGCACTAGTATGTGAGATTTTTCCATCCTAAGTGCAGGACTTTGCCCTTCTCCTTATTGAACCTCATCAGATTTCTTTTGGCCCAATCCTCCAACATGGAGTAGCTGGGGTCAGGCTGTCCTGACGCATGCAGAAGTAGGGCGGCTCCATCCCTACAGAGCCCCAGGCGAGCATGTGAGTGGTGCCAACGTCCTGCTGTGTTGCTGACACAGCCTGCCTCTCTTGGAGAAGGTCAGGCTCACTCCATCTTGCTCTAACTGCTATGCAGTATTTCACTAGTAGTCTGGGACAGTGGATCACAACTAAGATCAAAGAGTGTGGATGGAGCTGGCGGCTGCACTATTAAGTTGTTACCCAGCATTAACAAGCCCATTTCATTCAGGTTTAAAGTTACAGCAGGTTAGCTTGCTTACTCCAGGAGAGGCATGAACAGATGTAATGGTCAATTCAAGCTGAGTAGCAGGTCTCACCTCCCCTTTGAAAATGTTTGAATGTCATGCCTGCCCATGGCCTGAAACATCAGAGCTGGGCTGGCGTTGGTCACCTGCAGTCTTTTAGATCATTTGGCTCCAGGCCAGTTGTCAGAGCTGTTAGTACTAACCCATGCACCTCTCCTGAAGCCATCACCAATGTGTGCTCCGTGGGCAGCTGGGCTGTGCCCTAGGGCATCCTGCTAGCTTCCTTTGTGGCAGGCAGTAACTCACTCGTCTCCTCTCTCCACAGGACAGAGATCTTCTCTGGCAAGACAGTTACTCATGAAGATATCAAGTATGAGCAGGCTTGCATCCTCTATAATCTTGGTAAGGCCCAGAGCACAATGGCGTGGCTTCCTTGGCAGCCTCTTTGCAGAGAGTCTGCCATGGCTTGTTCAACCCCAGACAAGTGTCCTTCTCCCTGGCCAGCCCTTCCTCTGTGCATGACCCATCTCCTACTGTGCTGGGGGGGACCTGAGAGGGTAGAGAACCTAGGCAGCCTCCATGAAGGTGCAGTGCCTTTTAGTGCCTTGCCATGAACAGGGAAGGCCGCTGAATGAGGCCCTTGTCGCTTTACAACATTGGCCAAACCACAGCCCTTGATGCATTTCTTTTCTGTATGTCCTGTAGCCTTTGATCTCAGGCTACGTTCAAGGTGTTTGACTCTGTATTTGTGTGCAGTCAAGGATGATTCTCTTCCATGATGGTCTTGTCAGGCACCTTCGGAGCACAGATAAGGCCTACCCAGGATTGACAGACTCTGTTTTGGCTCAGACATATGTTTCAGTACCGAGTGGGTGCCTCTGGGTTTTGGTTCTTGTGTTCATTTGTGTGTGAGAGAGAGAAACAGAAAAGCCAGATTCCAGGACCTAGCCAGGAGAGCTTGTCCCTTTCTGGGTGAATGACATTGCAGTGTGTCCACATTTTACCGCACCTGACAAATCCAGGACATACCTGCATGAAAGCTGTATCAGTTTAACTGCCACACATGCAGCTTTTCCCTCAAACATTCATCCTCCAAAATTGGCGTGCGCATCTCAAGCAAGGAAGCTGATTTTTCTGCCTGGAATAGAAGCATGGAGGCACTATGAAATGACTCCTGTTCTTTTTCTTCTCTCCTCCTGCCTCCCCCTCACCCACCCAGCACTGCAGTGAGGGAGGGATGGAGTTCAGTCTTCAGCAGCAACTATCATTTTAACCATTTTGTGCACACTGAAAACCTGGTAGTTACTTTAGCTGTGCAGCTAAGAGTTGCTGCCAATTATGCAGTGGCGGTGAGAGGCTTAAACCTGTAGCTTTTGCCTGTTCAGAAATTGGGGGGGTGAGGGAGCTGAAGATTGGGCTTTGCCCCTGCTCCATGAGACTATCTCTCGGGGAGAAACATTCCTTCATTCTACATTTCAGAAACAAGGTGCACATGGTATATAAGAAAATGCAATATTTAGACCTGGATCTGAGCGAAATGGAGCAAACTTCCGCTTGTTGGGGCAAAGATTCACCCTCCTTAAGTCAATTTGGATTTTCAGTAAAGTCGTGGCCTCATGAATTGGGGTATCCTGGGGGAAACCTCAGGCCGGGGCAGGCATGGGGCTACAACCATATCTCCTCAAGCCAGGTAGAATCATAGAAAAATAGAAAATGAGGGTTGGAAGGGACCTCAGGAGGTCACATCTAGTCCAACCCCTGCTCCAAGCAGGACCAGGACCAGCCCCAGCTACATCAACGTCCAGATGTTGAGAAAGGAGGTAAGTGCTGGGCAGCCTTCCCTGGAGCCTGCATGGATTCAGTGCTGCAGCCTGAGGCTCGTGGGTGCTGTGTGCTCACTTCTCAGTGAGACTTGGGACCACAATCCCAATTGTCCCTGGTCACCTCAACTCCCTCAGCGCTGTTAGTCAGGAAGCCACTAGCAAACAGCTGTGGCCACTTCCAGCTGTGAGCAGTGTTCTTGCCTCCTAGACACCCCCCTTGGTGTTTGCAGCTGGACATCGCAGCCTCCTTCATTTCTTGTCGAAAACTATTCTCTGGGGTGCATGCACCCTCACACAACTCTGCCCCACAATTAAAGCTGAAACCCTAGCTAGGCTGGTCTCCTTGAGTAGAGCTATACAGTTTAAAAGAGCTGAAGAGTCTCCAAGATTGTGAAATGGGAGGAGAGAGACCCGGAGCAGCTAGCAGACTACAAAATTGCCTTGAGAGGTTACAAGACCCTTTAAAAGCCAGAGATGACTGTAAACACCCCTGGAGTGAGGAACAATGAAGCCATGAAGTTAGGTGACTCCTGGAATAGCAGTGCAACAGCTGCTGTAACATGGAGCAGGAATCAAAGCAGGGGACATCTACCCAGTCAGAAAATCAGCTTTCCTGCTTAACAGGAAGGGAAGCGGAGAAGGTAGATGTTGTACACTAGAAACTGGTATTTTATGGCCATGTCAGTATAAAACATCCAGCACAAACGTAGCTGTGCCAGTACCACAGCCTGGCCAAGGGCTTTCAGTAACCTGAGGAGACTGGATAGCCACCTGGCTGGGGTCTTATGACCCCTGCCACCCCCAGTGCTCCTTCCTGCCCATGGCGGGGGGTCGGACTAGATGATCTGTCTAGGTCCCTCCCGACTCATTGATTCTATGAACATACAGTGGGTTCGTTTTACTGGAAGAGTCTTCCTTTGGGAGCTGTGATCATGGACACGCAATGTGTGTAGTCTGGTAAATGTGGCTGCCGTTACTTTTGCCGACGGCCTGACTTGACCCTTCTGTTTCCAACAGGGGCATTGCACTCCATGCTGGGCGCCATGGACAAGAGAGTGTCAGAGGAGGTAAGGCTGTTGGAACAATTCAGTTTTTGCCTCTTTTCCCCAAACAATAGTAGCACAGAGGCCTGTAGGACTGAGAGCCTCTGAAATGGTCATGGTTTATCCCCTTTGGGGACTCAACATCATTAACTCATTTAAAATCTCACGGCCTAAAATGTTTTAATCCCCTCTTTCAAATATGAGAGTTGTGGCTGACAAAGATGAAGGAACAAGGTTTGTGTGTAGTTGCAGAATCAAAAAGCAATGCCTATTCAAGCCCTGGGCAGTCTGCTACAGCGTAACATCACAGGGTAGTATTGCAGCAGGCTGTTGAAATATTTCCTCTGGCCAAAAGCACAATCTACCCCACCCTCAGTGCAAAGGGCTGGTCTTATCGTGTCCTGGTATGGCCCCCCTGAGCATCCTGCCAGCTGCACCATCCTGTCAGAAGGGGAGAGATTGCAGCTAGCACTGATTGTGGAAGTGTGTCTGGGGTGCAGGTCCTGGGGTCACTGTCCCAACCTACTAAGAGCACAGCAAGTGAAACCCAGCACCACGTACTGTACCTGGGACTTTACGGGCAGCCACAGCTTGGGTGTAACATGCTTTTGCTGATACATGCATGTGTGCTTTCTCCCCGGTCAGGGCATGAAGGTTTCCTGCACCCATTTCCAGTGTGCGGCAGGGGCTTTCACCTACCTGCGGGATCACTTCCCTCACTCCTACAGTGTGGACATGAGTCACCAGATCCTGAATCTCAACATCAACCTCATGCTGGTAGGTAGTAGGCATTAGTCGTGCCACCGATCCCAGTTACCTGGGATCTAGGCTTGTCAAATACTTAATTTTTAAAGGCATTAACTAAGCCTGGAGCTGGGGAGAAGATGCATCCAGACCTGAATCTCCCTCTGCGTGCCTGCTTCAAAGCCTAGTTCAAGGGGAAGCCTTTTGCAGGGCCATTAGATTATATGGACAAGGTCTGAGTTGTCTTGGTGCTTTCCAAGATGTTATCCTCCTCAAGATGCTCTAAAGTGCAACTTTATGGGAGGAGTTGTGCCTCAGGCTGTAGGACAGATGCTGATCCCACTGTGGTGGGGCAGGAACACTCTCTTGTCCAGCTACAGCATTGCATCCTGGCTTGTGGGTCTTCATGACTGTTATCAGAATTGGACCTCGAGCTGTCTGGCATAGGGGCCTGAGCAAGCAGTGGGAGTTGATTTTCAAATTGAGGGAAATAGCATGGCATGGAAAGAGGCTGCACAGGTGGCTGTTGATATGGAAGGTGATGAAGGTACCTTGGCGTTGTCAAGGTGGGCAGGTCAGGAACCTCCTGCTTTTCCATGTCTCCCATTAAGCAGTCTTGCTCCTTGCATGTCCCTGCTTCTCTAAGGAGCCGTGGGAGACTAACAGCTGCTGGTGAACAGTTTGGCTGAGGTTACCTAGACCTGGGAAGGCAGAGGGGATTTTGATGTTGAACACTTTAAATAGGGTGGCTTTGAGTCCATCCATTTTGCTGAACTTAATGCATGAAGTGCAGGAAGTCCAGGCTCCCTGGAGGAGACAGAAGGGATGGAAGTCTCTGGCTGGTGGGGGATCACCGGCCTTTGTTTGTCTTTAGGGAGTGCTGGGGCCTTGCACCAACAGGAATGACCCAAATGTGTGTGTTGGCTCTGGTTGCTCAACCCGCCGAGTGAATGCTGTCTGGGGATGCTGGATGGACCAGCAGTCTGCCTCAGTCCTGGCACCTCCCCTCCAACTGAGAGCGCAGTTCAGCGTTCACGGCCCTCAGTCCTTTCTTGACCTGGCAGCTATCGCTGCACCTAGGTGGCTAATTTTGGCAGTGGGTCTTAGTCCACCAATCCTGGACTGAACCCGCCTGCCCACTGCTCTCAGCCAGGGGTTTGTGCTTCAGGTCGCAGCATCACCTGGCTACTGCTGGCTCCAAGGGCTTTGGAATGGCTTTATCCTGGTGCATTGTTCATCCCCTGAGCTACTTGGGCCTCTTGGCTTTGATTATTGTTTTTTAAGTATATTTGCCTTTGCCAAAAAGTCCTCTGTGTGGGAGGTGGTGGCAAGACCAACTCTGGAGGAGTGCTGGAATGAAGCAGTGTGATACCCAGGAAGAAGGTGATCATTTCCCTGTGTGTCTCTTTCTTTTCCTCAAGGGCCAAGCTCAGGAGTGTCTCCTGGAAAAGTCTATGCTGGACAACAGGAAGAGCTTCCTCGTGGCCAGGATCAGTGCCCAGGTGGGGGATGGGGGTGGCGCCGACACTCCGGCTCTTTTGTCTCTGCTGTGCCAGGCTCCGCACCATTTATGGCGGTAGCTGTCCTGACCAGGGCTGCTTCGGATACTTCCCCTGTCCCATATCAGCATCCACTGCAGTCTTCAACCCTGGGCCAAAGGAGTTTGGAAGGAATGGAAAATATCCCCATAAGACCTCGCTGCCACTCGCTGAGCCGACTCCGCTGGCGGCAGAGTTGGGAGGATCTGTCCAAGTTCCACTAAGTGCGAGAGGAATTTGTTAGAAAGGTGCAAAGAGTCAAGTTGCTTGAATCTGTGTGAACCCCCCATAATCCAGTGTGGATGGGGCTTACAGAAAGCCATGATGATCACAGTACTTGGGCACCTTGGGGCAGCCTGGCCTCAGGGTCACATTTACTTTGGGCTTACGCTTTAGCTTGTGTGGTCTGTGTATATACCCTGCTAGTTCCTGCATGGAGAGGGTCATACCCAGGGGCGCTGGACTGTCTCATCAGTCGGCAGCTCGTTACCCTGCCTATGTAACCATGAAGTCACATGGCTGCATTCCAGCGAGCCCCGTCCCTGCCTTGTGGTCTTGCTCCTGCCTGACCCGGGACCGGCTCTTTAAGTTTGGTTCTCCACTGCTGTGAACCCCACTCATGCTCCCTCTGGCCGCCTCTCCCCGCGCAGGTGGTAGACTACTACAAAGAGGCCTGCCGGGCACTGGAGAACTCCGAGACGGCCTCGCTGCTAGGAAAGATCCAGAAAGACTGGAAGAAGCTAGTGCAGATGAAGATTTACTACTTCGCGGCCGTAGCTCACGTAAGTGGGAGAGACGAGGCTGTACATTGAGAACATGTCATGTTCTTTGGCACCTGGGGAAGTGCCTCCCTCCACCTTCGGTTGTTGATAGTGGTTCCCCACAGCCAGGATTGTCCTTGAAGACAGGTGAAATGCAGGGTGCTACAAGGCCACTGAACCTTTCCCTAGGGCAAGGGTCAGCAACCTTGTGTTGTCAGCTCACACCGTGAGCTGCAGATCTCTGCCCCTGCAGCATCTGAGCCACCTGCTCTTACCCGTGCTGCCAGTCCCTGTCCCCAGCAGCTGTGGCACAGGCAGAGTCTCCAGCAAGAGCAAGCACATGGGTGAGATCAGTGGGGGCAGCTGTGAATCAGGCATTTCCCTGGGCCAGGTTCAACCTTTTGGGGGGAGGTTGGGCACCGCCCCCCGCCCCAGGGCATCCGGTGGAACTTGTCTGCTTACCATCCGCGGCGTGTGTTTCTTTGCAGTTGCATATGGGAAAACAGGCTGAGGAGCAGCAGAAGTTTGGAGAGCGAGTAAGTAGAGCCCAGTCGCTGCTTGCTGTTGCTAGGTGAATGCTCGCAGGAGGAGTA
The DNA here is from genome assembly GCF_001723895.1 of Crocodylus porosus. NCBI lineage: Eukaryota > Metazoa > Chordata > Crocodylia > Crocodylidae > Crocodylus > Crocodylus porosus. The sequence goes on along the minus strand of NW_017728886.1, from coordinate 1,257,128 downwards.
GAGGGTTGCACCTTGCAGGCTGACTGAGTCAGCAGCGTGGGAGCTGTGGAGAGCAGCTCTTTCCCGTGCCGTGGAGGGACCGGGTGTCGCGTCCTGGCGGGGCGGGCGTCTGTCCTTGGTGCTGAAACAGCGGCCACTCAAGGGTCTGTTAAAATCGATCTCGGCAGCACCTGCCTGTTATGAGCCGGTGTCTGAGCTGGAATGCAAAGGCTGATCAGTCTCTCCTTCTCCGTGGAAACTGCCATGCCACCTTCCTTGTTCCTGGGCGGGCTTTCAGCCAACCAAGCTTCCTGTTCTTGCTGGTGTCCTGCAAAAGTGGCCATTAGCTGCCCTCGGGCAGAGGGACAAGAGTTAAAGCTGAAAGCTGTATATGTCAGCGATGCGAGTTGCAGACCCTGGTGGTAGAGCAGAATCTCTGTGTGAGCATGGGCGAGCTGCCTTCGATCCCAGACACTGGGGTCCCCTACAGCATGTGATATTTCCAAGTGGCAACACTAGCTGTAGAAACCAAGCTGGCAGAGCATCATGCGTAATGGCTGTAGCTGCGTTATTCTGTAGTAGGTGGTGTGTCGCAGCACCCTCATCTACATCCTTTCTCAAGGGCATAGCCATAGCTGTCATGGGCTGGGCACCTTCACTAGGTTTGGTTGCTTGGTGCCTTCTTGTCTTAGAAAGCTGTGCTGTGCTTCATAGAACTGGACTGTCCTAAGTGTCTCTGTGCTGGGGACTGACTGCTGTGGGGCTGCCTTGTTCTCGGGAGGACATGATAAGGGCTTACAAAATTTTTAAATGACAAAGAGAAAGTCATAGAATCCTAGAAAACAAGGGTGAGAAGGGACCTCCGGCGGTTGCATCTAGTCCACCCCCCTGCTCCAAGCAGGACCAGCCCCACCTACATCATCCCAGCCAAGGCTTTGTCTAGCTGGGTCTTAAATGCCTTCAGAGATGGAATAGGGATTTGCTGTTTACCACCTCTCTCCATATGAGAATGAGGGGTCACAAAATGAAACTAGTAAGTAGTCAGTTTAAAGCTAATACAAGGAAGTTTTCTCACACGCCATGGAATTGGTGTGGGGCTTATTGCCACCAGGTGTGGTTGAAGCTGACAGCTTGGCCTGATTCACAAAGGGATTGGACACATGCCTGGAAAGGGGCATCAGCAGGTATTGAACACAGGAGTGAGGGGCACAGCCTTTGAATCGGAGCTTCCTAGATCTCAAATGCTGGAGGCTGCAAGTGGGAGAAGAACGGGGGGGGAACCATGGGCACGCCTAGGTCAGTCTGCCTTCCCACATCTGCTTTCAGCTGTGGTGTGATGCAGGAGACTGGGCAAGTTGGACCTGTGATCTGACCCAGTCTATGGCAGGTCTCGTGTTCTTGGGCCCCTCTGTTCCTAGGGGGGTGAGGCAGACTAACCCTGCCTCTCTCCGCAGGTCGTCTACTTCCAGAGTGCTCTGGATAAACTCAACGAAGCCATCAAACTGGCAAAGGTACTTCCCCCCCACCTCCCACGGTGCTGATTGTGTTTAGAAGCCTCGTGCTCTGCGGTTGGGTGTCTCTTCAGGACGCTAGCAGTGCAGTGTGTGCGTATCCCCTGCAGATAGCAGGGGGCAGCACACTAAAACTGGCCCCCGCAGGGTGCTAGTGACTACAGCTAACTCTGGCTTTCTCTCCTAGGGTCAGCCGGAAACTGTCCAAGAAGCCCTGAGGTTCGCGATGGACGTGATCGGGGGGAAGTGAGTGCTGAACAAGTGTGGCTGGATTATCTGTTCTGTATCGCTCTGGGCCCAGTCTTTGGCAGACCCTCCCTTCCCTTCTGCTCCCTGGACTGGCTCTGGGGAGCTGTGTATTTTCAGTCCGTGTTAAATAGACGAGGCCGAGGTGCAGCCACAGGTTCTTTCCCCCCCTTGCCCCTGGTCTGCATGCACCTTCCAGCTCCACGTGGCTCAACGTGAGCACCGTCACATGCACTTCACTCTTACCTCTTCCCCAGGCAGATCCCTAGCCATTGACTGCCTGGCCTACAGAGCAGAGGTGGCAGTGCTTGTTTCAGCCTCCCAGAGGCAGCAAATGCATGATCTCTTAGCCTTGACAGTCACTTCTGTGGGGTTTTTTTTTTAGGTATAACTCGGCCAAAAAAGACAACGATTTCATCTACCATGAAGCCGTCCCTGCTCTGGACACCCTGCAATCTGTGAAAGGTGAGAGGGGCTGGGCACGGCATGGGTCTGGCGCTACCAGCACTCGGTCTGCTCCGGCAGCAGAAGGGATGGGAACATGTCAGAGCACCGGTGTGTGGCCAAGGGTAGAGAACAGGGCCAAGCCCTGATTAACCCTTTACTGCCAGTGCTGCCTCAGACACAATAATGACATCCATGTCTGTTGTGAACCCAGGTGCCCCCCTGGTGAAGGCCCTACCTGTCAACCCCACTGATCCTGCTGTCACGGGCCCAGATATCTTTGCCAAGCTGGTACCCATGGCTGCCCATGAGGCCTCCTCTCTGTACAGGTGAGTGGAGGGGGACGTGGAGCCAGCACTTCCCCAGGCAGGCTCCCCTGCAGCTGCTATGAGGGGGCCCTGGGGGTCGTTACTTCTCGGGACGTTCCCAGTCTGCAGGTGTCACAGGCTTTGTCATGGGGTATGTTCCCTGCAGGGGTGGGTCCTTCATGCCCACTGTTGAGGCTGGGCAGTAAGGGGCTTATCATAGAATCATAGAAGTGGGGTCGAAGGGACCTTGTAGATCTGCAAGTCTGACCCCCACCCTGGCCGGGAATAAAACTGGGGTTAGATGACTCCAGCCAGGTAGGCATCAAGCCTCCTCTTAAAGCCCCCAGGGTAGGAGCCAG